>NC_050072.1:117062188-117720938 GCF_009764565.3 Dermochelys coriacea
AGTATATGATATGTGAAGTGTACACAGCCACACGTTTCCAAGATCAAGATAATCATAAATTTAGTCAGGTATGGGAAAATTGGTCAAATCCCTATAAACTCTTGCTTCTGGAGATTAGCATTGTTGATCACGTTGATATATAGGATTTTTGGTCTGTGGCACTTACGTGAATTACGACTTTTTTTGGAGTAAAAACTGGTTATATTGGTTAAAACAATTTAATTCTATGAAAAATGTGTCCTCTTCTAATCCTCAACATCACATGAAGAAGTTTGCAATAAGCAACAATATATATGGCCCATCAGTCCCCTGCTAAAGTCTTCAACACCACAGAAGTGATGTGTTCGGGGTAGTTGCCCCGTCTCTAAAATACCTTCACGGCAACCTCAAAATCTGCATTTCCACCTCAGATGCAAGTTTCACTCCTCCTCTTCCTGCCTACAGAAAGGGATGAGTGGACTCTGAACAAAATCTTACTAACTTCCCAAGAAAGACCACAAGGAATGGGAATTATTAAGATTAAGGAATGGAAATTCTTCTGTCTTGCTACAAAGCACCAGTCCATATTTACTTAGCACCCTATTCAACAGGACTGCATTTCCATTGGGCAAAAACACATACTGTATTTGAGGAGCCTAGTTCAAAGTTCAGAAGTTAAACTCTGAGCATGCTCATCCTTTACTGCCAATCTTCGCTTTGGAACTGATCAGATGGAGGGGGTGGAAAAACCTGAAAGCTACTGACAAACTGGGTCATTCATTCCTGTCCCACTATCTGTATAGAATAGGGAGCTGCCCAGCCTTCAAAGGTACAGGCTGTCCTGGATTCTATCCAGAATTAGGAGTCTCCATGGCAGCACAATGCACAGTAATCACACCAACCACTGGCCTACAAATGTTGTTTAATTAGCCGATGAGCTTCATTTCCCTCTTTTGCAGTTGTAATTTTACACAGTAATAAAAGTCTCAGATGGCATTTTTCTCATTATCTTTTTCATTTTGATAACTTGTACTTATTCCTTCAGCTACAGTTGTGAAATTCATTTCAGCACACTTAATTCCCTTTTTAACCATATTTTACTCACTTCTGCTTAGCCTGCTTTGTCTTCTATCTTTTTTTCCTTGTAACATCACAGGCTCCAGCAAGGAAGAAGAATGATTACTAAGTTATATTTTACAATTTATGCCCATATTCTCAAAAGCTCCTTAAAGCTAACATCTTGAGAAGCACCACTGTCATTGCCCAAAGCCATCATGATACGGTGGATGATAAAGTCATAAAAAAGGACAATGAAGCAATCACCTGCAGCAGTCATCAATTCCCTGAGATAGGACAGAAAGATTGGAAGAGGTCTGCAGGAAATCTGTCAATTCCGAGGTCACTCCATATAGCGCAACAAGCAATATTTAAAGTGTTTCTCACAAAGTCATGGCATCCTGCTCTTAACAATTTTGCAGCTTTTGTTATGACATTCTTACCTCCGCAGTCCATTTAATTCCCCTCACTAGCTACTTCAAAAAAAAAAAATAAACCATTTGAAAAGCTGTTGAGATAGGACTCAGAATTGTGAAATAAAAGTTGCTGGAAGCAAATAATATTGGCCCCTCATAAGAGGAATACAGTTTATGAGAATCTGCAGCATTTTCTGATTTGAAAGTTATTTCTGACATTACTATGTATAGTAAGTACAAATGAAAATAAACAGGCTGAGATAGAAGCAGCTATAATTCTAGTGTCATGTATAAAATAATACTGGCAGTTGTTACGAAGTGTTCATGAAATAGATGAGCTAAGAGAGGAGCTGATGCAGGTTAAAAGCAGCTTCCAACATACAGTAGGGAATCAAAAGTACATCACTATCTGTCTTGGTATTTTATCCAGTGCCCATCACAGCAGTACATGAATGCTTAACCCAATGCATTTCTGTCTGTTCTAAAAAAAAACAAAAAAACCAAAGATACTAGAATCATCATAATGAAAAGCTAATTTTGTACCTTTCTTTCCTGGAGGCTACAAAAAAAAGAAAAAAAAGCAGCTCATCTGTCCCCACCTGATTACCAAAAGCTGCCATATTGGTGTGATCACACCAAATGCTGGCTTGTTTGTACTTCTACTTTCAATTGCTCAGCTTGCTTTTAGAGTACAGAATCAGCTGTCTTTTATATATCCAAAGGAAGGTGATCATTATTTAGAATGATCTGCATCCAAAGAGAGAGCAATGATCAAAATGCCTCTTCAGCTGGATGGCCAGAAGTGAGAAGCCGGAGAGTGGGAGGGCCTGCAGTCTTGCTTCCCCTCTACTATACTGCCTTCTCCCACAGCTGAGTTATTAACTGTGCTTCTGCAGAGCTGCAGTAATGCTCCCCTAGCTACCAAGAGCTTCAGAACTCAGAGGGGGAGGAGAGGGATGGGAATCAGGATTGCAGACCCTCTGAACAAGCCACAAAGCCTTGGAGAAATAGGGCAGCTGCTTATTTTGAAAGTAAAACTCTACTGCATCCTTTCTCCTGCGTTGGACCTGGGCTCAGGGAAGAGGCTTAAACAATATGTGCTGGGGAGCAAGAATGCCTATAGGAAGGCAGGACTCCACACTCCGGTACTGAGAACTGCATGGACCCCAGGCTGAGGCAGGATTTGGGTTGGTTTTAAAAGGTTTTGTTTTTTGCTTGTAGCTACTTGTTTTAATTTATGTATCTGAAGATTTGCTCCTGCTGAAAACTGCTTGGTCAGTTCACCCCACTAGATAACAATGGACCTACAGTCTACTTCAGGACACTTACCATTATGTTATTAGGATTGGAAGTTCTGGAGGAATTAGGAAGAGCAACGAATGGCTAGTTGCTTATACAACAGATTTACCTAATCTCTTGCTGCTGCAAATGGTTATACTGAATGTATTTGACTGGCAAAGTGAAAAGATAGCATCAACTTCATGATAAAAATACATTTCCCCAAAACCTTTTAATTTATTTTTTCCTGTGGAGCCCAGGGAAGAAACAGAAGGATCTTAAGATGATCCTGGTCTACTGATCCAGCACTAGTAGGGTCTAAATATATATAAAACTCACCAAACTCTCTTCTGCCACTTCAGATCACTATGAGTACAGTGCAAAAACAAAGAATGGGGAAGACTACTGAATGTCAATATTTCAGCATGAAGGCAACAAATGCCCCCATGTCATTCAAAAGAACACTCTGCTCTTACTGGAGCATCAATGGGAACTTTGTTCAGCACTTCTGAATATTAGGCCCATGTTTTGGATTTTGTTTTGTTCTTAAAAAAAGTGATTCATCATTTCCTCATTTCTGTACTATCTAGGTGGCACAGATGTCTGGGTGGCACAGATGTCTTGATTCCACTGAGGTTGCGTCACTATTATTATTAGTGCTACCAGTTCAAATATCCAGGCTGACAGTCACTGGCTGTTGAAACTGGTCACTGTCAAGAATGCAAGACTTCAGCTCTCTCAATACATACCCTGTTTTGACTCCAGACCTTCCAGTTTGCTGTCTTCCCTCAGAGAAGAAGTAGAATCTACATTGTTGTCTTGTCTGGAAACAAACGAGAACACATTTTAATTTCCACACTTTGTTATATAAAGTGAAGAGGACTATTTCAAAGAAACATTTCCTTTACACTAGCACATAGTATTTGTTGATAGCCTGAGTAAGACAGGTTCTGTGTGAAAGGGGCCAACAAGAGTTTACATATACTTTTATAACTATTTTAAGCACTTTAGAAACCCAGGGTATTTTTCTGCTTTCCTCAATGACATACAAGATCAAAGTTAATTATCCTCACTGCACTGGTCCTACAAATGAAAAATCATAATTGGCAGTATCTTCCCAATATGGGGTGCTTATTTGCAAAATGCAGCATAAATTGTCACACAGGCAGGAATTTAGAAAATCTAGTTTCAGTTGCATTCAAGGGATATTTGCTGTTTACTTTTGGAATTAAGTAGCTATTTTCATCCTCATGAGAAACTAACATTACCACTGAAGAATTGCTATTAAAAAGCAAATTCAGCCAGACTATTGACCTGGGTTCAATATCTATTTCTCCTAGCTTAAAAGATTCACCTTTTTTTTAATTCTAAGATTCATACGCCCTCCCCCTCTAAGGTATCAACCCTGGAATTGCTCCATGTTGCACAGAAGCAAACAAAAAATAGCCTAAGAGCCATGGAAACACATGTTTGTGGCCTGCTATCTACCTACAATTTTCAAATGACATTATTTATACAAAGCAGGGAAGTATAAATGAGAGATTGTAAGATGCACCTGAAAAGGGCAGACACTGCTTACAGCAAGATCCTGAAATCAAGAGAATCCAATTGTTGAGTTTAATGAGCATTTTTGGCAGTAAAATTATTTTATATTCATCTATCCAATTTCATACCTCAGCTGTTTTCTCATCTAAAGTTTGTGTAGTATGTATTATATTAACATGTAATCAAAGCAACCAACCTGCTTGTAGGTATTAAATCAAACCATAAAAAAATGATGGCATTACCACAGATCTTACCATATTCTAATTTCAGAGTTTCAATACTCAAGACTTAGTTACTTTTCAACTATGGCCTTAAACAAGTTCTTTCTTAACAAGGTGGCTGCAGATCTGTTCTTCTATTAAATAACCACAGATGTGTTTCTGTTTAGAATATCAGGCTAATAAATCAACTGAAAGGGAATCTCTTCATTTTGTACACCATTTCTAACCAGCCCAAATTTGCTACACAGATGCAAAGGAGAGTACACCTATTTTGATGGCTACTTCCCCCACTAGTTGTAGACATTGTAATCAATTCTGAATGGCCCTCCATTTGTCCCACACGTTTGCACATAAAGATATGCATATAATTATCACAATTATGCAAACAAATGCTTAGGAAGGTGCCTAGGCATTTGCACACAGAGATCAATAGTTTTGCAAAAAACTGAATGTTTGGCTTGATAGCACACACCCACTTTGACTTAACCTGTATCTTGTAAGAGACTGGGCGAGGATCATGTGCTTCCCTCCTCTTTCTAGTATGTTTCCCTACCTGCTGAAGCTGAGTGAGATGTTATTCCAAATCCCAAGGTTTCAATTCTGTTGGGCTCTCCATTTCCAGCAGAAGGATGGCAGAGTGGGTAGAGATGAGAAGGAAAAGAGCCCAACTGGGGAAAGAGCTATGCTGAACAAGGAGCTTGTTTATGTGAGCTTCTCTCATCCTAGGAACCACCCAAATGTTTCCCCACATGATGTTTTTTGCTCGTCTCTGGAAGGTCTGACATTTCAGGCTGCATTAGCTCTTAGATGCTATATCTAGAAGCAGAAATTCTAAGAGAAAATTAATTTTGCTTTAATGTGATCTTTTAAACATAATAAGCAGGTTCTCAGACTTTTATTCCTTCTTGCCCCAGCCTCGGGGGTGGGGGGAAGGGGTGGGAGACGGCTGGTGGTGGTAAAAAACACAACCCAAAAACTTGCACTCTTCCCTTTTGCCAAGGAGAGTAACTGACTGGCTGTTTTCATTGCTGATGGCAATGTTGCTCCTTGGCAAGCAGCAGGGTCAGCTCTGACACAATCAAATAGTTTCCAGGGGGAAAGATGCCAAGCAGTGTCACCTCTGCAGTAATAAAGCTTCTGCTTCCCTGAGTCTTAAAGCCAAAATTTCATTCAAGAATCAGAATCACCCCTTTGTCAGCAACCTCACAGCAACCCATTATTTTTAACTATGCAGTTTGTTTTAAGTACAAGTAGTAGAAATAGCTACATTTTTTTACCTAACAAAAAATACAGATTTTTCTGTAAATTGGAAATCATGTAGCAAAACCTGCTGTAGAATGTGTCCCTGATATTTAGACCATATTAACTGCTTTAGTAAAAACCAAAACAACCACGCATCCCTGCTGTAAAGACCATCTGCTGTCAAAAAAAAAAAAATTGCGCGTCCCAAAGGCAAATCTTTTACAGCGCATTTTATTTTATCATAAAAGGTTGGGTTTGACTGGATTGCTGATGAAACTTCACCAGCTGGATTTTAATAAGCAGGTGTCATGCACCATCTTGTGGCCAAGCAGTGGCCAGGCAGTCTAGATTTGGTTATTTTCTTAATAAAAAGAATTCAATTGCATAAGGACAGCGGGCCAAATTCAGTTACTCTTAATTTACACCGGTGTAAAACAGCAGACACCCAGCAGCCAAAAGCAGATACAAAAGTGGGGAGCACCTCAGTACAGCCCCCACGTGTGGGGAGCAGGAGATATGCTGGATTTAACCCTAAGGCAATGCCTTTGTGGCTACAGGCCTCATATCCTCATTTTCCATATCAACCTTGGCTAACAAGTGGCGACTAAAGTTTGGAGTTCCCTATGCTTCCTGGCTGTTAGGAAAGAAAGCAGTCAGCATCAGGGAGATGTGCTCTAGGAGGGAATCAGTGCTAATTTTCAAAGTCAGCCACAGCTCTCTCCTGCCCTCCTCTTTCAGCTGATTCCCTCCTCTCACCCTTTCAATTTTGATGCATTAGCCCCTCCACTTCCATTTTTCGCTTGGGTCTCCTTGCCATTCTCCCTTGTTTGCCTGGTGTTCTATTTCATTTGTTTTTTTTTTTTTAAATAGGATGTTGGAAGGACCCTCTCTACCAAAACAATAACACCTTCCCTCTTTTGCTGCTTGCTGTTGACAGCAGCTGCAAAGTGAAGCTTACCTAATTCAGTGGTTCATGGATCCCTGAGGGTCTGCAGACTATGTCTAAAATTTCCAAATTGGTCCACACCTTTATTTGAAATTTTTTAAGAGTCTGCAATGAAAAAAGGTTGAAAACCCTGGCCTAATTCTTTTAGTACTTGTACTTTAGGCTGCTTTTAGGACCACTGAATTAGGTAAGCTTCTCCTAAGGCTGTTAGGGCTAGTCGACACTGACAATGCTAAAGCACTGCCACGGAGCACTTTAATGTGACTTGTGTTGTCGTGGCAGAGCTAAAAAAATCCCCCTCCACGAGGGGCGTGGCTCCCAGCACTGGTGCACTGTCTACACTGGCGCTTTACAGCACTGAAACTTGCTGTGCTCAGGGAAGTGTTTTTTCACGCCCCTGAGCAAGAAAGTTGCAGTGCTGTAATTTGCCAGTGTAGACAAGCCCTCAGTTTCACTTTACAGGCTTCCTTCTAAGATAGTAAAGGGCTTCCCACACTGATCTTTCCTTGGCAAGGCTTGAACAGTTATTCCAGATTTCCTTCTCTATTTCACGTAAGAGAATCAAGTTTTACAGGACAAGAATTAAATACATACATATCATTTTAGATACTCCTCTTGAAAGAAGTATCAGGGAAGGAGATCTGTCTCCCCTCCACCCCCACCAAAAGAATGATGACAGATTAAATAAATAATAAGCATTAGCTATGTTACAGAATTGGACTCCAGACTGATCTGACTTACTAGACCAAGGTTTCAAGACCCAAAATTCAGCCTCCAAAATATGTCAAAGGGTTGCATGGGAGGCCCAAGGTGTGTGAGGCAGGGGAAGGGTTCAAGGAAGCCCAAGGTGTGTGTGAGTGTGCACTCACCCCCACAGAAGCGGCTCCCGCAGCTCTGGCTGGGCTAGGCTGCATGCACTGCAACCTAATTCATGGGCTCTCAGTGCCCAAAAAGAATGAGAACCACTGTAATAGATTCTCCTTGGTACACATTGAGAAGAACAGTCAGAGCCTGATTTTGAGAAGCAGACTCATTTTGCAGGCATTTTTGTACTTGCAATTAACTGTGCTGTAATTCAATGCCCTTCAATCACTTGTCTCTGTGTTTAACAGATGGAAAAAGGTTATTTGACATCTATGGACTTGTTGTGCATGTGGTTTGTGAATATAAAATCAAAGAACAGGGTGAGGCCCTTAAAAAAAAATCCAGGGCCTAAGTTTGAGGAACTATATTTTCTTGCATGCAAAACTTAATGGCAGTGAACAAATCTTCTGTATTATCACAGAGGTCTGTGAATTACTAATAAAAATCAATACATTAAACATCAGTGCTGGAAATACTAGATATAGTCCCTACCAGCATTATGCACTATGCTCAGGATTATTTGCATGATCGGGTCCTATTTAGAAAATCAAGAATTCATGGGGGTTAACTAGTATTAGAGTCATAATCAAAACCAATAGTTCATTAGTTTTCAAAAATTATATACAGTATTAAACATTGCAACCCAAATTTACAAATTTGGTTAAGCAAGAGAGCTACTTGTATAAAAGATGCAATGCTCATTTTTAAAAATAGCAACATGCAACTGTTTCTGAACCAGATGAAGGAGCAAATTTTCATAAATTTACCAAATTCCCTGTGGTTGACATTTTCTTGTAATGGAAAGTCCAAGATACTTTAGTACATTTTGCATTAGAAAGGACATAACATTAAACGGAATGACAGGATGTACCTCAGTAAATTTGGACACATACAAAATGAGCTATGAATTTCAGACTAACATATCAGAATCCTTGTTTTCATGTGTTCTATATATTACGAAGTAAAAAGAAACAATGGATATTACATTGATTACAGCTTTTATGTTGCCTATGTTCACAAACAAATCTGCTTCAAGTCCTATGTTTCTGAAAATTCTTGAACTGCTTATCAAATTATAATACTTTCTAGTTTACAACACTTGTCTTGGAAATAAGTTAATTTAATATACTATACTAGAAAGAACCTTTAAGAAAAAAATAATGTATTTCATACAGTTTGAGGGGTCAAATTCTGTGAAGGACTTTTTTTTTTTTAATATAATGATCACAAAGATAAGGGATTCTATACTATACTAACCTACAATAGATCCTCCTCAGATAGCAATGGGAGATTTGCATCAACATCCAGGGTTGAACAAGCCCCTCAGGTAGCAACTAAATTTGTAGTTAGTAAACTTACTGTTGTACACTGCATCACGGTGGGGGGGGAAAGCAAGCACGATACTCATTCTGATTTGTGCACACAAATGTAGAAACTATGCAAGCTAGGTGACCAATTGCACAACAACTTTATTTGAATAATTGGCTCTAAAATGCCATCATTAAACTCAACAACCCATGTTATTTCAGGCAGTCTGTGAACTGTGGAAGACAACATTGCATCAGTTACACTTGATTTCCATTTGGCAAGTTTTCTTTCTTTGCAACCATAAGTACTCTAAATATTTTTTTTTAAGTGACCACTTTAGATTCTACAGAATCTGACTGTCATGAAAGCTGGTTAAATCTCTTACGTGGGGCACATCAGGGCTAGGGATGGGTGTCTGACACCAGTGTACTGAGTCTCAAAGAAAATTATAAAAGTATAGCATATCAGAGATAGTGCCTACTATCCACAATTCGCTAAAGAATTGTGCCGGACAACCAGATAAGACACTTTCACCACCCACGCTGGGAGAACAGAAAGGAAATGAATAAAATGGTCCATCTAAAGATCTGATATTACTATAACTTCTTAAAGAAAACTTTGCACAATGTCATACCAGTAACTAGAAATAGGAGTCCATTTAAAAAAAAAAATTACCTGGTTTTCCTTCCTTAGGTCAGAAGCTCAAGCCTCCTCAACATTGGATATGGTTTTATCTGGAGGCAGTACTCATCTGATTGACAAGAGCTGCTGTATCTGGCGAGTATTTTCTTGGTCTAAATCCTTTTTTTTAATAGTATCTCCTTTTCCCTTCCTCTGTTGTGTACAATTTCCTCCTTGCCTGTACATTCCTCCTCACTCCTATTTATCCTCTTGCCACCTGCATATACTTTTCCCTCTTCCCCAAGCACTTCAAAATATTAAATGTTAGTAATGATTTGTGTCCAATGCAATAAATGTTTCTAGCATCTAAAAGTAGGCATAATATAGGCGTGAAGCCAATACACTAGACTTCATACAACTGGATTCAGACCAAGAGAGAACAGGAACGGCATTAGTGATGCAGATGGTAGATATCCTCCTGTCAACTGATGGAGGGCAGACATGCATCCTTTCTTCTGAAGCTTTGTGTAGCATTTGACACAGCTGATCATGAAACGTTGTTGTCCCACATGACAGAGGTGGCAGAAATCCTGGGGAAAATGTACTAAAATGGTTCGAGTCCTTCCTTCAAGGACACACCCAAAGGATAGTGATGGAAAACTGCACCTGTACCACCAGACTCATTCACTTGCCAAGTCTGATAAGGATCTTTTTTCTCTCCAGTTTTATTCAATATTTACATATATCCACTGGAAAGACATCATGGGCTCAAATGCCAACAACATGCAGATGACATAAAACTCTATTCATCCTTCACAGTGTAAGAAAACTGTTGACTAGTGTGTGTGTGTGAATATATATATATATATATATATATATATATATATATATGCATGCTACCCAGTATATTAATGTATGTATGATCCATATCATACACTTACAGATAAGTATGCATTAAGTACCAACAACATTAAATACCGTACCAATGATATAGCCTAAACTGACCGATACCATAACTCTGTTCAATAGTATAAGTATCCCAAAACTCCTTGCATTTGCTGAAGCAAGCATTTGGCATAAGCAGATAGGAAACTTGTCAAAATCCAGATGCATTCACCCTATGTCTTAGTACGCTAGAGAAGTAACTTCACAGGCCAGCACCTGGAATGCTAGTATCCAAAACCAAGATAAGGAAGAAACAGAACAAGTAGTTAAGGAACTGGGACAAAGTGATGGATTTGATTTTAGTGACATGTAAATAAAGGTGTAACTTTGGGATCGCATCTTCTCGTACTACAAATGTAACATTGCTGCACGAGACGGCTTCCCCAGACACTGGTATCATATAGAACCCTTTTCTTGTAGCATATTATTGGCTTACAGCAATAAACCAGATTGATATTCATTATTTGGCCTCTTGAATAAATTTTGTAAGGAACCAAAGTGTGGGACGGTATCTGACTATACAATTTAGCAACACATCACCACCATTGTTATCAAGTTAGGTCAGTATTGGCAGAGATCAGCTCAAGGATGAACAGCTGGTTGAACGTAAACCAAAGCAAGATGGAGATTATACTGGACCGACAGAAGAAAATAATTCCAAATTATGTCACAGTACAGTCTCCTCTGTTGAAGAGGCATACCCATAATTGGTCAAGTCAGTCCTGAGTTTACAAATGCTCTTTGACTTCTCCACAGCTCTATAGTGTCACACTCCAACATCTGCAAACAACATATTCTACCACTGACGGCTGGCTAGAAAACTACATCCCATTCTGGCAGACTATCAGCTGACTTCAATGACCTGCCCACAGGCCTACCACAACGGAATCTACCTGGACAAGGACGAAGCTATCAGTTGTCGGGAAATTCCAACTTGTACAAAATATAGCAGTGCACCTCATCGGCAGGAGGGAGGGGGGAATATTAAGCTGGAAGCTGTCTGTGAAATGCTGGATTCCCCCCTACAGTTATGAGGTATACTAGGAAACTGTTCAAAGGTAAAGTAACTTGTATCGGAAAAGAGATTTTATCTAATACAGAAGTGTAAAGACTGAGGTTGAGCCTTGGTTTTCTGCATAACTTGTATATGTTTGCTTTTGCTTCCTAATTCATCTTTGAATCTGTGTTTTTTCTATTAAATAAGCCTTTTGTTTATTTTTACCCCAACTAAGTCTCTGTTGTGCAAACTATGTGGAGAGCCAAAGTAAGCTGGTATCTGGGGGGCTGGTTTCACACCTTTCAGGGTGACAAACCAGGGGAGGGAACACTCCAAGTGTCCACTTGTTAAGAACTCAGGGAGGATGGATTTGGGGAGACTCAGGATAGGAAGGCCTGTTGATGTCACCCTGCAAGGAGTAAGTAGGCTAAGGGAAGCCAGGGTGAGACCTTATGCTGGTGGATAGGCTCCTCGTGTCAGAGATCTGAGCCACAGCAACACAGTGTTAAGGCATCTGAAGTTTACAGAGCAAATGACAACCTTTTCCTGGTCTGGGTGATCCCTAAAACATCAATAGAACACATCACACCTAAGATAAAAATCCAAAAGAAATATAAATCCGCATGAAAGGAAGAACCACATGTGACAAATCTTAGACATGCTGCTTAGTGCACTACAGGAAGGAGCTCTGATGTCATGATAATAGGTGCAGTATAAGAACCTGAATAGAATACCATTGAACAGATAACAGGCGCTAATAGTGCTGCTCATATCTGATGTGACTAGCCGTACCAGTGTCCCAAATGGTATAGTTCAGCATCCTATCCTAGGGAGATAAAGACCAGCTGAAGATATGTCTGGGTGCAGTCCTGTATCTGGAAGCAAAATATATTAAAACAAAAAGAAATCTTCAAACTGTTAAGCTTCCTAAACAAAACCCCAAAGGAAAACTGCATCCATGAGAGTAAGATGACCAAAAGCCTGTAAGCAGTTACTGATTAAAAGCAAACATGTTACACTGAATATTTCCACACAGCAATGAAAAAACCCACACATATTAGAATTCTCACAGCAAAGATAACTTGATTGCATTACACATGTGGAATATATATGATTATTAGTTGGCGGTATCCAGTATATTGGCACCCCATCTACCAACACATGTAGCAATACATCAAGGAATAGCTTGAGACGCCTACTCAGGGCGCACTCAGAGAAGGCCATTCAGGAAGAACATTGTTTGGAAGACCTCCAGGCTTCTTCACGATGTTGTGGGACCACCACCTGGGTCCTCTGCAGCCCCCAGATACCCAGGAAAGAAGTATGCTTACAATCCTGCGGAACCTACTACAGGACTAAACTGGGGAATCGGTACCTGCTGAAGGAAAATAGGAGAGCAAACTGCGGGACTGACAAGCAGCTGAAGAACTCACTTCTCAACCTCAGAGTACAGGGAAGAAGCAGCTAGCCAGCTTTGTAGACAAATACTAGTTGACTGGCTTCCTCAATTAACTATACCTCATTTAGCAAAAACCTTGGAATGTCCCAAATCCTTTGGCTTAATGGTGTTGTATTGTAGAACAGCAGCATAGAAGCAAACAGTGCTGTAAATAGTATATTAAAGATCTGACCAATTGCATGTTAAGAAACTTCACACAGCTCTTAAGTTATGGAACAGATCAATTAGGGCAGTGTTTCTCAAACTTGGCCACCAGCAGATTTTTTTGCGGCCACAACAGCCTTCAAAGCGTGGGCAGAGATTGAGGGGACAAAGCAGCAAGACCCTCCCTGCAGTGCCCAGTTGTTGCTCCTGAATAGCTGTTACCAAGGGCAGCAAGATACACTGTTTGCTGGTGCTGCGGCACCCTGTTCTGTGCAGCCTCAAGGCTCTGAGCAGCATCTCTGAAGACATATGATGCCGGAGTTCGCAGCACCAGAGACAGCTCTTGTCAGTGGAGGCAGTTGCAGCATTTGGTCAGTTTCCCCACTCCCGCCCGACCAGGGGCCTGGGAGTCTGGGACTCTGCAGATAGCCAGTGAGTTCCCAACCCACCTTCCCCAGGACGGGTTCTCGCTGAAGGGCCATAGGAGGTAGGGACAGAGAGACCAGTCAGTGCTTCCCTCGCTTGGAACCGGACTTGCCATTTACAGTTGCTATAGCTACCGCAGCAGCTCAGTGGCTCCTGCAGAGCTTGGCAACTCCTTGGCAGGCTGAGGGGGACATGCTCTGAGCGCAAGAATAGGAGCAAAGTCCGGGTAGAAGTGTTGTACAGACATCCACCTTTTACCAAAAAAGCAAAAGAACAAAACAAAAAAGACAAAAATGTGCAAAGCACCTTATTAGTTTTTAGGTCCAGTAAAGAACGGAAAGAACTGTACATTATTTTTATTATTGAGTCTGCAAAAAACTACATAAACAAATTACAATGATTTGGATATGTATATGTGCCTGTATATACATTTTCCTAAAGTTAATTATTTTAGGAAAAATTATCAGAGCAGCCACCATCAAGAGTTGGTGGCCACATTCTGAGGCCACCAATTTTTTTTTTTTGGGGGGGGGGGGGGGGAAACCCATGTACTGTATTAGGGTAGCAATTTGCAGAGTCCTAGCAAACATTGGCCCTCATCCTGTGATCCTTCAGTATGCACAACTCATACTGCCTGATTTTACATGACTTCCAACCTGAAAGGGGTAGATGACAGGATAACAATCATATCTTATATTTGATAAGAGCTTTCTACATACTAATGGAATCTACTACAGATTTTCATAAATCTTTTACGTTTTCAGCTTGAGGAAACATTCAGTATTCCATTTCATTGTGGGGACAGGATTTATATGCATCCATTAATAAAACAAAGCTCTTATCAAACTATAGCCACTTATAAAGTATAACCACTGATTCAAATTCCAAATGGACTTGGGAGAAGTCCAGAACTAAACTTTGCAACTTGAGCGTATCTCACTATATACTTGTGGGCAACCAGACTGAAATGGAGACAGAGTTGGAGTAAGACTTTTGGAGACAGAAGCAAGAGTTTTCCTATTTTTTAAAGGCAAAAAGTGGAATGAGCAAAATATTCCAACAAGGGGCTAAAAACATGGTTTCTTGGCCATTTCTGATTTACATCTAATTTGTCAGGTGCTGGGCTTGAGGCTCAAGAGGCTTGCTGAAAGTCACACAGTGAGTTCAGTTAATGGTTATGTAGAAATTGGAACCTAGATTTTCTTGGCTTCAGTTCCTCTGCTCTTAACTGCCAGGCCAGAGCACACAGCTTTCCTTTTTATTTTATCAGGGCTAATCACAGTGTGTATTCTGATATCCTTTGACAACTGACAAAAATGATACCTTCAGTAAAACCCATCTTTCCACAGAAATTTTAAAAGTTTACAAAAATGTTGACTTTGAATAGATATTATTTAAAAAAGTCAGCAGGACCGAAAATGTAATTTAATTGATCAATGGTAATTCAAAGTATGATAAATTTTTGATTAAATACTGGGACATGTTCTTCACATCTACATGCCTCTGAAAACAGAGAAGACAAGTGGGATTTTTTTAAAAAAAAAAAAAAAAAAACTTTAATATCGTCTCATTAATATAATTCAGGAATACGGACAATGTAATAGTTTTACATAAAACAAGTCACTTCAACCCAAAAGCTGTACTGAGGTGCCCAGCAAATCATTTGGCGAGTCTTTTTCTGAAAAGACTGTCTTCCAAAAACAGATATATTCCCCTATTTGAACTGGTTTTGATCTTACACAGCTTTACATTATTTATAATCCCTGGAAAAATTTTAAATTTACTTTAACATCAGCTTTTCTGTTATTTCCTGAAGAGTGCCATATTCAAGCGGTCTACTCCCCGATATGGTGCAGTTCTGCCTGAAACACTGTCTTCTAAAAGCTTTTACTGGCTTTCAACTTCAATTTATATTCATTTATAAATGGCTTGAAAAAATTACTTAACATATACTGGCCCAAAGGTTAAGCCTACTTAGGTGAAAGATATCGTGACCACATCTCCCGCCTGCACCTTGTTCAGGGACTTCATCCTTTGAAGGAACATGTGGCTTGTATACAGTTCTGATAGTTTTCCAACTCCCCCAGAATTCTCTTTGACTACTAGAAGAGAGAAAAGAAACTTTTGTCGATTCCCTTCTTTCTCTCCCACCCATTCTCAGGTATACTAGCTGGTGCAAGAGGTGTGCTTGTCTCCAGTATTCTGTACCTCCCTTGGCTTTCTACCTTCACAGAAGCCAGTAAGGATGTAAAAGGTTAACCGGTTAACTGGTAAGCATTAGTCTGACCAGTTAACCTGCCTGAGCCATTAACCCCAGGCCTACCAGTGGCCCCATCACCCAGCCCCAGGCCCTGCTGACCAGCGAGATCAGCAACCACCACTTAATTGGTTAACTATTTAAACAACATATTTTTAATCATTTAAACATTTAACTTTTAAAATGATATTTACATCCCTAGAAGCCAGAGGTATCTGCTACTTGACACTGCATGCCCAGCTTCTGTTTTTGACCCTCTTCCTCAGGAACTTACCACAGTGGTGCTGCTGCTGCTACTCATAGCTGTCTGTCAACTGCGGAGTTGAAACTAGCAAGGTTCTTGTCAGTTTCGCTGCTCCCCACAGGGTTCTGCATAGCCGCAGTGAAAACTGACAAGACTGCTTGAATATTCTGGCGCTCTCTCATCATTTTGTCCGAATAAAAATTGGCCAGGGTCTTCAGCCTTTGGAAGATTGCACTGTGGTGGTCTGATTTACATTTGGCTCATGTCTGGAAGGTAATCTTCACAACCATAAAGGCTGAAAAATCCCTTCCTTTTAAATTTGAAGTTTAGATTCTGTGGAGGTTAATCGTATTCCCCTGAGAAAGCTTCCTATGCTCTACGAGCAAAAGGATTTTGCAATCCCTTCAGATAAATACTAGTTAAAAATAATACAAAACATTTTTCCCCCCTTTACATTTTTATTTTTACTGTTTTATTCCCTAAGTGACAACACAATTTTCCTCTTAGTTTTTTTCCCCCCTAAAGTCACTAACTATTTTATTTGCATGTAAATACCATTTTTATTCAATTTATTTTGACTGGAAGTCATGACTACCTGCTTCAAACACTAGTTTTGAAACACCTTTGAGCTATAGAACTACAATCCTGAATCTTGACAGAACTGATTCAGCCCTTATCTTTCTGAGATAGTGAAGTGTACAGAACTCAGTCTATTAGCTCAAACCTTAAAAACAGGGGTCCCTCCACATCTCCCCTTAGGATAATGCCTCAGGATCCTTGGCCAACAGGATCCTCTCGTCACCCTAATGAACATTTCACTGGCTTTTAGCTATATTTCCAGTGGAGACTGCTTGACATACCTAGGACCTGATACTACAAAGTGCTTAGCTCACTGACTCCCATAAAAGTAGGAGGCATTCAGCACATCACAAAGGGTGATCAGCACCTCACAGGATCAGGCTCACAGTCTGTAAAGGGCTTCAAGATTCGTATAAGATGAAAATGATATATTTTCCTGGTTTTATTTTTGCACACAAGTACTATTGGGTATTAATGTTAACTGCAACACAGGCATAGATAAAAATATTCCCCTAAATCAGAATTCTTTATAGTGGCATCTTAAATATGCAAAGTAGCACACAAAAAAAATCCACTACACTCTTACAACAAACACTAAGTAGTCTGATAAGGAGCCTCATATAAACGTCTGCAAAAAGGATGAAAGGTATTTCTAGTCTAAATGATTCTCTTTAGCCCTGATTCTACAATTAGATTAGTGCAGGTGGACTTTGATGTCTGGGCAGTGCCACAGTAGGGCGGTACATGGGTTCAAGGGTCCATCTGTGTTGATGAGATTGCAGAATCAGGGCCTAAGTGCTCATGCAATTCCCTTGCAAGATCTCTGTGTAGTTAATTTCTCAGTTAATTGGCAATTACATAGTATTTTGGCACATGATGATCATCATCCAGTAAGGTATATACTGGTTTAGTGTCACACTATGGGTAAACTTTCTTTTTATTAAAACAACGGCTTGGTTTTGGTAGGACTGATTTATTGAAAGGAAATTATTTAATGGAAAGTGATGGGGCTAACAATGTGACGGTCTGTCTCGGAGAGATTTTCAATACAACATTGTCTTCAATGCAGATAAAGCGTTAGTACAGGTTTGTAGAGTTGGACCCTAACAATACCACTCATATTGGCTTCAACTGGATTAGCCATTTGAGTAAGGGTCTGAGGGGGTATTGCGGCCTTTGGTCTACTGTGAACCAAAGTAGAGGAAAGCAAAACCTCTTTCAAGTTTGTTTATTTTTTACTCACTGACTGACTGACTGAGCTCTGGTCTTATCTCCACCACGGTCTGCATCTTCATCAGTATCAGAGTCAGCACCCGTCTCACCTGGATGTATAAAATTTCAGCATATGAGATTATAGCCAAGTGTTGCTTCCTACCTACTTAGACTTATTTGCAAAACTTAATTTTACCCGAAGTCAACGGTGTAGTTTTTTTCAAATTGAAGGAGATGTTCTAAAATTTCATTTACCCAAAAGAAAAAGCAATATCTGAAACTGCTGCTGCTCACAAGCTGAGACTAGTTTGAACTATCCTTTGATTATCCATTAAAATATATGAAAATCCAGCTTTGTTACTGTACTAAGGGTAAAGGGCAATGAAAGGCCTCGAAGAATCAATTCAAGGCTCTCTGCATCACATAAGCCCCACAGTGAGCTACACAAGAGGGATTATAGGTGGAACACCCACTCAGTGGACCTCTGCATCTCCTGCAACCAAAGGGGAGCTCAACACTGGCAAGAAAAGTTAGCAATAAACAAGCCAGTGTTGAAGGGAATTTGGCAGACAGACTAGAGAAGGTACCACTGGGTCTAAGCTAGGTATTATCTGTGAATACACGGATCTAGTACCTGAGAGTCGCCAAGCAGGGAGTGCAAAAGAGGCTGCAGATACTATTCCAGCTTATGGGTTTGAATGCAGCCACAGAGCAGCTATACGTCAACCCTGGGGCCTGTCATGCAACACACTCATATAAAACTCAACAACACCACACTAAACTGTGGCTTGCCCCAAGTGCTTGTACAAGAAAATATGACTCCGCATTACTTCCCAGCACACGCTGCATACGCGAGTCACAGCAGGGGACAGAACAGCCTACATTGGACTGCTACACACTTGCATGCATTGGGTGGGGGATTAGGTAAAACTATGACTCTACCCCAATGCCTCAGCCAGCACAGCTGAGCTGGTAAAGCAGGGGATGGAATCTGCTACTCATACATAACAGCAGCAAATTATTTCCCTCTGTAGCACATGGGGATCCAAGGAAAGAAGTATGGTTATTAACAGTCAATTCCCTTCCTGGTCTGCTCCTGGAGCAGCACCATACTACCCCTTGCTATGGGCTGAGAGAAGATTCTCATTCTAACCTTATGACTCTATACAACAACCATGAATTTCACTTTAGAAGAACAATAATTGAGAGCTGGTCAGAAAAAGGGATGTCTTCCTACAGAAAATTTAGATGAAAATAAAAAAAAAATCTGTTTTTCTTTTAAAAAATTTCCATGGAAAAATTATACTTTTTGTTGAAAGTTTGATAACCCAAAACTTCATGGTGAAAAATTGAAAAATTTCTATTGAGAAAAATCAAAATTAAATATTTTGTATTGATCAGTTCAACTTTAAACTGTGTCCATACAGGAAAATTGCAGGGGCTCAGGAGGTGGCAGTTTAACGTCAAATCAACGCAAAAGAAAAACATGTCAATTCGAAAATGTTGAAACATTATACTTTTGGGAGGTTTTTTTTGACAAAAAGCAGTTTTCCATAGAAAGACACTTTGCATGAAAAAGTTTGTTTTGTCAAAAACCCTATTTTCCATCAAAAAATAATTTAGACGATGTTTTTGAGCAACCCTAGCTATATCACAGCAGATGACATTGGATAACAACATTTTTCTATCAACAGATATTAACTTAAGAGCTATTGACTTATTACATATATTTTGGTTTAAGTATGTAGAAAAATATATTTGGCCAGATAATTAACTTTTTACAATACTAGAAGTTTATTCCTTTCAAGTTATTTATTTTAAGAAATTTCTGAGGATGCAGTGGTTTGATATACAGAAAAGACCTGTCTTTAAAGGTAGATTCCTTTAACTGGGCATTGTTGTACAATTAAAGATCAAAATCTGTAGAATTTACCATAAGAGAAAATAAAGAGCTAGTTCTTACCTTCAAGAATCTTCATGAGTTTTTTCTCAGATAGAAGTTCTAACTGATCCAGGCAAAGCCTTTTGATTTCCTCCATGGAACAATTCTAAGAAAATTGAGGTAATACATTAAAACAAAAAAATCCACATTCATAATCCACATATCTGAGGAGAAGCATATATGCAAACCACAATCAACCCTCCATGCCTACCAAAAATTAAACAACTGTTGTCTTTAGAGTGAAAGAATCTGAAATCATTGAGAGAGGCAGATGAACCAAATCTGAAAAACACAATTCTCTTTCTCTCTTCATCCCACCTCAAAGGACTTTTGAATTCTTGCTGGGACCTTGATGATCTTCTCTATCGTCTCTGATCCGGACAACCACCTTTGGAAGAAGAACTGCAAATATAACATGAACATTCCAGCCATTTCAGCTCTATCTGCTACATGTTCTCATTAACCAAACTAGCAGAGATATTATGTAAATCACTCAGTTTTGTTCCTCTCGTACAGTTCATTCAACATCCAACTCAGACAGCAGCTCCTTTTTTGCTGTGATGCACCTTCCTGAGATGTCACAGCCATCATGTAACTACAAAGGAGAAGTAAGACAGCTTGGGTGTGTGTGTGTGCGTGTGTGTGTCTGTTTTCAAGGTTAGGTATTTAACAATAATAAAATAATAAAAACTGACAAAATATAAAGATTAAGTGTCTGTTACCTAATCCTCCTGTAGATTCTATGGTGGCTGTGACATCTGAACAAAGTGCAAGCTAGTGTGTCATTATGGAGGAGAAGCTGGTAACATGAGCCATGAGCATAAACCATGCTTATTCCACATACTCTGTCCCTAACTAGTAGATGAACCACAAAGAAGTTTAAATTAGAGCCAATAGAGCTGCACCGTCTAGCTCAGGCAGTAAAGTCTTATGCTTAGAGGTCCTGGGTTCAATTCCTGTTGCCAGTGACCCACCCAGAGGCATCAAGTTTTTACGTAAGCAAGACAGGATGGCAAGGATCTGAAAAGTGATTTAAAAAGAAGAGGATATAGGTAAAACATACTTAACACTCTTCATGGATAGTTAAATGAACCATTTAGTCCATATTACTGAAGTGCATGGAATCTCTAGCTCTTTTGTGTTTCTGAATTCTAGCTACCATATTTCCTCATAAAGGATAAAAGTCCCTGTGGAATAATCTTTATTATTTTCAATCACAGATCATTAGAACTGCAGGCGAAGCACAGGCTTACACACAGTTTTGTTACTTCTTGGTGTTAGTTTTTTCCACCAAATGCATCCGATGAAGTGAGCTGTAGCTCACGAAAGCTTATGCTCTAATAAATTTGTTAGTCTCTAAGGTGCCACAAGTACTACTTTAGTTTTGTTACTGTACTTCATTCCCTGTGGCAACAAACAGCTCTACAAGGATGACATGAGGTATCTTTTTTTGTGTCTGTCTATCCTTTTGTTTTAAACTCGTTACTTTAATCTTGCTCAATGCCTCCGACTGGAAAGCTGTTCCTTTAACCTTTTTACATCACAATAGAAGCGTTCCTTTAACCTTTTTACGTCACAATAGAAGATGCATACTCCCAGAATAATACTGTTGTTTTTTTAAAAGGAAACGTACTATCAATCACTTGACTAATCTAACCCTACATAACAGACATTTCAATTTTAGGGTTTTCTTCAGCAGAAGCTGATAGTCTTATCAAATTGTATGTTTTTGTTTTCTTTAGTTTAAACAGGAATAACATTCCAAATTCATTTTCACTTGTGACCTAAAGGACTGGAACCCAGAGCTCAAGCAGATGACATATACCAGGAACTCATTCTACAGAATGTTCTAATAATAAATTAAAGAGTCAGGTCTTACTGTAGCAGCTGAGTTATGACAATATTATGCTCCATTACTGTTTGTTTTCCTTCCATACCATAGAAGAGTTTAATATCATATTACAGAGAAAGAGGAAAACATTTAAACAGTTTTAGAAATATAAAAATCAAGTCTCATTAATCAGTCAGCTCAATATTAAGAAGTCTATATGCAAAGCAGCTCTTCAACCCAACTATGAAATGCTGTCATTTCTATATACCACAGTGATGAGCATGGTATCAATATTTCAATAATTAAAAGTACAGCAATTTCTTAACAATGCATAGAAATACTATGCAACAGTTTAAGACATGAAGTAAATACACATCGAATTGGAATTCTAGGAGGAATTTAGCAGAACAGAACAAAATTAGTGCATTTGATTAATTTAATTTATCGAGGTTAACATGCCCATCCCTCTTAAAAGTATTGCCATAGGATCTTTAAATGACAAGTTTCACCATGGTTTCATGTCTCATCTTTGTGAAGACTCTGAATAAGGGTGAAAAAGATAAAAATGGAGGACTGTACCATAGTGGAAAATTATTAAATTTAAAATTTCATACAACTGTTGCACAAAAGGTATGTAGGGTGCTGTAATATACATATTGGAAATCCATTGGACTGACCTGAGGCAAACAGAGCTGTTCAACCCTGCATGTACTGAAGAGTTAAGTATATTTCAATACCTTCAAAATGTCAGGCAGCATTTTCTGCAGTTTCTTCTCCCCTATGACACAGAAGCACTGATGAAGCATTTCTTTTTTGTCTGCAATGTAGAAACTAACTGGTTTTAGTGACACACTGAGGTCTAGTCCACCTTCTTCTATGTCGCTGTGCTCTTCAGCTAACTCCTCTTTTTCTGCAGATGGCACAGTACATTTTATTTCCTAAAATTAAAAGATATTAAATACTTGGAAAAATAAAATGGAAATTGTCTCTTTAATAAGTCAAGAAAAGAGGAAAGATTTTACAACGGTGTCTGCCTCAACAAAACGGTTCTTACTATAAAATGTTTAAAAGAATATTACAAATGAACGTCTTGTATTTCTGGAATGTTATGAACCTTTAAGTGCTTTACATTGTAAGACTGTGAAAGTTACATGAATGCTCTTCAAATATGTAGGCCAAACATTAATATCCCTCTCAAAGAGACAGCTATTTTGACTCATCCTAGCAGTCAAAGATCATAAAGCAAAGAGCTATTTCGCCTGAATAATATATTTGGAAAAAACGAAACAAAAACTTTGCCCACTTGGCTATAACTGGGCTGCTGTATTCCCTGAAATTAATGGAAAGCAAGGGGAGAAATGTTTGGAAGCACAAAAAAACATGTTCCTCAGGTATGTCTTACGTAGTTAATCGCAATTAACCTTTGTAAGACTACTACTACTGACAAATGTCTTGTTGGAACACAACAGTTTGGGCACAAGATTTTGAGGGTCAAATTTTTTTTTAAGAAAGGGTGGAGTAAATGTTATGACAAGAACATGTATTGGGCAGGGGGATGGGGTACAGTAAAGGCTTAGAGACTCCCCTAGAAATTTCTTTTCCTGTAGCCCCCCTGACCATCAAAAATTAAAAATTAGCTAGTAAGCATGAAACCGCTTTCCTATAAAGCAATTCTGTAGACACTAATATACAAATTTTGGTCCCCTCTAAAACTTGTCCCGCACCTAATTTCCCATGGGCAAAGTTATGCAGCTCACCAATATTTCAGGCTAGCACCACGCAGTTTCAGCACTTTATTCCTTCACTAGGTTTCTATCTTGTTTGTCTTTGCTCTGCTCTACATTTGTGTCTGTTCCTTTCTATTTTCGTGTTGCGGGCAAAAGGGCTTCTGAGCTTCACTCAGGAGTTTACTTCGAGTCAGGAAGTGTCCGTTTCTTTTTGAAGCCAGCGCTTCACAGGGGCTCTAATGGGAAACTGCCTGCAGGCGCGCTAAAGGGAAGGGACTGGTGTAGCGGCTTCAAATCCAGCACTCCAAGAGGAGCTGGCAAGGTCCGGCCACGCCAAAGGGAGTGGGAGCAACGCTACCCTCGCTATGGGGCTAATCTGGGGAGCGCAGAGGAAGCAGGAGCAGATCCAGGGGCGGGGGGGGGATTCCAAGCCCAGCTCTGGAATAGTTGCTTTCCTCAGACGGAAGAGACAGGCCGTTTCCCCTTGGCGCCAGTGGGTCAGGACTGAGCAGAGGCCCGGCCGGGGGACGCTTTCACCCCGTGCGGGTTAGAGGCCGGGGGGGGGGGGGCGGCTTCCCTGGCGATGTCCAACCGGATGGGCGCTCTGCTGTAGCCCACGCAGGAGTTGGGCAGGGCAGCCCCCACCGCCCGTGTCAGGCGGGGGGAGGGGAGGGGAGGGGGGGGGGGTCGGACGAGTCGAGCCCACCGGGTCCTTCCGGTCTCGGGCTCCAGGAACCAGACCGAGCACCGGCCCAGGCGCTACCGCGCCCCTCCCGGCTCAAAGCCGGGCCTAGCGCTCAGCACCACAGCCCCGGCCTCCCCCCGTCGAGAGCCCTGCCGCTTCCGCTCGCCCAGCCGGGCCCCCGGCGCTCTGGGGGACGGTACCTCCAAGAGGCTGTAGCTGGACTCGGTACTTCGCCGCTTCCCCTCTGTGCTCCCCGCGCCCAAGCCCCCCTCTAGGCCGCTGGAACGAGAGCGGCGCCGCTTCTTTTCCTTGGAGGATTTGCGGCCCGGCATCGGCCCGGCCTCACGGCGGTTGGAGCCGCGCGCGCGCGCGCGCGCGCCCCCCGTCCCCCACCCACCACCAACGGTCACATTCCACCCCCTGCGGAGTCAGCGACAGAACACCGCTCACAAACGCGCGCGCCGCCGCCGCGGGGGGCTTCCCTCCCCGCGACCACGGCCTGCCGGCGGCTGCGTGCTGACGTCGGAGCACGCGGACTTCCGGCGCTGCGTGGCGGCGGGGAGATTTCCGCTACAAGTACTTCCGGTGCTGGGAGGCGCCCCGCCCGTGACGTGCCTGCCGCGGGGGACCCGGGCCAAGGCGGCCCGGCGTGTCCCCCGCTCCCGCCCCTGCCGCAGCCTCCCCGCCGCCCGCCATCCGTGGCGCGGGTTCCGGCCCCGTCTATACTAGGGCAGACGGGCCGTGCGTGAGCGGAGGGAGAACGTGCGGGTTGCTGTGGGGCAGAAAAGGCCATTACAGCAAGGCACGAGACACCAGCCCGCTGGACCGTGCAGTGAAGTGGGGCTATCGAGAAGCCCTCCCAGGCCCAAGGGCCGCGTAGAAGCGAGCATCCGCGGAAGGAGAGTGGAGGGAAGCTCGGAGAGTTGTTGGCAGCAGGAGGGATGGCGTGGGGGGAGGGACTCGGGGATTTGTCAGAGCAGTAGGGTGCATGCTCCCATATCCTCCCGGCTGTCCCACCGCTAGGCCTGCTTGTTCCCCAGCAGCATTTTCCTTCCTTTAATAAGGCAGTTCCAGCTGCCTCACCGGGCATCTTTCCACCTTCTTTTATTGAAGATGCACTTGACGCTGTAGCCTGACAAATAGCAGATGAAGTCATATTCTGCAACTGTACTGTTTGGTGCTTCTTTATTGTGCTCCAGAGACTTGAGTTGCCATAAGGGCAGGGGAAGCACTGCAAAGGGCAGAGATGGATGGGTGGAAGAATGTTCCTTAATCAATTATATGGAAACTGGAACAATTTCAGAATAATCACCTAGGGTGCCTGATAAGGTTGCATCCGATGAAGCGAGCTGTAGCTCACGAACGCTTATGCTCTAATAAATTTGTTAGTCTCTAAGGTGCCACAAGTACTCCTTTTCTTTTTGCGAATACAGACTAACCCGGCTGCTACTCTGAAACCTGATAAGGTTCTGTTAGTCTGTATCCGCAAAAAGAAAAGGAGTACTTGTGGTACCTTACAGACTTAACAAATTTATTTGAGCGTGAGCTACAGCTCACTTCATCGGATGACTTTCCTGGCAAAGCAGCACGTTGAGGTAGCCTGCATAGGTAATGTTAGGAGAGGGAGGGGAACAACAATCCGATATCTGATCATTGAATGTACTATTTGCATAT
The DNA here is from genome assembly GCF_009764565.3 of Dermochelys coriacea. Classification (NCBI taxonomy): domain Eukaryota; kingdom Metazoa; phylum Chordata; order Testudines; family Dermochelyidae; genus Dermochelys; species Dermochelys coriacea. The sequence goes on from NC_050072.1 coordinate 117,087,787, forward strand.
TTAAAACTTCTCTTTCTTTCTGTGGAGCACTCTTCAAAAAAAAAAAAAAAAACTTCAGGTGCAGTAAGCACATTACCTGGATGTTAATGATTAAGAAAATAGTTAATATTGACATGTAAATGGTTGTGATTAATGTAGGATAAATATGAAATTAACTAAATTAAATTTAGCTTAAGTTTGGTAAAGGAAGGCCCTGACTAGCAAGGACGACTACGACCTTGAAAATAATGAGTAAAGACAGGATGTCTTCTTCAAAAAATAACTAAGATAAGAGGAAGTTTCTAAAAAGAAGCCCTCTGACCAATAGGGGTGACTGCATATGGTTTTAAATAAGATAAAAGGAGTACGTCTTAAAAGGAGCCAGTATAAACCTTCCCACCCCAAATACCAGTGTTATCTTAAAAATAAAGCCTATGTGAACAAAGGTACAATGGAAAAACGGTTGGTAAGCAAGAAGGAGGGGAGGAAAAACCTGGGAAGAAAGGAGGTTGTAAATCTTATCTAACTTAAAAGTGGAACTAAAAGTGACCTGTCTCAAATTGGTTTTTAGCTGAAGTCAGTAATTAGCAGTGATATCATTTGTTTGTTAAAGGGTATAAAATATTCAGAAGTGGAGGGGTCTTTGTCAGACCCTACCTTATCATGGGCACACCAGAATTAGATGGTTTTCCCTAGGTCTGGCCTATTTGTAAGCGTCTTGATAGCGTGCTTATGAATACTTTGTTGTTGAATGTAGTGACTGCTTATTTTTAGGCTGTTAGGCATATTTAGAGCAATTGTATAAAATACCATTTGGCCTTGGATTTAATAAAGGAATTTATGGTTAAAATAGTTTGATGGTCTCCTATATTAATTTCTAATGAGTCTAATTAGGTTTCAGAGTTAATGCTCAATCAAAACGAAAGCAGTTCACTGCTTTTATTTCAATTGGTACACATTTTATTATTATTTTTGCAACCAGAAAAATTAGAAATACTCTCCCCCCCAACGCATGAATGTATAAATTCAATAGAACACATATCAAAACTGCACAGATTCTAAATTCTACAAAATGGCCATACTGGGTCAGATCAATGTTCCATCCAGCACAACATCCTGTCTTTTGACAGTGGCCAGTGCCAGATGTTTCAAAGGGAATGAACAGAACAGGGCATCTGTCAAGAGAACCATCCTGTCATCCAATTCCAACATCTGGCAGTCAGAGGCTTAGGGACACCCAGAGCATGGGGTTCCTTGCATTTCTGACCATCATGGCTAATAACTAGGGCCCTACCAAATTCATGGTCCATTTTGGTCAATTTATTTTTAAAATCCTATAACTGTGAAATTTAATGATTTTAGCTATTTAAATCTGAAATTTCACAGTGTTGTAATTGTCCTGACCCAAAAAGAAGTTGGGGGGGTCACAAGGTTATTGTGGGGTGGGGGTTGCGATACTGCTATCCTTACCTCTACACTGCTGCTAGCAGCGGCACTGCCTTCAGAGCTGGGCAACTGGAGAGCGGCAGCTGCTGGCCGGGAGCCTACTCAAGGCAGAACGCTGCTAGCAACAGTGCAGAAGTAAGGATGGCATGGTATGGTATTTGGCACCCTTACTTCTGTGCTGCTGCCTGCAGAGCTGGGCCCTCAGTCAGCAGCTGCCACTCTGGCCGCCCAGCTCTGAAGGCAGCAGCACAGAAATAAGTGTAGCATAGTATGGTATTGCCACCCTTACTTCTGCACTGCTGCTGGCAGGATGCTGCTTTCAGAGCTGGGTGCCCGGCTAACAGCCTTTGCTCTCTGAGTGCCCAACTCTAAAGGCAGTGCAGAAGTAAAGGTGGCAATACCACGATCTCCCTCTCCCTACAACTCCCTTTTGGGTCAGGATCCCCAATTTGAGATACGCTGGTCTCCTCCAGTGAAAACTGTGTAGTAGAGGGTAAAAGCAAACGAAAGACCAGATTTCACAGTCCGTGACATGTTTTTCATAGCCATGAATTTGGTATGGCCCTACTAATAACCACTGATGGACCTCCTCCATAAACTTATCTAGTTCTTTTTTAAAATCGGGTTAGTTTTGGCCTTCACAACATCCCCTGACAAGAAGTTTCACAGGTTGACTGTGTACTGTGTGAAGAAGTACCTCCTTTTGTTTGCTTTAAAGCTGCTGTCTATTAATTTCATTAGATAACTCCTGATTCTATGTGAAGGGGTAAACAAAACTCTGCTATTCACTTTATCCACACCAGTCATTTTATAGACCCATCATATCCACCCTCAGTCATCTTTTCCAAGCTGAATAGTCCCAGTCTTTGTAATCTGTCCTCTTACAGAATCTTATGTTCTCTTAATCATTTTTGTTGCCCTGGAAATGTAGGGCTGCTAGAAATCTACATACCATCTTGTTGCTGAGTGTTTTCATAATGTTTAATAAATAACCAAGTCCTTGTAGAATTAATGGGAAACTTCCACCACTGACTTCATTTAGATTTTGAGTTAGTATGGTGGTTAGGTTGTTTTTTTTTTTTTTATTTGAGAGAGAGAGAGAGAGAGAGAGAAAAACTCAGTTAAGATTTTGTCATGGTTATTTTTAGTAAAAGTCAACAGGTCATAGGCAACAAACAAAAATTCACAGAAGCTCATGTCCTGTCTATTGACTTTTCTAAAAATAACCAGGGGGCAGGGCTACATAGGCGGGAGAAATGACAGCTGGTGTTGCATTGCGGGGGGAACTGACAGGCTGAGCCCCAGTACTATTGTGGAGGGAGGGGAAGGGGGGAGCACAGTCCTGGCTCCACCAGCCACAGCAGGGGAGAGGTGCACAGGCCAGGCTCCGGAGCTGGCTGTGGGGCAGGGGCACACAGACCCAGCTCCAATCCCAGCCACAGGTGCACAGCCCTGGGTGTAGCCAAGGAGGGGTGCATGGCCCCAGGGCAGGGGCACGCAGCCTGGCTCCAGGCCTAGCTGCAGGGCAAAGAAGCTCAGGGTCCGGGTTCCAATGCCAGCTGCTGGGCAGGGGCACATAGTCCTGCCTCCAGCCCCAGCTTCAGCTGCTGACAGCTGAAGCCAAAGAAGTCAGATAAAGTCAAGGAATCAGTGACAATCTTATCCTTACTCATAGGATGCAACAATATATAGGAAGAAGCTGTATTGACTGAGTCAGTGCCTGAGTTGATGAGATGACTGGTGACAACATTTAATGAGGCTCAATGCAGTTGGAGCCAATACGTAGTAGACTGCTCAAAATGTTTACAACAGAGGTCCTTACAGATTGCCTTACCAAATTGTTTATAGAAGAGATAGCACCTGTACAATTATTCTATTATGAAAAGGGATTCTGTGGAATAATACTGCAAGGTTCCCGTCAAGGTTTATCTCCAAGTTTAGATTTCCGTCTCTTTCAACCTAAACAGCATGACTGAATGGTTTATCCACCATCTGGTTAAGACTGGCATAGATGAGAGTCAACTGTCTCATAACACTTAGCTCTACGTAAGCCCTTTTCACTTTAAGATATCAGGAGGATACTATTATCCCTATTTTACATACAGAGAAAGTGAGACAGAGGTTAGGGCCCAGATTGTCAAAGGTATTTAGGCACCTAGCACCTACTGAAATCAATGGGAGATAGGCAGCTACATACCTGACTTTCCTAAGGTCTCACATCAAGTCAGCTAGCAACTCACTGCTGATTGAGCCAAACCACCTAGGAGCACTGCTGCTGGAGAGGAAGAGGTTCCAGTGGTTAGGGCACTAGCCTAGGATTTAGGAGACCCAGGTTCACTTTCATGCTCTACTACAGACTTCCTGAGAGCTTGGACAAGTCATTTTTCTTCTCTGTACCTCAGTTTCCCATCTGTAAAACAGGGATAACAACACTGCCCTAATACCTAGTGTTGTTGTTAGGATAACGACATTAAAGACTATGGCAATTAGAAAATGATGTGGAACCATATAAAATACCTAAAACAGACACTAGGGCTGTTTCTATAATCCTTGTCCCTCTCTGTCTACCCAATTCTGCAAATACTATGCTACGTGCTGTCCTGAAGAGCTTAAAGCTTAAGGCTACAATTTTCAAGAAGGGCCAGAGGGAGGCAACCAACTACTATGGAAATTCAGTGGTATTTGAGACTTAAACTGGGGGTTTCAAAGGCGCTTCAGAAGTTAAGAAAGCTGTTCTTGCTCCCAGTCTGCCCTGAGGGCAATTGCTCAAGACAAATTTCCTTTATGCAATGAAACAGTGAAGGGCTAATCTGTTGTCCATAACAGTTTTCTGATGCCTAGACAACCCCTCCCCTCTGTGACAGCCTCACACTGATTTTGACCCAGGACATATGAAACACGAAGGGAAGAGCTAGGGCAAAGATTTTCAGTAGAAGATTTTGAGCTAGGCTTCTAAACTCATTTAGGAATCTGAAAAATTCAGCAGAATGCTGAGGACCCAACATTTTCGGCTCAATTTCAGGACAAGGAAGTAGCATTTGAAGTGGCCAAGGAGCCTGCTTTGCAGACCTTATGAGTAGTGCTTCCCAGTCCTTGGAACAGAGCACTGTAAAGGCAGGACAAGAAGCAGAGCCCAGTTACCCAGCCGTTTTTATTTTTAATTGCATCATTCCACCTTAAAGTCTGGCTATATCATTTGTTATTTTATATTGCACTCTTATAATGAAAATAGAGTCTTTCATTCTGAAGGATTCCACAGAGCTTCATGAACTTAGACCCTGATCCTAGAAAGACATACTGCTGAACTTTATGCATAAGTAATCAATAGAGCTATTCCTGAGCACAAAATAAAGAGGTAAGCCTTTGTAGCATCAAACTATTACACAAACATACAAGCGACCACATACACGTTATCTCCAAATCACTCAGTGAGTAAGCTCAAATGGCACTTAAAAAGACATTTCCTGGCCCAAAAGAGCTTCCTCCCTCACCGGGGGTTGATGTGCTGCAGCTTTTAACCATGTACAGCAAAACCATATTCAACAGTTTAAGGAAGTGAAGAAAACTACAAGGGAAATTTAAGTAGGTAGAATGTAATTATTAAAGTTAATCTTGAGGTCTGAACTTGGCCAGAATCCTAACTTTTACAAGTACCATTGAATCTTTAACAGTCACATTCGATCAGAATCTTAGTTTTGTGTCTGCTGGCAAACAGCACCACCAACAGGCACAATGCTTCCCAGCATCATGCTGAAGTACTATTTTCAGTGCTGATTCTAAAGAGACTGACACATAATGAATCAACAACTTCCTTTGTTTCCTTGTTTTTTCCCCTTCCTATGTTTTCCTTCCAAGTACAGACCTGGTTTGACCCTGTTTAGCCTGACAGATTTAATGAGCTCACCACTCAAGACAGTATAGTTCATACCAGCGTCTCATGTATCCTAGACAGTAAAACATAATTTACAAATCAGTGCAAAAGTTTTTATTAGGTTGTTCCACTCATGACAAGTTAGATCTTCATCAAATTTGAAATTCTCCCACAGTATTTTTTCAGTTATATTCAGTCATGTAAAATATGAAAGGAAAAAACAAAACAAAAAACAAACAAAAAACACACACCAACATTATTTCGCTACGTATTCCTAGGTGCCCAAGTGCTAAAAAAAGTTACAGCAGATTAAGGACAAACCTACAGCATTGGCTTACTTTAGCTGGTTCTGATACAGAGGCATATTTTTTAATTTGAGAGTCAACTCCTAGAGACTTGGCTAATTGCACAGCATTTGTATCGTCACTGATTAGTGTCCCAAGAGCCACAAGCAGTCTAAAAATGGCTTCAAGGTCTTGAACAACTTCTATGACTGTGCTGATTACTGACAAACATTGAGCTTTTCCCTCAATGTTATTAACTTTGTGTAACCAAACAGCATAGTTCAACGTCAACGTGGCCAGCGCGATGTGAATGTTCTTATTGCTGCCCAATTTCAGTTCTATAGCATGTGACATTATTGTGTCCCTCTGTGACATCATGAGCCTCTGGCCTGCCTGGCTGACAAAACAATTGCAAAGAGTTCTAAGTGCCAGTAACTGATTTGCCTGTTTTCCGTTACGGCTCAGAAATTTTAGGAGATGGCTGCTGAATCGTATGCTATCCTTTTCACTGCAGAAATTCTCATTCACGCTGGGATGCCTGATAGACAATCGAAGAATGTCTAATGCTGGAAAGACAATATCTAAGAGAGACAAGAAAAATATTTTAATGCATTACAAACAATGCAATATCTGTGTAAGAACTCTGGAGAGCTTTCCTTATATGTGCAGATCTTTACTCCTGCTTTTGAAAGGAGTACTACTATACAAAGGAACATACAGAGAACAATTAAGATTTAGATAGACCACAACTGCCTAATCCACAAGTACTCAAATATTCAGAAATTCATATCAAAACGAAAATTGTGTACACAGCCCCAATTGTACAAAAAGTTTCAGATGTCTACCAGAGAAACTTTACTGCCATGGGTATTAACTTCAGAGACAGTCACAGTGCTTCCAAGACACTAGTAAACTATCATGTCCAAAGAATTCAGTCTGACAACACTGAGAAGACAGATACTTCACATGTAACACAGCTGTTTCACAGGTGTTGTCAACTTTTTTCCAATGTAGCCCACATCTAAATAGCAAGCATATCATGGGCAACCTCCCATGCCAGATCTCATAACTGTCTTTGTGACCACGACAGAAACTGTTTACATGGAAAAGGAAAATATTTAGTGTATTTTCAACTGCCCACAGTACGTGTTTTATCCAATTTGAAAAAAAAAAAAAAAAATGGAAAGGATGCCATCAACTTGAATCCTAGTCTGTATTTCTAAAGTAAACTTAAAATATGAATAGTTTCAGGTACTACACCTGCCTCCTAGCTCACATACAAATATCTGTGGCTATAGAACCACTTGAAAACAAAAAACAAAAACAGCAGACATTGAACAAGGGAAACTGACAATACTGAAACAGGTTATATACTAATATACAACTTTTTTCCACCCTTGTAGGCTGTAAGGATAATCTTGGGTGTTATTTGTAACGATTGGTGAAAAATTTCAGGCAGAAATTTGATTTTTAAGTTGGCACAGTCCCTTTAATTGTGCTGTCAACTACTGATCTCCATTTTAATTTCCCCAAACCATCTATTCTGTTCCTTTTCCTCTCCTATACATGCTTTCCTGCCCCCAAATCTCCTCCACTCCCCCAGACACACTCCCCTGCACCCCCGCTTCCCTGAACAAGATGTCTAAGGTACTAAGAAGTCCAGGCAGTTTATTTCCTGGATATGCTGCCCAATTCCATCTTCCTATGGACATTCTTCCCTCTTTGGTGGCTGACAGCTCCAGTCCGACTGATGGATCCTGTTTTTCCTTTTTAGTAGCAGGGCTTTTTTACCATCAGCTGCACCTGGTCCTCCTCTTCACATGCAGCTGTTTTTACAGGCATTCAGGCTCTTTGGAATGAAGAGACTGTACACCCGTAAAAGCACTAAAAACACGTAGGTGTCAGCACTGGTCTACAGAGATGTGGGAGATCGTAGTATGGTTCACTGCTATGTTTCACAACTTTTTATCTAATGTACAAAAATCCATATTAAATCTCTTAAATGTGATTTGTTTAAAAAAAAGTTAGTTTTCTACTTAAAACATCACGTTAGCATTAGTCTGATACAAGGTTAATTTTAAAATTCAGTTTCCTCTGAGTTCAGCATACACAGTGCACCCAATTGATTTACACAGACTATAAATCTCAACCTGACTAAAGAGCCACCATCCATCCGCTATGTTGAGTGCTGTGTTAGGAGGGCTGTGTTGTGAGTTGGTGTGGTGAATATCCGAGGGTCTGTCTGCTGTGACCATTTGTTTGGCTGGTGCTAGTTGCAGGAACTGTTTGACCGTGTGGTTGTTTGTTTGAAAAGTGTGAATTGCGAATCCTTTGTTCCAGGTAGGCCTTGAGTGCTTGATTGGAGGGATGGCTTTGAACCTGGGCAACTGCTTTGAGCAGCCTTATATAAAAAAAAAAAAAAAAAAAAAAGGCAGAGAATTGTGAACCAAATGAGCTGCGAACGGAGGAGAAGCAAACAGGCAATTTGCCTGGGAAGATTTCCCACAGAGCTTTTGCCTTTCAGGCTTCTGTGAGCAGTAAATACAACATCTGAAGAGGCTCTTAGAAGGAAGACAATATGGATAGTGAGCGACCAGCTGTTGTGACCTGCACAGGATTTGCCATGTTTGTCTTTCTCCCAGAGGATAGAAACAACTTCTGTACAAGTGCAAGCTGGTCTCCATATTGGAAGAGAAGATTAAAGGACTAGAGACCCAAGTATCAACCCTGCGTTGCATCAGAGAAAATGAAGACTTTTTGGATAGAAGTGAGCGTTTGGTACTGCAGGCATAGCATGCTGAAGAATCAGAGGGAAACGCAGAACATGGAAGAAAATTGGCAGCATGTGACCTCCAGAAGAAGAAAGAGGAGAACCCATGTACCTCCAATGCAGATAGAAGAAACCAACCGTTTTCAGGCTCTCTGCACAGATACTACTGCAGAGAATGGTTTGGAAGAGTCATCTAAGGGAAGGGATCAGGAGACCCCATCGACCGGAAAGCATGGGTTGCATTGTCCTAAGGATGGGGGGGTGGGGTTCATGAGCACCATTCCCAAGAGGAGGAGATGGATGGTGTGGTCGGGGACTCCCTCCTAAGGGGGAATGGAGTTATCCATCTTCCGTCCAGACCAGGAAACTCAAGAAGTGTGCTGCTTGCCCAGAGCTAGAATTCAATCCTAGACTGAATCCATCCAATTCAATCCAGCTAGAAGGATGTGACGGAGCGTCTGCCAAGACTGATCTAGTCCTTGGACCACTACCCTTTACTACTTCTCCACGCGGGTGTCAATGATACTGCCAAGAATGACCTTGAGCGGGTCACGGCAGACTATGTGGCTCTAGGAAGAAGGATAAAGGAGTTTGAGGTGCAAGTCATGTTCTTGTTTATTCTCCCTGTTGAAGGACAAGGCCCAGGTAGGGACCATCATATTGTGGAAGTAAATGCGTGGTTACGCAGATGGTGTCAGAAAGAGGGCTTTGGATTCTTTGACCGTGGAATGTTGTTCCAGGAAGGATTGCTAGGAAGAGATGGGATCCACCTAACAAAGAGAGGGAAGACCATCTTTGCAGGCAGACTTGCTAATCTAGTGAGGAGGGCTTTAAACTAGGTTCGCCAGGGGATGGAGACCTAATCCCTGAGGTAAATGGGATACCGGGAGGAAACACAAGGAGGAGGGTGAAACAGGGAAGGCTTCCTGATTCACACGGAGAAAGTAGGGCAATCGGCTAGTTATCCTATGTGCTGGTACATGAACGCAAGAAGCCTGGGAAACAAGCAGGAAGAATTGGAAGTTCTGGCACAGTCAAGGAACTATGATGTGATTGGAATAACAGAGTTGGCGAGGTAACTCACATGACTGGAGCACTGTCATGGATAGGTATAAATTGTTCAGGAAAGACAGGCAGGGGAGAAAAGGTGGAGGAATTGCACTGTATGTAAAAGAGCAGTATGATTGCTCAGTGCTCCAGTATGAAACTGGAGAAAAGCCTGTTGAGAGTCTCTGGGTTAAGTTTAGAGGTGAGAGCAACAAGGGTGATGTCATGGTGGGTGTCTGCTACAAACCACCAGACCAGGAGGATGAGCTAGATGAGGCTTTCTTCGGACAACTAACAGAAGTTTCCAGATCACAGGCCCTGGTTCTCCTGAGGACTTCAATCACCCTGACATCTGCTGGGAAAGCAATACAGCAGTACACAGACAATTCAGGAAGTTTTTGGAGAGTGTTGGGGACAACTTCCTGGGGCAAGTGCTGGAGGAACCAACTAGGGCCCGTGCTCCTCTTGATCTGCTGCTCAGAAACAGGGAAGAATTGGTAGAAGTACAAGTGGGTGGCAACCTGGGCAGCAGTGACCATAAGATGGCTGACTTCAGGATCCTGACAAAAGAAAGAAAGAAAGAAAGGAGAGCAGAATATTGACCCTGGACTTCAGAAAAGCAGACTGACTCCCTCAGGGAAATGATGGGCAGGATCCCCTGGGAGGCCAATATGACGGGGAAAAGGAATCCAGGACAGCTGGCTGTATTTTAAAGAAGCCTTATTGAGGAATAAATGATCCCAATGTGCAGACAGAATAGCAAATATGGCGGGTGACCAGCCTGGTTTAACAGAAAAGTTTTCTGTGAGCTTCAATACAAAAAGGAAGCTTACAAGAAGTGGAAACTTGACAGATGATTAGGGAGAAGTATAAAAATATTGCTCGAGCATGCAGAGGTGTAATCAGGAAGGCCAAAGCACAATTGGAGTTGCAGCTAGCAAGGGATGTGAAGGGTAACAAGAAGGGTTTCTACAGGCATACTAGCAACAAGAAGGTGATCAGGGAAAGCGTGGGACCTTTACTGAATGGGGGAGGCAACCTAGCGACAGAGGACGTGGAAAAAGCTGAAGTACTCAATGTTTCCTGCCTTGGTCTTCAGACAAGGTCAGCTCCCAAACTGAGCGCTGCTCACCTACTTCCCAGTGCAGCAGTGGTGAAAGAACAGGTTAAGGACTATTTAGAAAAGCTGGACATGCACAAGTCTATGGGGCCGGATGCAATGCATCCAAGGGTGCTGAGGGAGTTGGATGATGTGATTGCAGAGCCATTGGCCATTATCTTTGAAAACTCGTGGCGATCAGGGGAGGTCCCAGACAATTGGAAAAAGGCAAATATAGTGCCCATCTTTAAAAAAGGGAAGGAGAATCTGGGGAAACTACAGCCTCACCTCAGTCTCCAGAAAAATCATGGAGTTGGTCCTCAAGGAATCCATTTTGAAGCACTTGGAGGAGAGGAAGGTGATCAGGAACAGTCAACATGGATTCACCAAGGGCAAGTCATCCCTGACCAACCTGATTGCCTTCAATGATGAGATAACTGGCTCTGTGGATATGGGAAAAGCAGCGGATGTGATATACCTTGATTTTAGTAAAGCTTTTGATACAGTCTCCCACAGTATTCTTGCAGCAAGTTAAAGTATGGATTGGATGAATGGACTAAGGTGGATGGAACACTGGCTAGATCGTTGGGCTCAACGGCTTGATGTCTAGTTGGCAGCCAGTATCAAGCAGAGTGCCCCAAGGGTCGGACCTGGGTCCGGTTTTGTTCAACATCTTCATTAATAATCTGGATGATGGGATGGATTGCACCTTCAGCAAGTTCGCTGATGACACTAAACTTGGGGAGACGTAGATACGCTGGAGGGTAGGGATAGGGTCCAGAGTGACCTAGACAAATTGGAGGACTGGGCAAAAGAAATCTGATGAGGTTCAACACGGACAAGTGCAGAGTCCTGCACTTATGATGGAAGAATCCCATGCACCGCTACAGGCTGGGGCCCAACTGGCTAAGCGGCAGTTCTGCAGAAAAGGACCTGGGGATTACAGTGGACAAGAAGCTGGATATGAGTAAACAGTGTATCCTTGTTGCCAAGGCTAACGGCATATAGGGCTGCCTTAGTAGGAGCATTGCCAGCAGATCGAGGGAAGTGATTATTCCCTTCTATTCGGCACTGGTGAGGCCACATCTGGAGTATTGAGTCCAGTTTTGCCCCCCCATCCCCCAACCACAGAAAGTATGTGGCCAAATTGAAGAGAGTCCAGCGGAGGGCAATGAAAATGATTAGGTGGCTGGGGCATATGACTTATGAGGAGAGGCTGAGGGAACTGGGCTTATTTAGTCTGCAGAAGAGAAGAGTGAGGGAGGATTAGACAGCAGCTTTTAACTACCTAAAGGGGGGTTCCAGAGAGGATGGAGCTGTTCTCAGTGATGGCAGAAGACAGAACAAGGAGCAATGGTCTCAAGTTGCAGTGAGGGAGACCTAGGTTGGATATTAGGAAAAAGTATTTCACTAGGAGGGTGGTGAAGCACTGGAATGGGTTACCTAGGGAGGTGGAATCTCCATCCTTAGAGATTTTTAAGGCCCAGTTTGACAAAGCCCTGTCTGGGATGATTTAGTTGGGGTTGGTCCTGTTTGGAGCAGGGGGTTGGACTAGATGACCTCCTGAGGTCTCTTCCAATCTTAATCTTCTATGATTTCCCAGCTGTAGGCAGAATACAACTGAAATACTTCAAAACTTAAGTACTGGTACACCTAATCGCTTCCAGTTGGGCCAGTTTCAGCTTAGTCCAATGAGCTCCTGAGAGAATGCATTCAGTGAAGTTTTGGAGGTTTACAGAGTAGCTTTTGAACATCTGGGTTTAAACAATGGCAGAACGACATGCTTTTAAGTGAAACAATCATGGAAAAATCTAAGGCACCATAATACAAAATTAATTACTTCCCTTCCTCAAATAACTATGGATGAATATTTGGAAGGAACAGATACATTGTGGAGGTACAACTCAAAGGAAGGGATAGATGAAGAGGAGCTTCCCAATTATCTCCTGCCCATCCATATAATGTGTTTATTTCATACCTTCTGGCCAGTTAATTGCTTTCCACAAAGTTTGAAGTTGTTGTGCTGTTGGAGTTTCTGCAGAGGTATTACATGTTACAAAGAGTAACTTTTCTAGGAGTATCAAATCATCTTCAGTTAGCTTTTGGTCTTCAGGTGTGCTTCCATTAAGTTCCTTTAGTTTGCCTGTGCAATCAAAAAACCCCAAAAGGTTAGTCTGTGCCACCAGATTTTCACCACCTGAAATACTTACAAAGCACTTTCCAGAGAATCTCAAAGCATTTTAGAAACATTGAGCCCCCGCTATTTTCACAACTTTTCTTCTGTACATTTTTTGCACAGAAATTATTTTGCTTGACTTCACAACCTTTCAAATTCAGTTTTTTACAAATGGCTATTTTTCACAATCATCATTTCCAAGATCACCCAGCAAGTCAGCAGCAAAGCTGAAGTACAATTCCAAAATCTGGATCCTATATTCCCTGCTCTAGCCACAATATTCCATGATCAACATTATCTCTGGCAAAATCTTGTCCCAGAGAAGTCTGGACTTCCTAAGCTTAAGTTATAAAAATACATCAATAATATCAGTTCATACTTTATCATTTTGAACTTCTCTTTAAGAGACTTGATATTACAGACTCACGAATGTTCAAGAAAGAGCTGGTTGCAGAAGTAAGTAATACTATCTGCTTTTGAAAATTTGCAACGAAGTGTTTTAAAATGGGGGGGGGGGGAGATTTTGAATTCATATCTATGATACTGACATCTCAGCTGACAGTGGTAAAGGATCATATCACCACAAATTAGTTTTGAGTGTTATAGCTGTATTTTTCCCCCTTTATCTTTTGATCATCGGGGTAGGTAAGGTATGGGCAGGCTAGGTAATTCAAAGTTAAACTGAGTCAAGACGTGCTCGGAAATGATTGAAATCATCTTAATATGGATACTTCCTTGTTAAGTGCCATGGAACATGTAATCACCTTATTCAAAAAACCTTTGAAACTAAAATTAGTTTCAACTATGCTAATTTAAGAACAAAATGTTTATAATATATATATATATATAATATATTCCAAAATTTTACAGCTTGCCACAAAGTTTGATCCACTGATGCACATACGCCTTCTAAAGGTCACAAATTCCAGTTCTATAGAAAATTAGAAGCAGCAGTACCACTTCAACTACCTCTACCCTTTCTTGTCAAATTTATAGAGGACAATTAATGGGAAGTCCTGGAAGGACTAGTTGAGGGTCTTTCTTGAAAAAAACCAAAAACAAAACCAAAAAAACTGTACAGTAAATTTGTAGTTGGGGGCTTTCGCCCCCAAGTTCCATACTCTTATTGTTTGAACAATTCACTCACACAGGGCTAGTAGGAAAAACTTTCCTGGGTGAGTGATATCAATGTTTGCAGAATCTAAGCTTTCATTAAAAAAAAATTCTAGCCCTCGTAATTGCAAATTTCAGTTCTCACAGCTATTACTGGAAACCCTATGGGCAGCAATTAAACTGGTAAAAATTAGTCAATTTCATTCTCCATCATATAGGTAAAATCTAGGAATAATAGCAGAGGCAAGACTGGAGCTATTTACTAGAGAGAACTCCCCACAAATGAAGGCACGGGATTAGCAGAGACCACCACTATACTCAAGCAACCCGCAGCTTATAGAGTGACCCCACACCCGACCAGGGCTCTGCGCTTGGCCCCGCATGTGGAGTCCTGGCTGTCGGCCCCTGCCCAGGGCTCCGCTCCTGGCCCCACACCCGCCCCCAGCTGTGGCCTTGGCCCCTTTACCCCATTTGGGTCCCCTGCTCCCAGAGACACAGCCCTGCTCCCAGCCTCGGGGTGTGATGTGGGAGCAGACAAGGGTAAGGGGCTGGCTTTCAGCACCCCTACTACTAAAACTGTTCCAGCACCACTGCTCTCTACCCTCTAGTAGTCTGGGTTTGGAATTCACACTGATCAGATATTTTCTAGTACCGAGTACAAAATATGGAACCCCAGAAGGTGGTCAAAGGACAGCACCCTGGTAGTAATCCCACCACTCTTCATTTTCCAAGCAGCTGGGGTAAGGTTATAGGTATGTTAGCCCTGGACAGTGGGACACTTTATTTTAGTTCAGTCCTCTGGCTATTGGGTATTTGGTACATTTTCAAGCCCCATAAGGTGAGAAGATGCGGAGAGGGTGATCATAAAAACTCTCCTTCCCACCCACATTTATGCATCTTTTCAGTTTCATAAGCTCTTTAGGGTAGGACTATGTCATCCCGTAAATGTGTATAGCACCTATCTCATTTTGAGTTACTATCATATCAAGTATAGTTTTATAGGACTCCCTAGATACAGAAAATACAGACCAAAAAAAAAAAAAAAAAAAAGAGAGAAGGGAAGAGATTTTGGGGACGGATGAGATAGAAAACATAGGGAGGAAACAGAACTAACTAGCAAATGATAAGCGGGGGGTTAAGGGAGAGTAAGAAAAGTAAAGCGACAGTGAAAACAAGCACTATGATCTACTACAGCAAAGAGAATGGAGTCAAGGCAGAAAAGGAAAAAAGTCTAATAAATGCAAGGTACATTTAAATGAATTCAATAGAAAGTTTGTTCACTGTAAATTACAATTAAATACTGTACACCAGTTGTTCTCAACCGGGGGCCAAGGCTCCCTGGGGGGCCGTGAGCATGTTTCAGAGGGTCCTTCAAGTAGGGCCAGCGTTAGACTTGCTGGGGCCCCGGCAGAAAACTGAAGCCCCACTGCATGGGGCTGAAGCCAAAACCTGAGCAGCTTAGCTTTGCGGGGCCCCTGTGGCATTGGGCCATGCAACTGCCCTGCTTGCTACTCCCTAATTCCGGCCCTGGCTTTTACATGCAGAAAACCAGTTGTTGTGGCACAGGTGAGCTGTGAAGTTTTTAATAGCATGTTGGGGGGCCTCAGAAAGAAAAAGATTGAGAACACCTGGTGTACGACTGTTTTACTTCGTGTGTTACGCAGGATGTCAGGCTAGATGAGAAGAACGTCTAGAATGTTTGGACTTGGTCTAGGAAAGTGCAGGGGACATGACTGTGTAACACAGTATGGAGGACATGACTACCCAGTGTACTGGGTGAATTTTTCGAACCCTGGCTATACATTCCCAATCAAAGGATGTCCTCCTGAAGCCAGCAAAGGCTGGGAGCATTGTGGAGTTTTATCACAACAGGGGGAGCAAAACTTGTAACACTCAGATTCACCAATTCAGTGTGCAAAATCCCAAAAAAGAGCAAGAATAAGCATGCAAGACTTGTATTACAGGGAGAACAAAGTAGATATTTTATATAAAAAGAATTAGTCCCTTGTGAAATTCAGTCTGGACTCCCAATTCCCCATGGTCTGGATTTTCAAATACCCTTCCATATTGTAGGTCTGGCTGGAGCTGTGACAAAGATATCCATTGTGCAGGACGAGAAGTTTGGAGAGGTGGTAAAAATAATGTAGCTTCTTGGAGGGGTTGAGAAAGAGTGGAGAATTAGTTTAACCAAAATTAGATTTAGGAATTTAAAAAAAAACTACAACACACACACAAACTCACCCAATATTTGTGTGGGGTTGGCCTGGTCAAAAGTGACAGCTTCCTTCTTTGGAAAATAAATATTTTCAGCTTTAGCATCGGTTGCTTGATAAGCACCTCTTCCTACACAAGGTAAAGATGATATTAGAAATTCAACAGAGAATAGTGTTTGATAACAACTTCCTTTCAGAAAGTTAAACTTGCTGGCTGTATATTTCTATATTTGTTGCTCCTGCAATTTGTCAATAGTTATGCCATTAGTGCTTACAATAGTTACAAGCCCAAAAGGCCATAATTATAAACATAATTAATTCATAATTGGATTTTTTCCAAATGCTTTCCTACACAATAGCAAGTGCATAACTAGGATTTCATTGTAATCCAAACAAACATCATTCAGTTCACAATCTTTTCATTGGTTCAAATATTCCAAGATCAGAAGGGACAATTGTGAATATCTAGTCTGACTTCCTATGTAATACAAGCCACATATCTCCCCCAAAATAATACTTAGAATTGGAGAGTAGATATCATATTTGACACACAAGTTTGGAAAGTCCAAATTTTAATCCACAAAAAAAAACAAAAAACAACCCTTTATCTTCACGGTGTCATATTCACAATAAAGAGGCAAATGTAAGGTGGTCTGCATGGGCTACACCTACATTATTTGGAATTGAAGTTTGAGAGATTTCTTTGGAAAGGCAATTTCCCCTATCTTAGCAATGAATTATCAGATTTGATCTATTACCTGTGATCTATTTGCTAGAATTACATCTGAAAAGAATAAACTCACTTAGTAGAATTCACTTAGCCATTTAAAACTGACTATACCCATTTTTCTGGTTGGTACCACAGACACCATCTGTATGAGCGGAAACCTATTTAACATACTAAGAGAGTCACCCTTATATTCCTTTAAGGGGCAGATTAAACACCACATACTTTGATGTTTCACTCTACCATTGCCACTGGAGCACAGAATAGAGGAATACAAAAGATGAAAAATTTCTTCCAATCATTTCAAAGGGAGAACAGGCTTCCTTTTACTACAGATTTGAAAACAACTGAATTTAATATAAAAATCTCATCTCAAGCATAATCTTATAGTGTTAAAAGAGAAACTGAAGTGAAAGATAAGCATTACTAATTTATTTGCAAGATGAAGAAGTCCTTACCAGTAAATGGATCAACTACTCCACTTAAAGGAGCTAACACATTTGATGCAGAACCAGGAACATAGCGACCAGCACCTAAAAGATGGCAATTGAGGGATTACATTAAGGTATACCACTCCAAGACAGTAAAAAGATAACTAGTTTTTTTCTGTTATTGATGAAATTATATCACAGTCACAATATCTGTATACCCCTTAAAGTAAAAATGTTATTTTTAATGAAATAAAAAAGTTATCCTCAGCACGTCATGCAGTTTGAGGAGTGTGCTACACTGTAGAATGTTAGCCATGTCCTGTTTCTTCTAGTACAAAACTAGAAATTAAAAAATACAAGCCAAACTGATCCTTCTCAAGCGCCAAGTGATTGTCTTATCCCCACAGCAACACAATTGTGGTCACAATCCTGCTAATCTGAAAGTGTTCTATACTATTACATTACGACAAGTCACTCAGATAAAACCAGAGTAGTAAGAAGATACTGAAGTGTAAAATTCTACAGAAAAAACCCAACTCCTAGTTGGCCAAGTGACTTAACAAAAGTTTAGCAAGTATGAGGGTTAAGCACCTTGTTTCCTCTGCAACTGGAGTGGTGGTACATTGTAGAGGACAAACTGAACTGTGTGAGGTGGAGGAGGGAGCCTCATATCACTTCTCCTCACAGTGGATTATCACAGCAGAGGAGTCAGTCTGGTCAATCTGAGTCAAGAGGAGTCAGTCTGATCAAGATTGTGGCCCCCAAAATGAAGGGATGGGTGGAAATTTACTGCTCTTTGTTGGCCATTGGTTGGGCCTGAATATGATAAAACCCCACCTTTTGATGCCTGCCAGAGGCATCAGAACAAAAATCAAGTTATGTAATACCTGTAAATGGATCTGGTGCAGGTACAGCATTGGACCCAGATGAAGAGCCTGGAACATAGCGACCACTGCCTGTGAAGTAGTAAGAAAAGGAAAGCCAATTTATTCTCTTATGTTGATGATAATTTCTACTGAAACCCATTAGTCTCTGCACTGGTCACTCTTCAGATAGCAAAGTGGCTCAAAATGAGGCTGAATTCAGTTTGTGCCTTAATAACCCTTAATTGTGGGATGATAAAGATGTTTTGCAGAGGGTTGTTGTTTCTAAAGAAAATTAGACACACACACACACACACACACTTTCTAGTCATCTAGCCAAGACAACTGAGCACTCTCCCCCCCATTTAAAAAAGGTGTACATTTCTACACGTTTGTTGTGACCTTCAGATTCCTAGCAAATTGCCAAATCAACCATCTATGTTGCAAAATTAAGACACTCTTGGGTTAAAGTCATTCCATTTAGATTGAGACTTACCAGATTTGCAATGTATCTCCAAAAGGAAGATACTATTAAAAGCCTTGCATACAAAATAATGTCTGTTCATTGAGCTTGACTACTCTCAAGAAGTCAGCTCCACACATTTAAGACAAAAAAAGGTTAAAAATGTATTTTATTTTTAAAATAAAATTTTAAAAAAAAAAAGTGTCCTTACTACTACTACCACCACCACCTTATTAAAATCAATAAATTAAAATCAATAAATTCCCATCATGTATGCATTTTACTTTTTGTTCTTCAATGGGATTGGAAAATACACATACTAGTCTATCCTATTTAGGTTCTTACACCTTGTTCATTACCATCCGAGTACTTTCTAGACTTTCAAAAGACAAACTGGGTGAGGTAATGTCTTTTATTAGACTAACTGAGTGCTTACAGAGAGCTTTTCTTTAGGTCTAAGTAAACAGAAACACTAATATCTGTCAAGTGGGGTTTCTCTCCATCCCCAAGGAATGAATTGCATGTGTATGTTCTTATTAGTTATTTCAACAGTTTATGAAAATCAGATGCAACGGATTATGAACTAGCAAAATACTGAATACATTGCGGGGGAATGTTCAATCTCAATAGAACCTGTAACAAATATAAAAGTATTTCTATTCAGACTAGAGATTTTTTTTGTTTTTAAAACACTAAGCCAAAAAAAAAAAAAATTGTACTATGATCCCTGAGTTTTTAAATTTAAGGTTAAAAAAAAAAAAAGTTATGCTGCTTTGAAAAGCTTTGTTCCCATTACGGATTATATAAAGAAAACTGAAGAGTAAATGAGTAATTTTTTGTTGAAGATTCAATTTAACAAAAACATGCAAACCCAACACAGCAGTTAAACTAGTAATAATTAAACAAAATATAGTGGAAGTCAATTCAAGTACAGAAGCTAGATCAGGCAAAGCCCCACGGTAAATCAGTGTCTTGCTATGCAAGTACTGGATATTGAATTTGGAAGCTTAGGGGGCTCATATTTGCATGGTAATATACAGAATGCTTTCCCAGCATTCTGCTAAACTGATGTCCCATATTTGTGAACATGCCAACTATATAAAAATACATTGTACGTCGCAGACAGAAAAGAACATGCACCTTATTGTTTGCAGTTTTAATTCAGAAAGATTAACATCTGAGATCTTAAAGTGTGCACCAGTGATAGATACCTGTAAAGGGATCTGAAAATCCAGTGTCTGTATTCCCCAGCGTTTGCCCTTTGGTGTTGTCTATAATAAACTTGGCCACCTGATCCAGAAACATGGCATTTAGATCATTCTTCTGTAGGAAATTGTACGCAGTCAGCCAGGGATCATCACTGATGTTATATGGCAATTTGTAGGAAGGGCCATTTTCATTCACATCAATAGTGAAAACATAATCATATTCCTTTAAGTGGAAATAAAAATGGAAATAAGTCAAAAAGGTGTCAACACCTTTATCTCCAGATACAGTCCACATTTGATGTAAGAACAGTACAGGCAAATGATGCCAGACTAAGATTTCTGGTTTTGAGAACATGAATATCCTTGTTATCAGACTTCATTAAAAAGTAAAATATAGTACTCTCCTATGCTGGATGTTTGTCTAAATATTTTATTTTAGAAAATACTGGACATAGTTAAAAAAACAAGCATGGGCTAGATTAGTAAATTTTACCATGAATGGAAGCTATGGTTTCCCTTAGAGGACAGAGATGTTCCTTTTGAAAGAGGCAAAGAATAGGAAAACTGAAATCACACTTGTGTGTGTGGATTTTAGAGACAAACTAATACTAAAAATAATTAAGCAGACACATCACATCAATTCTTGTGAACAAGTTTGGCCATCTGCAGAGTCTGTAGAGGTTAGAATAGATCAGAGGCACTATAAAATGCAGTCTTGAAGGAAGGAAGGAAGGAATGTAGCATGACAAAACTAGTGACCTTTTCAGACATAAAACTACAACTCTCATTGAAGTCAACAGAAATTGCAGGTACTGAAAAGCAGGCCACAAGATAATCAAAATCTAATGAGGCATTAGCAATAAGCAATAAATGCATAAGAACTCAATCCCGAATAGTAAATTAAATACTGTCTAGAGTTTATATAGTTTTCCACATCAGCTAGTTTGCTCCAGCAAATGTATTTCAGAAATATTAAGGTACATACTATAGGCAACTACAGTACCTAACAGTTCTGCTTCTAAATAAAAGATGTTTGTTAGATCTAGGATCTATAATGAAGTAATGACAAGTACCCAACTTATTTTAAAAAGTTTATTCCAAACAATGACTGGAGTAATGTGGGGTTTTTTTGTATGAAGAGTTACTAGAACATCAATACGATGATCTAAGAAAACTTTACATACCTTTCCTTCAAATAAAACCCTTCCAGACGATTGCTGTGTGGCTCCAGATGAGCCAACCACTTCTCCAATCTTGATCCACCTCCCTTCATTAACACTCCACTGGTAGGCTTCAACTTTCCCATTATCTTTAATTAGTCGTGTCTGCCCCTCTCTTGTTCCTTGAAATAATTAAAAAAAAAAAAAAAAAAGACACTGTAGCTAGAGAGAAATAAGATAGTGAAGCAGCTTCCAATGAGAAATAATGTTTCCAAGTAAACAAACTTTCAAATTTGGCACAGGTTTTTGCCTCCTGACTGGAAAAAAAAACAACAAAAAAACAAAAAACACCACCATCTTTTTGCTTAAGAGCCATCCAAATTATCACCGCTTCCTTTCATTTCACTTGGCTCCATTCTTTTCTTATAGGGACCCTCATTCTGAATTACGTAAATTTAAGACAAAATTTTGATGCAATTAAGACATCAGTTTTATTTCAACATTCATGGGTTTGAAAGGGTTAAGTTTGTTTTGTAACTGTTTTTTCTTTTTTAGGAAAACAATGCCACATCAAGCTGTGCCTTACTGAGTCACACTGCTAAACAAAAACTGCTGCACTGGCGCATAATAAAGCTATTAAAGGCTCATCATAAATGTAACCTGTTCTATTTCTAGGAAGAGATAGAAGAATATCAATTAAACCCTCAGAAACAAAATATTTTATTAGAGGCATAACAGAGCCTCCATAATACCAGTGAACACAGAAGAATTAAAAATTAATTTTTTTTGTTAAAGAACACAATTTAAGTGATCAACAAAGCCTTCTCCATCTCCAGGAGAGATTAAGCTCCTGATGCTACAAAACCAAGGTTTATTGTTGTTTGTTTTTTAAGGCAGTAGAAACTGAAGAATTTACCAGGTTCTTTCAGATGTTCTCTTCCAGGAAGATCATCAGCATTAATGTCTCCCAAATCACTAGTTTTGGGGTCAATAGTTGCTTGGGAAAGTTCATTTTCAAAAGCTTGAATCTCCTCAGCACTCGCTGTGCGCTCCAAAGACTCTGTAAATACTCTGATAATCCCATCGCTGAATGCGGAGAAATACAACATATTTAAAAATGTAATCTCCATCATCTGATATGTCAAAGTGGTTATGTTCCTGGTATGGAATAAAGTTATTTCTAATATGAATTTATGTCATTTGTTAATTCTAATAGGCTAACAACCAGTATCTTCTATACAAAAGATTCGGTTCTCAAGCTGGCATTCTATCTCAAAGAAATAAGCAGACAAAGAGTAGAGGTGCCTTGAGGCAGAATACTTCTATCAAATGGACTTTGGTACAGAATAACTGCTAGCTTATCCATGGTACTGAACTTTAAAAACCAGCCACACTTCCAAGGCACCATTTCTTCTGACATTCTCAGAACAGTAAAAGTGTTCTGCTGAAACGAAGAAAATATAAAACTTCCTCCAAAATAAGAAATTTTATCCTGGAGCAAGGCACTTCTCCCACACACAATGATTCATATAATCAGTTTGACAAAGTGCTTTGCAAATGTAGCTCACTACATATTATACAGGTTTCAGAGTAGCAGCCGTGTTAGTCTGTATTCGCAAAAAGAAAAGGAGTACTTGTGGCACCTTAGAGACTAACAAATTTATTAGAGCATAAGCTTTCGTGAGCTACAGCTCACTTCATCGGATGCATGCAGTGGAGAGATTTATATACACAGAGAACATGAAACAATGAGTGTTACCATACACACTGTAACGAAAGTGATCAGGTAAGATAACACCCATTGTTTCATGTTCTCTGTGTATATAAATCTCCCCACTGTATTTTCCACTGAATGCTTCCAAGGAAGTGAGCTGTAGCTCATGAAAGCTTATGCTCAAATAAATTTGTTAGTGTCTAAGGTGCCACAAGTCCTCCTTTTCTTTTTACATATTATACAGACAGACTGAAGTCTGGATACCTTGTGCCAACCACGATGTCACCATTGTCTAACACACAGCAGCTCCAAACAGACTGAGCTGGAAGTCTGATTATCTGAGCACATTCCCCTCGTTTCCAGATCCTAAGTGACCTGTCCTCTCCAGTGGTTACGAAATCTGAAAAAAAAAAAAAAAAAATATATATATATATAAGTTTAATATAACAAACAAAGATAAAAAGGTACAAAGTACCTTCCTGCAGGTAAATACTTAACAATTAAATACTTCTTGTGTCTCCTTAAAGAGGCCTACAGGGAAAGAAGGATAAAATAGTCATTACTCATTCTTCTTTCTGAAAAAAGTGTTCAAGTGTGTAAACTGGTGGGCTGATCCACTAGCCGGTGAAGGTGAAATTATGCTCTAAAACAGCACAGTTCCAGTTTCCTTCTCAGGGGTTTAACAACAAAAAAAAGCCAAAAAAAGCCAAAATAATCTCACCATCATCAGGTCATTGTCTTCCCCTGGGTCTGCAAGACTTCAGTCTTCACAGCCCTCCCTAGTGGAGGCTTTCTGCCAGCTGGCTCCTGCCTCCTACAGGTGTCCCCTTTGAAGGCCTTACAGGTGCAAGAAAGTCCTCTTCTAGATTCTTCCCAAACCCTGGGCCTCTCCCATCTGCCCACAAGGCAGGAAACCTCATATGCTATTTTCTGTTGAGCACATAACTAGGAGAAACATGCGACCCGCTACTACAGCTGTCAGTTTTAAAGAGTACAAGTACTGTAACAAATGCACTGAGACATGTGCATGCACCCCTGAGGCCCCACGCTCTGTTACAGTGCTTTTGGAGCTTTACTTTTCACCAAGTGTGCAAACATTCTATACATCATAGAAAGGTCTTATGATTAACACACAAACCTGAGAATCAACTTCTTCTGTGACCTTGGGCAAATAACAGTCCTGAGACTCTGTTTTCACATCTAACTCTCTGATATGTAATGAAGATTACATAATTAACATTTGCAGCATGCTCCGAGATCCTTCTGCAGAAGTTGCTACAGGAATAGTAAGCATTTTCTCTAAGACTATTGCTATATACAAGTATCATTTTTGCATTATGCTAGGATACTGATAGGCAGACGGCAACCCGGGCTGAGTTCCTGGCCCTGTTGAAGTCAATGGGAGTTCTGCCATTGACTTGGGTGGGCCGGGATTTCACCTGATTCCCAGGACCTTTTGGATCATATCTATTTTCTGAGCAATTTTGAACCCAGATGTTCAAGAACGTTTCTCCTCCAGTGACATGTTAATTGTCCAAACAGAAAAATACAGAAAATATAATCCGAGTTCTTTCATCAGCTTTCTATAATGGTACCAGAACTACCATTCATTTTGAAAAGCTATTTTACTTTGGAAGTAAAGTCTTACCTTTACAATGAGGGAAGACCGATATGCTGTATATATAATTTGTATGTCCGTAATAAATTTGAAGACACTCGCCCGAGATCTGCCACCTTCGAATACTCGCATCATTAGCACACGAAAGAAATTCTGTGTCACTTAAAATTGCTAAACCTCTCACACAATCTTCGTGTCCTTTATAAAGGAAAGAAAAAGGTTTTATGAACAACCAAATATTGTTTTCAGCAGCAGCAGCTTAACACACCAATATCTTATTTTGCAATTTCTTTATCCTAGAAACTGATGTTTAATAAAAATCCAGTTTTAAAAAAAAATTCCTTTGCTTAGCACTTTCTGAAAATCAGGCCTCTTTAACGTGTCTCAAGTTGGGTACCCAAAAATCACTAGCCACTTTTCAAAAATCTTGGTCTAAATATTAAGTTACTTGAATCCATGAAATTTTCACAAACAGGAAGTTGATTTACAAAGATGTCAAATTAGAAAATACTCTCCATTTTACCCAAATACTTACCAGTGAATGTTCTCTCGCATCTGCCGGCTTTCCATAGATTAATAGTTTTGTCAGCTGAACCAGTCAACATTAATCCCTGTTCAGGCAATATCTTCACTGCCCATACTGCAGCTGTATGACCCTGTGAACAAGAACAGTGTTACAATAGCTAGAGAACAACTGAATTTACAAAGCTGTTCAATTAATCATTGGATATACTCATGAAGAACTACTATACCTGCAATGTCATCATGCATTTGTCATTCAACCAGACTTTAGCCGTCGTATCCCATGAGCCACTAAGCAATGTGCCAAATTTCCCAGATGAAAGGCTGCAAACTGGAACAAATATTCAAATCAGCATTGACACATTCCTATCCTCTGCCCCTTTCTTATTCCAGTAACATATGGAAGGAGATTTTTCTTATGTTGCAGCATATATTCATGGAATGCAATTTTTTTTTAAAGTTGTTTCCAGGGCAAGCTTTTGGGCTTTTCCTCTTCTACTCTGGAAAGGGAATTTAGCATGCTTGCAGTCACAGTGCTAACTAGGTTTCAGAGTACTTGTGGCATCCGATGAAGTGAGCTGTAGCTCACGAAAGCTTATGCTCTAATAAATTTGTTAGTCTCTAAGGTGCCACAAGTACTCCTTTTCTTAGTGCTAACTAGAACTTAATGCTTCAGAGGACATCTCTGTAACACAGCGGACCATTGGAGCTGGCTGGCAAACGGTTCACTGTTCTATAACAGCAACTCCTAGCAGGCCGGACTAACTCACTACACCTAGCACACAGCTTTCATGGTATTTATCCATAAATGATGTCATGTAAGAGCTTAAATGAAAAAAGCATCACGCTGATTATTAACATCATTGTGAAATATATGTATAATGAAAACATATTCCTAAAGTCTGAATCTAGACAGGGCTCACAAACAGGTTTCTGCCAGACAGACAAAGGATGTATATTCACCTGTCTCGGTTCACACATAAGTTAAGCAAAAAGAAAAGGAGTAAGGAGTACTTGTGGCACCTTAGAGACTAACAAATTTATTAGAGCATAAGCTTTCGTGAGCTACAGCTCACTTCATCGGATGCATTTGGTGGAAAAAACAGAGGAGAGATTTATATACACACTCTGTGTGTGTGTGTGTGTATATAAATCTCTCCTCTGTTTTTTCCACCAAATGCATTCGATGAAGTGAGCTGTAGCTCACGAAAGCTTATGCTCTAATAAATTTGTTAGTCTCTAAGGTGCCACAAGTACTCCTTACTCCTTTTCTTTTTGCGAATACAGACTAACACGGCTGCTACTCTGAAACATAAAAGTTAAGCATAGTAAGCCAATACAATTTACATATTAAGTAAGCCAATTTACATATGAAGTCAACTGGGAGGCAATGAGACTGAACCACAGCAGGTTGTCCTGTTTCTGAAGGCAGCCAATGAACTTTGGGGAACATAAGGAGAAAACAAAAAAAGACACCTCTTTAACCTGCACCTAGGAAGTAAATGAACAACGCATTTACATTCATGAAAACGAGATCCCAACCAGACTTGGTTGGAGACGCTGCAAAAGGACATTTATTTATTGGGGGGGGGGGGAGAAATACATTGGCTCTAGACAGGAGATTAGTCTGTTAATTTTAGCCTTTAGAAAGCATGTATTGACTTGGTTTCATACGTAACTCTTCTGGTTTCATTATCCTTACTCACTAAAGGAGAACCTCAGCATTATGAGCACCTCGAGGCTGTTCATAACTCTGAACAAAACATTATGGTTGTTCTTTTCAAAAGTTTACAATTCAACATTGACTTAATACAGCTTTGAAACTTTACTATGCAGAAGAAAAATGCTGCTTTCCCCACCCCCCCCTTTTTTTTTTTAGTTGTTTACATTTAACACATTACTGTACTGTATTTTTTTTTTTTTGGTCTCTGCTGCTGCCTGATTGTGTATTTCCAGTTCCAAATGAGGTGTGTGATTACCTGGTCAGTTCGTAACTCTGAGTTTCTACTGTACATCTTAAATCTTGATTTTTGATAATATACTTATGATTGTTTTCACAATAAGTAGACCTTAGTGCTATGGTATTGTACAAGGAACCGATCCCAAATTGAATCACTCAAGCTGATGTGTCTACTGTATCTTTGGGGACAGCATACCTGGTATTACCATGAGTGCATAAGGGGCTGAACACAACAGGGGAACGCTTCAGAAAGAGTCTTGGGTCTGAGCATACCTACTGTTAACCTCCAAGGCAACAAAAGGGTTGGTATAACCCAGAAATTGACTGAGTAACTAACAGACTGGAGGTGTCTGGGAGCTGACTCCCAATTAAGCCTCTCTCACACTGGAGGCAGGGGAGATAAGAAGGTGACTCTCAGTGTACGTCTACACTGAAGCAAAACATGCCTGGCTGGCACTGTGAGGGGGTGAGTCCCCAAGCATCTGAAATTTTATAGCCCTGCAGCCTGAACTCTTCAAGCCCAAATCAGCTAACACAGGTCAGCCACGGGCATGAGGGTATGTCTACACTGCAACATAAGTCCACGGTTTGAACTCAGGCTCAAGCCCAATCCCCCTTCCACCTACACACAAAATTGCTCTAAGACAGGGCTTGGACCCAGGAATCAAGCCCTATTGCTTTGCAGTGTTGACACATCCCCATTTGGGCTCATGGTCTGGGAGTCTGTCAAAAGAATTCCACAATCCCAGGGCCAACTTTATTTGTCCCCTGGACAGTCAAGTTTGGAGCAGAGCTCATGGTTTTTTAAACAGCTTATAAAGTCCTAAGTGGAGCCCTAATTCAGTACTGAGGCATCTACGTGGTACCACAACACAAATATTATTAATTCACATAAATAATTATACATTATGATAGCTGTGCCTTGCTCTGCTGAAAACATGAGTTACTGTGACTGGTTTACAGAGAATCTGAATTATACAAAGCCTGCTGATAGCCATATTTGGAAGTAATTCACCATGGAAAAATACTAAAGAATTCTAAGTCTTAGAAAAGCCACATTTTATGAGCCATATTTTATTTTAACCAAGTTAAAGATGATTTGCATTAGTTCCAGCTTTCACAAGGGGAATTACAAAACAAGACCTATACTTACCTGTATTTTTGTGACCCTTAAGGACATAGAGCGGAGCTGTGTTATCCAGTGTGAAGATGCAAATATTATGGTCATTGCCACCTGTTGCAATTAGCCCATGAGGATAGTTGTCACTTGAAGGTATGATGCATACACAAGATACAAAATTGGAGTGGCCACTCATACTATGCATTTCAGTAAATCCCCTGTTAGGACTAAACAGATAAACAGATCAATAAATTTACATTTACAGAATCATAAAAGAAAAAACATACCCACATCAATTTAAGCTACAGAATGAACTTTATATTCAAAAAGTCTTGGACTGATATATATTAACAATAGGCTGAGTCTTAGACAGAACGAAAAACAGAGCCTTTAAAAAAAAATACAGTTTTCAAATTTTGCAGTACAGTAAGCAGTATTTAAACCTGGCCATTTAGTTACCAATAACCTAAAGGAGTCAAGAAGTAAAGCCACTACTTACATAATATTTACACATAGGATAGGAGAATTTTTCTGGATAAATATTTTTGAGTGTCAAGTACCGGTCTTTTACTGAAACCCATGTCCATTTTTAAAGAGTACTGACAAGCGTTTGCAAAAGTAGAATATAAAACACTAAATTATTTAAATAGCTACAGAAATTGAGAATAATAATAAATTCAGAAATAAAGTTAGCTTGATAATCATATTTCTTAAAATCTTACTGATTGCCACTTTGCACTGACAAATGTTTAGAAGTTCTCTCCAAAATCAGCAGATTTTTTTCTTCCATTCTATTTCTTTGCTTCGCTTACTAATATTTAATACTTAAGGCTCATGCTGCAAATGGGCATTTTACTACTTTCCAATAACTTGTGTTTTCCTTCCTACACATGCAGTTAGCTTTTTAATATTCATTTTTTAATATCCCCTTAATTTTATTTTACATTAATTTCCTTTATTATAGTCAAAGAGTGGGTAGAAATTGTTTCCATAACTCATCTGGTTACGTTTAATAATAATATAGGCTTCCTGATACAAGACTAAGAACAGGAAATCTTTGATGTAATAATATATTTATCAAATAATAAAATATAATATTTTAATCTAGTATCTAAAACATCTTGTGATCACGTCAAGATTTCTGCAATGCATGTACACAAAGGGGTAAAGTTAATGTGCAATTGACCTTAATTTCGATGCTGAACCATACAACTTTGATGTTGCATTAATAGTTCTGTTTTGAATTCAAGTTTTTTTTGTTTTGTTTTAAAGAAAAGATCATTGTTCAATAACTAAGATGACACCAATCAGCAAATTATTTATGCTTGTGTCATTAGAAGACATGTGCCAGATGGCAAAAGGCTGGGTTACCACTACAAACTAAGGCCCCAATCCTGTAATTGATTGTACCTGGGCAACAACCCTACTCTTTTTTGTTCCTTCCTCCCTCCCCAATGTGAGGTAAAAGTGGCTTCAATGGGCGACTGCCTGCAAAAATTCTTTTGCTGAATCAAGGCCTAAGTATGTACTTCTATACTCATGCTCAACCATGATTGGGTATATACCTTTATAAACATGTATGAGCAAAGGTGAGGACTGTACAATTTTCATAACCTAAAGAGCTAATGAACAGATTTTTGAAGTTTTGAACATTTACAAGGTTGCAATTGTAAGCATCTCAACCTACCAAGTACCTGTTGTAATACTGTTTTTTTTCCCCACATTCTGATTTTGGATTTTTCACAGCTACACCATAAATGGACACAAATCATTTACTTTGAAATACTCATATTTTAAAAGGAATGTCAACTAAAAATTATCACACTTCAATCTAAAGGTTTTTTGTTTCTTTTTTTAAAACTTATAAGACACCTCATATTAAAATAAATCAGAGATTCGAGAATATTTCTATTTTTTGGTTTGTTTACATAATACTTGATGGCTCTCAGTACACAGTTTCAAGGCTTCCTCTGAAGAGTCAGTCTAGTTGAGAGAAAAAGCCATTAAAAATATAAAAATCTGGCAACCTACAGAAGTTGACAGGTACTGAACCTGAAACAATTTTAAATTTGCTTTCCAGGTATTGTATGCAGCTGTATGTCTACCTCCTTGAATGTCTCAGATGCATAGGAATCAGTGAAAATGTTATTTAACCCCACACTCCAAAGGTTTTTTGTAAAAATCATGATCTTCCCCCCCACTCCTTCCTTCAGCTTCTCAAGTGCTACATGTAGGTTGTAATCACAATACAAACAATAGCAGAAGTCACAATAGTCAGCTAAAACCTCTCCTCCACCAAAAAGTAGAAGAACAAAGGACTACAGCCAAAATTTTGTATATGATAGCTTACCCATTGATCCCTTTCCACTGTATCCCTATAATTTCCTAAAGTGGGCATATTGCTATTACCCACATTGTGATCACTAACATAGTGGTAGAGAACTAGAAAGAAGGTGGGGGGGGGAGCGCAAAGCCAAGAGGGAAGAAAGAACATGATAAAAGGGAGAGATGTTTGCCATGCTCTCTCTCTTCCACCTCCATCTATAGACACCACCACCAAGCAACTGAAGCACTGATCAAAGGGGAGAGCCTGGCTGAAGGGCAACCAGCCAGCCTGTTGTGAGAAGCATCTAAGTTTGTAAGGGCACTGAAAGTGTTAAGATCAGCTTACAATGCTTTTTGCTCAGGATGAATAAAAATCAATGATTTTAAAAAAAAATTGGATTGTTTTTATTTAAATCGGATTTTTTGATAGGCGTTTTTCCGCAAAAAACATTTTATCTAAAGATAGTTTTAATTAAGATACATTATAGCTCAAAGAGATATCATGGAATAGGGATTGTAAATTCTAATTCTATAGTATGAGACAATAGTGTCATGTATTGTTTAAGAAAACTTTTGTAAAAGAGTTCCAATAGTTCATGAATTAGGGTCCCAATTTTATGGGGTTCCACAGGCTTCTGTATAGATTATTTAGGTTAATCTTTCTATCTACCCAACGGGACTCAGTGCTCAGTCTAGAAGATACTATCAGAGATGCTTAGTTTTGCAGTTCTCAAACTGTGGATTTTTGTCTCCAGAGGTAACATGCTTGTTAACAGCAAAAGTGTTTTTAAATAAATATATAGAGGTGAGAAATAACAGACCTCAACTCTATTGTCCCTCTGCAATTTTGTGCACACAGAGTCAATCTCTTACCTCTCTTTAAAAGTAAAAAGTTTCAAAAAGTTCAATGAATAAAAAAGATTGTTCAGAGTGAAATAGATCTGGACAAGGAGAAGTCTGCAGATAAATGTGAGAAGCGAGGGACATATGCTTGTTTTGTTAAAATACTGTATGTTTGCTGTTGAAGAAAAAAATCCAGAATACTTAATTTTGTTGTTTTAGTTAAATAAAACAATTTCAATGTTTGTCTGGTGATGTTCTCCTCCTAATACAGCCTGGCAAGAAAATCCTCCAAATATTAATGATTAACCTGCTGAATTGGAGATAGTTCACCTCCCAGTGACTTCATAAATATCTGCTTCAATTATCTTTGTTAAATGAAATAACCAAACACTCATTCATTTTCTGATATAGCTGTAAAACTCATCTGAAAAGTTTTCAAAATAAATCACTGTTTAAAAATGTATAGGGTGTACCTTCTAAAAATGAAACATACATCTCTAAGTTGTGAAGAATACGTATTAAGATTATAACAACCAACAAGAATGCCCTTTTATGTAGAAAACCATGCTTAAATCGAGTCTTCCTGACTAGTGATTTAAAATCATGATTAAATCAAATCCACCCTAGTTTTGCTTTTATCGCATTTGACCAAATCTGACTTGTTGTGCTTTGACTTATAATCACTTGAAATCTTTTGTAGTTACTAAATTTGTTTATTCTAAAAAATTGCATAGAAAGAGCCGTCTCATTAATTTGGAAGAGAGGACAAATCCCTCCTTTGTGATAAAGTTGTTAGGAAATTTTAAGAGTCTATCCCTCTATACTTTCCCTCACCCAACTCACAGTTTTATATGACAGCCTCCTGGCAAAATATTCAGACAAACTTGTCAATTGCTTCTTTTTCCACTTTGTTGGAAAAGAAAGTGTATACCCACTAAATCAAGGATATGGGTCACAATTTTAAACTGTGCACA
The DNA here is from genome assembly GCF_009764565.3 of Dermochelys coriacea. Classification (NCBI taxonomy): domain Eukaryota; kingdom Metazoa; phylum Chordata; order Testudines; family Dermochelyidae; genus Dermochelys; species Dermochelys coriacea. Next base: position 117,119,713 of record NC_050072.1, read on the forward strand.
TAGTAGGAGATATGTTTTGCTGATGCCCCAAGCATACACTACATAGCAGTACATCTACTGATTATAACAAAGGATTGGGAATCAGCTCTCTGTTTCAATTCCTGACTCGCTCTCTTAGTTTCAATTTCAATGACTCACAGTGTGACCCTGGCAAGTCTACCTAGAAACAAAATTGTACAGTTGTTTGTAACACTTAAGATTTTTATAACTGAAAGCATTCAACAAAAAAGTTGCTCTCTTTTTCAGTTTGTTTTGTGCATTGGATTGTACTTTGTGTATAAATAGCGTCAGTGCATACCATAGCTGTGTATTCAGTTTCTACCTTGCTGAAGAGACCATTGTGAACATTAAACGAAGCACAAATACCTTTTTAAAAGACCCGTGAAAAGAATTTTAAAAATGTAGAACATTCTGATCTGTCAAAAACTTGAATGACTTTATTTTTAAAAACCAAGTTTACAGTAGCACTTTAATCTCTTATTACTTCAGTCATCCCATTTATAAACAGGATTCACACATTTATAGGAGGAATGGAAAAAAATGTAGCATCTGTAAAGCACTGAGCTAGTGAGATAATAAAATGAGCTAAAAGAGCATTCTTCCCTAAATTCCCCAAAAAGTAGACACAAGGACTATACTTCATGATCACTCACAGAGCAGCCAGCTATCAAGTTGGAACAGACGCTGCACAAAAAGCCCTGATAAAGAGCAACCACAAGTCTGCTCAATCCACAGACCTCAGTGTCGTTATTAAATTGAGAGAACCTCAAGAGTGTTTAGAGAAAGCCAAGAAGTGCAAGCCAATAAGGCTGTAATCCACTTTTAAAACAGACACACACATATATTTAGCAGCTAAGGCCAGCCACAGAAAGAGCAGGGAGGTTATGCTCCTTTGCACTAAGATTCTGAACGCTGAAGGCCAATTTCAGCTGTGAGACACGTACCCCCAGCGCCCACAGCACGGAGGCAGGGAAGAGTTTGGCTCCTCGACCCAAGAGGGAAAGATCAGAGCTAGCCCTGGGGTTCGCGGGGGCACAAGATGCCCCTATTACAGGGGAAGGCTGGGTTAAAGCAGACCCTCGTCTTCTTGCTCCCGCAGGCCTGCTATCGGTGCAGGACAGGATTGGGGGGCGGGAGACACGGGAAGCCCAAGCAGCTGAATCTTTGGTTTATAAGGGGGAAAACAGAGAGCGGAGCGCAACAGTGGGGGGGGGGGGGAGCGGTCGCGCCACATACCCCCGAAGAGCCCGGTCCCCGCCCGCTCTCTTCAGCACTCACCAGTCAGGGGCCCACAGCCGGGCGGTTCGGTCCCGGGACACGGACACGAAGCCTCCCGGCGGGAACAAGCCCTGACTCAGACCCCGCACGTCCAGCTCGTGCCCCGCCACGGAGCAGCGGAGCCGGTAAGTGCCGCCCGCGCTCGCCATGGCCGCGGCTCTCCCTGCAGCTGGAAATCTTGTCTCAGCCCGGAAAAGCCAGCGGGCAGCGGAGGGACCGGACGGAGAGACCCTGACACAGCAACAACGGCCCTTCCCGGCGCCGGAAACCGTCATCAACAAGTGCCGCACCTCCGCCCCCAGAAGGCGAGAAGACTACATATCCCAGCATGCGGAGGGCCAGGTAGAGAGGAAAGACCCGGTCGGAGGTGGCGCGATGTATGCTGGGAGTTGTAGTCTCTGTAGCGCACAGAAGTTCGAAGCGGCGCATTGCATGCTGGGATTGGTAGGCCCTTAATGCAGCCAGCCCGCGGAGCTTTGCAAGTTGGGACTCGCAAATTCCAATGTTCTTTCCCAGCGCCTCTCTGTGTGGAGATTCCTATAGGCCTCCCCCCTACCTTTACTGGGGGGGGGGGTAAACTGTGTATTCTTAGCGGGGGAGGACTCTTGCTCTCGCTCCTGGTGGTGGGAGGCGGCGGGATTTCAGAATCTCGCGAGAGTGGAAGGAGCGCGACCGACGATTGGCTGCTGGGGCCATGGGGCGGGGTTGGTCGGTTGCTGTGATACTGCCGTCGCTTGGGAACGGGGCCTGAAAGAAGTAAATCGGCTCCAGCTGGCCCTGGGGAGCGGCCGCCTCGGATGAGACCGCGGGCCCGGGATTCCAACCGCTGCCCGCGCTGGGGGCCCGTCTCCCGGTAGGGCGGAACCCCGCGCTCCTGCCTGGTGCTCAGCCGCCATGGGGAGAATCGGGGACCGGATCCGACTCTTCCGGTGACCCTCCCGGGAGGGAGCCGCCCTGCAGCGGCCGCCCCCAGTGCCCCCCCGCGCTGCCCTAGTGTCCTCCCCCACCACCTCCGCCCCCAGTGCCCCCCCGCGCTGCCCTAGTGTCCTCCCCCACCACCTCCGCTCTCAGTGCCCCCCCACCACGTCCGTCCCCGGTGCCCCCCCCACCTCATCCCCAGTGCCCCCCCCCGCTGCCCCAGTGCCCCCCACCACCTCCGCCCCCAGTGCCCCCCCGCGCTGCCCTAGTGTCCTCCCCCACCACCTCCGCTCTCAGTGCCCCCCCACCACGTCCGTCCCCGGTGCCCCCCCACCACCTCATCCCCAGTGCCCCCCCCGCGCTGCCCCAGTGCCCCCCACCACCTCCGCCCCCAGTGCCCCCCCGCGCTGCCCTAGTGCCCCCCCACCACCTCCGCCCCCAGTGCCCCCCCGCGCTGCCCTAGTGTCCTCCCCCACCACCTCCGCCCCCAGTGCCCCCCCGCGCTGCCCTAGTGCCCCCCCACCACCTCCGCTCTCAGTGCCCCCCCGCGCTGCCCCAGTGCCCCCCCACCACCTCATCCCCAGTGCCCCCCCGCGCTGCCCTAGTGTCCTCCTCCACCACCTCCGCTCTCAGTGCCCCCCCGCGCTGCCCCAGTGCCCCCCCACCACGTCCGTCCCCGGTGCCCCCCCCACCTCATCCCCGGTGCCCCCCACCACCTCCGCCCCCAGTGCCCCCCCGCGCTGCCCTAGTGCCCCCCCACCACCTCCGCCCCCAGTGCCCCCCCGCGCTGCCCTAGTGTCCTCCCCCACCACCTCCGCTCTCAGTGCCCCCCCGGCTGCCCCAGTGCCCCCCCACCACGTCCGTCCCCGGTGCCCCCCCCACCACCTCATCCCCAGTGCCCCCCCGCGCTGCCCCAGTGCCCCCCCGCGCTGCCCTAGTGCCCCCCCACCATCTACGCCCTCAGTGCCCCCCCGCGCTGCCCCAGTGCCCCCCCACCACCTCCGTCCCCGGTGCCCCCCCACGCTGCCCTAGTGTCCTCCCCCACCACCTCCGCCCCCAGTGCCCCCCCGCGCTGCCCTAGTGCCCACCCAACACCTACGCCCTCAGTGCCCCCCCGCGCTGCCCTAGTGTCCTCCCCCACCACCTCCGCTCTCAGTGCCCCCCCGCGCTGCCCCAGTGCCCCCCCACCACCTCTGTCCCCGGTGCCCCCCCACCACCTCATCCCCAGTGCCCCCCCGCGCTGCCCTAGTGTCCTCCTCCACCACCTCCGCTCTCAGTGCCCCCCCGCGCTGCCCCAGTGCCCCCCCACCACCTCCGTCCCCGGTGCCCCCCCGCGCTGCCCTAGTGTCCTCCCCCACCACCTCCGCTCTCAGTGCCCCCCCGCGCTGCCCCAGTGCCCCCCCACCACCTCCGTCCCCGGTGCCCCCCCACCACCTCATCCCCAGTGCCCCCCCGCGCTGCCCTAGTGTCCTCCTCCACCACCTCCGCTCTCAGTGCCCCCCCGCGCTGCCCCAGTGCCCCCCCACCACCTCCGTCCCCAGTGCCCCCCCACGCTGCCCTAGTGTCCTCCCCCACCACCTCCGCCCCCAGTGCCCCCCCGCGCTGCCCTAGTGTCCTCCCCCACCACCTCCGCTCTCAGTGCCCCCCCGGCTGCCCCAGTGCCCCCCCACCACGTCCGTCCCCGGTGCCCCCCCACCACCTCATCCCCAGTGCCCCCCCGCGCTGCCCCAGTGCCCCCCCGCGCTGCCCTAGTGCCCCCCCACCATCTACGCCCTCAGTGCCCCCCCGCGCTGCCCCAGTGCCCCCCCACCACCTCCGTCCCCGGTGCCCCCCCACGCTGCCCTAGTGTCCTCCCCCACCACCTCCGCCCCCAGTGCCCCCCCGCGCTGCCCTAGTGCCCACCCAACACCTACGCCCTCAGTGCCCCCCCGCGCTGCCCTAGTGTCCTCCCCCACCACCTCCGCTCTCAGTGCCCCCCCGCGCTGCCCCAGTGCCCCCCCACCACCTCTGTCCCCGGTGCCCCCCCACCACCTCATCCCCAGTGCCCCCCCGCGCTGCCCTAGTGTCCTCCTCCACCACCTCCGCTCTCAGTGCCCCCCCGCGCTGCCCCAGTGCCCCCCCACCACCTCCGTCCCCAGTGCCCCCCCACGCTGCCCTAGTGTCCTCCCCCACCACCTCCGCCCCCAGTGCCCCCCCGCGCTGCCCTAGTGTCCTCCTCCACCACCTCCGCTCTCAGTGCCCCCCCGCGCTGCCCCAGTGCCCCCCCACCACCTCCGTCCCCGGTGCCGCCCCACCACCTCATCCCCAGTGCCCCCCCGCGCTGCCCTAGTGTCCTCCCCCACCACCTCCGCTCTCAGTGCCCCCCCGCGCTGCCCCAGTGCCCCCCCACCACCTCCATCCCCGGTGCCCCCCCACCACCTCATCCCCAGTGCCCCCCCGCGCTGCCCTAGTGTTCTCCCCCACCACCTCCATCCCCAGTGCCCCCCCGCGCTGCCCTAGTGCCCCCCACCACCTCCATCCCCAGTGCCCCCCCGCACTGCCCCAGTGTCCCCCTCCACGCTGCCCTAGTGCCCTCCCACCATCTCCATTTCCGGTGCACCCCCTGCGCTGCCCTAGTGTCCCTCCCACCACCTCCATCCCCAGTGCCCCTCCTGCGCTGCCCTAGTGCCCTCCCACCTCTATCCCAGTGCCCCCCCGTGCTGCCATAGTATCGTCCCCCACCATCTCCATCCCCAGTGCCCCCCCCGCGCTGCCCTAGTGTCGTCCCCCACCATCTCCATCCCCAGTGCCCCCCCGCGCTGCCCTAGTGTCGTCCCCCACCATCTCCATCCCCAGTGCCCCCCTGCGCTGCCCTAGTGTCCTCCCCCACCACCTCCGTCCCCAGTGCCCCCCGTGCTGCCCTAGTGCCCCCCACCACCACCTCCGTCTCCAGTGCCCCCCCGTGCTGCCCTAGTGCCTCCCACCCACCAGTTCCACCCCAATGCCACGCCACCCCTAGTGCCCCACCACTCCATTCCTACCGCCTTCCGTGCCATCTCCTACTGCGCCTATCCACCAGCTCCATCCCGAGTGCCCCCTGCGCTGCCCCAGTGCCCCCCACTGCGATGCCTCTAGTGCCCCCTGTGCTGTCCTGGTGTCCCCCATCCACCTGCTACATCCTAGTGCCCCCCAGCACTGCCTCCTAGTGTCCTGCATCCACTGGCTCCATCCCTTGTGCCCTCCATGCCATCACTAAGGCCCGCACCCACCATCTCCATCCCTAGTGCCCCCCCCGCGCCACCTCCTATTGTCCCCCAGCACTGCCTAATGACTCCCTCCACTAGCTCCATCCCTAGTGCCCTCCAGTGCCACCACTAGTGCCCGCACCCACCAACTCCATCCCTAATGCTCCCAGCACTACCTGTAGAAGCCCCTGTCCCTAGCCCCTCTCTAGTACCTCTCAGTGACACCCCTGGTGATTCCTAACAGTCTCCGTAGCCCAACCATCCCTCGTACCCCTCCAGTGCCACCCCAGTACTCCTCACAACTAGGGTTGCCAGTTTTGGTTGGAGGTATTCCTGGAGATTTCATCACATGACATAATCTTTAATTAAAGATGAATCTTCAGTTCTTGGAGACTCCAGGCCAATCCTGGGGGGTTGGCAACCCTACCCACAGCCTCTGTGTCACTTCTTGCACTCTTTAACAATCCCTACTAGCAATCCCTAGTGCCACCCCAGTACCCCCAAAGCTCCCAGCACTACCCCAGTACCCCTGGAACTCTCCCCACACTCCCAGTACCAGCCCATATTCCTCCCCTAGTATCCCATCTTCCCCAGTGCTACCCCTAGTACCGCCTCACAGCCCCTGTGTCACTCCTAGGACTTCTTAACAGCCCCTAATGCCCCCAATACCACCTCAGTATCCCCAGTGCCACCTTATAGTCCTCTCACACCTCCAGTGCCACCCCATATGCCCCCAGAGCCCTAGTACCCCCATCTGCCCCAGTGCCACCCCAGTATCCCCTAACAGTTCCCATAACCCATTCACACTTGTATCCCACACAGCCCCCAGTGCCATTCCCCCACATATCACAGTGCCACCTGTAAACCCCCCCACAACACTAGCACCCAATACCCCCATCCTCCCTGTGGCACCCTGGCTACCCACCCATCATCCTAGTAGTCCCAATGTAATCCGCACAACCTACAGTGCCACCCCTTATACTTCCTGCTGCTCCCTGTATTCCCCCCACATTCCCTGAGCTGCACCTTATACTCCCCACCCACTTGAGTATTTCTAATATTCCCATGGTGCTCCCTATATACCCAGGACTCCCCGCAGCATTACCCATTATTTATGCTCCCTATATACCCAGTACTCCCCGCAGCATCACCCATTATTTATACTCCCTATATACTCTAGTACCACCTTACATCCGCTACATGTTCCTCACACCCTCAGCTGTCCAACACCCTCCATTCTTTCCCCAGCACACAACAAGCTCCCTTAATAATGTAAAGGATTAGAAATGTAGTGGAGGGCGTCACTAATAAAGGATCAGTTCTAATTAAAGGACATGAGCATCATATGTTTCTTTTCAGAGAGAAGTTTAAAATAAATAGAAAATGGCAAGCAATCACAAGCCACCCACAGCTCGTCCTGTTTCAAGAGGAGGAATTGGGCTGACAACCAGGCCTTCTTCATCCTTGTTACGGACTCCATCAGCAGCCAGAGTAGGAACAGGGGTGTGTTAGAGTGATTTAATATGTTTGATTTGAATGTTTAGAATTTATCCTGATGTTTCTGTCATGAAGAATTGGGTGCCGGTAGTAATTGTAATTAAAGGTAGCAGTTTGAATTCTTTTTTGGTACTTCATATTTCTTTCTTCATTCCAAGAAGATTTGTCTATTGTATGTTAAAAGGAGGTGGGTTGGAAACTGTTATTGCCATATATTGGGTGAAATATATCTTTTAGAGTCACTAGTAGAAAAAGCAAAAAGATCTGGTTTGTTAGAGAGGTGTCAAGTCACCCTTCGTCGGTTGCCTTCCTCTATGATTTTGTTCGTGTCATGGGAGTAATTTACACTGGGTCTTCAGATTGCCTCTGGTCCTTTTATTCTGGTATGGCATGCAAAGGCCAAGTAAAGGTCAAACCCATAGTACTTAAAGATTACTGGATCTACAGGCTTAGTGCCTGCCACATCTGGTATCTGCAAAGGAGCAAAATGCATTTTGCAGAAGTCCTAAGGCATCTGCTGATGCACTTTGGGACTAGAATAAACAGGGCTGGACTTTTGCTTTCACAGTACAATCCAGTTTCATGGTACAATCCAATTCCCTAACAGTCTCTCCTCTCCAACCAAACCAGAGACATTTGTTTGGAGGAGCAACAAATTGTTCTTCCTTAATTTATGCACTTTTCGGTAGCCAGTAGGTTACTTTTAGCCTACACTTCTGTTGAAGTAGGGATTTCAATAAAGAGAAGCATTATATGTGAGGCCTGAGCATGAGACTTGTATGTTTTTCTACACACATAAGTAGAAACCTGAGCTTCATGGAGGTTTTGGACAGGAAAATCAATCTTGCTTTTCCTGACAATTAAAATAATAGTCTCGCTGAACAGATTTTTAAAATCTAATGTGTGTGTGTGGGGTGGGAGGTGTAGAGGGTGTTATTGGAACTAACTGCTAAAAGATAACCACGTAGCATGATAAACCAAACAGTGGAAATTCAGTTTACACTATCATTTGGGCAGAGGTCAAACCTGAAGAAGAAAAAGAACATCAAGAATGCAAATAAAATATCCTTGAGTCTCAAAAACAAATATAGAGAGATGTATGTATTAGAGGTTTTTATTTGATAGTATAATATTTAGATTTACTTCTAAAATTTTTGGTATAAATGATCACTTGTAAGAAATATACCGCTAAAAATCTAATGTACTAAGTAAAATACATATGTTAGTTTCTAATTGTTAGAACAATCCAGACAAGCTTTTAAATGTTCCTCTCAACAACTGCATAAATATAACAACTGGTTTATTATTCTGTTGTCTTTGCCTAGATGCCCCCTGGTACATCACGGCCTGGTACTCGTGGTGGTCTCCTAGGTACTGGAGGGGTGTTGTCATCTCAAATTAAAGTTGCAGACCGTCCAGTGACACAACAAGGGTTAAGTGGAATGAAAACTGGAGTGAAAGGTATTTTAATATATGAAGAATTCTCATCTTAATACAGGAAGATTTTTTTAACACTCTCAATGAATCAATACAATTTTGGGGAAACTGGACAGCAGAGGATATTTTGTGGCTCTAGTGCCTCTAGTGTGGGACAGAAACTTGAAATTTAGCACTGATAGTCACTAGGTCAGACATGTGCCTTTTAGAGGTCCTTGGGCAGATTTGGCAGAATGTATAGGGGTTTAAAAATATGTCTTGCACATTATTTGAATAACGGCCTTACTATATTTTGTTCATATAATGCAAGCATAAGTGAACTAGTTGAACAGAATTTTCTGTCTGGGTGGGTGTGTATGGAATCTTAGCCTTGTCTCATTCTGTAGAAAGTTTGATGTTCATGTGGAATCTGGAGCTTTGCCTAATCTATATGATCTACTAATGTTCATATTGAATGAGGCAAGGGGGCAAATGAACCATCCTCCTGAGTACACATCTTGTGCAAGACCAGAGGGTCTTACAACTGTCTAGAAAATAGTTTCATGTTATTGAATGTGTGTGTGTTATCATTTTTCTCTTAGCATAGTTTCCATGTGGAATATTTGTAGTTTTTAGAAAGAAAATTAAGGTTGCAAAGTGAAGCCCTTAAAAATCTGCTTCTTGTGCTAGTGCTTTATTATATGCTCTAATTATGCAAACATGTATTTTGTGTATTGAATGAGGCAGGATTACAGAGTGAATGAATGGGTCATCATGTGATTCCATCTCTCCTTTTAGGATAAATTATTTTTTCAGTTACCACAGTGAAAATTCAGAGTGAATCATTAAGGCTAATGGACATACTCTAAATTTACATTGCTGTAATTGAGAACAAATTTTGGCCCTCAGGGTACCGGATGAATGGCATATAGTGATTAAGGCCTTAGTCCGAGGACCTAGAAAATATATTGTATTGTATCTTGAGTTTGATTATACTTCCTTATTTACAACCGTAGAAAGATTTAGTTGATAAAGATCGTGACACCTTTAACTCAAAAGAAAAAATTCTGATTGCAAAGTCAAAAGTTTCTTATCTGTGTATAAGTAGATTTTACAAGTTCAGAGAAAATATGTATCTTTAAAACAATCTTTAAGATCCCTTTTATAACTTCAGATTATTTTTATGACTCTTTATGAATCATAACAATAAGATTTCCCCAAATTTGTGAAGAGTCAGAATAAGGAACACAGGGTAACAATTTAAGTGGGAATCCTAAAGCATTTCAAACACACAGAAGTGAGTCAAATGTCTAACTCAAATATTTGTGTAAGACTAAAGCAAATTCATTAAATGATTCAGATTTCATATTATTCTCTGTAGTTTTCATTTTATGATCGAGTAGACTGTTATGTATAAAAAGGAACTCCAGTAAGAGACTTCATACTTTCACCCTGATCTTGCAAAATGTTAATTTTATTGTCCAATTATTTTGTAGACTGTTCTACATTGTCTACCTTCTTTTCTAATACCCCAATTTTAGGATGCACTAAATCACCACTAATCTCAAATAAGTCACATTTTGACTTGAGGACATGAATCACAGGAAGTGTGGAAGTTAGTGAGGTATCTGAAATGTTTTTCAAGGAAGAGTAATAAGGAGTGAACTGAACAAATTGCAGTGTAAGGTCCTACAGCTAATAGGGATTAGGGAGGGGAGAGAGACACTAATGAGTCCCTCCTTCTACTATCTTTGCTTTTAGAAAACTCAGAAGTAGCAGACTTCTCTATCCTTGACCACTGCTTATAGTATTCACATCTCTTGGGAGACATTTGAAAAAATTAATATTAAAAGAAGAAGGCATAGATTGAGTCTCCTTCAAGCACTGTAGAACAATATTTAAATACTTTACTATACAACGAATGTTTATACAGTTGTAATCACATGGATCTCACCCATAATTGGACTATGGTTTGATGTCAGAAATACAGCTCCAGGATGAGAGGACTACAGATGTCCTTCTTCGAGACACTGGGTTACAACTAGAACTGTTGGTTTTAATTCCAGGGTGTTGAGTTTAGGTCCCAAGATTCCTATCATGACTGTTATAGAATCATAAAATATCAGGTTGGAAGAGAACTCAGGAGGTCATCTCGTCCAACCCCCTGCTCAAAGCAGGACCAATCCCCAACTAAATCATCCCAGCCAGGGCTTTGTCAAGCCTGACCTTAAAAACTTTTAAGGAAGGAGATTCCACCACCTCCCTAGATAACACATTCCAGTGTTTCACCACCCTCCTAGTGAAAAAGTTTTTTCCTAATATCCAACCTAAACCTCCGCCACTGCAACTTCAGACCATTACTCCTCATTCTGTCATCTGCTACTACTGAGAACAATCTAGATCCATCCTCTTTGGAACCCCCTTTCAGGTAGTTGAAAGCAGCTATCAAATCTCCCCTCATTCTTTTCTGCAGACTAAACAATCCCAGTTCCCTCAGCCTCTCCTCATAAGTCATGTGTTCCAGTCCCCTCATCATTTTTGTTGCCCTCCGCTGGACGTTTTCCAATTTTTCCACATCCTTCTTGTAGTGGGGGGGGGCCAAAACTGGACACAGTACTCCAGATGAGGCCTCACCAATGTCGAATAGAGAAAAAGGATCACGTCCCTCGATCTGCTGGCAATGCCCCTACTTATACATCCCAAAATACCATTGGTCTTCTTGGCAACAAGGGCACACTGTTGACTCATATCCAGCTTCTCGTCCACTATAACCCCTAGGTCTTTTTGTGCAGAACTTCTGCCTAGCCATTCGGTCCCTAGTCTGTAGCGGTGCATGGGATTTTTCCGTCCTAAGTGCAGAACTCTGCACTTGTCCTTATTGAACCTCATCAGATATCTTTTGGCCCAATCCTCTAATTTGTCTAGGTCCCTTTGTATCCTATCCCTCTCCTCCAGCATATCTACCACTCCTCCCAGTTTAGTGTCATCTGCAAACTTGCTGAGGGTGTAATCCACATCATCTTCCAGATCATTAATGAAGATGTGGAACAAAACCGGCCCCAAGACCGACCCTTGGGACACTCCACTTGATACCGGCTGCCAACTAGACATGGAGCCATTGATCATGACCCGTTGAGCCCGACAATCTAGCCAACTTTCTATCCACCTTATAGTCCTTTCATCCAGCCCATACTACTTTAACTTGCTGGCAAGAATACTGTGGGAGATGATGTGAAAAGCTTTGCTAAAGTCAAGGAACAACACGTCCACTGCTTTCCCCTCATCCACAGAGCCAGTTATCTCGTCATAGAAGGCAATTAGATTAGTCAGGCATGACTTGCCCTTGGTGAATCCATGCTGACTGTTCCTGATCACTTTCCTCTCTCTAAATGCTTCAGAATTGATTCCTTGAGGATCTGCTCCATGATTTTTCCATGGACTGAAGTGAGGCTGACTGGCCTGTATTTCCCAGGATCCTCCTCCTTCCCTTTTTTAAAGATGGACACTACATAAGCCTTTTTCCAGTCATCCAGGACTTCCCCTGATTGCCATGAGTTTTCAAAGATAATGGCCGATGGCTCTGCAATCACATCTGCCAACTCCTTTAGCACTCTCGGATGCAGTGCATCCGGCCCCATGGACTTGTGCTTGTCCAACTTTTCTAAGTAGTCCCGACCCACTTCTTTCTCCATAGAGGGCTGGTCACCTCCTCCCCATGCTATGCAACCCAGTGCAGTTGTCTGGGAGCTGACCTTGTTCATGAAGACAGAGGCAAAAAAAGCATTGAGTACATAGCTTTCTCCACATCCTCTGTCACTAGGTGGCCTCCCTCATTCAGTAAGGGGCCCACACTTTCCTTGACTTTCTTCTTGTTGCTAACATACCTGAAGAAATCCTTCTTGTTACTCTTAACTCCAGGTGTGATTTGTCCTTCCTAATTTCACTCCTGCATGCCCGAGCAATATTTTTATACTCTTCCCTGGTCATTTGTCCAATCTTCCACTTCTTGTAAGCTTCTTTTTGTGTTTAAGATCAGCAAGGATTTCACTGTTAAGCCAAGCTGGTCGCCTGCCATATTTACTATTCTTTCTACATATCGTGATGGCTTGTCCCTGTAACCTCAATAAGGATTCTTTATACATATAGAATATATAAAATACAGCCAGCTCTCCTGGACTCCTTTCCCCCTCATGTTGTTCTCCCAGGAGATCCTGCCCATCAGTTCCCTGAGGGAGTCAAAGTCTGCTTTTCTGAAGTCCAGGGTCCGTATTCTGCTGCTCTCCTTTCTTCCCTGTCCTCTCAAAGACTCCGATTTAGCTATGCCCACTAAGCATTGGGAACAGCTGCGGGACAAGATGGGGTGAATAGGAACTATTTGCAACTCATCATGTCTAAGGCTGGTTCTATACCAGCCCAGACCCCAGCATTTTAGAGGTCCTTTGTACTATGGCTTGTGGCTATGGCTCCAAGGAGGTTGGTACATCAACCAATGATTTCTGGGACATAGCAGTCCTCTGACCATGTTACCAAAATATCCCGAATGTTGGAGATGGCTGGGAGTTGGTGAAAGCCCCGTTAGCTTGATCAGCTGTCTTTACAGTCCGTTTGCAATATGGGGCCATATTGTAGAGGAGAATCTATCCTAAAATCACTACTGAGCAGGTGAAGAAGAAAGGAAGGTAAATAGCAGCTAGGCTTACAGTAGATTGCCACCCAGAGAGAGCCCGCTGTTTCATATGTCACCTCTTTATGCTGTGCGGAGAATCTGTTTCTTTATATGCTGTGATGTTTAGCCTGTAGAACTGGGAGAGAGCATGTGAGGTACCTCAAGGTGATTTCAGCTTTATACAAAGAGTGGAAAGAAATGCAGCAAAGGGCAGGGAGAACTGTGTTTTTAAAGGACTTATTCAGCCTGATAGCATGGCTGGGCCAGTACAAACCGCAAGAAAAATCAGTCAGAGCGTGGGAGGCTGGAGCAGCATAGAGGAACCAAATCTAAAGGATAGAAGAGACTAGATCAGCAGTGGAGCTGAATGTGAAATTCTAGGCTGAGCTGAATGTGAAATTCTAGGCTTAGCTGAGATGGAAAATGTAAGAAAAACAAAGTGGGGCTGAAACTCTGTCCTTGAATTAATTGTTCCTATGATGCTTTTTAACTTTTATGTCTTTATTTTTAATATGTGCTTGGTTTTGGTAGAGAACACACACAGGGCAAATTACAGCAGGTTTTATAAATCCTCCATCTCTTTTTAGGATGAAGTCACCTTCCTGCAAGATTCATCTCAGAAACTTTCAGTTGCTTAAGTAATCTAAATCCCCACCAAAGCCTAACACGCATCTCTGATTTCATCTGTATTGGTTGAATAAAAGCTGTATGAGGACATTATGAAGGTGCTGGTTCTCTGTTTGGAGTATAACTTCAACTCGTCCTTTGTGAACTTTGTCTCATTAAAACACATTATCTTCTAATAAAATGTTACTTGTTCTCCTTTATTAGGTCCTCAGAGACAGATTATGGATAAATCCTATTATCTTGGACTGCTTAGGTATGTTAGTGACAACACTTTCAAGCTGTAGCATAGTTCATGTCTTCTCCCTCCCCACACCCATATCAAGGAATAAAATACAACATCATAAATCTAGTAATAGCCATATTTATTAATGTGGATTAGGTTGGCTTGTTAACTTGTGTTGAAATTCTCCCTGTTATAAGGGTTTTTGGGATAAGGAGGGCCTTTGTAGATCCTCTATCCTCAGGTACATTTTGCCCTTAATTCCAAGAATAAATTTGCTAAATTAACATAATTTTTCATTATTGCCCAAGTATCTTATAAAACACTCTGTCATGTTCAGTAAAATTTCTGTGTTGGATGGGCACTTCTAAATCATATCCTCTTACATTTAGAGGCTACCCATGTTGTGAAACTGTTGTGGGATTGTTCTGCTGGAACAACTGAACAATTCTACTTTACACTTATACCAAAGAGGAGAAAATACTCTTAATTTAAATAAAATGAACTTTTTATGCTATCCTAGTGCAGTACTTTGTAACTGTTTAAGAGTTTATCCAAGATAGAACCCCTTTTTAAAATTTCTTTAGCTGATCCTAGAGCTGTTTGAGACAGCCTGTAATACAAGAGAGATGCCTTGAATACATACACATTTATAATCTAGTATTAGCTTTATTCTACAGTATTTTAGTTGTACATTTTAAACATACAAGTAACTTTTTTATATTTCTTTTCTATAGAAGCAAAATAAGTGAACTCACAACAGAAATAAATAAGCTTCAGAAAGAAATAGAGATGTATAACCAGGAGAATTCTGTCTATCTGTCATATGAAAAGAGGTGAGTCATGTTGCATTTAATGCAATGTTAGGATACGCAAATGCCTTGTCAGGACCTTGTATTTTATTATATCAGACTTGCATATCAATACTGTGCACCCTAGAGAACTATAAAAATGAATACTTGTTCTGATTTTGTTTTGCTGTATAAAACACTTACTCATAAAATTTAATTTTTGTTCTTTATCTAGGGCAGAGACTTTAGCTGGTGAAATCAAAGAATTTCAAGGTCAACTAGCGGACTACAATATGGTATGCTATTGTTAGCTATTTCACACTGGATTTTCCCCCCATTGCTTTTGCATGGTGAACATACTGGTTTTAACTTACAGTATTTTTTTTGTATGAGGTTTCTCCATTAGAAAATGTACTGTTTAAAACTGCTTTAATTAACTTATTAAAAAGGAAACAAATGCTTGCGTAGTTGTCATAAGGATATCCAACACATACATTTTAGTGGTTTTATGGTTAGACGCAACCTCCCCCAACAATATCAGCATTTGATGGTTATTACATTATGTCATTTGAAAAAATAATTTCACTTGGCTTTTCAGTGAAATCTCTGATTATTTGATCAATGACCTCAATGATAATTTGGGAGTTGTTGATATAACATCATAAGTACAGCCATACTGAATCAGACCAATTATCCATCTAGCCCAGTATCCTGTCTTCAGACAGTGGCCAGTGCCAGATGCTTCAGAAGGAATGAGCAGAATAAGGCAATTCAAGTGATCCATTCCCTGTCATTTAGTCTCAGCTTCTGGCATTTGGAGATTTACGGACACCTGGAGCATGGGGTTCTGTCCGTGACTATCTTGGCTAATAGCCATTGATGGACCTATCCTCCATTAACTTATCTATTCTTTTTGAACCCAGAATTCTTCACAACATCTCTTGGCAACAAGTTTCACAGGTTGACTCTGTTGTTTGAAGAAATACTTCCTTTTCTTTGTTTTAAACCTGCTGCCTATTAATTTTATTGGATGACCCCGGTTCTTGGGTTATGTTCTTGTACACTATTCATGATTTTATAGACCTCTCTCATAGTCATCTTTTTTCTAAGTTTAACGGTCCCAGTCTTTTTAATTTCTCCTCATATAGAAGGTGTTCCATACCTCTCATCATTTATGTTGACCTTCTGTGTCCTCTTCCAATTCTAATATATCTTTTGAGGTGGAGTGACCAGAACTACACACAGTATTCAAGGTATGGGCATACCATGGATTTATATAGTGGCATTATTATATTTTTCTCTTGTATTATCTGTCCCTTTCCTAATGGTTCCTAACCTTCTGTTCGCTTTTTTTGACTGCTGCTGCACGTTAAGCACATGTTTTCAGAGAACTGTTCATGATGACGCAAGATCTGTCTTGAGCGGTAACAGCTACTTTAGATCCCCTAATTTTATAGTACAGTTGGGATTATGTTTTCCAATGTGCATTACTTAGTATTTATCAACATTGAATTTCATCTGCCATTTTGTCACCCAGTCATTCACTTTTGTAAGATACCTTTGTAACTCTTCGCAATCTGATTTGGACTTAACTATCTTGAGTAATTTTGTATCATCTATATATTGTGCCATCTCACTGTTCACCCCCTTTTCCAGATTATTTATGAATATGTTGAACAGCACTGGCGCTGAGACAGATCATTAGGGGAACCCTCTGTTTACCGCTGTCCATTGTGATAATAAGCATTTATTTGACCCTTTGTTTCCTGACCTTTTAATTAGTTACTGATCCATGGGAAGACCTCTCTTATCCCATACTTGTTTATTTTGCTTAAGAGCCTTTGGTGAGGAACCTTGTTAAAGATTTATGAAAATCCTATTACACCATTGTCCACATTCTTGTTGACACCCTTAATAGTTCTATTAGATTTGTGAGACATGATTTCCGTTTCCAAAAGCCATATTGGTTCTTCACCAACATATCATGCTTATTTTTGCATCTGATAATTCTGAGCTTTCATGTAGTTTCAACCGGTTTGCCTGGTGCTGAAGTTAGGTTTACTGCCCTGTAATTGTCAGGATCAACTCTGGAGCCTTTCTTAAAAGTTGGCATTACATTAGCTATTCTCCAGTTATCTGGTTCAGAGATTGATTTAAGTGATTGGTTACATACCATGTTAGTAGTTCTGCAGTTATATATTTGAGTTCCTTGGGAATTCTTGGGTGAATTCCATCTCTGTCAGTTTAATTTATCAGTTTGTTCCAAAACTTTCTCTGTTGACACCTCAGTCTGGGACAGTTCCTCATATTTGTCACTTGAAAGGAATGGCTCAGTTGTGGGACTCTTCCTCACAGCCTCTGCAGTGAAGACTGATGCAAAGAATTAATTTAGCTTCTCTTCAATGGCTGTGTTTTCCTTGAGTACTCCTTCAGCAATTCAGTTGTTCAGTGGCCCCACTGTTTGTTTGGCAAGCTTCCTGCTTCTGATGTTTTGTTTTGTTTTTTGTTTTGTTTTAATTGCCATTATTTTTTTGTGTTTAGCTAGTGTCTCTTCAAATTCTTTCTTGGCCTGGCTTATACTTTTACACTTGACTTGCCAGAATTTATGCTCCGTTCTATTTTCCTTACTAGGAGTTGATTTCGAATTTTTAAATGATGCCTTTTTGCTTCTAAATGCCTCTTTTACTCTGGTGTTTAACCATAGTGGCATTTTTTTTTTTGGTCCTCTGACTTTTTTTTTTTTTATTTGAGTATATATTTAGTTTAAACCTTTATTATGGTGTTTTTTTAAATAGTCTCTGCAGTTTGCAGGCATTTCACTCCTGTGACTGTTCCTTTTAATTTCCCTCATTTTTGTTTAGTTCACCTTTTTGAAGTTGCATGCTACTGTGCTAGGTTTCTTTTGTCTTTTTTGTCCAAAAAGGATGTTACATTTCATTACGTTATGGTTTCTATTACCAAGCAGTTCAGCTATATTCCCTGTTGCACCAGATCCTGTGCACTGCTTATGAGTAAATCACGAATTGCTTCTTCCCCTTGTGGGATCCAAGGAAAGCTGCTCCAAGAAGCAGTAATTTATGGTGTCTAGAAATATTCTCTCTGAATGCCTTCCTGAGATGACATGTATCCAGTGAATATGGAGATAATTCCCCCACTACCTGCTTTGTCATTCCTATATATTTTGTACACTGATTTTTAGGGTCCCATAGATCGTGTTCATTCCACCAAGTTTTTGTGATGCCTGCTATATCAATAGCCTCATTTAATGCCAGGCACTCTACTTCACCCATCTTAGTATTTAGACTTCCCACATTTGTGTATAAGAACTTGTACATTTTGTCAATATTCAGTTGCTTGCTTTTATATGTTGTATTTAAATGGGACCTCTTATTCTTTACTGTTCCTGACTAGCTCCTTCCTGTACTTTACCAACTTCTTTTCTATCCTCTTTACTTGGATGTGGAGTTCCCCCTTTAATAAATTCATCCCTAAGGGATGTCTCTACCCAAACTGTGTTCCTCTGCATCTCTCAGCTTTCCCCCAGCCCTTATCTAAAAACAAAAACAAAATCCTCTAAACCTGTCTAATTTTACATGTCAGCGGTCTGGTTTCTTACATCTGATCACCTCTACACTGATACCTCCACTACTAAATGCAGTGTTATCTCTTTCAGTGTTATCTCTTTATGGATCTAGAAATTTTTAGCAATATTCTACAACTTTATTGTATATGTGCATCACAATATTGTGACTTTAAAAGGATTCTGTCAAGTTGCCTAGACCTGAAATGTTAGTTACTTTAAAATCATTCCAGTGTGATATAGAATGCCTTCTATATTCTAAGACCGCAGTCTTAAAGCTGATCTTTTGGGGCAAAGAGCATGTGTTTTGAGGAATTTTATACTGTTCAATGCTCTAGTTTACTGTTTTTAAAAATCCCAAAGAATAACCTATGTTTGCAAAGAATCAAAAAAATAGTGTTTTCTATCAGTTGTGCAGCAGTGGTTGCCTAACTAACAAGCACTGTTTTGAAGAGTGTTCATAGCCATAGTTAAGTTATTAAGAGATTTAAGCTAATTGGACAGATACATTTTGTTTCAAATTTGACGTGGAGTTGAAAATTAGCCTTTCTTTCTCTATGTCCACAGGAAAGGACAAAATCAGTAGAGAGGAAAAATATTTTGAAGCTTGTAAGAAGGAGAGGGAAACCAAGGAGAGTATTTTAAAAAAGAAAAGAAAAGAAAATATACTGGATATTATAAGTAATTAACTTTGCTTTGGATGTGAGAAATCAATACTGCTTCTGTAATATTAATGTTATTTAGTATTAATTTTCTATACAGTTGTACAGAACTTGTAAGAATTTTGAAATATGAAGCTTACATGTGGTATATTAAAATTTCTAATTTCAGATTTTTGTTTGCAATACCATACCAGTCATCTCTTTCTTTTGTAACAGTTTCAAAGAATGATTTAAGAGTTTTTTCTAGCTTCTTGTATGTTTCTTTAATGTGATTAAAAAGAACAGAGCATTAACTGTTTGAGCTTCTTTCTTGTTTCAGCTAGTGGATAAACTTAACACCAATACAGATATGGAAGAAGTGATGAGCGATTATAATATGGTAAGAGTTTGAGTATTTGCCATGATAATATAGTATTTACAATGAAAATATATATATACATTACAACTTCAGTCCTTCAAATGTTTGTGCATATGCATGATTTTGTTGACCTAAACTGTCTATTGACTGTAATGGGATTATTCAGGTGAGTAATGCTAGGCAAGTTTGCAGAGTTGGGACCCACATGACTTCAATGGAGCTGCATGTGTGTGGTGTGTTAAGCACATGTGTAAGTGTTTGGGGGACTGAGGCCTTAGTTAGTTATAGAATTATGACCACATAAAACTTCGTTGTCTCAAAGTTTAGCAAACACTTTATAATTGTTTTCCAGAAACAGAATTGATAGTTTTTTAAAAATTAAATAGATTAAAGTTTCTGTTGTAAAAGACTCATCAAGTATTTCTTATGTTTTCAGTGAATCCAGTTCTTCTTTTTGCTTCCCAAGGTAGTACGTGTCTAAAATTTAGATCTTGACTATACCCTGAAAACACTGCATGGGGTATTAAATGTAGTATCCTGGGATCCTAGATTCATTGTGTTAAAATACTGTGGTTTACATGTTAAAACAACATGTGCAGAGCTGCAGTTATTGAAAGACTGACTACACCTTTTCATCCAGCTGTTTCGACCCTAATGCTGGCATATCTGTGTTGGTCAGTGACACAGTTGCTCTTAGAATTATCCTCAAAGCCCATGGTATTTCTCTGGTTCAGGTAAGAGAGGTATGTCTCCCAACCCAAGATACCAATATTCACATATATCACACATTATTTGGGTGGAGGGCACAGAAAACTAACCACCTGACAGGCTGACCACATGCAACAGTCTTGCTTGTAAAATTCCCCAGGCGCTTGAGTTTTTCTTCATTCTCCTCCATGCTCTGCCCTTCAAATGACTCCAAAGCAATAGTGCATTAATGGGCCTATGGTGTGTTCAAAAGCAAACACATATCAGCTGTGCTTTCCCTTGAAGTTCTTTCTTGATTTCATAAGTTTGCTGGAGGGTGCCTTCAGGCACCAAGACTGCGCCAGTGCTCACTGTGTTCATAGTCAGAAGGAACTTTTCTTTGAAAAGAGGCTTCCAGTAGCTCGAGAAGCGGTGAAAATATTTTTACCCCAAGTGATCCAACCTGATTATTAATAAAAACACTGATGTGCAGTTTCTATGATTAAAGCTACTATTCAAATGCAGGCTTCCAGTGGGAATTACAGTTACATAATCTATCTCTGCCGCATCAGATAGGCCTTTGTAGTAGGAGGCCGCTGCTGTTCTTTCCCATCTCCATTTTGGTCTTCCATTCTCTTCATTCATTCAAATGCTTGTATAACCTTGGATGAATGGATACTGTTTATATTTTCATTAGTGGCAAGAATCTTTTCATGCAAAAATTTGTTACTGAGTATTGATTTTTTTTTTTAACAGATAAAAACTCAAAATGACCGGGAAGCTCAGAGTATTGATATAATATTTACAGAGAGACAAGCGTAAGTATATCAAATATCAGAAAATTGAATTTTAGCATAAAGTAGTTTATTAAAAGGGTAAGAGTGAAGAAGTGATCTGATTGGGGGATTTTTAACTCGGAAAAATATTGCCTAAGAGTTGCATGTATGTTCTACAAATGTCACTGAATAAAGTTTGTAGGAAATAAAACTTCAGTCACTCAGTCAACTTTTTAAAGTACAGCATAGTCCTAAAGTACATTTAAAATATTGTTTCAATATATTTTAATAAAGAAGTTGATTTCTAATTAGCTGAACACATAATGGGTTTGTTCTCTAAGTCAATCAGAAATTTTCAGGTCAATAATCCTACAGGTTATTCTGTCACTACTGCATCTGTATTCATTAAATATTGCAATTAAATATGTCATTCAGTAGAACAAAAATGAAGTTATTTAAAAGAACATTATGTAAGAATCAATGTCTCCTTTAAAAACAAACACTTTTGTTCTTTGACAACATTTTGTTTCATCAAGATTGCTTTATAGTTAGTCTGACTTCCTGACTGAAAGAAACAAATGTTATCATAGCCATCATAACACAATTAAAATCAGTTATTCAGTGATTTCTAAATACACTAAAAATGACCACATACCTGCTAACTGTTTTATAAATACATCACAAGTTTTTGTAGTATATTTGTTTTTACAGTTGGTGCCAATTCTGTCCTCAGACATGCCTAAACCAATAGCATTTATTCCAGTGGGTCTATTTGAGGATACATTTGGGCCATTAATGTTTCAAGTTTTGTTTTTTATACAACATAAAGATTTTGTGACTTTAAAGGTTTAATAAAAAGTGATGAAAAATGTGGAACATTTTGCTATTGGCTGTATTTTATAAACAATTTTGTGAAATAATACAAAATACATTTTTCTTCTAATATTAAAAACAAATGTCTATTTTCTCATTTACTATAAATTATTCCTTAAATAAAATGTTTTCCTATATCTCAACCTGATTTTAAGAACATTTGAAAATCGTGAAGAGGTTCATCTATCTGCAGTTTAATAATGTTGGAATAATAATGGAAATTTCTCAGTGTTTTCTTTAAGTTGTTAAAAATATGTACTGCATTGGCAGTTTTCAAATATTCATAACCTGTGAACAAAAAAGACATCAGACAACAGTGGGATAAGATAAAAAGATGGTTGATATATAATAATGGTAATTTGTCCTTGAATGCATTTAAATGATGGGGGTGAGACAGTATATTTGTTTTGCTTCCTCAAACAAATATTTTTTGTTTATGAGTAAAGAAAACTGACTTTGGCTTAGATACTCAATGTTTTTAGTTTTGCCTAGTGGATAAAGCATTGAATTGAGACTCAGGAGACCTGGGTTCAATTCCCACTTCTGCCAGTGGCCTGCTGGGTGACATGGGCCTGTCACTTCCCCAATCTGTGCCTCAGTTCCTGGTTGTAAAACGGGGGTAACGATGCTACCTTTGTAAAGTGTTTTGAGATCTACTGATGAAAATACTATATAAGAAGTAGATGTTATTTTCTCCCATTATAATCAAACAGTGAGATTTTAGTGTCAGACATATAAATATATGCTTATGTACTTTGAAATATTTGTTACTGTGGTAATACATGCACAACACCAGATTTCTTACCTCTACAGTTAATACAACATGTGCCACAGATTTGTCCAAAAGAGAGGGATTGAGAGCTTTGAGTTCTGTCTGTGATATATATATTAGAAATATTTATATACAAGATTTTGAATGGATTGATCCTATATAATCAGCTATTGAAAAGCCAAATTATCATCCATCATGTAAGAATTTAGACCTCTTCAGTTAATCCAGGGTCGTCTATATATTTGTCTTCAATAAATCCATCCTCCTCAAGTACAAATGTATGAATTTGTTCAAATGCTACAATGGCATCATGCTCATTGGTATTTGATATTGATGGAAAAGTGCTCAGATCAGTTGTGAACTCCTTATCAAACATTTCTGGTTCATACTCTTCCAGATGACGGTGATTGTAACTGATCAAGTATTGGTACCACAGTGGGAATTTTATGGCAATAAAAATCAGTAGTGAAGTGCTTAGGACAAACACCAGAACACCCAGCAGAAAGGCCCAAGTTTTGCCGAGAGGTGGAGAACCTTTAAGAATACAAAAGAAAGTAAAATCACATTAAATTAAATATCTTAAACCAAAATAAGAAGCTCCTTGCATAATACCAAAAGAGCTATGATATTAATTGCTTCATGGCCTGAAAAGGGGCTCATGGAAACAAAGTGATAGAGAGAGGAATTCTTGAGACTCTTTTTGTACAGCATTAATAGAATACTTATGTTTGGGCAACCAAAATTTCTTCACCGAGGACAGACTTTTTTCGTGAAGGTGCTTAAGTCCATATTTTAACTCTCTAGATGCTCAGAATGTGCTGTGTGGTCAAGTTTAAATAAGTAACTTCTTTTCAGGACCGAAGGTCTGTTGAAATGTTCTGGGTACATTCCATGAATCATTATTCAGATTTTAAGTGAACTTTAGATTCATCCCTGGAATAGGACAACAAAACATGTAACTGACTTTCATTTTCATTTTCAAACTTCAAGCTGACATGATTGCCCTTAAGAACATCTATACCCAGATAGTCACTTTTTAATTTTCTTTCATTTTGCACATCTCTCCAGATATATTTCCTTTATGATGAAAATCCCAACAGACCATAGCTGCCAAGAATCCCTATTTGCAAATCTACCCTGTGTGTTCACAGTGCTGGCTAGTGTCCAGGGAATTATGGCAGCTGCTGCATCTTAAGGGATTTTGTGGCTGTGCTGGCCTCCTGGGTGTAAAACGATCCAGAGCTTGCTGTCTCTTTCTCCCACTTCAGTCACTCATCAGTCCTATTGGTCTCTTTGTGCAGAGGAGAGATGGGCTCAGGAGCAGGAAGTGGAGCTGCTACTCTGAATGGGAAAAGGCAGGGGAGCAGAATCATTTGGATGGAGGATGAAGTAGAGAATAAATTGTGGGTAAAAATGGAGAGGAAGGGTATCAAGTGGAGTAATGGTGGTTCAAAATGGGACACCAATGGTGGAGAAAGTGGTGTAAGTGCTCCTTCATGTTTCCAATAGGGGTAGAGTGGGAACAGTCATGAATGCCCTCCCACTGAACACACCAGAGGTCAGGGATAAAGGTATGGGTAAGTAAATCAGTAGAGCTTGTTTACATACCAAGAAGAAAACTAAAAATAGGAAGGAGCCTGTTTTCCGGGGTAGAATATTGTGGGCGGTTTAACTGGGTGGCTTGATTGTAGTTCATTTAAAATACAAACACTTGGATGGTTATTTGAACCTCAAATCTTCTCACAAAACATTAGTTAATAGATATTATTTTACAATATTCCATAATGGACTTCTAATTTAGGTCAGTTTTGAGCTCCTGATAAAGTTAAACATAACAAAAATTCCACATAACATGAACACAATATTTCTGTGCCTAGGAGCACAGCAATCCCCATATCCCAAATTTTTTAGAGAACTGTACTAGTATTGGATGGTGCTATTATGAAGTATTAAAATGAAACATCAATACATCACCTGGATGTGATGCATTACTCCTAATATTGTTATTTGAAGAGTTGAGAGAGAATGTTAAAATGGCAATGTTTTTAGGACTGATGGCAGATGTGGAGGATGTAGTGACTGCTATAGAGCCTCTTCTTGAGTCACAATCAGATTTTTGGATAGGTGCTGTCTTGATAGAAGATTTGTTCCAGACATCTGGATACGCACACAGAGTGTCATTTTCATGTTCTGAAAGTATGAATAACATAAAGGTCATGAAATATTATATTTATAGGGTCTGCGCTGCACTGTAAGTAAGATATTGTGATATATTGTGTAATGATCTGAATGCTGCTGTTGTCAAAACTTACCAATTGTCATGTTTGAGGTATTCAACCATTTCTGTAAACTGAGCAGGCCACAGGAACAATTCCATGGATTTCCATTTAAGGTAATCAGTTTAAATGAAGCTTTTACATCAAAGTACTTCAACAAATTGTCCTGTAATCTCGAAATTGTCAGGTTTTTTAGTGTTGTAATTGTGTCAGAATCCAGCTGGGTTATTTTGTTATGATTTAGATACAATATGGATAATTGATTTAGGCCAGCCTGTTCGATTGTACTGATATAATTACTACTAATATCTAGAACTGTGAGTTTTAACAGATTGCAGAAGGTATTATTATATACCACAGTAATGGCATTTTCATTCAGATAGAGTTGAGTCAAGTTAATAAATAGCTGAAGAACCTTTTTGTCAGTATCATTTAAAGTAATGTTGTTATTACTAAGACACAGTTTAGTAACACTTTTACTTAGGGAGGTAGGGATAGAAGAGTAATTCTTTCCAAATTCCTCATAAGTAACCTGTTGAAGGGAGAAAGAAAAACAATATAAACATAGAAAATTACAAATTATTTTCTAGTAGGGAGGGTTGATGGTGAAGGAGAAACGGTGACAAGCACCTGCAGTGCAAAAAAACCATTGTAACCAAGCATTCCAACTCTTTGAGGTCCAAAAGGAAATCTGTCCTTGGCCAGTACTATCCTATTCCTGATTTTCTTAAAAATATACTTGTGGGATAAGGGACACGGTCACTGAGGTGGTGGAAGTCATCTTAGGCCTTGTCTACACTACAGGGAAAAGGCGATCTAAGCTATGCAATTTGAATTATGTGACTAGCATAACTCAAGTCGACAGAACTTAGATCTAGTTACCGTGGGGTCCACACTACACGATGTTGACAGGAGATGCTCTCTCATTGACTCCCCTTACTCTTCTCGATCTGGTGAAATACAGGAGTCAAC
Source organism: Dermochelys coriacea (assembly GCF_009764565.3). Taxonomy (NCBI): domain Eukaryota; kingdom Metazoa; phylum Chordata; order Testudines; family Dermochelyidae; genus Dermochelys; species Dermochelys coriacea. Next base: position 117,145,306 of record NC_050072.1, read on the forward strand.
GGGAGAGTGATCTGCGGTCGATTTAGTAGATCTTCACTAGTCCCGCTAGATCAACCGCTGATGCATTGATCGCCACGCATCGATCCCCCAGTAAGTGTAGACAAGCCCTTAGTGAAGCAATTTTGGAGTGTGGAATTCCAAGAGGGGGAGGTGAAACTCCCCTCTGTGGTGAGGGGGTGAAGCCGGGAATTAATGACCAAGAGAAATTAGGAATGTAATGTGAACTTTTGGCCAGGCCTGATAGGAAGGGGGCTGAGTATAAAAAGAACTGCCTTCCTACATAACTGGAAGATCCCTGAAGAAAGGTGTAATGGCTGAATGAAAGGAAGGGGGCAAGAGTTTGAGAATTAACTCATTTTTGTTTTCTCTTCATTTTTTGTTCCGTATGTAAAGATGTTTATTTTAATAAGATTTTCAGGCAGACCTTCTGGAGAAGGATTGAGTTCACTAAAGATTAAATCTTTATTTCAACCAAGACACTTTAAACTAATTTGGTTTTCTGGGTTGAAACTAACCTACCTGCATTCATCTCAGCTCTGAGAGCCTACTGTACTGATTTTATTCTGCATACCAATGAGTACACTGAGACCTGTTTTATTTTTACAGGATGGTGGATTTCTCGTGTGTGTGTGTGTGTGTGTGTGCGCGCGCGTAATTTGCTCTCCCACAGATTAGTGCAAAAGATAAATAGTAAAGTTAGTTCTAGACATGTAGGCAGTAAGTCACTTCCTTAATGTAGTCAATGTAACAGCAGTTTAATTACCTGTCTGTACATGACACCCAAAATATAAGTACAAGAAGGAGGAAGCAATTCAATTAAAATTCTCTTTGGAATTCAAAATCAAATTCTATTCTCTTATTACTATGATTGTTTTCAAAAGCTGTAGGGCTGACTTTCTGAAGTGCTGAACTCCGTCAACATTCTTGGCTTGAGTGGTATTTGAGGGTGCACAGCAGCTTGCAGTTTTTTGAGCTTGCTCCAAAACTGATTGAAGTCAGGGAAAAGACCATTGACATCAGTGGGTTTTGGATCAAGATCTGAAAACATAAATATATCAAACATGTTTGCAATTCAATAAATTACAAAGTACAGACTTGTCATAATTTGCATTGGTTTATTGTGCAACTAAAAGAAAGCCATGTTGTTTGTTGCATTTCTATATGTTTCTACCATCAGGTTGTTGAATATCAATCTTTCTATAGATCCAGCTATAGCTATATATAGGCTTTGTATGTATACACCATAAGGTATTGAGGTGGTTGAAGATGGGAGTATTGTTAAAATACATAATGTCTTTGATCTACAAGGCATCTCCTGTAATTTCTATGGTTCTTCTACAAAAATGAGCAAAAATTAAACAGATTAGTTTATATGGTTATAAAACTTACAGAAAGAGAAGTAATATTGCAGTCAGCCGTGACTGGATTGGAAAATAGTGCTCCAATCCAGATCATTAGCCAAGGGATTTTCATGTTCAAAATCTAGAAGAGAAAATATTTTTGCATGTTAGGGCCAAAATTTAAGTTGCTATATTAGTAGTTTAAAGGCATGGTCCTGGTGAAGATTGTTTTAGTAATGTAAACAAAATTGTTGATTTATAGTTGAAACAAATGATTCATCATAACTTACTGCATTTTTGTCTTGTGTAAATATTGCCGAGGGCCTAAATAAGACTGCAACTGGGGGGAAAGATGTGTTATAGCCAAAATAGCTGCAGCTTTTATTGAACTGAGCCAAACCTGAAACAAACCAGGCAGCTTTTGTGCAGTTGATCTGTATTTGTGGTGACCAGCACAGTCAATGGAGCTCATAAGCTATCTGTTGTTCATGTCATAGGATAGCCCTCTATGCACCTACCTATTTATCTGTGCTTTGGAGCTAGGTAACCATGGGTCAACATGCTAGTGTTGGGGTCTTTCATAGAATCATAAAATATCAGGGTTGGAAGGGACCTCAGGAGGTCATCTAGTCCAACTCCCTGCTCAAAGCAGGACCAATCCCCAACTAAATCATCCCAGCCAGGGCTTTGTCAAGCCTGACCTTAAAAACTTCTAAGGAAGGAGATTCCACCACCTCCCTAGGTAATGCATTCCAGTGTTTCACCACCCTCCTAATAAAAAAGTTTTTCCTAATATCCAACCTAAACCTCCGCCACTGCAACTTGAGACAATTAGTCCTTGTTCTGTCATCTGCTACCACTGAGAACAGTCTAGATCCATCCTCTTTGGAACCCCCTTTCAGATAGTTGAAAGCAACTATCAAATCCCCCCTCATTCTTTTCCGCAGAGTAAACAATCCCAGTTCCCTCAGCCTCTCCTCATAAGTCATGTGTTCCAGTCCCCTCATCATTTTTGTTGCCCTCCGCTGGACGTTTTCCAATTTTTCCACAACCTTCTTGTAGTGTGGGACCCAAAACTGAACACAGTACTCCAGATGAGGCCTCACCAATGTCGAATAGAGGGGAACAATCGCATCCCTCGATCTGCTGGCAATGCCCCTACTTATACATCCCAAAATGCCATTGGCCTTCTTGGCAACAAGGGCACACTGTTGACTCGTATCCAGTTTCTCGTCCGCTCTTCCGACAGTTTCCCTAGGTCCTTTTCTGCAGAACTGCTGCCTAGCCATTCGGTCCCTAGTCTGTAGCGGTGCATGGGATTCTTCCGTCCTAAGTGCAGGACTCTGCACTTGTCCTTATTGAACCTCATCAGATTTCTTTTGGCCCAATCCTCTAATTTGTCTAGGGCCCTCTGTATCCTGGCCCTCCCCTCCAGCATATCTACCTCTCCTCCCAGTTTACTGTCGTCTGCAAACTTGCTGAGGGTGCAATCCACACCATCCTCCAGATCATTTATGAAGATATTGAACAAAATTGGCCCAAGGACTGACCTTTGGCAGCTGGTATCAAGTGGAGTGCTCCAACTAGACATGGAGCCATTGATCACGACCCATTGAGCCCGACAATCGAGCCAACTTTATATCCACTTTATAGTCCATTCATCCCAGCCCATACTACTTTAACTTGCTGGTAAGAATGCTGTGGGAGACAGTGTCAAAAGCTTTGCTAAAGTCAAGGAACAACACGTCCACTGCTTTCCCCTCATCCACAGAGCCAGTTATCTCATCATAGAAGGCAATTAGATTAGTCAGGCATGACTTGCCCTTGGTGAATCCATGCTGACTATTCCTGATCACTTTCCTCTCTCTAAATGCTTCAGAATTGATTCCTTAAGGACCTGCTCCATGATTTTTCCAGGGACTGAGGTGAGGCTGACTGGCCTGTATTTCCCAGGATCCTCCTTCCCTTTTTTAAAGATGGGCACTACATTAGCCTTTTTCCAGTCATCCAGGACTTCCCCCAGTTGCCATGAGTTTTCAAAGATAATGGCCGATGGTTCTGCAATCACATCCGCCAACTCCTGCAGCGCATCCAGCCCCATGGACTTGTGCTCGTTCAGCTTTTCCAAATAGTCCCCAACCACTTCTTTCTCCACAGAGGGCTGGTCACCTCTTCCCCATGCTATGCTGCCCAGTGCAGTTGTCTGGGAGCTGACCTTGTTCGTGAAGACAGAGGCAAAAAAAGCATTGAGTACATTAGCTTTTTCCACATCCCCTGTCACTATATTGCCTCCCTCATTCAGTAATGGGCCCACACTGTCCTTGACTTTCTTCTTGTTGCTAACATACCTGAAGAAACCCTTCTTGTTACTCTTAACATCTCTTGCTAGCTGCAACTCCAGGTGTGATTTGTCCTTCCTGATTTCACGCCTGCATGCCTGAGCAATATTTTTATACTCTTCCCTGGTCATTTGTCCAATCTTCCACTTCTTGTAAGCTTCTTTTTTGTGTTTAAGATCAGCAAGGATTTCACTGTTAGCCAAGCTGGTCGCCTGCCATATTTGCTATTCTTTCTACACATTGGGATGGTTTGTCCCTGTAACCTCAATAAGGATTCTTTAAAATACAGCCAGCTCTCCTGGACTCCTTTCCCCCTCATGTTATTCTCCCAGGGGATCCTGCCCATCAGTTCCCTGAGGGAGTCAGTCTGCTTTTCTGAAGTCCAGGGTCCGTATTCTGCTGCTCTCCTTTCTTCCCTGTGTCAGGATCCTGAACTCGACCATCTCATGGTCACTGCCTCCCAGATTCCCATCCACTTTTGCTTCCCCTACTAATTCTTCCCGGTTTGTGAGCAGCAGTTCAAGAAGAGCTCTGCCCCTAGTTGGTTCCTCCAGCACTTGCACCAGGAAATTGTTCCCTACACTTTCCAAAAACTTCCTGGATTGTCTGTGCACTGCTGTATTGCTCTCCCAGCAGATGTAAGGGTGATTGAAGTCTCCCATGAGAACCAAGACCTGCGATCTAGTAACTTTGAACCAGGATACAACCTACCTATTGGAAATCATGAGGGCTTTCCTTACAGAGGCAATTCATTTTAAGATTAACCTACCTCAGAAATTGTTCAAATGACACCTGATCCATCTGCTCCTTTGAGTCAGGGTTTATTGGCAAGATTTAGCCACCCATCAAGTAATAAAGTAAAAGTGAATGCAAACCATGTAAACTGTATTAAAGGATACATGCATGCAGCATCTTTGGATTTTCAAGAAAGGCAAAAATCCTGTGAGGCAAAATCACCAGAGATGGATAAATAGGATTTGGCAGGAAAACTAGAGTTTATAAAAAATTACTTTATGATCCCTTAAGGAAGTTGAATCTAGGCTCCTTCAGACGTATGCAGCGCAGATTTAGGGACTATATTCTAAATAGGCACTAGGAGTGATCAGGTTAATTACAGACCAGTAAACCTTGCATCTCTACCTGGAAAACTGGTTGAAACAATAATTAAAAACAGAATAATAAAACATCTGGAAGATCATGATATAATGGGGTGTAATTACATGGTTTCTGCAAAAGGATAATGTGTCTCACTAACTAGTCACAGTCTTCAAACTTGTTAGTAAACTTGTGAATAAAGGAGAATCAGATGAGAGAATTTATTTAGACTTTCAAAACGTCTTTAACATGGTCCCATACAAGAGGCTGCTAAAAAACCCTAAGTAGTCATGGGTCAAAAGCTAGCTAGGAGACAGAAAACAAAGAGCAGAATTAAATGGTCAATATCCATCATGGTTAAATTTCAGAGTAGCAGCCGTGTTAGTCTGTATTCGCAAAAAGAAAAGGAGTACTTGTGGCACCTTAGAGACTAACAAATTTATTAGAGCATAAGCTTTCGTGAGCTACAGCTCACTTCATCGGATGCATTTGGTGGAAAAAACAGAGGGGAGATTGATATACACACACAGAGAACATGAAACAATGGGTTTATCATACACACTGTAAGGAGAGTGATCACTTAAGATAAGCCATCACCAGCAGCAGGGGGGGGAAAGGAGGAAAACCTTTCATGATGACAAGCAAGGTAGGCTATTTCCAGCAGTTAACAAGAATATCTGAGGAACAGTGGGGGGTGCGGTGGGGTGGGGGGGAGAAATAACATGGGGAAATAGTTTTACTTTGTGTAATGACCCATCCATTCCCAGTCTCTATTCAAGCCTCAGTTAATTGTATCCAGTTTGCAAATTAATTCCAATTCAGAAGTCTCTCGTTGGAGTCTGTTTTTGAAACTTTTTTGTTGAAGGATAGCCACTCTTAGGTCTGTAATCGAGTGACCAGAGAGATTGAAGTGTTCTCCAACTGGTTTTTGAATGTTATAATTCTTGACGTCTGATTTGTGTCCATTCATTTTTTTACGCAGAGATTGTCCAGTTTGGCCAATGTACATGGCAGAGGGGCATTGCTGGCACATGATGGCATATATCACATTGGTAGATGCGCAGGTGAACGAGCCTCTGATAGTGTGGCTGATGTGATTAGGCCCTATGATGGTGTCCCCTGAATAGATATGTGGACAGAGTTGGCAACGGGCTTTGTTGCAAGGATAGGTTCCTGGGTTGGTGGTTCTGTTGTGTGGTGTGTGGTTGCTGGTGAGTATTTGCTTCAGATTGGGGAGCTGTCTGTAAGCAAGGACTGGCCTGTCTCCCAAGATCTGTGAGAGTGATGGGTCGTCCTTCAGGATAGGTTGTAGATCCTTGATGATGCGTTGGAGAGGTTTTAGTTGGGGGCTGAAGGTGATGGCTAGTGGCGTTCTGTTGTTTTCTTTGTTGGGTCTGTCCTGTAGTAGGTGACTTCTGGGTACTCTTCTGGCTCTGTCAATCTGTTTCTTCACTTCAGCAGGTGGGTATTGTAGTTGTAGGAATGCATGATAGAGATCTTGTAGGTGTTTGTCTCTGTCTGAGGGGTTGGAGCAAATGTGGTTATATCGTAGAGCTTGGCTGTAGAGAATGGATCGAGTGGTATGATCTGGATGAAAGCTAGAGGCATGTAGGTAGGAATAGCAGTCAGTAGGTTTCCGATATAGGGTGGTGTTTATGTGACTATCGCTTATTAGCACTGTAGTATCCAGGAAGTGGATCTCTTGTGTGGACTGTTCCAGGCTGAGTTTGATGGTGGGATGGAAATTGTTGAAATCATGGTGGAATTCCTCAAGGGCTTCTTTTCCATTGGTCCCCCATCATCTCAGGCATTGGCACCCTGACAGCAGGATTGTCTGGCTATGTAGACTCCCTCCTCAGGCCCTACGTTACCAGCACTCCCAGCTATCTTCGAGACACCACTGACTTCCTGAGGAAACTACAGTCCATTGGTGATCTTCCTAAAAACACCATCCTAGCCACTATGGATGTAGAAGCCCTCTACACCAACATTCCACACAAAGATGGACTACAAGCTGTCAGGAACAGTATCCCCGATTAATGTCACGGCTAACCTGGTGGCTGAACTTTGTGACTTTGTCCTCACCCATAACTATTCACATTTGGGGACAATGTATACCTTCAAGTCAGCGGCACTGCGATGGGTACCCGCATGGCCCCACAGTATGCCAACATTTTTATGGCTGACTTAGAACAACGCTTCCTCAGCTCTCGTCCTCTAATGCCCCTACTCTGCTTGCGCTACATTGATGACATCTTCATCTGGACCCATGGAAAAGAAGCCCTTGAGGAATTCCACCATGATTTCAACAATTTCCATCCCACCATCAACCTCAGCCTGGACCAGTCCACACAAGAGATCCACTTCCTGGACACTACAGTGCTAATAAGCGATGGTCACATAACCACCACCCTATATCGGAAACCTACTGACTGCTATTCCTACCTACATGCCTCTAGCTTTCATCCAGATCATACCACACGATCCATTGTCTACAGCCAAGCTCTACGATATAACCGCATTTGCTCCAACCCCTCAGACAGAGACAAACACCTACAAGATCTCTATCATGCATTCCTACAACTACAACACCCACCTGCTGAAGTGAAGAAACAGATTGACAGAGCCAGAAGAGTACCCAGAAGTCACCTACTACAGGACAGGCCCAAAAAAGAAAACAACAGAACGCCACTAGCCATCACCTTCAGCCCCCAACTAAAACCTCTCCAACGCATCATCAAGGATCTACAACCTATCCTGAAGGACGAGCCATCACTCTCACAGATCTTGGGAGACAGGCCAGTCCTTGCTTACAGACAGCCCCCCAATCTGAAGCAAATACTCACCAGCAACCACACACCACACAACAGAACCACCAACCCAGGAATCTATCCTTGCAACAAAGCCCGTTGCCAACTCTGTCCACATATCTATTCAGGGATACCATCATAGGGCCTAATCACATCAGCCACACTATCAGAGGCTCGTTCACCTGCGCATCTACCAATGTGATATATGCCATCATGTGCCAGCAATGCCCCTCTGCCATATACATTGGTCAAACTGGACAGTCTCTACGTAAAAGAATGAATGGACACAAATCAGACATCAAGAATTATAACATTCAAAAACCAGTTGGAGAACACTTCAATCTCTCTGGTCACTCGATCACAGACCTAAGAGTGGCTATCCTTCAACAAAAAAGCTTCAAAAACAGACTCCAGCGAGAGACTGCTGAATTGGAATTAATTTGCAAACTGGATACAATTAACTGAGGCTTGAATAGAGACTGGGAATGGATGAGTCATTACACAAAGTAAAACTATTTCTCCATATTATTTCTTCCCCCCACCCCACCGCACCCCCCACTGTTCCTCAGATATTCTTGTTAACTGCTGGAAATAGCCTACCTTGCTTGTCACCATGAAAGGTTTTCCTCCTTTCCCCCCCCTGCTGCTGGTGATGGCTTATCTTAAGTGATCACTCTCCTTACAGTGTGTATGATAAACCCATTGTTTCATGTTCTCTGTGTGTGTGTATCAATCTCCCCTCTGTTTTTTCCACCAAATGCATCCGATGAAGTGAGCTGTAGCTCACGAAAGCTTATGCTCTAATAAATTTATTATTCTCTAAGGTGCCACAAGTACTCCTTTTCATCATGGTTAAAGATTCATAGCAGGTCTTCTGTTTAATATATTTATAAATGGGCTGGAAAAGGGAAGTGAGCAGCAAGGTAGTAAAGTCTGCAGATGACACAGAGTTATTTAGGTTAGTCAAGACCAAAGATGACTGTATGAGTACCTTCAGAGAGACTTAACCAAGGTAGGTGAATGGGCAACGCAATTATATCTGAATATTAATGTTGATAAGTGTAAGCTAATGCACAGTGGAGGGAAAATAGTTAAAAACTCAGACACCTTACAGGGTTATTCTATGTTAACTGTACAAACTCTGAAAAAGGACGTAGACTCAACTGTGGATGGCTCAATGAAGACCTCTGGACAATGTGCAGCTGCGGTCAAGAAAGCAAACAAAATGTTAGGATGCATAAAGAATGTGATAATAAATGTGGATAATATTATAATGCCTTGATATAAATCAGTGATGTGGCCTTATTTGGAATACTATGTATGATACTGGTTACCCCCATCTAAAAAGATATTTCAGAATTAAAGGGAGTTCAGAATGTTAAGAGGTATGGAAAAATTCATATGAAGAGAGGCTGAAAACAGCTTCACCTTAGAAAATAGATGAATAAGAGGTCCCTTCCAGTCCTTTGATTCTAATGTTTTCAAAGTTAGTTTTAGTGCACTGGTCTGCAGTGTAGACATACCCCAAAAGACCTTCCAGCATCAAAATTCCTTCTTAAAGCTAGGTCTCAATTCTTCTCAAAACTAGTTAAAGGAAGACTTAGCCAATCTCATACCATGATAGCAGGCCTAGCCATTGGCAAACCTGGTTTGCTGGGTACATTGGCTTATAGCTCTTTATCTCAAATAGTACTTATGATCTGTTTTACAGGTGCGGCTTGCTGGCCAAACCTAGCTAGTTGCTTGTCTGCCTCCCTCAATCTGTTCCTCTCAGGAAGATTGGGATTGCTCCAGCCAGTTGTGTATCTCCACTGTTGTTGGAAATGTACATCTGCTGGATTCACTCCACATGCTCTATAGGAAGGGTTCTCAACCATTTTCTTTCTGAGCTCCCTTCCCCCCCCCACATGCTATAAAAACTCCATGTCCCAACTATACCACAACTGTTTTTCTGCATATAAAAGCCAGGGCCGGCGTTAGGGAGTAGCAAGCAGGGCAGTTGCCTGGGACTGCACATGACAGGGATCCCCTGCGAAGCTAAATTGCTTAGGCTTCAGCTTCAGCCCCAGGTGCCAGGGTTCGGTGCCTGGGCTACCGTCCTGTGGAGCAGGGCTTTGGTTTTCTTCCCTAACTAGTCTTGACATTGGTCATACTTGGTGGATCATCTAAAACCTGCTCACAACCCCCCAGGAAGCCCCGGACCTCCTGGTTGAGAACTACTGCTGTATAGAAACTTTCAGTTATCATAAGAATCTGAGAACGGCATACTAGGTCAGACCAAAGGTCCATCTAGCCCAGTATCCTGTCTTCCGACAGTGCCCAATGCTAGGTGCTTCAGAGGGACTGAACAGAACAGGTAATCATCAGGTGATCCATCCCGTCGCCCATCACTGCAGCATACCTGAGATTTGTGGGTTCCTCTCGACACCTAGGGAGGGCAGGCTATTAAAGCAATCTTGACTCAGAATATTCTTGCAATTTGAGAAGGGGAAACAAATCTTTACAAGTTGCTAAATGGTGAAAATTGTGCAAAGTTGTTCAGTACATCTGAATTAAAGGGACACTGTAAACTCAAAATCAATTTCTGTCTAAAAATTTTCCTTGTGTAGTCAGTCGGTCAGTTTCTTTCACAATGAAAAGACCCATATAAACATCAGCATAAGAGTAGAAAGATGTTCGTAAAAATTTTTAAAGGATTATAAAAAAAATTCAACATATACTATTTCAGGGGTGGCCAACCTTTGGCTCCGGAGCAACATGTGGCTCTTCAAAAGTTAATATGCGGCTCCTTGTATAGGCACCAACACGGGCTGGAGCTACAGGCGCCAACTTTCCAATGTGCCAGGGGGTGCTCACTGCTCAGCCCCGGTTTTGCCACAGGCCCTGCCCCCATTCCACCCATTTCCGCCCCCTTCCTTGAGCCCGCCATGCCCTCCTTCTCCCCTCTCCTCCCCAGAGCTTCCTGCTTGCCTAGAAACAGCTGATCTGGAGGTGTGGGGAGGGAGAGGGAGGTGCTGATCGGCAGGGCTGCCAGTGAGCAGGAGGTGCTGGGAGCTGCGGTGGGGGAGCTGAGGGGGGGCTGCTGATGTATTACTGTGGCTCTGGCAATGTACGTTGGTAAATTCTGGCTCCTTCTCTGGCTCAGGTTGGCCACCCCTGTACTATTTGAAGGATGATCTCTTAGAAAATAGATTATTTTTTTAAATAAGTCAATTTGCAAAAAACTCAGGCTGGCAGTACATCATTAATATCTTGACATTCTCCTATGATCTGAGCCCATAGGTGCTTTCTTTGAAAATGTTTCATAAATGGCATTTTTCATTTCATAGGGATGTGTTCCTTTACACTTCCTACATTTAGTTTAAAAAAACAATAAAATATGCATTTTTCAAGAGTAAATTGGGAAGAAATGTAGTTTGTAAAATCAGAAAATCTTTCCAAAAGACTTAGGTTGTTTTCTAATCTTCTAACAAAGCATAATGCAGTAGGTTGGCTTGTGAAGAGTTCATAGCGATTGAGGAATCCAGAGCGTCTTTAATGTATGATCCATTTCCAATCTGACAGCCAAAGTATATAAACCAAGTATTTTCCCACACACTTAAGATATTAAATTGGTTTCATAAAAAAATTCTATAGAGTATCTTACCTTTCTATTTTTTCTGAGAGAGCATATGTATAGTTGTGTGTTTCCTGTGCATTAAAAAGAAGTAATGTGTTGCAACAGCACTTTACTTTGTTTTCAACCTTTGTACTCAGTGAACAGGCAGGTAGCTAAAAATAAATAAATAAAAGACTAGAACTTCCTTAGCAAAAGATTGACTAGGTTGAGCAATTTATCATGGTCATCTTTGGTTTATTTGGATCTACAGCCAATAAGGAAGTCTGGTAATGATATGTTTAGGCCTCATAATTTCTGAAAACATAGGAGAAATCAAGTTAAAATATTGCAGGAGTTTACACAGGATGAGTTGTGGTCAATTAAAGAAATTTATAAGAAAAGAGGTTTATTTTGTAAATGGAATCTAGTAATCAGATACATAAAATCTGTAGATCTTTACAGATGTGCACATTTTTAAATGAAAATTCATGGTTTGCAAGCCTCATTTTTAGTTTGCTAATTTGTATATAATGATGATGTAATTGAAGCAACTATCTCTAGTAGTAGCTTAAATCTGTCACATAATCCCTCTTTATTTAGGATTGCATGGTATGTCAACATTCAAAAAATTACTTTATGATAGGTTTGATCCTAAAGTTGTTTTGTGTTCAAAATTCACATTGATTTCAGTGAGTTAAACATGTAAGGACAGAAGAATAAAGTCCAGTGTTATACAATGTATATCATATATATATTTCAAGCAAAAAATCTACAGTAATGGTGCACTTATTTTATTGGCTGGAATATATTTATTTTATTCTGGGGAAAGAAGTTAGTTTGTTTCAGGGGGTAGAAAGCATGGAATGAGCATCTCTTTGTTTTATAAATAAAAAGGATAACTAGTACCTAGTACTAGTTACAAAAATACTCTTACTTTCCTCTGTTATTACAGCAAAGAAAAGTTAATTCAAGCAGTGGAAGAAGATATTGAGCGTGAAAAACAAGTAGCTGATGACATAATAAAAAATATGTCTCAGGAAAATCAAGCTAAATACATGGAGATGAAGGCTACAAATGAAAAACTGTTGCAGGTGGGTTTTGTCATATTGTTTTCTAAGATGTATGTGAAATTAGCTCCATGATTTCCACTGTATAGTTTGGAATACTGAAGAATTTAAGATCTGATTAATTTAAAAGGAAACTTTCAGGTAGCATTATCCCCAACATTTCAACTTGTGCTAGTGCATGAAAATCAGAAAATGAAATTGACTAGAAACAAAATAATACTTAGCACTTTCCACCTGTAGATATCAATGTGGTTTACAAAGGATAAATTGTCCTCATTCTCCTCCATCATTATTCTCATTTTACAGATGGGGGAAATAAAGGTGTAGAGGTTAAGGCGGTGATCCTGCAAACAGATGCTTAACTTTAAGCACATGAGTAAAATTAAGAACAACTATAAACTATGCAGGATCCAGACCTAAATGACCTGCCCAAGGTCACATTGCAAGTCAGTGACAGAGATGGGAGCAAAACCCAAGATTTCTGATTCCTTGTCCACTACAATAACTGCCTGGCATTCACATAAATGAAAATGACTGCAAAAATTAAACTTAGATTTTTAAAATTCTTTCAGTGTCAGTAACCTACAGTTTAACAAAAGAGATGAGGCTATTTTTAAAATATATATTATTTTTTCAACGGACACTTTCCCTTCAAAGAAAAAATTGATGAAAGGGGACACTAGTTCATAATTATAACCAAGATACAAGTAACGATGATATGAAGCTTATTCACAAAGACCCCAGTACTGTAAAGTCAGTGAAGCTCTGCCTGGAGCTGTTTGGAGGAAGGGGTCTTAACCTATTCACACATATACCTAATAAAAACAACTGAATGTTCTACAGCATTTGCAAGTATAAAATATGTAGAATAGGGAAGTAAATCCTCCTCCAGTGGTAATTGTTACCTAAACTTTTCATATTTGTTTTCTTTAGGAATTAGATGCTCAACAGCAGGAGTTGGATGGACTGAATATAAAGGAAGACGCTCTAGGATCTGTATGTATGAAGATAAATAACTGATCTACTTATATTTGTAAATGCAAAAAAAAAAGTATTATCAACAAAGTAATCACAGTATATTTTTTTCTGTAACTCTTTAACGGCTTGATCCTGCACCCATTGAAGATAAGGGCAAAGCTCGCATCTATTTTAGTGGTGTGGACTCAGGCCATTAATTTGTATAATTTTATTTTTAGCAGATAGGGTCAAAACTCCACCAATTATGATTTATAACTTATTTTTGCTAGGTATCAGGTAATCCAGATAACTGTATTTCACAGCTAGTATATCATACATGTGAAATATAGCTCAGTGATTACATCATAGATGTAAACTATCACTTTTGAAAGTATTAAAAAAGTCACTCGCTTTATCCTACTAGAGTAATTGGTATTTTGTGTGGATCTAAACAAACGTCCGGGATAATAGAATTCCAACAACAAGCAAGATCAGGGCTGTAACACTGTCCTTCTGTGGCCACTTTTCTAGCCTATGTGCTGGAGCAGCAGATGCAGACCTTCCAAACCCCAACACAAGGGCTCCTTGTTATTGTACATATGTGTATGAGCTCAAATCAGTGGTCCTCTCCTTGGTCACTTATTTTGATCTAGTATCAGGGCTCCTCTGAAGGTCATCTTGCATGGTAGTTTCACTTCCATCCCTGCAGAGGCAACCTAGGCTTAAGTAGCATGCAAGAGCTTGCTTGTACTTCCTAGCCTGAGCTAAATTTTGCCCATGGTGAATATATACTGTGCTGTCACTTAAGTGTGTAGTAGGCCTGTGGCTTTCCTCCCTGTTTTCCACTGCCTTGGATTTGCTCCTCAGAAAGAAAGCGGAACATATTTTGCCACTAGATACTCTAACATTCAGGATAGCTGTGGTGAAGTTTCCTTTCTAAACTCTATTTTTCAGTTACCCTTAACATTGTCAGATGTATTCTTTTGTGACATTAGAAATCAGAGAATTACTTTTAATTGTTCTCTGAATATATACATCAGATCACTTACAAACTCTTCTCCTCAGACAGTTGAGAGGTTTGCAATTTCTCCTTATGACTCAGTCTTCTTTAATGTGTGTGTGAGTGACTTCATCTCCCACTTTGAAGGAACTGGTCTAAATTCCATAGCAGGGGTTGTGCTACACACACACAAACCAATAGGTTTAATCCCCTGCAGTTGAAGATTGCCTGCATTGATCTCACAGAGGAACATGCACCCAAGAGTGTAGATATGATGTAGTGTGTGTGTGTATATACATATATACACATCCTCAGAAAACAATAATTACAATGAAGTAATTTCCTCTTCTCTTACTTTCATAGGTTAGTGGCACAGAGATTTTGACAACCCCTTCAAATATTAGATCTTTTGATGTGCGCATGTGGCTTGATATCATAGTGAAAATGTCTTGACCATGCAAGGCCTTTCTGCTACTTCCCCCATATTGGTTCCTTAATAGAGATTATCTTCTAGCAAAGAAGGAGCAGAAATGTACTTGGTAAATTTGGAGCTCCATTAAGGTAGACCCTCATAGCAAAACATAGCCTAATAAAGCACTCAGATAGCACTGAGATGGTCAGAAACTGCTTAAGGGCAAGATCCTAGACAGCTAGATTATATGGGTGGTCCTATGTACTTCACTGTACAGTTGCCAAATAAACTTGTTTTATAAAATATATGAACTTTGCTAAATAAAAATATAAGCACTGCAACAATTTCTTACCTACTGGCAATGCATCTAACCAGTAAGTATTTGTTTGTTTGTTCTCAGGAAATAGCACATTCCCAGGTAAAACAAGAGGCAGTGCAGCTGTATGAAAAACTTCATGGGCTTGAGGAACATCGGGATCAAATGATTGCTGAGGACAAGAGTATGGGATCTCCACAGGAAGAAAGAGAGAGATTACTGAAACAGGCAGGAAAGCAAAATTACTATTATATCTTTTGTTTACAAGGCTCTTTTAATTCAGTGTTTTTTAAAGAATGACAATGTTAAAATACTGGGCTGGATTCTCTGCCTTGGTTCTGGCCCTTTTTGCTCTTTGAGCAACACAAAGGGGCTGATTAAGATTATCTGGTGGAATGGAGCTCTGAGCTAATGTAAAACTGGCAGAGGCAGTTCCTGTTCTAGTCACCTTCATACTGGTTTAGAGGGCATGTCAGGATGGAAAGGGAGCACTCGGGGGTGGGGAAATTGGATTCATTTTATTTAACATCTTTCTAACTCACGACTAAAAAGTTTGGAAAAGATGAGCTGTCTTATTAATTACGGACCTGGTCCTGCAACCTTTTCTGATGTGAATAATTCCTACTAACATAAGTAGTCTGATTCACTTAAATGAAGCTGTTTGCATGCAAAAGAAGTATTCATGTGAGTAAGTGTTGCAGGATTGGACTATAAAATAGAGCATTAAAGTTTAAAATACATATTGGGGAAAGCAGAGAAGCACTGGGAGGTAGCTGAAATGATGACACCACTAAATGATAGTATTGCATCTTTTATTCAGCAAAGCAACCATTGTAGAAAAATGATTTCCAAGCAGATCTTTGGCAGGCTGAGCCTTCATTCCTAACATAACTGAGTTAATTGTCTCTCTCTTTTTTATCTTTGAATTTATTCCCTGTATTGAAACATTTGTTGTTAATTTTATATAGGTTAAAGAAGATAACCAGGAAATAGCAAGTATGGAAAGACAGTGAGTACTTATGTTATATTGCTCTTATAAGCCCCGCTCCTGCCAGTGAGTCCGCACATTGTAAGAGAAGTGTCTGAACATAGGATTAGGAGCCAAGTGTTACTTTTCATTCTCTCACAAACTTCTCCTCTGTGGAACTGAGCAAGTCATTTATCCTGTTTGTTATCCTGCTGTGAGAATTAGTTAATATTTATAAAGTAATAATGTGTTGCTTGTAGCTGTTGTTGTTAATAATCTACAGTAAAAATTAACTAAATTAAGTTACTAAAGCATTCTTTATATGTATTATGCTTATACTCCCTAAAGCTACTGTATTTGAGGATCTCTTGCTGTTTACTTTAGAAACTCAGCTGTTTTTAAAAAAAAAAAGTCTCTGAGTTTAAATTTAGTGAGCAGTCTCAACCTGGAGACCTTTTAAAATTTGTTCTAAATTATTTTTAAACAGTTTTTCCAAAGTTTAAAACATTTGACTGGCTTTCTGCTGTGTTAATATGTGCTGTATAAATCAAATGTCCATGAGGCACAAATAAATAATTTTATGCTTGCTTCCATAATTTAAAACTGATATCATAACTTGTTTTAATACAAATATTTATTGACACAATTAAGCCCTGTTACTACATCACAAGTTAAATATTGTCTAATCTATATTTATGCAGTAGGTAAACTGTTTAAAGTAGGACTGTTTAATAGTATGATTAATAGTACTGCTAAGAAATAATAGAATACCATTTATTTAAATATTTTTGGATGTTTTCTACATTTTCAAATATATTGATTTCATTTAGAACACAGAATACAAAGTGTACGGTGCTCACTTTATTTTTGATTACAAGTATTTGCACTATAAAAAAACAAAAGAAATAGTATTTTTCAGTTCACCTAATACAAGTACTGTAGTGCAATCTCTTTATCATGAAAGTTGAACTTACAAATGTAGAATTATGTACAAAAAAACCTGCATTCAAAAATAAAACAATGTAAAATTTTAGAGCCTGCAAGACCATTCAGTCCTACTTCTTGTTCAGCAAATCGCTCAGACAAACAAGTTTGTTTACATTTGCAGGAGTTAATGCTGCCCACTTCTTGTTTACAGTGTCACCTGGAAGTGAGAACAGGCATTCTCATGACACTGCTGTAGCCAGTGTCCCAAGATATTTACATGCTGGATGCGCTAAAGATTTATATGTCCCTTCATGCTTCAAGCACTATTCGAGGGGACATGCGTCCTTGCTGATGATGGGTTCTGCTTGATAACCCAAAGCAGTGTGGACTGATACATGTTCACTTTCATTATCTGAGTTAGATGCTATAAGCAGAAGGCTGATTTTCTTTTTTGGTGGTTTGGGTTCTGTAGTTTCCACATTGGAGTGATGCTCTTCTAAGACTTCTGAAAGTATGCTCCACACCTCGTCCCTCTCTGATTTTGGAAAGCACTTCAGATTCTTAAACCTTGGGTCGAATGCTGTAGCTATCTTTAGAAATCTCACATTTGGTACCTTTTTTGCGTTTTGTGAAATCTGCAGTGAAAGTATTCTTAAAATGAACAATACAGAATCATAGAACTGGAAGGGACCTCGAGAAGTCATCTAGTCCAGTTCCCTACACTCAAGGCGGGACTAAGTATTATTTAGACCATCCCTGACAGGTATTTGTCTAACCTGCTCTTAAAAATCCCCAATGATGGAGATTCCACAGCCTCCCTAGGCAATTTATTCCAGTGCTTAACATGTGCTGGGTTATCATCCAAGGCTGTTATAACATGAAATATATGGCAGAATGCAGGTAAAACAGGGCACATACAATTCTCCCCCAAGCAATTCAGTCACAAATTTAATTAACGCATTATTTTTTTAAGAAGTGTCATCAGCCTGGAAGCGTGTCCTCTGGAATGGTGGCCGAAGCATGAAGGGGCAAGTGAATGTTTCGCATACCTGGCATTTAAATACCTTGCAATACCAGCTACAAAAGTGCCATGTGAACGTCTGTTCTCACTTTCATATTTCACTTTGATGTTTTAAATAAGAAGCAGGCAGCATTATCTCCTGTAAATGTAAACACACTTGTTTGTCTTAGCGGTTGGCTGAACAAGAAGTAGGACTGAGTGGATTTGTAGGCTCCATGTCTGCTGGCACCAACAGCATCAACTCTTGTATTGGTGGTGATGCTGGCACCAACAGGGTCAGGAGGTCCGTGGCAGCCACAAACATGCGTAGGAGCTCCTGATTGCAGTCCTCTGGGCTCCTGCAGGAGGTCTAACAGATTGTGCGGGAACTGCCCTTTGAAGGATCCTTGCTCTTTTAGGAGCAGACACACTAAGCCGTGGGTTAAAAGACTTCAGGGCAACATTAAAGTCCCTGGGGTTGTAGACCCTATCCCCTTTCAGGAAGCACTTCATGCCTCAGCGGCCCCTCCAATATTCTGCTTCAGCTGTCCAACAGGACCTCAGAGAAAGAAGACTAAAGGTTATAGGCGTAGACCACCTTCTCTTTCTACCTGTGCTTTAGTGCCTGCCTCACCTAGACATCCAGGGGGTTCTAAGCAGGCATTTTGATGGGAAGCTTGAGGACATTGTACCAGTTCCCAGGATACCAGACTCAATTAGTCATTTGTTTGCAAACTGCCTTACCCATTTTATCAGCGCTTGGTCTCAGCACTATGACTTGTGGGTGCTGAGCACTGTAGAAGTGGGATATTCCTTCCAATGTATTTCCTTCCCACCT
Organism: Dermochelys coriacea; assembly: GCF_009764565.3. Taxonomy (NCBI): domain Eukaryota; kingdom Metazoa; phylum Chordata; order Testudines; family Dermochelyidae; genus Dermochelys; species Dermochelys coriacea. The sequence continues at coordinate 117,163,972 of NC_050072.1, forward strand.
TCCCTCCTCATCCCTCTTCAGGGACCCTTCTCACAAAGAACGTCTGGTCCAGGAGGTTGAATCTCTTCTTCAGGTGGGAGCCGTAGAGGAAGTTCCACAGAATTTAAGAAGGAAAGGTTTCTACTCCTGTTATTTTCTAATCCCAAAGTCAAGGGAGATCTCAGGCCTATTTTAGACCTGCATCAGCTCAACATCTATCTCAAAAAGATTACATTTTGCATGATCACACTGGCATCTGTTATTCCCGCTCTGGATCCCAGAGACTGATATGCCACCCTGCTTTCATGTGTCGATATACCAAGTGCACAGAAAGTTCCTCAGATTGGTAGTGGAGTACTCACATTACCAGTCCATGGTGCTTCCATTCGGTCTATTTGCAGCTCCTTGGGTGTTCACAAAATGTCTGGCTGTGGTAGCAGCATCCCCTTCCCACATCCATCCTATGTTTCCTGTGGTGGGGAGCAGGGAGGCTCTGTCCTCCTCCTGCTGTGCCAGAAACAGGACTGGCAGTGGCGAGGCTGGGGGCCGGCCAGGGAGCTGCCGGCATTCAGCTCCTTTCCCCACTGCTGCCCCTCCCAGCGGGGAAAGGAGCAGAACCCCCAGCCCTGCCCCCCCAGCCCTCTCCTCTTCCGGGGCTGCTGCTGTGGTACACAGATGGAGATAAAACTCTGTGGAAGGGCAGGGGGCGGGGCTGGGAGTTCTGCTCCTTTCCCGCTGCGGGAGACAGCGGGGAAAAGGAGCAGAACTCCCAGCCCCACCCCTGCCCTTCCAGGCATGGAGCTGTCTCCATCCTTCCTCGTACTACAGCAGCAGCCCCGCCGAAGACAGGGCTGGGGGGCAGGGCTGGGGGCAGTACAGCTGCTGGTGGAGCTGCCAGCATTCTGCTCCTTTCCCCGCTACCTCTACCAGTGTGGAAAGGAGCAGAACCCCCAGCCCCTCCTGCTGTTGTCTCTTTCCGGTACACTGTACCGGCTATAAATAGCTTGCCAGTACAGCGTACCAGCCCACTTGCACTGCTGGTTATATCCAGCGTTCATCTTATTCAGTCAGCCTTCAAGGCCTTAGGACTGCTGATCAATGCAAATGAATCTATCCTTTGCCAATTGCAGAGGATAGGGTTTATAGGGGATGTGTTGGACTCTAGCTAGGCCAGAGCTCTCCTCCCAGAGTCGAGAGTCCAATCTATTCGATCTCTCATGACAATACTCAAGATTCATCCAATCACAACAGTCCAAAACTGTATGAGACTCCTAGGGTACATGGCCTGATGCACATATGTAGTACAGCATGCCAGGCTGCACTTCAGATTCCTTCAAACGTGGCTGGCCTCAGTGTACTCGCCAAACCATCTGCAACTGGACACTTGCTCATGGTACCTTCACAGGTTCTAATTTTGCTGAATTGGTGGTTGAATCCTATCAAAATTTGTGTGGTGCTTCCTGTGCCCTCAACCATCAATGACTTTGGTTTCAGGCTCTAGGATGGGGAGCTCACCTGGAGCTCTGAACTCAGGGTCTTTGGTCCTCGACAGAACTTGCCCTTCATTTAAATGTCAGAGAGGTCAGGGCCATTTGTCTTGCCTTCCTACCTCATATCGGGGAAGAAACCTGCTTGTCCTTCCAGAAAACATTGCAGCAATGTTTTACCTGAACAGATAGGGAACAGATCTCCTGAGCAGGTCTTTCTCCAGTCACCATGAACAGTCTCTTCACTCAACGTAGCCAGAAGCATTTTCCAGTACTAGGTCTATTTGGGCAGTCCCCTATTTGCAAACAATACAACAGAAAATGTCACCAATTCTGCACCCTACAAAGTCACAGTCCAGGTTCCATCACAGACCACCTTTCTGCTACCCTGGATGGGAAAGCTTTCTTATGCTTTTCCCCCAATCCCACTTCTACACAGAGTGCTACTAAAGAGCAAGCAGAACCACACCTGGGTTATATTAATAGCCCCAGCATGGCCCCACCAACACTTGTTCTCCACTCTACTGGACCTTTCAGTGGCAACTCCAATCTTGCTCCCATTGCACCCAGATTTGGTCTCTCTGCACCACAGTTGACTGCTTCTCCCAAACCTGTGAACCCTTTTTTTTTTAACAGCCTGAAAGCTACATGGTTAAATCCCAAAGAGCAGGTTTGCTCGCAGCAAGTTCACCAGCACTTACTAGGTAGCAGAAGGCCTTTCACCAGGGCCACCTGTCTGTCAAAATGGAAGCGTTTCTCTATCTGGGCTTGTCAAACCAGAGTCTCTCCAATTCATTCATCCATCCAACAAATACTTGACTATCTCCTGCACCTGAAACAGCAAGGCTTAGCGATTTCCTCTCTCAAAGCTCACCTGGCAGCAATATCAGCTTTCCACCCTCACATGGATAACTGTTCTTTGTTTTCTAATGACATGACAATTAGATTCCTTAAAGGCCTGTACCCTCAACTAAGGGAGCCAATTTCTCCTTGGGATGTGAACTTAGTTTTGGCTAAATTTATGAGACCACCATTTGAGCCTCTTTCTAGAGGTTATACATGCTGCTTATACTACACCTTTCCTGGAAGGTGATCTTCCCAATTGCTATCACTTCTGCCAGAGGGGTCTCCAAACTGTGCACCCTTATATCCAAACCACAATACACAATCTTCTTTAAAGATAAGGTGCACTTGCGCCCTCATCTGAGGTTTTTGTCTAAAGTAGTTTCAAATTTTTATACCAGTCAATTTACTTGCCTGCATTTTACCCCAAACCACATGCAAATACGGACGAGCAATGACTACTCATATTAGACAAGCACTGGCATTCTACATAGACAGGACCAAACCATTCTGGCAATCCACCTAACTGTTCATGGCCATAGCAGACAGAATAAAAGGTCTTTCGATCTCCACTCAGAGAATTTCATCCTGGATAACTTCTTGTATCTGCACATGTTATGATCTGGCAGGCATGTCTCCTCCAGACAAATTGACTGCCCACTCTACAAGATTGCAAATATCCCTCAGCAGCATTCCTGCTGCAGATGGCTATCCTGGACATTTGCATAGCACTAATCTGGTCATCGGGATACACTTACTTCTCCCTTTACACCATCACTCAATATTCAAAAGATGATGCCAAATTTGGTCGCTTTGTATTGTCTGCGCATACATAAACTCTGATCCAACTGCCTATTTAATGGCTTGGGAATCATCAAGAGCAGAATGCACATGTGCAATCACTTGAAGAAAAAATGGTTACTAAACTTTCATAACTATTGTTCTTCGAGATGTGTTGCACATATATCCTTTCAACGAGCCACCCTCCTACCGCTCTGCATCAGAGTTTCTGGAAGGAAGAAACTGAGGGGGCTCAAGGTCAGTGGGTCCATCAGCAGAGGGCGCTCAAGCCATTCCGGCAGATACCACTGAGGGGAAAAGTTTCTGGTGACTCTGCGTGGGGTACGCACCTATCAAGAGTGGAAAGGACACGTGCAAAACATCTCAAAGAACAATTATGAGAGGTTAGTAACCCTTTTTCTTTAAATCTCTTAGAAACTATGGTGCACAATTTTATTTAAATATTCACAGTCACGGTCATTTTATGGATTTATTTTTAAACTGAGTAACCAACATTTGATTGGCTAATAAGTTGCTTAAACAGAATTCTTGGTAGCTAAGAAAAATTATAATTGGCAAAGAATTATAGTTGGAGATTTACAGAAGAATTTCTGAATGTAATTTAATTACTTAATCTATTTGATTATAGTCTACAGTGTTTTATATTTCTTAATTAATATTATTGTACAGAGAATTTTATTTAAATAAAAATCACTATTTCCTGCTGCGTTATGCCATTTGTTGTCTCTCTGTAAAGCTGTATGACAACCAACAGAGGGACCCATATATTAACACAAAGCTGAATAAGAACTGAATAATTGTAGTGATTATGTTTGTTTCTGCCTTGTTTTGCACTAAAAACCTTTTGTCTGTGAAACAATGTGTTTAGTACATTGAGAGACCATAGTGAGGGGTGCCATACAAAAGTTTGTTATAAAGACAGTAACCTTACTATTCTATTAATATTTGTATTAGTAATACATTCTGTTTACTATTTTTATTCTGATCCTTCTCTTCATAGTGCCTCTTAAAAGCTAACCATTTAATAGCACATTTTTAGCTCCAGATTTTATTATTTATTATTAGGCTGACAGAAATAAAAGAAAAAATCAACCATTTTAATGATGTCATTCGACGACTTGAGATGGATCTGGAGGAGCACCAAGGTAATAGCACCAAATTCAAAATAGAATTTAAAGAGCCAAATTTAGAAAAGTTGTCTTTAAGTTTGCATGTGGTTTGTATGGTTTTGCAGTTTGCAATTTGGGGTGTCCTAAAACTCTGATTTGCATCTGCAAATATCTTTTGTGTAGCCTGATCTGGAAGGGCACAAACTCCAGTTTGTAGGTGTCCAAAACTGTGAGTTCTTTAAATTGGCTTGAGGTCAGAAGTGTGGTTCTGGTCAGTAAAATGACTGTAGAAAAATAGCACTTAGTGCACCTATCTTTTTCTTCTGTGTTGTCCCAATCATATCTGCATGGCTTCTTGAGGAAAAACCAAGCCTTTATTACTGGCACCACTATAAAACTAGTAGTATATCACCAGAAAAACAAAATACTGTAATTTTTGTGTTGTCTTTGGTCTCTGAAATATTGTCAGTTAATTTGGATTTTGGAATGTTCGTTGCTTGTAATGAACAATGTATAATGTGAAACATGAAAATGGAGCTGAAGTCTTCCTTTGAAGCATCAGATGTTTGAGCCCCGGCCAACTAGCAGAATAACAACTTGATTGACCAATGCTTTGACCAAGTATGTCAGATCATATATTTTCTGTCCCTGACAGTCTACACAATAGCTCATTCCCTGTTCCATAGCAACTGGAGGCAGAGCAGATCTTTGACTTTGAGCAAACAGTGGTCCATCTCTGAATCGGCTTCGATAGGGTGTTCCATCTCTGAGTGATTGCTTATTGACTGGAGCTTAGTGGTAGAGGGCTTAAGGAGTTATAACGCTCACCCCAGCTTTAAAAGTGACTTTCTAGCCTGACTTAAAAAGAGTCCTACTCCAGCTTTGGAAGACTTAGTGTAGGACTGAAATTGACTTGAGACCCTGGCTTAGGCAGAGGCCTGTTCCAATTATGAGAGATTCAGTTTAGCCTGGGAGTCTAATCAAGGCTTGCTGTTGCTTAGTCCAGCTGGGGAAGTTTAGTTTAGGCCCTTACCAGCCCTGACAAAATTCTGTTCACCCTGGAAACTCAGCCCAGGCAAAGGCTTGTTCTAATTCTGGTGGCTCTTACTTTGACTGGGAGCTGCATTGTTACGATGATGCTGCTGCGGGAATCTCTGTAACAGAAGTTATTTTGCTTCGTATGAGACATTTAAATTAAAATGTGTGTGTAAATAATTATAATATTTTTAACTCTTGTGATACAGGAGGGCCAGGGAGCAGTGGGAGAGTGCTAGAGGGGAAATTTATAAGCTAAAGGCTAATTAAAGCATGGTTCCCTGTAGACTAGGGAAGGTGGCTGCAGGTTACTTGGAGCACCTGCAATCAACTAAGGCCCTGTTAGGAACGTAATAAAACCCCTTGATTCAGGCAGACAGAGGAGGAAGGAGAGAGGACTGGAGCTTGAAGGTGTGCTGTGAGACTTGGAAAATAAGAGAACCGAAGTAAGGGGGACCCTGCCCAGTAGGGGAGGGAGACTCCCTTCCCCAGCATCTAAGGACTGCAGGTACCCCACCCAAGGGGGAAGAGGCTAAGAACCCGCAGGGGTTGAGAGGGGCAGGGGCTCAGATTGAGGAGCAAACCCAGACCCCTCCCCCACTTCCCCCATTTACCACCTTCCTGGGCCATTAGCGGGGCCATCGATGCCCCAAGAACAGGGGCAAGGGGTGGCATCTTAGCTTCCTGCCAAGAAAAGTGTAGGACCCACCAGACTAACATCGACCATCTTCTCACACTCTCCTGAGTATTTTTTCATCTTGAGAGGAGGCTCAGCACACAATGTGACCTCTAGTTTCTTTGAAATGACAATTATACTGATATTGAGCTTAGCTTAAACAATTGCATAATACTTGCTGTTTCTCTTCTCCATCTGTTATATGACATTTCATTTCTTATTACTGAAATGTAGCATTTTCATTGTTTCCCAGACTAACAGCTTGTTATTGAAAACATTTTTTTATTATTTCCCTTTTTCCAATAGCAGTAAGAGCTTTACTATTTTGCTTTTATTTTTCTTTTCATTTGGTTTCCAACACCGTTATCTTTGTATCATTGGATGAGTGTAGAAGGTAAGAAGTGAATTGCTTCTTAGTTTAGTTTTATAATTTTGCAACTTTTTTGCTGGTCCTCCATTGCACTTGTTCTGCTGCCGCCATTTGTTTTCTAAAGGCCTTTGTTTAAAAGAAGTGTATGAAGTACATTTAATAGAAGTGCTGGTACCCTAATACCTGGAATGATCAGTAGAAGATAAGTATTACATGCTGAATGAGACTACCTTGTATAATTATCTGATAGCCAGTAATGTTTCCTACAATCTAGATTGAATCAGGAATGTATTGGGCACTGACCTTGTTCGTGCACTATGGGGACAGAGCCTACCTGTCTAAATTGCCATAGCACCATGGAGATACAACAGTTTACACCAGCTGAGAATCTGCCCCATGAAATTTATTTTCTGTATTTTTTTCCCTCATCAGCTTTTTATCTGTTTAAAACATCACTGCATGACTGCTATATTTTTGACCGTGAAAGTAGTGATTACATAACTTGTCCTCGTAATCTGTGCTTAACCTCGTCCTTGTCCGTAAATTATACTCATTTGAACCTTTTGTCACCCACATTTTTACAAGGTAGACTAAAGGCTTATAGTACTTGAAGTTAAGCACATGCATATGTGCTTTGCTAAATAAGCATGAACTTACACATATGCTTAAATTCTTTGGTGAATCAGGGCCAAATTTTTAATGTTAACATGAACATCAGCTGGATAGCACAAAAAGTAATTTCCAAAACAGTAGCTGAAATAGTCATTCTCTCTCTTTGTGCTCTGGACTGCATCTGGCTTCTCCTGCCCATTTCTTGTGCGAATGTTGAGAGCCAAGGTGCTTCTTGTAAAAGCCTCTTATTAGAGGTTTTTAGTAGGACCTACAATGAATTTGAAAAGTAAAGCAGTGCTATCCAGAGGTGGGTGAAGTTTATGGGAAAATTGCTCAGTAGTGAATTAGAGCACCTTGCAAACTGATTCAAACACAATAGGAAGAATGTAGAGCAAATAATATTATTAAAGGTTAGGATGTAATTTTTTTCAATGTACTTCTGTTATTGGACTGGAACTACGTTAACTTATATTTGGCCCCAAATTTAAATTTTATATAAATAAGCTTTTTATAAAGTCTCAGTTCAATAGTAATGTTTCAAAAAAATAAAATGAAAATGTCAAATGAAAACCATTGATTTTATACAACTAAAAATTCCTTTACAGCATTTGAAATCCAAATATTTCACCGCTAAAAACATGAAAGTAAAAGTGACTGTTGTAAACAAAACTAAAACTGACTTCACTGATTTTTATTGTCCAAGCAGAGAAGCAAGTAATTAGGATTTTAAAATTTTAACTTTTAATAATCTAAAATAATATAGTTTAAAAAAAAAGTCCACTTACAATATGTGACTTGTAAGTTGGCAATGACATTTAAGTGACCAAACACAAATGCCTAATAAATCAGATGTATGGAATGTATTAAATGTACAGAATATTTAAAGTATGTTATTGGTAAAATAATTCAAACTTTTGAGCTAAACTTATTTATACACTATGGACATTTTAAAACTAGTGCTATAATTCTTTAAACTCTTTTAGATTGCTTACAGTGAGCCTTAACGAGCTAACCATGTAGAGTGATGCACAGTCTTCTAGCAAGTGGAATGAACTTCATGCTGCTAATTTACCCTGTATCATGAAAGGGAGAGTCAGCAAGAAACAAGGGCACAGCTGCAAGGAAACTCAAGCAAAATCACTGAACCTCAGAGGCCACTGATTATGCTTATTGTTTATATGCACTAGATAAAAAGGAAAGCAGAGAGGATGTAGATGTAAAAGACCTCGGGGAAAATGTGCTTGCTCAGTTAAATCTATATCCAGCTTTTCCTTTTCTTCTGTGCTTTTTAAATGCTCGGACATATGCTGAAATTAGTGATAAGACTGAATTTCAAACCAGGCACTTATTAAGTTAAGCCTGCCACAACATGATGAACTTGTGCCATCTTCTTGAAATTTTGCAGCATATATAGCAAGTGTCTTCCCCTGTTCTGAGACTCCTTAATTGAAGACTTCTTGTAACCCAGTATTTAGGTACAAAGGTGGCTTGAGTTAAGGGCATCATGGTATATATACTGATACTGTTGCTGTTAAAAACATTCTAACGGTCTTATCTTAGCATTATTTTAAACAAATTTTCATTACATTTTGTTCCCATGCTGAAGTGAATTTTGGTACCTAAACCCTGTTCACTTTGGACTAAATTACAGCTTGCCACAAGCCCTGAATGAGGGGAAGCACATAGCTGGACTACTTTAAGAGCAGACTGGTAACTAGTTTCAGAATAGCAGCCATGTTAGTCTGTATCTGCAAAAAGAACATTGTTCACATGGTGGCTGAACTTTTTAACTTTGTCCTCACCCATAACTATTTCACATTTGGGGACAATGTATACCTTCAAGTCAGCGGCACTGCTATGGGTACCCACATGGCCCCACAGTATGCCAGCATTTTTATGGCTGACTTAGAACAACACTTCCTCAGCTCTCGTCCCCTAATGCCCCTACTCTACTTGCGCTACATTGATGACATCTTCATCATCTGGACCCATGGAAAAGAAGCCCTTGAGGAATTCCACCATGATTTCAACAATTTTCATCCCACCATCAACCTCAGCCTGGACCAGTCCACACAAGAGATCCACTTCCTGGACACTACAGTGCTAATAAGTGATGGTCACATAAATACCACCCTATACTGGAAACCTACTGACCACTACGCTTACCTACATGCCTCCAGCATTCATCCAGACCACATCATATGATCCATTGTCTATAGCCAAACTCTACGATACAACCACATTTGCTCCAACCCCTCAGACAGAGGCAAACACTGACAAGATCTCTATGAAGCGTTCTTACAACGACAATACCCACCTGCTGAAGTGAAAAAACAGATTGACAGAGCCAGAAGAGTACCCAGAAGTTACCTACTACAGGACAGGCCCAATAAAGAAAGTAACAGAACGCCACTATCAGTCACCTTCAGCCCCCAACTAAAACCTCTCCAACGCATCATCAAGGATCTACAACCTATCCTGAAGGATGACCCATCACTCTCACAGATCTTGGGAGACAGCCAGTCCTTGCTTACAGACAGGCCCCCAACCTGAAGCAAATACTCACCAACAACCACGCACCACACAACAAAAACACTAACCCAGAAACCTATCCTTGCAACAAAGCCCGTTGCAACTGTGCCCACATATCTATTCAGGGGACACCACCATAGGGCCTAATCACATCAGCCACACTATCGGAGGCTCATTCACCTGCACATCTACCAATGTGATATATGCCATCATGTGCCAGCAAAGCCCCTTTGCCATGTACATTGGCCAAACCGGACAGTCTGTTCGTAAAAGAATAAATGGACACAAATCAGTTGTCAAGAATTATAACATTCAAAAACCAGTCAGAGAACACTTCAACCTCTCTGGTCACTCGATTACAGACCTAAAAGTTACAATATTACAACAAAAAAACTTCAAAAACAGACTCCAGTGAGAGACTGCTGAATTGGAATGAATTTGCAAACTAGACACCATTAAATTAGGCTTGAATAAAGACTGGGAGTGGATGTGTCATTACACAAAGTAAAACTATTTCCCCATGTTTATTTCCTCTTCCCCCCCCCCCCCCCCCCCGCTGTTCCTCACGCATTCTTGTCAACTGCTGGAAATGGCCCATCTTGATTATCACTACAAAAGGTGTTTTTGTTTGTTGGTTTTTGTTTTCTCTCCTGCTGGTAATAGCTCACCTTAACTGATCACTCTTGTTATAGTGTGTATGATAACACCCATAGTTTCATGTTCTCTATGTATATAAAATCATCCTACTGTATTTTCCACTGCATGCATCTGATGAAGTGAGCTGTAGCACACGAAAGCTTATGCTCAAATAAATTTGTTAGTCTCTAAGGTGCCACAAGTACTTCTGTTCTTTTTGACTGGTAACTAGATTGTGATTCAGAGTCACAATGTGATCTCCAATTTCCCCTTCCTCCAGCAGGGAGAGTAATCTGCACCAGCCCTAAACTCTGCTGCGGCTGCTGTTATTTATTTGAATTATTGCCAGCACAGCTATTGTGGCTGGCACATTGAGTGTGGAGCCAAAGCTCCCCATTACTTGCTTGTTTACTCAGCCTACTTGAGCAAGAGAAGTCAGCTCCATAAAAGCTACTTTTCCCCCCTGTGTGGCTACTTGCGATATGGGTAGTGAATGCAAGCAATGCTTTCTTTCTCCCTTGCACAGGTTAACGGTGAAAGTTACAATCTGATCCAAATGGTTTGTTAGAGGTACACACAATGAATTTGACCCTCTGAATAAACATTTATATAGTCTAGAGCATGTTTAAATGTTTTTAAAAAATAAAGTTTGTTTAATGTACACAAATTTGTCAGGAAGGGAACATTTCCTCACTTATGCATTCAAATTCTCAGCTTAATCTCGTCTTAACATAGCTTTCCCCACCACCACCAGTAAATTGTTATGCTGTAGAAAGCTAAATGGTTATATTATGCTTTCTACTGGATAGTCATATTCTTGCATGTGACTAATGCAGCTGAAACCCAAATTAGGGATGAAGCAGAACCATGAGTTAGTTATTTAAGACCATCCTAATGGGTGACAATATAGATGGTGCAGGTTTTTTTTTATCTTATTTTATTGAAGATTGCTACCTTACTAATATCCAGAAAGCACATCACAAAGTAATCTTGCTTGCTGAAAGCCAGAGAAACTGACATCACTTCCCAAATCTTAAAAAGAATTGCAGAATGACGTAGTTTACCAGTCAACGACGTGGCCTAATTGCACAAATGTGATTTTCCAACACTAGAAAGTGAAACAGACTAATATTCTAAAATGTATTGGCCCTTAATTTTAAAAAAGATCTGCCAACTAATACAATTTTAAAAAAATATTTGGGGCACTGTCAAATTCTGAGGCATTTGACCTCTGTCCCACTATGTATAGTTTAAAAAAAAAAACCTGAAGATTTATACTGACGACATATTGTTATGCTGATTCCCTTTTTTGAAAATGTGTATAATTTGCTGTTGATTGACAATGATTATAGTGAGACATGTAAATAACATACAGTCCAATCCTTTTGTGCTTAAGTATGCAGAATTCACGTTTTAGATAATCAAAGTTTTGTCTACCTAAGGGCTACAGGATTGAGTTAATAAAAAAAGACATATAAAAAACATAATGTAGAGTTCGGAGCAGTTGATGTTTTGAAGGTAAATCAATATTACGTCTCTTGTAGGGGAGAAAAATCTGAAATACAAGGAGCTGAAGAAGAGAGAGGAAAGCATGGACAGTAAGTTGTTTGTTACAGATTAGACTCCTGAACTGCCAAAGCACAAGGCTTTTTGGATTGTCAAAGCACAATTTATTTGAACCCCAAAACTGCTGACCTGCTGACCACTTGTCTTAAGACCCTGTTACCTGATTCAGAGATGCCTCAGCACGAGGTAACTGATACTGCAAATTTACAGATGATTGGAGCACCTTTCCTGGCTCATCATCTGGTGTTAGATTTCAGGAACACGTTTTTACAAGATAAAAGCTAAAATAAAATGAATTTTTTAAAATGTGCTAAAATGAAAGTTAAATAAAAATGCCATGGAGTGCCCACCGGTGTTCTGAATACGAGCCAAACTTTGAGGTTACTCTGAGAATCGGAAACTACACCGTTAGGACATTTTGACTTATTTATCTAAGATAAGTACTACTAAAGCTTTCTGACTTACCAATGAGGTCTCGTGACATAGAAGCCTCAGCAGAGGTGAAGTCAGGGTGCAAAACATTTAGGGCAAAAATTTATTTTAAAAGGCTCTATAAACATTCTAACAATAGGATAATTATAAATATATATGGCTCTTTACAAAGCCCAAACCAGGAACTTCCAAGAGCTTACCAACAGATTTAGACACATACCATGTAGAAAACCAGTTTGCATGAAAGAAGGCAGTGTTGGTGAGATGGGTATATATAAACTTTGCCAAAAGAAAAATTTGTTTAAGGAGCATTTAGAATGAGAAGAGGGAGGCTACACAATACACAAGAAGAGTAGTATATATCATGTTAGATTTTTTTTTTTTTTTAACTTTTAGGAGAAAGCACTGACTGTTAGGTTGAAAAAGTGGTCGGCTTGTGAATCTCGGTTAGGTTTGGGGTAATAATTCTCTACTAAATCCACAACTTGAGTCAAAATACTTATGTCAGACATACATGGACATCCATTGATACCTCAGATTTTGTTCCTTTATAGAATTAGTATGGAAAAGGTTTACTTTATACATCTTTGTGTTGTAATGATCTCTAGGAACACATTTAAGATGTTTCTTTCTAAAGGTAAGTTTATTTCATAATTCCCATTTTTCCATTCCCTCTGTTGCTGAGAGTTTCAACTCTCTTTCTAAAATTGTGGAGAGAAAATATTTGTGGGGATTTTGTGGGGCAGAAGGCATTCCTGTTTGATATCCTTAATGACATTTACCCATCTTCTTTGGCTCAAAATCTAGCAAGTAATACTTTAGTCTTCTTTTCTCTAATATGTAACATGCCTGGACACATGTGCTTATAAGCTTTCCTGAGCCTGAGCAAAGTCCAGGCACTGTCTCTGGGTTTCTAGGCACACTTACAGGTTTCAGATTCCCTTTCTAACACCCTTTCTTCTGACAGTTGAGGTCCCATAATCCAGCTGCCTAGGCCATGAAACTAATGTGAGCTCCCCAATATTCCTCTGTTGCTTAAGCACACACTTTCCCAGAGCTTCAAACTTGCAGATACTCTGGGCTATGTTTTACCTCTTCAGGGTTCAGTGATAGTTCAAGCAAACGGACACAGGCTTTGCAAATGAATCCAACATAATTACTCTTTGATTTTTGTGCTATCTAAAATAATCAAAAACCTATATACCATTCCCTGCCTCAGTTTCCTCACCTCTCTTGAGCATTCTTTGGAATTTTTTCAGAGTCCCCTAGGTGTCAAGGGTTCTCCTCTTGCAGCTTATGGCTTCTCCTTCAAAACATGAAGTCTGTCTAGCTGACCCCTGCAGTCACTATCCTTTAGCTCCAAATCCTGGTTGGATCTCAGGGGAAAAGGTCCCCTCTACTACAAAAGCATGCCTCTTTGTTCCTTTCTTCTGCCTCAAGCTTCCTTGGTCTGTCTGACTGACTGACTCAGTCTCTGTATTAAATTAAATTTGATGGGAAAGGCATAAGAGAGGCACAGAAGGGTCTTGATGGGGGCACAAAATGGTCTGAGCAGTGGGCAAGGAAGAATTTTGCTCCTGTGTTCTGAAATAGCTGTAGGGGAGTTAAATGGCAATTGAGGAGACTTAAAGAAAAGGCTTTTAGTACTCAGTCTCTCCTTAAGGCTTTTCTAGTGAGCTTTCAGTGCATTGTCTAAGAGTGCTAGACTTGTATGTAATATGTTGAAGATAAAGCTAATGAGTTTGCTTTTCAGAAATAGATTTAGATGGATTGGTAAATATTATAATGGAGAGTCTCTAAAGTTATTTGTGTTGTCTTAGTTTCCACCCTTCTGTTGTCATCCTTGTGTTGTTCCTCTTTAATTTTATAGACTGTTACCCAGACGCAGACATCTTGAGTGAACAATTCTATAAGTACCAAAAATGCCAAAAAATACGTTGATATGGCATCATTCTAAAAAAAAAATGGAACTGGGAAAAAAATCTCTTCCACTTAACTCAGCAAATAAATGTCTTAAATAAGCAAGCTGTACTTGATTTTATTTTAAAAATGTGATTATTTCTCACTTGTTCCCATATTTAAAATTTTAACAAAATGGTAAATAGTAAAATACAGCTTAAAATAATAAAACCACAAAACTTCTCAGACCCCCAGCATTTAGTAACCATGAAATTACTTGATAGAATATTTTATTTAAATTAAAGTATATTTAAATCTTAGGTGTTATAACATATAATTTTGTAAAACTACAGTGAGGTATTTCTATATTTGCTGTTGAATTCAGAGTAAGTACAGTTATAATGGAGAACCCAGAATGTTTATGTAAACAGCAGCAGCCTCCCTTATCTTGTTTTTTTAATCTGTAGACTTTCTTGAGACTTTTGAAGAGATGAAGACACAGGAACTGGAACGGAAGGCACAGATAGAGGCCAACATTGTTGCACTGTTAGAACACTCAAGTAGGGTAAGTGCCTTTCTCTGTCTCTGATAAATTAGGCAGTCATAGCCTCATAAAAGACATTGAGCAAATTAAATAGAACAGTGGTGATTAAATATTATTGGTGTAATTATCTTCCAAACAGTAAACTGATACCATATGTTGTTGTAACAAAGTAGAATTTATTTGATTACTGTTGTATTCTCTGTCAGTCTTTTGAGGGAAATTTTACAATTAATAAAATCAGATGATATTTGTGACCAGAACAAAAAGAGTTACTATAATCCATCAGTATGAAACATACAAGAGTACTAAAACTAAGAAATGTCGTTGTTTTGCTAGTTTATCTAGGCCAAGTCTGAATATTATAAATGAAGGGGAGGATTCAGTCATCTCCCTTAGATTATTTTCCATATTCTAATTTATGTTGTTTTTAGGAAATTTCTTCTATCTAACCGATTAAAAGTATTTCTAGGGACCCCCTCAGCATAGTTTCTAAATGATGTATGCGCCTGGTGTCCAGCTAGAATTTTCCCATTATCAGTATTATACCCTTTTTTTTTTTTTTTGCCAAGTCTTACCAAAACAGCTCTTCATTTCTTTCATTTTGATTCCCTTGAACTATTTGTAGAGGATTGTCATAGGCATCTTTTAGCCAAGTATTATTTTGAATAAATAGCGTTTTAACAGCTCCTTGATACTGTTCTTCAACATGATGCCCCATAACTTCACATTATTTACTAGAAAGGTTGCTTAAAAGTTGATGTGCTGCAAGTCCCATGACACAAGGGAATGCAATTTTCCTTGTAGTTAAGACCCTACTTGAACCACGGGATGATCTTCAAATAATTGTGGCTGGAAAATAGCAGAAATGTAATAATTGACCTTTATTAATAGCCGTAATTTGGAAAAGCCAGAGTAAAGCTATTTGTTTAAGAAAAAATTGCTGGAACAATATTATGTTATGCCTGCTAATTTTTTTTGATAACCAGACATTTTGCTACAACTATATTTAAAAAAAAAAAAAGTGACCGGTACAATATAAAATTCAGAAGACTAAAAGTCTTACACAACTGCTGGAGAAACCAAGTCAAGTCATTTTAGCCTTTTTACATTTTACAGGCATTGAATGTTAGCGTGGTGCTTATTGCATACTCAGAATGTATGTTAAACTGTGGACTGCACAAAGTAAGCTAATTAAAATCAAAATTGTGGGGGAAGCCTAGTATTTCTGCAATATCAACAAAGTAGGGATTTACTTTATAGTACGACGACTCTACCACAAGTGAAGTATCTAAGGCAATGTCATTTAAACATCCCTACTTCATCCTCAATGGTATATCAGTACATCAGTTATAAAAGGGACACAGTTCAGGTTGGCAGACCTGAAATAGAAAATCATTATATTTAAATGGTCTCAAACTATTTAAAAATATTTTGTCCAAGAGTGTTGTAAAAAAGTTAAGTCATAATTGATGTATTAGCAGAGCTTTTTTCTTGCTGTCCAGTGAACACTCATAGCTGCAAAGATATCCAATGTTCTAATTTACTGTCCTTATTTCTGTAAATGAACAGAATGTCAATCGCATGAAACAAATCTCCTCTGTTACCAATCAAGAGCTGAAGATCATGCAGGAAGACCTCACTTTCAAATCAAATGAAATGCAAAAGTCACAAAGCACTGCTAAAAATTTGAGTACAGGTGAGGCATATAATGTATGAATTTGCAAATTCCTTTCTTTTTTAAAAATAACATGAGAGTCATAGAATACACGAGTACAGGGTTGGTGATCTTGTATACCATGTATGCTAAAACACTGTAGCTAGGGTGTGAGGTAGTGCCGAATACTGAGGGATGTATCTTCTTTTGGTGCCTTTATATAACTCTTCTTAGTGCTAACACAAATTATTCATAATTCATCATAAGAAAACTATTTCTCTGACTATTAACAATAACTGATTTTCTTGCTTACTTGGTTTAGGACATATTAAGAGTACATTTTAATATTGTGTATAGCAATTCCCATTCCATTAGTAGGAGTTAGCTTTATTTATTTATTTTGATTTATTAGCAACTGACTCAAACTCTAGGCTCTTCATAAATTTTAAAATAACATTTAATAGAAAGTAGTAGAGAGCCATGCAGTGAAATAACGATGTATCAGTTTGAAAATGGACCCCATAATGTCACTTATACCTATGTTTTGTTAGTGCTTTTCTAAGGGTATGTCTATGCAGAAAGAAAAACCTGCGGCTGGCCTGTGCTAGCCGACTCAGGCTCGCAGGGATGTTTCATTGCTGTGTAGACTTCAGGCTTGGGCTGCAACCTGAGCTCTGGGACACTCCTGCTCTGCGAGGGTCCTAGAGCCCGAGCTGCAGCCCAAGCACAAAAGTCTACACAGCAATGAAACAGCCCCATGGACTTGCGGGGCTCAGGCTGAGTTGGCTAGCATGGGCCAGCCGCAGGTGTCTAGTTGCTGTGTAGACGTATCCCAAAGAGGATTCCTGGCAGCTATAATGTAGATGTCCCAACCTTGCCTTGTAAATCATCAAGATCAAATTCTCAGGACCTGATTCTGCAAGCATGCACATTGTTAACTTAAAACACAAAAATATTCCTGTTGACTTCAGTGGGACTACTCGTATGCATAAAGTTAAGACTGTATTAACGTTAGACATGAGAGTAAAAGTTAGCAGGAATCAGGCCTATATTTTCTAAAAGCAGAGAAGATTTTTTTTCTTGTGATTTAGTGATAGAGATCTATATTTAATTTTTTATTTGTGCTGTTTTGTGGTGGTGGTGTTGTCATAATCTAAACCTTTGCCAATATCATTACTGATTGAGCAGGGTTTTCCTTGTTTTATTACTGAAAGGAAGCTGCAATAATCATAAATCATTTTGTTTGGTGACTACTACAGCCTGTACTTGGTACCAATTTTCAAAATAGGCTTGTGTTGTGACTGCAAAATATGTACTGTATCTGCAAAGAAGTAATTGCTGTGCACAAAATATGATAATTGCCTGTTTTCCCTGTGCCTCTGGATATTTTGTAACAAATTTATTTGCAAATAAGTATTTTGCAGTCACAACATAGGTGTCTATTTTGAAAAATTAGCCCTTGCACTATATGGACAAGATATGAAATATATTTTTCTTATGAGCATTTTAACTAAACATATTTACTGTTTTTATTTTGCATTACAGTAACACCATAAAGGTGCTAGATGTTATAGGGACATTGTATGAAAACAAAGTTTCTTTCTTGGAAAAGTTTACAGTCTACAATTTAATCAAATAATTTAAACTATTTATAAAGAAAATTCCTGGAACTGGGAACCACAATAAAAGTTCCATAATAAACATAATAGGGACTCTTTTAAAGTATAATGATTGTACAGTTCCCCTCCAGTTGGAGTGCTTCCCAAACCTTGAATTATAGTACAGTCGTCTGCAAAATTCTTCCATTGGGATTAAAATGTGGATTTCCAGATTTTCTTGCCTCCTCAAAGATATAAAAGGCCATCAGCAGAGTCCTTTTTTAAAAAACAAAAAAGGAAACTACAGAGAGTAAACAAATGTGCTGATGGCATAGTTTTCCAGAAACATTTTCCTGGGTCAAAGCAGTTTGATCTCAGACTTTGCTACTGTGTGTACACTGCCTGCTAAATTCTGCAACTTAATGGCATATCAGAAGGAACTGGGCTGCATCCTCTTCCTGTCTTTTCCCCTAGAGAAGTTTTTAGTATTTGTGTGTGTGTGTATGTGTGTGTGTGTGTATGTGTGTATATATATATATATATATGTATGTGGAGAAAGAGAGAGAGTGCATAAACTTTACCTTCTCCAAACAGTTTCTTCCTTTTTCTCTAGAAAGTGTGTTTGGATAGGAATACTCCTTAGCTGTCTACTCCAGCATTATCAGCATACTGATATTGCATTACAGGAATCTTTTTCTAACTTTAGGGTTTTTTGATTACTTTTATACACCAAAAATGAATTTTAGTTGGTCCTGTATCTGTTTTATTTTTAATTAAAAGCAAAAATCTTACATAAGCATTTCCATTTTGAGAAAATGCAAAACTACTTCTACAGATATTTTCATCTAATGATTGTAAGCAGTTCCTGTTTTAAAGGTTGTTTTTAATCATCATTTATAGCGTTTAGTGCTAAGTATGTGATTAAGCAAGTTCCCAATCTACCTTCTCTACACCATTAATTATTTTGTATAACATTGTCATGTCCCCTCTTATTCATCTCTTCTCTGAAGTAAACAGTCCCTTACATCGCTCTTCATTTGAGACTTTTTTCATGGCTCTGATCCTTCTGCTCACCCATATTTGAATCCCCTCTAATTCTGTTTTATCCTTTTTGAGATGTGATGATCAGAATTGAACACCGTATTCCAGTGCATTATGATCTTTTCAGCCATGACATATACTAATTTTTATTATTCTAAGGCTTTGGAATGGTTCCTCATTTATAAAGCCAGTGTCCAGGGCAAATTTGACCCTAAATTTAGTATTCTAAAAACAAGACTCTTTCAAAAATGAAAACAAATATTTATATGATTTAAAAAATTGAATGGAAACAGTTTAAAAATAAACAGATAAGCACCTGTATTGTTTGCAACCAACGTTTTGTACTAATGTGCTGGTACAGTGAAACCTGAAATTGACAAGGAAGTAAATATTAACAAAAGCAGAATGGAATTACCACCCTGTAGTATCCCAGATCACCACTGTGTTTCCTTACACTTAGACTCTCTAGTCTTCAGTATCTGTAATAATTGTATAATATCTTTTGACAAATGGCACTGTATGTTGGGCCAAATCCTGATTACTTTATTCTCATGAATAGTCCCTTGGTGTCAATGTGAATAAGGCAAGCAGGACTAGGCTGGCGCATTGTGTAGTGGAAAACTGGGAGTTAAATCTTTGTGCATTGGCTAATACTATCATGAAGAAAAGTTACTGTTGCTTATAACATTTGTTCCCTATGTTCCAGATAGTCAAAGACTGCGAATGGACCTGCAGAAAATGGAATTGTTGGAGGGTAAGATGGTTGATGAACAGGCTTCTCTCAAAGAAAAAATTGAACAGATGACAAAGGACTTGGAGATGTACGATAATTTGCCAGCTCTGAAAGCATCAGGAGAAGAGAAGAAAAAGGTAATAACAGCAGTATCTGGTAGCATTATCTAGATTACTTATATTGTAAGTTCTTTGGGAAGAGAACAGTTTTCTGTTCCGTGTTTGTACAGCACCTAGCACAATGGGGCCCTAGGTCGTGACTGAGACTCTTAGGTGCTACCACAATACAAATAATAATAACAACGACATTGCCTGTGTTCAGAACTCAGCCATTAATATTTGAAGGCTGATATTTGTCATGCTATGTTCAGACAGAGTCTGGTTTATATCTTTGTTTTCAGAACAATGTTGGGAAGTAATTTGTTTGAAGACTTGAAGCAAGTGACACAAAATTCACCATTCTATTTGATATAGTAATAACAATAATAATACCTAACTCTTATTTAGCTCTTTTCATCAATAGATCTCAAATTGCTTTACCAAGGAGGTTAGTATCATTATCCCCAATTTACAGATGGGGAAATTGTGGCACAGAGAGTTGAAGTGACTAGTCCCCACTCACTTAACAGGCCATTGGCAGAATCAAGAATAGAGCCCAGGTCTCCTGAGCTTCAGGCCAGTGCTCTGTCCAGTATAATTCCATGTTGTCATGACCTCGTTTCTAGAATTAATACGAAAGAGACTGTGGACATTTGTGCCTCATTTCACATCACCAAGTGTGCATTTTAATGGCTACATCTTGTTTACAGGTATTAAATGCAACTTCTCATGCTAAGTATTGGAGTAGTTTTTGTCATATTTGTAGAACAAGTTCTGAATACCTTTTTGTTTAGGGGGTAGAAAAAGAAAGTAGCTCCTGGAAAGTTAAATTGAAAACAGTTGAACAGTTGGGACCACCAGTCCATAGTAAATTTGAATGAAAATCTGTGGGAGAGTAGGAGATCACTATGGTGATGAGTATATTAGAAATTCTTAGATTCAAAGGAATTGGCAGTTTTAATAGAAGCACAATACCTAAGGCCAGTTTGATCCATTTTGCTTTTCTTCCTCTAGAAACTCCACGAGGAAAAAGAAAGGTTGGTAAAACGTAGAGACGCCTTCAAGAAAATAATGGAACAACTGAATGCAGAGTATGAAACACTAAAAACACAACTTGAGGCGAATGAGACCCATTCCCAGGTATAGTTCAAAATAGGTGTCTCTTCAGTTGTTTCATTCCAGGTCTTGAGTTTCTCAAATACATGAAACTATATTTGAATTAATCAGTTAGGGTTTTTAGAGGAATGCATAGACTCTGGAGTAAGTTTTCAAAGCTGTGTATTGGAATTCCATGCCCAAATCCTCTAATTTGTTCAACTGGATGTTAACAAACCTCCCTCCCCCAATCAATGTATTGAAAGCCAACGATTTCAAGCTTGTTGAGACCAGTCTTATGTCAAAAATTTCAAATCCTTTGTTAAATACTCATTTTGGTTTTGTTCAAAGTCCTCATTTTTCCTCTCCAGCTTTGCTGGTGCTACTGCAGGAGCTCAGGATTAGGCTTGGTTTGTCTCAGGGCTGGACTGACAGGTGCAGAATCCTGGGCTGGGGAAAACATGGCAATATGTTTTCCCCAGCCTATAAAATACTGAGCAATTTAGAGAGGGGAGATGAAAGTTCTTGTAAGGGGCATCCTCCCCTATTTAACTTATAGAAAATACCAACCTTTTGGAACAATTTATTGCACTCCAAATGCAAAAACTAAATCACATGTAAGAAATATTTTTAGGATCCTAGGATAAACATTGTAATTGTTTAGCAGTACCAAGGATGAACCCCATCAGCCATCATGGGACATGCTGTCTCTGAGAGCAAGTATCCTAGGAGTGTTCAAGCCTAGGAAGAAGGCAAAGGCTCAGTTTTATGTAGTATCTTTTAGTTAATAAAAATAGACTTCAGGAAGGATGAATTTTTGATTTTGTAATGAGTATGTAGCTTGTTTGTATCTGAGTTGAAACTCCACCAGTTTATGCCTCTCTTTAGTAAAATCCCTCTTCTGACCAACTACTCTTGTGTAGTCTTTCATTGACAAACCACCAGAGAAAGAAGCATGTACTTCATACTATAAAACAACTGTACTTTGGACAGTCTAGACCATCATCTGGTCATCTTTTGCATTTATGTATTTGTACTGTGTGGGCTGCATAATTAGAATGTAAGCTCTTGTGGCAGAGAACATGTCTTTTATGTTTTGTATGTTGGCAACATTTAAAATGTGCTGATGATCAGAAACATCTCTGTGCTTTTTTTTTTTAACCTCTTTTTACTCAATAGATGTTCTCCTCACCTGTAGTCAGACTCACAATTTGTTGTTACTTTTTTCTTCTGTTATCATTGTAGAGCCAACACAGATACAGAATAATGATCTAGATTCCTCTCCACCTGCATTGCAAACAGGAATTTTTATTCGGCACAAATATTGGGTCAAATCCTATGGCTCTTACTCAGATTATAGTCTTGCCCGATTGAAGACTTTAGGATTAAAAATATTTTAATTAAAACCAAATTTGAACCCAGGATTATAAACACAAAAGGCTAGTGCATTAAAATAGTTTGCATTTCTTAAAATTTCCCATCTTTTTTGGGTGTGTTCTTGTATTATTTGGCTTGACCTGCCTTTTCAGAGGAATCTGAAGAATAGAGACATACAATGTTAGTTTATTTAAAGTCCTGTGATTCTTCTGATCTGTATTTCAGTGCAATATTGTATCTGTAGCTATCGTAGTTGCCATTTGCCTTCTGACTTAAAGCCTAATAAACACAGGCATAACATTATCACTTGAGAGTCATTCCCATTTAATATCTGTATCCTAGGCTGAATGAGCTCAAATGTTGAGGAGAATAGAATAAGGTTATTACTATGTTCAGAAGAATCTTTTAAACAATCATCGGCATAACCATTCAAATTTTTTTATGAAACATTGTTTTTTAAATGAAAGTGGAGAAACTACACAAATCAAACTGGCAAAAGTAATTTTTTTGCTTTGAAATACAGTTTATAAACCCTCTCCCCTACATGCCTCCAGCTTCCACCCAGGACACACCACACGATCCATTGTCTACAGCCAAGCTCTAGGATACAACAGTGTTTGCTCCAATCCCTCAGACAGAGACAAACACCTACAAGATCTCTATCAAGCATTCTTAAAACTACAATACCCACCTGCTGAAGTGACAAAACAGATTGACAGAGCCAGAAGGGTACCCAGAAATCATTTACTACAGGACAGGCCCAACAAAGAAAATAACAGAACGCCACTAGCTGTCACCTTCAGCCCCCAACTAAAACCTCTCCAGCACATCATCAAAGATCTACAACCTATCCTGAAAAATGATCCCTCACTTCCCCAAATCTTGGGAGACAGACCAGTCCTTGCTTACAGACAGTCCCCCAACCTGAAGCAAACACGCTCCAGCAACCACACAACAAAAACAGTAACCCAGGAACCTATCCTTGCAACAAAGCCCAGTGCCAATTCTGTCCACATATTTTTCAAGTGACATCATCCTAGTACCTAATCATATTAGCCACCATCAGGGGCTCGTTCACATGCATATCTACCAATGTGATATGTGCCAGCAATGCCCCTTTGCCATGTACGTTGACCAAACTGGACAGTCTCTATGCAAAAGAATAAATGGACACAAATCTGACATCAGGAATCATAACATTATTTTTTTGCTTTTCCTTCCCCTTCCTACAGACCAGCAAGGTTTCTTTTCCCCACAATAACTTTCATATTCATTTTTATTTACATTGTGTTTCAAAAGTAGATCAGAAGGGAAGAGGCTTTTAAAACTCTCCACCAACTTGGAGTCTTCCAATATATATACTATATACAAATGGATTACTATCATTTTGGCAACAAGACCTTTACTGACTGTAGAGATAGGAGGAAGGAGGAAAACAGATCAGCTTTAAGAAAAAGAGGGAGAGACAAAGAGAAGATGAGAACTGATTTCTCTTCCAGCCATATTCTTATTGTGTTTTAGGGTGGTTGGGTGCGTGTGTATGTGTGTGGTGGTGTTTTTTTTCCCCCACTTTCATGTAAATTTTTCTGCTTCAGGGATTAAGAAGCTGAGGTGTCATCTTTATTGTTGGGAAACAATTTAAATTCTGAATATATGAACTAATCAGAATAGAGAGAGTTAAATATATAAAGTAGAAATAACTATTCAGTGAGTATGCAAATCTACAAACTCTTGTCTAGTGTCTGCCAACTAGTCAGAGCACTGGGATTCAAACCGAGACACTTTAATAGGACTACTCCTGGGTGCTGTTGAATAAGGCTGTCAGATCTCGTCCATATTGATTATGTTATTTGCCCACTGACAACCAGTCAGGGTTCAGACAGCTGTTTAATTGGTATAAAAGTGTGCAGCCATCAGTAACTGTACCGCATCCCTGCACTCTGATTAGTTGCAACTCTTCTGTTTCAGCATTATATATAAGAATGCTTATGTTCTCTTTCATAAATAAGAATTTCTCCTTCAACGTAATTATCATATTCTAAAGGAACTTAGCTTGAAGGAAAGTAAGATCCCAAGAAGAAAAGGAGTACTTGTGGCACCTTAGAGACTAACAAATTTATTAGAGCATAAGCTTTCGTGAGCTACAGCTCACTTCATCGGATGCATCCGATGAAGTGAGCTGTAGCTCACGAAAGCTTATGCTCAAATAAATTTGTTAGTCTCTAAGGTGCCACAAGTACTCCTTTTCTTTTTGCGAATACAGACTAACACGGCTGCTACTCTGAAACCTAAGATCCCAAGATGACTGATTAGCCATTTTGCCAGTCTGCATAGCTATTGATGTACAGCGTACATCATTTTTACATATCAATCATACAGAAATGTAGACAGGCTTTATATTACTTGAGAGCTTACCATTGATAAGATTGAAAACAGTGGCCTTAAAAGTGTTTTACTATGTGGAGTTCATTGTATAAGAAGCTATATAAAAAAAGTGCTGATCATTTTCTTCAATCTCTATTATACAATATTTCAAATTCAGTTGCCTTTACCAGGTATATTGCATTTAGCAGCACCCATAGTGGATGTGGTATGTAATTGATCACAAATATCTTTTTTCATAACTTACACAAACAGCAGAATTCATATTTGCTTTGAACTAGGGATAAAAAGGATGTGGTATATGGATAGATTTTTTTTTTTCATTATAAAGATAATTTTGGTACAGGGTAGGGAAAGCTGTAACACAGCATCTATTTTCAGTCATTCAGCACAATTTTCATCCTCAAACATATCAATATTGATGGCTTTCCTTTAAAATTTTTCATCCAGTTTTTCATGTTCCATACCAGTTATATTCAGTATTTTCATTTTTGTGCCAACAGCAGAGCAGTAGCTATGTGAGGGGTACATTTACATACATATATATTATGGGATATTTAAAAAATCCTTCCCAATTATTTATCGTCTAGTTTTCTTGTGTTGTAACCACGGTCTTATCAGTTTGGTAGAATGTGAGGTATCGATAAGACAACTTAGGGTTTTTTTCTATAAAATTTGGTTTAAAAATGATTTTTAACCTTTATTTTTAAAAATACCTTTAAAAAGGTCTACATACCTTGAAACAAAAAACTTTGAATAGTAGCATCAGAAAAACAATTTAATATTATAAAATTGTATTGTGAGGAATATAATATAATATCCACATTAGCTTCCTGTTGATGCTGAAAGTATTGAAGAAGTGCCAACATATAACCCACAGTCTTACAATCTTCTCACTACAGCTCTGCTCTTATCACAGCTTCTGGCATCAGACAGGAAACTCAGCTATGGAAATAAGGAAGTTTTTTCTGTACTGCTGTAGGGTCCTAGACAGTGTTGGGATATATTGTATCAGTGGTGATTTTGCAAACATCGTCTTTCAGTGATATGAAAAGATAAGAATTCATACCTTCCTCCCGGGTTCATCTTGTCTGTGACGCTGTTATGATTGTTCAGAGATGACAATCTCAAATAATCATCCAGTTTTTCATGTTCCATACCAGTTATATTCAGTATTTTCATTTTTGTGCCAACAGCAGAGCAGTAGCTATGTGAGGGGTACATTTACATACATATATATTATGGGATATTTAAAAAATCCTTCCCAATTATTTATCGTCTAGTTTTCTTGTGTTGTAACCACGGTCTTATCAGTTTGGTAGAATGTGAGGTATCGATAAGACAACTTAGGGGTTTTTTTTTCTATATAAATGGGTATGTGTCTGTTTTCATTTGTGGCTGTTCTTAACATTTTCTTTTTGTGTTTTCAGCTTACAAATTTGGAAAGGAAGTGGCAGCACCACGAGCAAAATAACTTTGTGATGAAAGAATGTATCCCTTTTTTTAAAAAAATGCTGACAATTAGTATAGTATAGTAATTAACTAAAACCTTTTTCCTCCCAAAAGCAAAGTCAATGAGGACAGTTTTACAGCAGGGTGGGGAAGGGGGATAAGGGGTCTCGCAAATGTTTGATGGATAGACTCTTATATACAATGAAACCTGCAATTCATTAGGCAACCTCCAGCATTAAATGACTCCATATAGTATTCCAAGCTTCCAGTATTTTTATTTGATCACTAAAAGACCAGCTGTACATAGCATATACTTTCTCCTGCACTCTTGGGTTTATCCTAGGGCATACTTTTCACCCATAGGTTTTCTTCAGTGATTATTCTTACACCAGCCCATTCTTATACTTAGCTTTCCAGCAAAGGCAGTGATTTTTTTTTAAATGTATATAGCTCCATAACTATGCATGACATTTTACAATATGTAAAATACAGCAAACAAAACCCACAAAGGGCCAAATACTGCTTTTAGGTGCTTGTTAAACGCAATGAGAGTTGCTTATGTGAGAGCAGAATTAGATCCCCACATATTGAGTAAAACTTCCCAAAAGCTAGTGGTAATGACACTTTCAAAGAACATTCATTGCAAAGAACTGCCATAAAATAGTTTTTAAATAGGTTTTTAAACTAACAAAAGCATAGCCATTCTAAATTAGAGCTGACATTTTGTCCTTAACTTGTGCTACTGTCCTTAGTTATTGCAGAGATCTGAATAGTGCATAATCGTATATGAATTTTATTATCATGGGACTAAAATGTTACTATAGTAAACTCCCTTCTTACAAAATGACCTAAAAACAGTAGCATTGACAAATTAGAGATACGGTGAGATCATTGTTATACCATTACAGCTCAAAATGTTGTAGGTACATAGAAACTTCAGTACTCAATCAGACCAGTGGTCTAGTCCAGTGTCCTGTCTCAGATGGTGGACAATGCTAGATGTTTCAGAAGAAAGTACAAGAACACCTGTAATGGACAATTATGTAATAACCTGCTCACAGGACAAATTCCTTCCTAACCCATGTCAATTAGGACATGTCTACACTAGAAATGGTACAGCTGAGGCTGTGCTGCTGTAACACTGTAGTGTAGACACTTTAATACTACAGCGACGGAAGGAGTTTTTCCATTGTTGTAGTAAATTCACCTCTCCAAGAGGTGGTAGGTAGCTCAACGAAGTATTCTTCTATCGACTTAGTGATGTCTACACTTAGGCTGGCTTAATTACATTGCACAAGGCATGAAATTTTTCACAGCTCTGAACAACATAGTTAATTTTAAGCCAACCTAACTTTGTAGTGTAGACCGGTCCTTTGTAGTTGACTTATGCCCCATTGCAAGAAAGTTTATATTCCATTTAAAAAAAAAATTATCCTATCTATTGTAACAGATCTCTTTAGTCAACTAGTGTCTAGTCCTTTTATTAAAATCCTCCTCATTGATCACAATTATATAATGAATTCCACAAATTGATTGTCGTGTTTTGTTTTTTTTAAAAGTCCTTGCTTTCAAATTATTGTGTGGAGAAAAACTGTGATTACCATTAAACTCAATTATTTTTTAAAAAACCTGATATGCAGTAAAATATGATACCTCAGTGAATCATATGCTTGCTTTCTGTGCTTGAATACAATCGATAAAGGATTAGCTTCCAATAAAGTCTAATTCTCCTTCATATACAAGATCTAAATATTATTACTGATGACAGTTACCTCTGCAGATGCCTACTGTGAGATTAAGTTCCCTACCACATGGCAATGGGTCCTATTTTTGTTTCCCCTGTGCTTCCTGTTGTGCTTAGGAATAGAATCGGGTTGAACCAAGAAACCCCCAGACTCATAGAGAAGTGCCTGCTCTGCTCATGGGCAAAGGATATTATGATCTCCTGTACTGACAGGTGAGATAACTTCTGCTGGTGGGCTTAGACCCAGAAGAGCCCCCCAGCACAACATGGCTGGTCATTCCCTAATCAGATCCTCAGACTTCTTAGGCTAACATCCAGAAGAGCCTCCTGGCATTTACATGATGGGGTTTGGGATCCTTTCCTCCACAGCGGTATTTTGTCAAGACAAGAAATCTTGTACCCTGACATTTTTAACCATCTGCCATGGAAGAAAGAAGCTAACTGTGGAAAAGTCCAAACACAAAATTTAAAATTTAAATACAATACCCAAACCTCTAACTATAACCTTACTGTGAGAAACTGCTTCTAAGTCAGACAATATACCAAGTGTCCAAGCACAGATCCCAAAACAAAGAGGAAGTGAGTTTCCTGTCTGCTCGGCCTGACAGAAAGAGAAGGAACAGTTGTCAGAATAGGGGCTTTTATATCCTTGGTTCTGGAATACTGGGACTTGCACACCCTCCCACAACAATTAACTGCTTTGAAATGGATTCATTCACCATGTGACAGTGAGTACAGTCTCCCAGCATGGACCTGCAGAAGCAATACATATAGAGAACAAAAGATACTTCAGTAACTTTTCCAGCACATTTTGGACTTGTCTAAACAGTGCTCAAAACAGCTATGTAGATGTCCAGGCTTGAGCTGAAAGGATGGAGGGAGATAAGCTTCAGAGCCTGAGCTCCAACCTGCGTTGCAATATCTACACAGCTGTTTTTAGCACTATAGCATGAGCCCAAGTCTGTTGACCTGGCCTCTGAGACTTGCTGCCTCTCACTGTGTAGACTCACCCTAAGCGGCTTGTGTGAACCCCGCTGGCACACACACAAAGTTCCTAAGTGCGCATTAATGAAGTATTGTTTGAAACACTAGAACCTAGAGGCTGCTGCTCACTGTAATGTACCCGTAATGCTCAATACACTAGTGGGCACTAGAATTTATACTCCTCTACATGGGCCAACACACCTCATAGACAAGGGAAGGATAGCTCAGTGGTTTGAGCATTGGCCTGCTAAACCCAGGGTTGTGAGTTCAATCCTTTAGGGGGCCATTTAGGGATCTGGGGCAAAAATTGGGGATTGGTCCTGCTTTGAGCAGTGGGTTGGACTAGATGACTTCCTTAGGTCCCTTCCAACCCTGATATTCTGTGATTCTATGAAGCCCTTATTGTGATACAATGGCTAACCTGTTAAAGCGGTGTAGTTCTTTAGATACAATTGGTGCTTTTCTGTTATCTGCAAGCCTTGACAATTTTTCTAGAAGGAGACTTCTTGTAATATAATTCCCTTATGATCTCTATATAGGTTAGTATTTTTCTTACCAGTTACTGTCCTTAACTCTTGTAATCAGTCATAGCAACAAAAAGTCAGGAGAGTGACTACCAGCCGGTAATGAAGAATGTGAGTAAGCAGATTGCAGAATATAACAAAACTCTCATAGAGGCTTTACAGAACACCAGGAACTGAACCCCAGGCGCTTCCTTCCTGCTCCAGTGGACCAACAGTAGGAGATGTCCACAAGCACTGTAGGACTCTGAGCTGAAAGCTCAACAGTAGCACAGAAGGTGCATTCAAAAAATTCCTCCAAGTTCCTGAGAGAGTAGTGGTTTCAGCAGTTTTCTTCATTTTAAATATAGGGAATATCTCTGAAAGTTTTAAAGCCAGTGAAGACATTTAAAGTGAGCCCACTGGATACGCACTCTGGATATGAAAATATAGTTTGCTCTACAAAGTTAACTATTTGGGGCCCAACCTTGCAATCCTTACTCAAGCAAAACCATTGGCGATCAGTATTGTAATCCTTACTCAGGCAAACCACACATAGAAAAGAATGGGAATTTTGCCTCAGTCAGGACTGAACATTTGACCCTTTGTTGTTGGTAAACAATTGTCTTAAACCTAATGAAGATAGCAGACCAGATCCTCAGCTGATGTGAATCAGCATTGCTCTCCCACACCAGCAGAGGAAACAAAATGTAAGGCTAATGCATTTTAAGGCTCTTTCATTGTATTTTCATTTCTGTAAAAGACGATATAATAATTACTAGAGCATCTCATTATTAAATGTGATATTTGGTTAAGGTTATTATATAAGGAGAAATGTATAGTGGAGATTCTAATAAAACTTTAGCTAAGGAAAGTTTTTTTCTCCATGCTGACTTTGTGTAGTTTTATGTTTTTAACCAATAAAGAAATAAAAAATGAAAGTTATTCATAATTCTTCTTTTTCTGGAAGATATCATCTTGTAGGATTCTCTATCTCAGGTTTCATGGCCCCCTATCATGTCACAGCAACAAGCAGCTCCAATGTGATCAGAAGAATATGTGAAATAGAGAATTCTATGTGGCTATATCTGTCAGTACTTTTTTAATCCTATTTTTACTGTTAAATTATTCTGTATGATTTGGACTGAAGACATTCCAGGATCCCTTAAAATATCAACAACATTGCTGTTGTTACTTCCCCTTAGTTATTTTCTTCCTTTCCTACCTACAGTATAATCATCTACTTCCTATTACCTTTCCTCCACCTGGGAGGTCAAGTTAGTCAGGCCGTTTCTTGGCCAGCCAAAAGCAGGTACTGTAGCCTGCAGAGAGCTAAATGTAGACAAGGCTCCCAGCCAGACTCGGCTGATCTTTTATCAAAAACAGCAGAGGCGGAGTTAGTAATTATTCTGCTATCACAGAATAGTCTTCCAAAGGAAGAGTTAAAGACCCTGTCACTTGCACCTTATAAACTAGCCTGGATAGAGAATTGGGAAATATGCCATGGGCATGGCATGACCTAATTAGGTCTTTTCCGTTTCTTAATGTCTCTGAATTTGTGACTAAACACGTTATCTTCAGCATGAAGGAAAGTTACATGAGAAGATTCTTGGAAGGACCATGGTTTCCAAACTCAGCTCAGTAAATCCTCCTCCTCTCTGTATTTATTATTTATAATTTTTAGACATGACAGGATTTCTATAAACCAAAATCTGTTATCTAGGGGAAATTCCCACTAATGTCTCTTCCTTCCTCTCAGAGTTTCAGCTCTTCCAGTGAGAGTCCATTATTTGCTGAGATAAAGTTGGAGTCAAATATCCTCCCAGTTCAGATCTTCCTTAGCCAGTCACATTCCCTGCTGAATTCCTCTCCGGCTACAACCACACATTTTAATTAACAATGGAAAGAAGCCACAAACTGAATAAACATACTCCCTGAAATTCCCTTTCACTCTGTGCCCTGGGATCCTTGTTATACCATGGCACTTATTTTGTTAAACAGGATGGGAAAGTTCCCAGGCCTTTGTTTTGTCCTTCACAGGACTTCTATCATAAACAGACACTGGCTTGAGCACTATATTCTTATTTTGTTTTCCATGAAGCTCTTCCGATTACTTGTCATATCCTGAGGACCTCCGCTTCATATCTTCTTTTAACACCTTATCCTCAAGGCCCTGGCCTCCTCATATTTGACATACTGCTTCCATAACTAACCCCTGATGATTGAAGAAAAGAATTGAACTTGTTGGCTCCTGCATGCAGGGGCAAAGTACTATCCATTAGGTCACGACTTCTCAATTACTTTCATTTTTCCCAAATGAGGTTTTTAGATAAAGTATCAAATGCAGAAGAGGTGAGCAAACAGCACACCAAAACAATCCTGTTTAAACCATCAAAATGTAATTTCAGCAGGACAGGACATGTCCGTAAAGGTCTGGTACTAAATTCAAATCTACCTTTATGCGAGGCTTTCACAGTGAGAGCACATTAGGTAGCAGCACATAAACAGGCAATGGAATTGACATTTTAAACCTTTTCTGCTTTTCCAAAAGACAGGCAATAACATTCTGGAGAAGTATGGGTAGCTCAGATATAAAAATACCTGCTGCTCAAAGGCAACATGGGCTTTGAAGACTTCACCACTACTGTGGTACTGTAGCTGTGATTCTGGCCTGTGCCCATCCTGATTGACGGTGCTTAGTAGTGAAGTTGATGGGCCTCCCTTTGGCAATTATTCTGTGCCTGTACCATGCATAGAGATGAGTCCAGAAGGTCTTGCCCTGTTCTTTCCTCAGTGTCTGTCCAATGCTGCATGCCCCTTGCTCTGGGGCTGTAATATTGTCTCTAGGGAAGCAATATTTCTGCTGCTGGAGTAAGATCTTATTGGTCTTATTGCTGCTGCTCATGGTGAGCACATGGTTATTTATTTATTTTTAAATCAGCTACTTTCTCTCCTGGCTCTCCCAAGCTCAGGAAGACAATACATGTTGGCCTGATGAGCACTACCAACATAAACATGTAATCTTGGGAGACAAGTACATCTGCACAAAACAAGTTTCTCTCCGAACGCTCCTGCAAACAAAAATTGCTCATACAAATGTTTGCAGAGAAGCGAACAAAAAAGGGTGCAAACAGGGCTGAATCAAAATGCATGCTAAAAGTAGCACATTGTTTAAGAATATATTTTCCTCCCTACTTACACAATCTCACTGGATTTGGACCAGTGGCAAAGACATAAAAGGCCCCATACTGTTAGCATTCTGTTGGGGCAGATTTGGTATCTTTGTGTGAGCCTTTTGTTTAGTTCTAGTCACGCGTAACAATCATTCCAGTCAGAACATGGATTCTTTCTCATTTCTTCCTATTCTACCTGCCAGTGGTTATTAATCTAATAGCTTCTCAACTCATGTTTTTTTAATGTTGGCATGCTTTGTTTTAAGGTCCATGAGATGGTTAATTTCCAGGGTAAAGTCCCTTTTAATAAACTTCTGTGGTAAAATGCCTAAGAATAAAAAGTCCAAGTAATTAGACCTTAATTTTAAGAGAGAGGTCTCGATGAGGGAGATAGAGAAAGAAAAATAATCTGTTAATACTTTGTGGGGGGAGGACATCAAGGTGACCACTTTAAAACAACAAACTAGCAACAACAACAAAAAATACCACACACAAAATTGGAGATCCCTTTGTAAGAATCTGCTATGAGTGGATTCCTTGGAAATACGTTTTTTTCTCGCTGATAAGCTGTCGGGGGGAGGGTGGATGTTGCAATGGGTAGAAAAAGTTGGATTCAGAAATGAACAAATCAGAATGAACTTAATATAATACAGTCCAAAGATGATACTAGCCTTCTGCAGGCATTTCTCCCTAGATAGAGAGATGTACATTCTCTGAAATAGCTTCCTTTCTCTTTCTTTCCCCATTTAGGCTTGTATATGGATTTGGGACTTATGAAAGGATTGCCCTGGAGACAAGTGCTGTGTTATCCAGAGAACAGGTACAGTGACAGGTGTACAAGGTACTCAGCACAGTGCCAGATCAGGCCTTCAGTGAGTAATGTTATGTCAACGCCGGTTAATATGAGGGTTATATTAACATGCGTCATGAAAGGTTATGATGTTCACTGATTTTAAACTAATTTTACAGCCTCACTTTACACACACATGTATGGTGTTTGCTGGTTAATAAATTAGACACAAATTATATGTAAATCAATAGCGATCCCCAGTTGAGCCTGGTTGAAAAGGAGGGCTGCTAGCCTGTTTAATACCTGTATTAAATTGCTTGTTTAAAATGTATATAATTCCTTTTTGTCTGGCAAAAAAAATTTCCCTGGAACCTAACCCCTCCATTTACATTAATTCTTATGGGGAAATTGGATTCGCTTAACATTGTTTCACTTAAAGTTGCATTTTTCAGGAACATAACTACAATGTTAAGTGAGGAGTTACTGTACTAAGGTGACAGTTTTATCTGTGAAATGTTTGGGAGCAGACAGACAATTTGGGGCAGAAGAAAGCTTCGTAATTTCTCAAAACAAGTTAGCATTTGGTTGTAACCCCATTTTAAAAGGTGTTCCCTCCTCAGGCTGAGGACGTAGGGCAAAATCTTCTCCCTACTCCCCAGCATAGGTGCCAACTTCCTCTCTACCCAGGGGGTGCTCGACCCCCGCCCCCCCACTCTGTGCCAGGCCCCACCCCCACTCCACCCAAATCACCATCCCTGCCTCTTTCTGTCCCCTCCCTCAAGTGCACCCATCCCCTGCTCTTCCTACTCTCTCCCAGCACCTCCTGCACACAGTAGAAAAGCTGATTGCGGCGGGCAGGAGGTGCTGGGAGGGAGGGCAAGGAGTTGATCAGCGGGATTGCCAGTGAGCAAGAGGTGCTGGGGGTGAGGGGGAGCTTGGCTGCCGGTAGGTACTAAGCACCCACAAATTTTTTTGTGGGTGCTCCAGCCCTGGCAGCAAAGCTGGGCAATGGTTACTACTGCAGCCAAATGGCTGGAATAGTGACCCCTAAGCTGTCCTTTGCAATGGGTCAGGACAAGCATATTAATATAGTGGCAGATCTCCAATCTTGCCAATAAATAATCTCCACCATCAGCATATCATTAGACAGAGAATCCTATAGAAGCTTCATCCCCTACCCCTTGCCACCCCTGCACAGATAAGCCACACTGTTTCTGCTGCAAGATAGCTTGTCACACCACAGAAGAGAGAGCAGGATTTTACTCCATGATTGGGAAACAATCCATAGGCCATATAGGCCAGATCTTGAAGCCAACAGAACTACTTTGACTTGCACAGGCTCAGGATCTGACCCTGTAAGTTATGCTGATATAAGAGGGAAAGAACAGACTAGCACCAAAGCAAATTCTTTTAGATTTTAGGTGGAAGACTGCTTAGTGAAAACAGCTTTCAACTGGAAGCTCATGGCCATCCCACTCAGACTGAGATCTTTGATAAATCACTTAAAAACGAGGGACAAGGTAACCTACTTCTACCAATATAGACATTTTTGAAAGCTAACGTGAGTAATAAATGAAATTTGGGGATAAAAAAACATGCAAAAGTTATTTTGATGCATCCATGGTGATAAACAATGGGGCAACATGTATAATGCAATGTATTTAATGCTCTGATTCAGCAAAGCACTTGAGCACATGCTTAACTTTGATTTCAGTGGAACTTAAGCACATCAACAGACAGGATCTTTAAGTGCTTCTCTGAATAGGGATGGACTTGAACTCAAGCACATGCATAAGTGCTCTGCTGAATCAGGACCGATATCTGCAGTTATTTCACAGAATAACTTGTATTTAAAAAATTTAAACTGAAATATACCAGAATTACAGATCAGAATGTTAGCACCAGTATCTTGGTTAGATTTTAACTTGGCTAGTTACATTCTTCCCTGGCAGTTTCAGTTGGATACAATATTCTTCGCTTGCTGTTCTAAATTACTTCATAGTGTTACTGTATGCTGTTAAATAGTTGACATGCTTCACCCCAGAGATGGTTACATTTCAGTGACAGAATGATCAGTGGACATTACCTAATGCTTCAGAGGAAAGTGAATTACCCTTATAATGGACCTATCCAATTATGCATGCTGTATTATAATCATGATCATCATACTTAGCCCTTATGTAGCACTTTATATCTACTAAGTGCCTTACAAATGGGGAGAGGATGGAATTCCCTCCTGATCTCAGCAGTGATCAGTTTGTGCCCTGAAGAATGAGATTTGGTTATTTTAGCTTGAAATAAGCTACAGACCAATGGTAACTTCATTCAGGAGTCAGGACCTGGGTGAAATGGCTTAAAACACAGAGCAAATTGACAAAGTAGACCAAAAAAAGAAAGATGATTATTTATATTATTACCATATCTCCTTGTAGCCATCATTATGGGCCATGACCCTGCTGTGCTAGATGCTTTACATGCAAAGAACAAAACATGGTCCATGCCCCAAAGAGTTTACAATGCAAGTATGAGTCAACAGATGACAGACAGGGGAGTACAAGGAAACAGTGGGACAATAAATTAGGCAGAGTTCCTGCTAGTGATGGGTTCAATGCACAGCATTTTGACTTGCAACCAGACTTCAAAAACCCTAGCGTTTAAGGGTGTTTAGAGTTGGGATTTTGGTTCAGCTTATTTATTATAAACAGAAGGGCCTTTCGTAAATAGTGGATCTGGGTTCGGACTTCAAACATCCACAGAGTTTGGTGGGTCTGGGTTTTGGTGCAAGCCCATCTTTGATTTTTTCCTCTTTAATAAGGAACTTTATCCTCATAGAGCAGAATGAATTTTAATACAGGGTGGGCCAAACATAATCAACTGTATAGGGGATTTGGGGACTGAGGTATAGGCCAGTGTAAAGGACTGTTAGTATTAGCTTATGAACTACTGGTTGGTGAAGGAAGTGAGCTGATTCTATTGCATTTTGTAATGTTAAATAATCGGCAGGTGCTCAGAGCCTGGCCTGTGTACTTTTTATTATTCTAAATCAAAAGAAAATAAATAATTAAACAAATAACTTCCTTATAATGAGGATATTCAAACCAGGAATTCAAAGACTGGGAGTGTTTGCTGGCTAGTCAGTACTTTTGTAAAGTCTGACAAACAGTTGGAGTCTGTGTGTGAACAAAAGGGATGTACTTCAGGTTTGTGAGTAAAGGGAATGATGCAATGTACCTCTGTGCCCATGCAGCACTGAAGGACCCTCAAAGATGGACTTTTAGTGGCACACAAGCCTTGTTCTGGGTCGCTGCACACAGGAAGTTGCACTGTAGGTCTGTATTTATTGTTTTGATGGGGTAACCTAAATGATTCTAGGGAAACAACTTCTGAGCCGGCCCGCTGCAAGCTAAATGTGTGATGTGCGCAAATTCTGCCTACATTTCTGGACATCTGGGAACCTCTTGCAGA
This sequence comes from Dermochelys coriacea, assembly GCF_009764565.3. Taxonomy (NCBI): domain Eukaryota; kingdom Metazoa; phylum Chordata; order Testudines; family Dermochelyidae; genus Dermochelys; species Dermochelys coriacea. Next base: position 117,200,579 of record NC_050072.1, read on the forward strand.
GCACATCCTGGGACCCAATCCTACTCCCATTGAAATCAATGGGAATTTTCCTAATGTCTTCAAATGGAAGCAGAATCAGCCCCGTAACTCACTTCCCAGAGGTGACTGAGAACTGATTTCTCTGTTCTCCTTGAAGTGTCATTCTGGGTGTTTTCACCCACGAAAGCTTGTGCTCAAATAAATCTGTTAGTCTTTAAGGTGCCACTGGACTCCTTGTTGATTCTGGGTGTTGGCATCTTGGCAAGACTACAGTGTCTTCTAATTCAATAACCTGGGTTTATTTTTAGTCAAGTGGTTGTAAATAGGATTGTCCTTTATTTGCAATTATATTGATTTGTCTGAGTGCCACCTCTCCACTTGTATGATTAATTTTCCTCTATTCATGTGGTTTTACATTCTAGGTTTTTATCTTGTTTATTCTTTGTGCTGTTAACTTTGCTTCCAGGCCCCTTGAGTGCTGTGGCATTTAGGTTCCACTGAAGTCAAAACAAATCTTGTTGTGATTTATTATGACATCAAATTTCTGATACTGTTTCCAGTCTTGGAATGAAAAAAAAAATAATTTCCAGTAACATACATGAAGTAATGGGGCGGTTTGCTGGAGAGTTCTGGGCTTTGGTCTGTATCGGATTTGACGTGTTGTTTTGTTAGGTTCTCCTTAATGTTTGTATTGTAGATGCCTTGCAGTAAGCACCTTCTGAGTGGATTAAATAAATAAATGAAAAGACTATTTCCTCTTGAAAGCCCTCCACTGAAGTGCTGAAGCGTAAAGTGACCTCTGGAGCAATTAGCAGATCTGTAGTTTGAGCAGAGGGTGGGATGACAATTTCCACATGCTGTACATAGGTGGAGAGCTTGTTATTTGCACTATTCCGCCTATTAGAGGATGCCACTATTGTTCCTAACATTGCTGACCATGACCTGTTGCTGGTTCTCTGAGAGCAATCCCCTGCCTCTCGAACAGCCCCAGATAAGTGTTATGATGTATTGCTAGATGGACAGGGTTTGCAGTGCCTCACAGTCCTGTTGATACAAAATGCCTTTAAGATCCTGCCTTTCCCATCCTAATCTACAAAGGAAACAGGAAAAAGGAACTTAAACTCCCTGTACTCAGACAGCAATGAGACTGTTGTAGCCTGCTCCAGCGCTGCAATTTCTTGACTCTGACTTGTAAACAAGAGTCCTCGTACCATGCAAGTGAAGAGTAACCAAGGTCTACCCCACTGAAAGGATAATCCCAACCTCATGAGCTGCTGTGGAAACTGGATGGATGTATTTTGGAAAGCATGGACTCTTTAGCACATTTAATTCTCTGTGGATTCAGCCTGATGATTTCAGGTAAGAATTTTCTTTAGTTACTGAGCTAGCATTGCCGAGGTGGCATGGCTTTACTGTTTCTCACGCAATGTACAGACAAGAGGGCCTGATCCTAAAATCCACACTGCTGAGGTATCCCTACTAGCATAATTCTCACATTGACTTCAGTGGGATTATTTACATAAGTAAGGATCTCTCACGTTGGGCGAAGGTAGCAGGATTATGCTCTGATTCTTTGTCAGAGGGTGGCTGAATGCATTTGGGATCTGTAGCTAAATCCTTTTTAATCTTTTTAAGCTGCTGTTTGTTCACACTTACAAACGCTACAGTGTGGATTCCTCTGCTGAGCCAGTTAACTTTTTCTCTGAGCCAGTTGTTTGGAAATGATCACCACATGTTTTTTTTTGTTTTTTTGACTCTTACTGTCCACCTCACAAATAGAGAGGTGAAACACAAGCTAACTAATAAAAATCTGATATGTGTTCTATTTAGTATTTATTTTTAGCTAGTCTCTTCCAGCTGCTGAGTCTAGAAACTAATTATTGAACACTGAAGCTTGAATAATATGCATTAAATACAGCGGATTGGTTCATTACAAATACTGTTTAAAAACAAGTCTGACTCAACAATATTATTACCAGACATCATTTGCTTGTCTAAATAGTACTAATTGTAAGGTATGGATTTCCCATACATGGTAAATGTATATTTATGATTTTATTAATGCAAAGTTTATTTCATAGCATTAAGAGCCTTAAGGTCAGAGATGCTTTACTCAAATACTCATTTTTCTGAGGTTTCAGAGTAGCAGCCGTGATAGTCTGTATCCGCAAAAAGAAAAGGAGTACTTGTGGCACCTTAGAGACTAACAAATTTATCTGAGCATAAGCTTTCATGAGCTACAGGTCACTTCATTGGATATCTTCTTTACATGTGGTTGTCTCTCAGCATTGAAGTATATGCTCATACCACTAGTGTCTCCATCTGACCTGTTTCTAGGCAATCTCCTTAGTGTAAGATACAAATCATAAACTTGATAAATCTAGAGATGGGCTTCAAACCATCTTTTCTATTCATCTCTGAAAGTGTAACTTCAGATCTAATTTTTCTGGCTCCAGGCCATCTCTAGATAAAATGGAATGTGCTATATAGCTGCAGACAGTTACAGTAAAAGACAGAAGGTAGTAACAAAAGAGAACAGAATTTTTCACTGCAGTATAACTTATTCTACAATCTCTTATTCTTAATGGGTCACAAAAATGTTCAGAAGTACAATGAATGGCCAACAAAAGGGTTTGGAGTTTTGAGGGTTTTTTAAAAAAGAAAAGGAGTACTTGTGGCACCTTAGAGACTAACAAATTTATTAGAGCATAAGCTTTCATGAGCTACAGCTCACTTCATCGAAAGCTTATGCTCTAATAAATTTGTTAGTCTCTAAGGTGCCACAAGTACTCCTTTTCTTTTTGCGAATACAGACTAACACGGCTGCTACTCTGAAACCTGAGGGTTTTTTTAGTATCTGAAAAGGTCTGTGGCGATCTGCAGGCCAAAAAGTTTACATAAAATGTGGTGAGTTTGTGTATATTGTTGTATAGTTTGTATTCCTCTTTTGTCATGTGGGTTGCTTGCTTGTTGTAGATGTATAGCTTCGCAGATTAGCAATAAACATGGACAGTGTGCTCATTTGAGTTCGGCATTGAAGAGCCGCTAGTCACAGCCCTTTCCACAGGACTTGACCAGTTAGGTGTGTATTGTAGTCACACCCATCTCAATAGATCTGTCAGCTTTCCCGCTTTTGTTCAAGTGTGATATCATGTTTCCTGGGGCGAGTGGTGGAAGACAATGCTAATCCCCTTTCCTCTAGATATAACAGGCGGAGTTCAGGAAAGCAGTATTGACATTCCCTAAGCAGGGGAGACATTAAAGTCAGTGCAATTGGCAGACTGTGAACTGACTTAACCTTGTCCCAAATAGTTGTGGGCTTTTGTGGGTGTGCTGTTGGGTAGGCACAAAACTACTCCACCCTTGTTCCAAGGTGGGGACCATCCCTCAGGGCTTGACTCCTGGTTACATGAAATGCCCTGTAATTTCCTCTACTTCATCATCATCCACAGCTAAAAGACTTGATTCCCAAAGATGCTGTTGAAGTGAGATATAATATAATGAATGCCTCTCTCCAACAGTACACAATCCAAAGTACATCTCCGTTGTACTGACAAAAGGGACAGGTTTAATGCTAGTGATAAACCTGTAGCAAAACCAGGAATGTGAACAGTCTTGCCTTCTGTGGAGATTCTGTTCTACACTTTGCACATGGCCTATAGCATCATGATGGGCTGAACCAAAACTCTGGATCAAACCGCCTCCTTCCCCGACATTTCTGAAGTTTGGAGTCAATTCCCAATGTCATGGCTTGAGCCCATCTCAGTTTAATTCAGAATGGGAATAGTTTTCAGTGTTCTCATCTTCACTTTAAAGGACTTGTTCTTGGCCTGTTAACAGGATTCTGAACCAGACTGGGAACTTATTACAGTCTTTCACATTGGGCTTCAGCAATGTTAGTGTCTGAGCCTCATTTTAACAGCTATGAACCTGGAAAAATCAACAGCAATTAAAAACAAGTTCTAATACATTTTGCCAACTATTGCTGGTGGGAAGCTTATGAATTTTCAGACTACCAAGCATGAGACAATCCAGAGGGTTCCTAAAACTTAAGGATGGGATAACCCAGTGGGTTCCTAAAACTACGAGTTATTTTTGTGGATTTTATTTCAATTCATATATGGTGAAAAATGACCTTCAAAGTCTTTCAGCAAAAGCATCTTTACAGCATAACTATAATTCAGTGCGTGTGTGTGTGTGTGTGTATATAAAGCTAAACAAATATAATTAAAAAATATCAAAACTATATTACAAATCATACTGTATCAGAGATTCTTCAGAATGAGGCATAATGAAATTAAAGAAAATGAAAAGACAAATGAGTGCTGTTTTGCATCATGTTTTTATAGTTGCCTAGAGTGGAAAGTTATAGCAGTTTGGGGTTTCAAGAGCTCTATTTTTGTTTTGTGAAACATCCCCCCCTTTATTTAAATAATTGTGTTTTCCCCCCCAAAGGAAATGTAAACAACCCCCTCAGTGGTGTCTCTCACCAACAGAAGCCTGTGTTATTCAACAATAAGGTTTCTCACAGACAAAGTCATTCTTGCCCTGCTTCTCCAACTATTGAGATATAAACTAAAAATGCATAGCACTTCAAATCATGTGTTTTAAGCCAAAGCCAAATGGAACTTAAATTCAAGTGTTTTGCATTCTGTTCTACATGTATAGCCAAAGCTTGTTCTAACTAAAACAAATAATAGAGACAACACTTGGATTCACCATCAGCTATTTCAGTATGATCATGATGTTATATATGATATTTTGATGAGACCTGGGTCTAAATCAGCACCTGTAAATTTTGAAAAAAGTTCTAACGTGGAATATCTGCTAAAGGAGAAACAGGGCCAGGGTTTCTGCTCCCTCCTCCCCGGGAGTGGGTGAGTTACAGTGTCTAACAATTCTTTCTGTCTGCAGCACTTGAATTAGTTACAGCAGGTGGTGGCACAGTGTCCTGGTACTTTTCTGTTGGCTCCAGTAGTTTCCATAAAAATTAAACTTTGTCAAAGTGTGCAGAATTTAAACTCTTTGTCACAGCTAATCCAGAAGTTATGGGTTTGATGCAGAAATCATGGGGTGAAATGCTGTGTCCTGTGGAAAGTAGTAATTTTATACAGGCAGTCAATCAGGATGATCATAATGGTCTCTTCTGGCTGTAAAATCTATGGATTTGGGGTTTTTATTAACTTTCTAGGTATATGTCTGCAAAGAAAACCTTGCAAATGTGACATGCTGCACAACTGTCTGACCCTGCAAATAGACAGTTTGAAACAAAAGCTCTACCACTTCAATCTGGGCAGGCTGCACTCAGCGCACAACCTAAGGGGTTGCAAAGGTGGCTCTGTATCATCTTGGTAGCTATACAGTGCCGCTATGTGTCTGCGGTTGGTGTAAGTTAGAGTAGAGTTATTCTGATACGAGGAGTTCCAGCAGCTAGGAATAGCTAGAGCATGGAGGCATTGGGCCAGGCCTGAACCCATCAATCCATAAAAGTGAAGTGAAATCCCAGGATAATCCAAATGAGATGGGCATATTGTGACACGAGTAGAGCTAGTAAGAACATTGTCACTGAAATTACAGTTTGGTAAAAAATGCTGATTCGTCAAAGCTGAAACATTTTGCAGGGATGTATCAGTTGCCATTAAACATTCATCAGGAAAGTTTTGGGTCAAAGAAAGAGAGAGTCTGACTATAGCTTGGTGATTAGGGCCTGAGATGTGGAATATTCAAGTTCCTCCTCTGCTTGATTTTTAGTGGTCTGGGATGAAAAACTCTGCTCTGAATCAAGTAGAGCAGGGACTTGAATTTGGGTCTGCCAGGCCAGTGGCCTACCCACACATAAAAGAATTTCATTGTGCTTCACTGTGATTACAAGGAAGCTCACTGGAAAGTGACAGGCTGGAGTGCAGGATCTGCAATGAACCAGTTAAAACACGTGTAACTTTTTAAGTATACATTTGTGATACCCATCCTCCAGTTAAGTCTGATAAACCTGTTCCAAACTCAGCAAATACATTAACATTTGCAAGATAAGGGTCAAACACAGAGAAAAGAGCAAGCTCACCGAAGAGGGCTGTATAATTCACCAACATATTTGCAAATCTGTTTTTTCATTATCCACTCAGCTCTAGTTAATGACTAAAGCTTACATTTTAAAAACTGAAGTAACTTTAACCATGGGTTTTCTTTTTCATCATGTATTCTGTTTGTTTACTTTTGCATTTTATTCAGCCTGGAGGGTGAAATTACACTGGGTCAATTTCATTTTCAGTTTCCAGCAAGTCTCTCTCTCTGGTTCTCATGTGCCAGCAGAATGCAGTTGTGTTTGCATTTTTGACAATGCAAAATAGTGTTTGCATCTGAAACAACTGTTTGCCTAGGCTTTTCTCTTTTCATGTTGTGAAAACATTTGTATTCTCTCTAGATTTTGTACACCCACCCTTTATTTTTAGAAAACTGAAATGTGGGACCTGAATCTCAATTTATACCAGTGTATCTTTGAAAATCAATTTCGATTAGTTTTTCCATCAGCTTAAGAGATCACACAGATGACCAATAAAATAGACTAAAGTGTATAGGAAGCCAAGGGATTGATTCTCCTCTTTTATGTCAGTTTTAGACCAGGATAATAACTGGATTAACTTTATGGGAGCTATTCCTGAATTACACCAGAGCAAATGAGATGAGAATCAGACCTATTATGTATAAGTGACACATCATTCACCTTAACTTCCTTCATCGCTGGTTTTAAAATGAGACTGTTAGCAATGGCAAATTGCTGATCTACTTTTCACCACAAAGCAAATACTCTTTAATGGTTCAGGCTCCCATCCAAGTCCCTCCCTTACTAGTGGTTGACTATTCTTATAGAACTCATCTTCTGCGAGGGTATCTTTATCATCACCACTATGTTACCTTATAAAACCCAACAGAGGATAACACCAAGCTCCTCCTGTTTCAAGAACAAGTCTTCAGTGTAGTGTGAGAGATATGCAGTCCCACAGAATCTGGGCATCAGCAATATATAAGATCCATCCTTTACACAGAGCAGGCACATAATTGTCTTGGGTTAGGTGAATGAATAAGAAGAAAGCAGAACAAGGGAATCAACTGATGTCTATATTTTAAATTCTAATTTCTTAAATCAGAGGGACTCTTTCCATTGACTATAGTCAGGCTTCAAGTTTTGTTCCTTACTGCTATTTATTAATTTTATTATTTCTGGCTGTTAAGTGGCAGAGACGGGCTTGAACAATAATGTATTTACAATAATGTATCAGCTTTGTCATTCTGCTGCGGCTGAGCTTTCAAGGGGGTAGTTAGTTTGGTGGGCGGCAGTTTGGTCTTCAGGTTACTGCACTGGATGGGGACTCTGAAGACCTGGGTTCCCAGCCTGGCTCTATCAATGGCTTGCTGAATGACCTTGGACAAGGCATTTTGCCTCGGTTTACCCCTCTGTGCAATGGAGATGATGACTTTTATTTACCTTTGTGAAGTGCTTTGAGATTGTTTGTTTGATCAAAAGAGCCAGGCATTATTGCCTAGAGCTAGGAGAAGAAGTCATGCGCTTAATCTGCAGCAAGGGAGATTTAGGTTAGATAGTAGTAAGTTTTTTCCGAACTATAAGGGTAGTTAAGCACAGTCTTCTAAGGGAGGTTGTGAAATCCCTGTTGTTGGAGGTTTTTAAGAACATGTTGGACAAACACCTGCCAGGAATGGCTTACATTTGCTTGGTCCTGCCTCAGCACAGGGGGCAGGATGTGATAATAACTCAAGCTCTCTTCCAGCCCTACATTTCTATGATTATTATTATGAACGGAATTCAGATGCAAGAATCTGACTACATTTGGGAAAGTACCTGGTCATTGTTATCTTTCAGTCACCAAAAACATTTGGCATTTTTCATGGCATCAGTGGACTTTGGTTTCCATAAGATGGACTCTGGACACTCAAGCCTATAACATTCAGCAAATACTTTAAATTAAAAATAAAAAAGAAGGGAGAACTGTTTATCATGAACCTGCGCTTAACGCCCAATTCCACAACCCTTATTTATGTCAGAAATTCTTACAATTCACTTCAACCACTCCCACTAGATCTGAAATTGAAAATTTTGACACAACTTTTAGTCAACATTTCAAATTTTGTCAACCATAGAATCATAGAAATATAGGGCTGGAAGGGACTTTGAGAAGTCATCAAGTCCCCCATCTGCTGAGACAGGACCAAGTAAAACAGACCATCCCTGACAGGCATTTGTGTAACCTATCAATAACACTCCCCTTCCTCCCAAAAATAACAGGATGGTGTTCCTTGCCTCTGTTTGTCAGAAGCTGGAAATGAGCAACAGGGAATGGAGCACGTGATGATTGCCTGTTCTCTTCATTCCCTCTGGGGCACCTGGCATTGGCCGTTGCTGGAAGACAGGATACTGGGCTTGATGGACCTTTGATCTGACCCAGGATGGCTATTCTTACGTTCTTATGAATTTTTTGTGAAAATTTGGATCCATTTTTTAACCAGCTCTATTAGGAAAGATTGTTCTATTCTTATAAGTAAGTGTGGCAGGATTAGGTCCATAATTAGTTCATTTCTTTGTGAGGCCCAATGAAATTATAACTGTAAATTTCAGTATTGGGTTAATTTAGTTCTGCACTTATAATAATAAATAAAATACTGCATTTCATTTTAAAGATTTGTTAGAGGAGCTGTCAGGTTTGATTACCTTCTTTAACAACATTGCCAAAATGATATATTTCTTGGTTTCTAACTAGATTTAGTAGTACTAATAATAATATGAATTTGTTTAGAGCCACCAAAGTGCCAATATACTCTTTTCTGTACAATACACAAAAATAAAGACATCCCAAAGAGCTTTCTATCTAAAACATAGACACCCTGAGAAATCCAGAGGTGCAGGAGACTTAGTGGTTAGTGTTTGTTTTAGATGATAAACTCACTTTTGTGGGCTTCATGGACGAAATGTTTTTTTAAAGGGACTTGAAAGAAGTGAGGTTGATGCCTTGGTCACCTGGTCTGTTTGTTTTCAATATACTCTGAATTAGTCTTAAATCCCATAGTTACATAATGTCATATAACAAATACACAGCAAAAGGCCCTACATTGATGTGTCATGCTCTCTGTCCTGAGGATGAAGGCCAAGTACAGACTCTAGCCATCCTGTTGCTAGGGTGTCCATTTGGCTTATATTCAGATCCCCAGGTGGGTCATGAGAAAAACTAATTTAATTTCCCAACAATAGCAAAGGCCTGTATAAATCCAGCCTATATTTTTGGGGTTTATTACATTAAAAGCTCCATTTAATGACACTGTTTCTACCCAGGATGATAAAAGGGTTTGATGTGTGTACTGAAGTGATTCTTTGGATATGTTTCCATCTCCCCAAAGGTTGTAGAAAGGTTTTCCACTACAAGGCAGTAGGGTGGTAATTGGAACAATCAAATTACCACTATAATAATACTTGGCATTTCTTCAAGTTCCACTCCTGGATCTTAACTTAGTTTACATACAAATACAAATGAAGTCAATCTCACCACACCCCACTCTCATCTCATTGTACAGTTGGGGAAACTGAGTCACAGAAAGGTGAAGTGACTTGCCCAGGAAGCTTGTGGCAAAGCGAGGAATCTAATCCAGCTCTCTCTACATTTCTATGGCTGTGTTTTAATCGTGAGATCTGTTCCAAGCTGATGTCTTATGTGCAAAAATCTAAACTTTCATTTAAGAAAAATTATAAATTTCTAGTCTGCACTGAGAGTGGCATCTCAAGAGGGTAGAACTTATTTTGTGGGTTTATTTTTTCCCCGTTCGGTCCCTGATTCAGACTGGAGGCCAGATCCTGGATAGTGTTCAATGCTCTCAACTCCCGTTGAAGTTCAGTGGCAGCTGGGGGTGTTGAGCATCTCACCGGAGCACTTCAGAAGGGGGTTTTTTCTATCTATCCACAGTGCAGGAGGAAATGCAGGTTCATGTAGGCCCCAAGTACACACAGACGTTGCCCACATCCTTAAGGATAGTTCAAGAACCACAGCCAATAAAAGTTTCATGTAATGAGTTAGTGCCAGCTGTTGCCTGGGCACAACTTGTTTTAAAATGGTTGTTGACAGCTATAAGACTAGGATTGAGATCCTGGCCCCAATGGAGGCAATGGGAGTTTTGCTACTGATTGCAGTGGGGCCCGATTTTGTAGTAGGCACTATAGTCATGTTACCTGAATCCATTTGAAAATTCTTTCAGGATATGGCCAATTTTCCTTTCCCAGAGAGAGGAAATTCTCTGCCAGTGCTTCCTGAGCAGCTACTTCCTGCCTCCAATTTCTCCTTGGAGGAAAGGAGTGAATTGTATTTGAAGTGTGGAGAAATCCAGCCTACTTGGTGCCCATGTGCTGAGCACAGTCTTCAAAGGCAACTCTCCCTATAAAAACAACAAAGACCTCCACCTCAACAGAGTACAGGGCCAAAAGAAATAAGGGGATTAATTTAACACCGGGGGGAAGAATGAGAAAACAGGGCAGGGGTGGGCCATATGGTCAAAACAAGGCATCCAGAAAGGGATACTGAGCAGGGAACACTGGACAATGCCCACTGCTCCATGAAGGGATTGAAGGAATCAGTGAATGCTTCCTGGAAGAAATCTGCCAGGATATGGGATCGAAATAGGCCGCACAGTAACAAAGTAACCCAGAGCATCAAGCAAGTTCCTAGGCCTTGATTCCTCGTCCACTCCTCTACTGGACGGATGCTGCATGATATTCACATATCCATCTCTCTCCTGGTATAGCTCTTGTTATTTCTCTGTTATGCTCAGAATTCAAAGGGAATCTGCTTTTGATGCTGAGCATTCCCAATTCCTAATTACTGTTGTTAATAATGAAGCCTAAAATTCAGATTCCTATCATAAGAAGCTCTTTTCCTTCTGCCCTCTCGCTGCCACCTTCCTTCCCTGTTTCTCGCATTCCTTCATCATAATAGTAATGAATAAGTAGTTAATGTACTTAGATAGTACTTTATATATTCAAAGCACTGTACAAACATCATCCAATTCTCAGATATGTGGTTGGGTTTTTTTGTTTCCTCGGAGCTCTCTATTGGTCTGGCTGGCACAGCTACTCTGAGTGACTGCTCTTATGAAGGAAAGCTAGGGACTTCATTCTTAAGGTTATCAGGACATTTTTCGAAGTGCTCTCACATCCCCACGCATACTCACATTGTCTTGAAAATTGCCATCCCTCATCAGGATCCAGGGGAGGTGAGGGGTGCAAATTTTGGATTATTGAGTCAAGGGGTTCCGTTCCAGAGGTACATTGCCAAGAAATAAAAGACTTGTCATTACATTTATCCCATTCTTATGATATATTTGCACATAGCTGTGACTCAAACTATGGCACTGATCTCCCCCAAGCAGATCACCAGATCAGCTTTAACCTCAGCTAGTGTCTGGGGCAGCAATATTTAAAAAATTATTAGAGAGGCTTTCTAGGTCTGCAAATTGGCATGCATCTGGGATGAGTGCCAGAGAATTCCTCTGAGTCATCTCTTCCAGTTACTCCTGACTGAACCTTGTGGTGCACAGTGATGTGTGCGCACCCACTGATAGCAGTTACTTGAGCAATAGCATGGCACAGAGGACTGGCAGGGTACATGGCAGTGTGTGAATGCCATTGCAAAGGAGGAGTTTTGGTGGACACTTAGAATATGCAAGGGGTTGTGAGGAGAGTGCACAAGACTCCCGCATTTGGGGAGGCTGGGCGTGAGTGCTGGAAGCTTCCTAGAAGTGGGGGGGCAGTGACCCTGAGACCATGGCCCTGCCCCCTCCCCCACCGCTGCTCGGCCTCCTCCCCCGACACCCTAGCCATACGCCACCCCCATTGCACCCCAGGCCCTGCTCTGCCCCTTCCCTTAGGCTCTCCCCTACCCTTTCCCCCCCTTATCGGAGCCCCCTCACCTGTCGCCTTTTCCCCCCCTACAGATCCCTCCTTCTTTTCTCCCATCCCATAAAGTCCCTCCCCACCCCCCGCCCGCCCAGAGAGCAGTGGGCGGGGGGAAGAGGCAGAGTGGGGATGGAAAGAGGAGCAGCGCAGGCGGGGCCATGAGGGAAGAGAACAAGAGGGAGTGGGGCCTCAGGGCGGAGCACGGGTGGGGCTATGGCCCGGGCACCCTTTCGGCTTTCAAAGGATGGTGCACTGCATCCTGTTTGGGGCAGCTTAGCCTCCCCTTGCCTTGCATTAGTTGTGCTCAAGTGGAGTTGTGCTGAGCACACAGAACTCTCTGTCTCTACATGGCCAATTGCTGTCTCCACAGAGGAAAGGTGTGTATGTTGGTGGGTGGGAGGGTGCAGTGGAACTGATATGACTTTAACTCTATATTTCCTTGTTAGCAGAGGATTAAGTTTAGCCCCACTCCCTGTTCTTGAAGGGCACAAGGCAGCATTGGGTGGGCAGCCACAACTCTGTGTCAATAGTCTTTTGGCAGGGAATTCGCTGTAAGTTACACTTCCCATTTCCAGTGTTCGCTGCCTGCGGGTGCCTCCTTTTCCCAAACCCCCTTTGCATACACAGCAAATCGCCTTCCTGAAGAGGTCAGTCCTACAAGGAGAGGGGCAGAGGTCAAAGGATTTTTTTCAAGGAAGCACAGGGGATCTTCACTGATAGAGAGAAAAGCTGTTTCCTGTCTGTGTTTGTGTTCTCAGAGAGCTAAATCCTTCAGGCACAGGTCGGGCAAAATTCCCATTGACTCAAGGTTTAGTTTTGCCTGAGTTTTGCCAGACTAAGGAGCGGGAGTTCCTCTTGAGTTAGAATACCAGGATTTGGCCATGAGAGGTTGGAAAGCAGGGGTGTTGTAGGCAGTTGGCTTGCAGCGGAAATCTTCTGTATCAGCACTTTCTTATAGGGGTTGTCTGTATGGTTAGATTGAACACAATAAGCTGGGATATAAATCTACCTTGCACTAGCCTGCTGCGCTCTAACACAGTGGCTCTCAACCTTTCCAGATTACTGTATCCCTTTTAGGAGTCTGATGTGTCTTGCATACCCCAAGTTTCACCTCACTTAAAAACTACATGTTTATAAAACCAGACATAAAAATACAAAAGTGCCACAGGTTTCAGAGTAGCAGCCGTGTTAGTCTGTATTCGCAAAAAGAAAAGGAGTACTTGTGGCACCTTAGAGACGAACAAATTTATTAGAGCATAAGCTTTCGTGAGCTACAGCTCACTTCATCGGATGCATTTGGTGGAATTTTCCACCAAATGTATCCGATGAAGTGAGCTGTAGCTCACGAAAGCTTATGCTCTAATAAATTTGTTCGTCTCTAAGGTGCCACAAGTACTCCTTTTCTTTAAAAGTGCCACAGCCACATTATTCCTGAAAAAGTGCTGACTTTCTCATTTGTACCATATAATTATAAAATACATCAATGGGAATATAAATATTGGTAGTTACATTTCAGTATAGGGTATATAGAGCAGTATAAACAAGTCATTGTCTGTATGGCATTTTAATTTGTACTAACTTTGCTAGTGCTTTTTACGTAGCCTATTGTAAAAGTAGGCAAATATCCAGATGAGCTGATGTACCCCCTGGAAGACCTCTGCATACCACCAGTAGTACATGTACCCCTGGTTGAGACCTACTGTTCTCATGGACTGTGTAGACTCTGCTGCTGGGCACGAAAAGTTCCCTAGCGCACTGTGACCTACTCCAGTTTCAAAGCGCACTAGGGAACATTTAGTGCATCGCAGCTGGGGCCACACGGACACTTAGTGTGCTGCAAGCTAGTGCAAAGTAGATTTATATCCCAGTTTACTGAGCACTAACTGTTCATTTAGACAAGCCCTAAATCTAGGGGGACTAAGGTCTGATCCTTTGCCCCTTGGAGATATCAGATGTCTTTCTGTTACTTCAATGGTTTTTAGTTCAGGCCCTAAAGGTCCAGTCTCACAGATGCTGAAGCCAATGGGAGTTGAGGGAGCTAGTCTCCTCCCAGGAGATGCTCAACACCTTGCAGGATCAGTCCTTCATTGGGACTGTCTATCTAGAGGTGCAGGTTTCATTAGTGCAGAAATTAAATAATAATGAAAAATAAATTAAAAATAACACACATGGGAAAAGAAAATTTTATAAAGCAGAAACTGTTTAGTAAGCACGTGGTAAAAATATAAAGGCAGGTTAAAAAGAAACATTTAAAATATTAAATATAAGAGCAGGTTAAGAAAGGAGCATTTAAAAACATTAAATAATATTGAAAAATAGGTTAAAAAAGAGCAAAAAAAAAAGGGGAATTTACTAAAGCAGAGACGTAAAAAGTATAAAGGGAGGTTAATAGAAAAGCATTTGAACTATTAAATACAAGGATAGATTCAGAAAAGAACATTTAAAAAGAGTTAAATAAAAGAGAAACATATAAAGATAGGTTAAAAGAGAGATCAGGGCAAGAAAAGGGAAAAGGTCGTCCTTTTTCAAAGGGTAAAGATAGACAGCACGTGGTTGAGTCAGAGAGAGAGAGAGAGAGATCTTACCCTTCCAACTGTTCCCGGGGAAAGAGGTAACTTCCCAGGTTCACAATCCCTCAGGCTAGTTAGCTCCACCTTTGGATCAGACCAATCAGATGCTGTTCTACAGCTGCGTCATAGAATACATTTTCCTGAACCAATCCTATAGTTCCAAGAGTCTTAAATAAGAGCCATCTCCTTTAACTGCCTTATTCTTATCTAAAAAAACAGACCTCAAGCATCTTTCCTGCCATGTAGCCCTTTTACATAGGTGCTTCAATAAAGGTTAAAACTATAAGCCCTTCGTAACAAATAATTGTTAGACTAACATTGGTTATTTTTTAGTGAGGACAATCTGAAGTTGCAACAAAGCCTCTGTTAGCAAAAACAGCATCTGTAAACCAGTGGATCAGAGATAAAAAGGCTGCTTCTTCCCCCACTTTTTAACAAATAGAGGTGAAAGTTGTATTAAGTTTTGAAAAGGAATAAACTCTTTAAAAGACAAGCCTATGTGAAGACAGAGCCCATTATTTAACCTTTTTTACACGTGTTTCAATTTAAAAAAAAAAAGAGCATGCAGAAACACCCCAGAGTGAAAATCACAGAACCTTAGTAACAACTAGTTTATATTCCCTTTATTCTGTAATCCAGTGGATCAGAGAGAAGTTTATATTCCTCCCCACTTTTTAACAAAGCCATGCAAAAGTTATATTAAGCTTTCATTTTCTTAGGACTTTTAGATTTAAGTATGAATTTTTCTGTTGCATTATCAGAATATCTTTGTTTTTAAATGTTTGCAACCTGTGTGCTGAGACACAGGTTTCAGCTCCTGTGTTTGTTTTGGGTCCATAGATTTTATTAAAACAATACATCACAGACTGGAGTTGTGGCTTTCTCTACATTTTACAAACAGATAAGACTAATTAGGCTAGCCAGTGATCCATGCACTGTAGTCTGCCTTAGCAATGCTGTATGGGTCACCCTTTCAGTTTGCTTGTTTTTTCACACAGACTTTTTTCCTAACTTTTGAAACGCTGTTAAAGTTTTAACAAAGGGTAAGATTGCATCGAAAGATACTTTGTGAAAGTTATAACAAGTATTTTATTCCATTTACTGATTGTAAAAGACAAAAAGATTGTCTCTTTGTGACTGCATGAAGCTCAGAGATAGCCTATCTGAAGAACACCCCTACCCCTTCACTTCCCCCCATACTTTTAACACTTGCTAAACATACAGTGTTTCATTATATAAAGGTTTTTTTAACATTTAACATGAAAATACAGCATTGACTGAGATGTAACATAACATGATCTTTTTAAAGGATATTCTGTATGCAGTGAAACCTATTTGAAGCATTATGTTTGTTTTAAAGTTTAACATGAAAAAGCAGTATTGACTGAATTGTAACAAAACAAGGCCACTCTTAGGGATATTTTGTAGAAGTTTAGTGAACTTAAAAAAGCTTAAGATACTAGCCTATCCTTTTAAAAAATAGTGTTTTTAAAGTATCAAAACAGCAACTGGGTAAGAATATGAAAACTGGCAATTGAGGGGAGTTTACATATGTGTTTTAATTAACAAAAAAATAAACAAGACTGCTTTTTAAAGTTTGGATTTATACAAAAAACACAAGAAAAAAATTACCTTATGTAAAAAAAAGTTAGCTGTTGTTGTGGGGTATTTTTGTTTTTTGTTGTTGTTTTTTTTAAACCAGAGATTAGGAGTCTGCCTTCCCCACACATACACACCTTCGTACCTCCCCCCCGCCCCCACTTCTTCTTTTTCAATGTGTTTTAAAATCTAAACTGAGAACAAACAAATTTTTTAAAAAGCCACAACCACAGGGATCAGGCCATGGGGGTAAGAAAGCTGTCCTGAGTTTTAGGGGGAATGCTGATAACTCTTTTAGTGAAACTGTTTTGTAGGCAGCCATTCTGTGTTAGTTGTTATGCTTTAGCATGGGCAAACGTTTGTCATTCAGAAGCACTTTTCCACTTTATGAGGTATTATCTCCCCCATCCTACAGCCTATCAGAAATATTAACAAAAACTTAAAGATACTTTGTAGCAGGGCCTGCAAAGCAACTATTACAATTTTGTTTATCATTATCTTGTCTAGGCCCCTAGAGAATATTTTTTGTTTTGTTTTTATAAAACACTTTTATGCAAACCCTAGATGATGTAGAGCATTAAATAATATGAAACAATAGACGAGAGACCTGAGAAATTATTGAAATCAGAAGGGTCCTGATCAAGTCCTAATGCGGAGGGCCTGGGGTAGAAAATGAAAAGGTATAGCCGAAGCGGAAGACGGTATGATTTAAGAGAGGTTCTGGGGCTGCTTTGCAATGGTTCAGATGCCCCAACAGCCTATATACCTCGTGCACAAGCGCCAGGGGTGCGGGGGCCTTTGTTAGAGGAACAGGTTGCTCATGTACATCTTGTTGGTGTTGACAAACTGTAACCTAACTGCACATAAACCCCACACCCCTTGAACTCCATAAAAACATGCTTTATGCAGTTATTTTCAACTGACATTTTATTTTACAACATGCCCTGTTTTATTCTCTAACTTTTAGTGTTTTTTCTTAGCAAGATTTTGTAATTCGCTGAACGAAGAAGACATTCAACATTTTGCATTAAACATTTATCTGTCGGTTTGATGGTTTCATCTAAAACGCTATTTTGGTCCTCGGCCTCTGTCACTTTGTCCACCAATTCTGCCCTAGAGCTAAATGTTCCTGGGTTAAACAGAGGTACTGCAGCATGTATCCCAACATGATGATGCTATTTAACACACTCTCCATACACAAACTACCACCAATTTCTTTAATTTTATAGTTCACATCATCTAAAGACCAGTACACGCAGGCGTGATGGTGCACCCAGGACAATCCTCATTTTGTTTCTCTCTCAGGCAGTGCTTGATGATTCCGTGCACAGCCGCTCGCACAATTGCACACACCACAGGTTTTTTTAGGGTTTTGAACTTGCACAGGCTTAATACTGAATTTCTCCCTCAACTTTAGATAGTACAGGTCTATAGAATAAGCATCCCCCTCTGTTTCGGCATTCTGCTGATTTTGGATCTGGGCAAAAACAGATCGGGCCCAATCCGCTCTGCCCTTTGGAGCTGTCGGTGTCCAGAACCTCCAAGTCCTCTGAATAACCGTTGCTCGGCTGCTGAAAAATTCACAGTAAGAATACGTGTAAGGCATCTTTGTACCTTTTTCATAACATGATTTTAAAACCTTTTACGCCGTGTGTCAAGGGACCCCTGTTGCACGCAGCTTTTAAAAACAACAAACGCAATATGTCCTAGTGAGGTAAACAGAAAGGAGCATAAACACTGCCAAATTAAATGTAAAAATATAGTAAGAAAAGCCAATAAGGAGTTTGAGGAACAGCTAGCCAAAAACTCAAAAGGTAATAACAAAATGTTTTTTAAGTACATCAGAAGCAGGAAGCCTGTTAAACAACCAGTGGGGCCCCTGGACGACCGAGATACAAAAGGAGCACTTAAAGACAATAAAGTCATCATGGAGAAACTAAATTAATTCTTTGCTTCAGTCTTCACTGCTGAGGATGTTAGGGAGATTCCCAAACCTGAGCCGTCTTTTATAGGTGACAAATCTGAGGAATTGTCACAGATGGAAGTATCACTAGAGGACGTTTTTTGAATTAATTGAGAAACTTAACAGTAACAGGTCACCAGGACCAGATGGCATTCACCCAAGAGTTCTGAAAGAACTCGGATGTGAAATTGCGGAACTATTAACTATGGTTCGTAACCTTTCCTTTAAATCAGCTACTATACCCAATGACTGGAAGATAGCCAATGTAATGCCAATATTTAAGAAGGGCTCGAGAGGTGATCCTGGCGATTACAGACTGGTAAGTCTAATGTCAGTACCAGGCAAATTAGTTGTCAGAAACATAGAAGAACATAAATTGTTGCACAAAAGTCAGCATGGTTTCTGTAAAAGATCATGTCTTACTAATCTATTAGAGTTCTTTGAGGGAGTCAACAAACCTGTGAACAAGGGGAATCCAGTGGACATAGTGCACTTAGATTTCCAGAAAGCGTTTGACAAGGTCCCTCACCAAAGGCTCTTATGTAAATTAAGTTGTCATGGGATAAGAGGGAAGATTCTTTCATGGATTGAGAATTGGTTAAAAGACAGGGAACAAAGGGTAGGAATAAATGGTAAATTTTCAGAATGGAGAGGGGTAACTAGTAGTGTTCCCCAAGGGTCAGTCCTAGGGCCAATTCTATTCAACTTATTCATAAATGATCTGGAGAAAGGGGTAAACAGTGAGGTGGCAAAGTTTGTAGATGATACTAAATTGCTCAAGATAGTTAAGACCAAAGCAGACTGTGAAGAACTTCAAAAAGATCTCACAAAACCAGGTGATTCGGCAACAAAACGACAAATGAAATTTAATGTGGATAAATGTAAAGTAATGCACATTGGAAAAAATAACCCCAACTATACATACAATACGGTGGGGGCTAATTTAGCTTCAACTAATCAGGAGAAAGATCTTGGACTCATCATGGACAGTTCTCTGAAGATATCCATGCAGTGTGCAGCAGCAGTTAAAAAAGCAAACTGGATGTTAGGAGTAATTAAAAAAGTGATAGAGAATAAGACGGAGAATATCTTATTGCCCTTATATAAATCCATGGTATGCCCACACTTGAATACTGTGTACAGATGTGGTACCCTCATCCCAAAAAAGATATACTGGCATTGGAAAAGGTTCAGAAAAGGGCAACTAAAATGATTAGGGGTTTGGAACGGGTCCCATATGAGGAGAGATTAAAGAGACTAAGACTTTTCAGCTTGGAAAAGAGGAGACTAAGGGGGATATGATAGAGGTATATAAAATCATGAGTGATGTGGAGAAAGTGAATAAGGAAGTTATTTACTTGTTCCCATAATATAAGAACTAGGGGCCACCAAATGAAATTAATGGGTAGCAGGTTTAAAACAAATAAAAGGAAGTTCTTCTTCACTCAGCGCACAGTCAACCTGTGGAACTCCTTGCCTGAGGAGGTTGTGAAGGCTAGGACTATAACAGGGTTTAAAAGAGAACTGGATAAATTCATGGAGGTTAAGTCCATTAATGGCTATTAGCCAGGTTGGGTAAGGAATGGTGTCCCTAGCCTCTGTTTGTCAGAGGGTAGAGATGGATGGCAGGAGAGAGATCACTTGATCATTACCCGTTAGGTTCGCTCTCTCTGGGGCACCTGGCATTGGTCACTGTCTATATACAGGATACCGGGCTGGATGGACCTTTGGTCTGACCCAGTATAGCCTTTCTTATGTACTTATGTCTCTATGTGGGCTTGATCCAAAAGGCTTTAGCCAACCGAGCACCGGTGACTGTCTCTCTGCCTACCATCCCTTGATCGTTCTTATATACAATATACCTGTGCCTTGTCTCCGTACAGCCCTTTGTTTGAATCATTTGGGTTCTCCTGGTTGGAGTCTCAAACAAATCTTGGCCCAGCGATCTGGCCTAGTGTTTCTCCACCATGTCATTCTTGCGGGTATAGGCATCATTAGCTATCCCTGTTTCCCCGCTCCCGTGACCCATCTCAAACACGGTTTGCCACAACAGTGCGTTTGTTTCTTCACGCCCCATAGCAGTGACCGTTTCACATCTCTTCTTGAGAGGCTTGACTGCCGGTGTTGGCGAGGGCCTTCCAGGTGCAGCCATCTTTAATCATCAGATGCTGTTTTTGCTAACAGTGGTTTTGCTGAAAAAGCATGTTGCTTCAAATTGTCCTTACTAAAAAAATGACCAATGTTAGTCTAAAACATAGAGAGAAACTTTTTTATCACTATAATTTACTTCTATAAACAGGTTCTCTGTGTTTTTAACCCTGGGATGTTTCTGCATGCTAACTTTTTATTGAAACACATGCAAAAGTGCTAAATGAAGGGATGTCTCTTCAGATAGGCTTGTCTTTTAAAGTGTTCATTCCTTTACGAGACTTAATATAACCTTCACCTCTATTTGTTAAAAAGTGTGGGAAGAAACAAACTTCTTCTCTCTGATCCACTGGTTTTCAGAATAAGGGGAATATAAACTGTCTGTTACTAAGGACTTGTGGTTTTAAACCTGGGGTGTTTCTGCATGCTCTATTTTATTGAAACACACCTGTAAATAAAGGGATGTGTCGTCATATAGATTGTCTTTTAAAGTGTTTGTTCCTTTACAAAACTTAATATAACTTTCACCTCTATTTGTTAAAAAGTGGGTGAAGAAGCAGCCTTCTTATCTCTGATCCACTGGTTTACAGACGCTGTTTTTGCTAACAGAGGCTTTGCTGCAACTTTAAATTGTCCTCACTAAAAAATAACCAATGTTAATCTAAAACATAGGGGAAAACTTTTAAAAATTGTTTGTTACTAAGGGCTTATGGTTTTAATCTTTATTAAAGCACCTGTGTAAAAGAGCTACATGGCGGGAAAGATGCTTGGGGTCTGTTTTTTTAGATAAGAATAAGGCAGTTAAAGGAGATGGGTCTTGTTTAAAACTCTTGGGATTATAGGATTCATTCAGGAAAATGTATTCTATGACGCAGCTGTAGAACAGCATCTGATTGGTCCGATCCAAAGGTGGAGCTAACTAGCCTGAGGGATTGTGAACCTGGGAAGTTGCCTCTTTCTCCAGGAATAGTTAGAAGGGTAAGATCTCTCACTCTCTAGCCTGGTCTACACTGGGTGGGGGATGATCTAAGTTATGCAACTTCAGCTACATGAAAAACATAGCTGAAGTTGACGTATTTAGATCTACTTACCATGGTGTCTTCACTCCGGTAAGTTGACGGCTGATGCTCTCCCATCGACTCCGCGTAAACCTCTCGCCCTGGTGGAGTACCAGAGCCAATGGGAACACACTCAGCAGTCGATTTATCGCATCTAGACTAGATTTATCGCTGCCCATCAATCCAGTGGGTAATGTAGACAAGCCCTCTGACTCAACCATGTGCTGTCTATCTTTGCCCTTTGCAAAGGGGCTTTCTTTTCCCTTTTCTTGCCCGGTTCTGTCTTGTAACTTATCTTTATATGTTTCCCTTTTATTTAACTCTTTTAAAATGTTCTTTTCTTAACCTATCCTTGTATTTAATAGTTCAAATACTTTTCTATTAACCTCCCTTTATACTTTTTATCGTGTGCTTACTAAACAGTCTCTGCTTTAGTAAATTCCCTTTTTTTTGCCATGTGTGTTCTTTTTTTAACCTATTTTTCAATAGTATTTAATGTTTTTAAATGCTCTTTTCTTAACCTACCCTTAAATATAATATTTTAAAGGATTCTTTCTTAACCTGCCTTTATATTTTTACCATGTGCTTACTAAACAGTTTCCTTTATGTGTTTCTCTTTTATTTAACTCTTTTTAAATGCTCTTTTCTTAACCTACCCATATATTTAGTACACCTTTTACATTATCTCAAAAAAATTTATTCTTTAATAACATACCAAACTAGTCCTTTAAAAGCACCTCTCCTTACTAAACCTAACCAAAAATCTCTCTTTTCTTTAATAACTTGCCTCTATTCTTTCAAACTAACCCTTTAAAAAAAATTATTGCCATTTTTTTAAAGTTCTCTCTTTCTATTCTTTAATAACATACCAAACTAGTCCTTTAAAAGCACCTCTCCTTACTAAACCTAACCAAAAATCTCTCTTTTCTTTAATAACTTGCCTCTATTCTTTCAAACTAACCCTTTAAAAACAAATATTGCCATTTTTTTAAAGTTCTCTCTTTCTATTCTTTAATAATATGCCAAACTAGGCCTTTAAAATCATCTCTCATTACTAAACCTAACCAAACAATCTTTCTTCTCTTTAATAACCTGAAGGAACATTAATTCACACCTTGCAGAGTCAAGCACAGGAGTTTATTACGCACAATGCTGGCGGAGTGTCACTTTGCTTATTAGGCTCAGAGACACTGCAGAACAATTAATTACAATAGATTATATAGGGTGCTCATTGGTCAGAGAGAAGCAATGGGGATGGTTTTTCCCAAGCCCCTGCATAGGTTCTAGCGGCAAGACAAGATAAGCACAATAAGCCAGTGGTCTAAAAGATTACATGATGGCTCTGCCCAAAGCTCAAATTAATATATTTCTGACACACAGGTAATTACCCCCAAACTATGTCTATTAAAATGTATAGGTTAAATCCTAATTTTGGGGTCCAGGGGAATGAGGTAGCAGCTCTCCCAGTTGACCAACAGGTGCATTCCTGGAGATTTAAAGCAAAAAAAGCAGTAATTAGTACTTAACAATAACAGTTGTTTATAAGTTTACCCTTGCATTTTTGTGGGCTAGGATTGGCATACATCCGTGAGGGGAGGGAGTCATAACTCATGTCAGTCATATTGGGCCTCTCCCCAAACTCTGTCTCGGATCTGAGGGGTATTGTACCACTATCTCCTCTCTGCATTAGGGAGTAACCGTGAGGCCTTTATCAACACTTCATGTGTCTATAACTCATGATAATGATGCCCAATTACACTCGGCGTTAGGCTGACTCTGCTTACTGACTTGAAACACACAAGGTTATCTGTTGACCCCAACTTTCTCCTAGCCATGTATTGTTTTCTGTTAGCCAGCCCCCATGGCTCAGGCCAAGCTGTGGACTCCAGGCCTATATGAAAAGTTCTTAGCAGAACTGTAGTTAAGATCTTACATCCACAGCAAATGAATTTTGGCCCTTCACAACCTTTCTTTCCTTTTTTACTCTAAATCTTACCAAATCTTTCTTTTTTTAATCTTTAAGCTCTCTTATTCTATTCTTTCAACCTTTTTCTCTAAACAATCAAAGCACAAGCATGCAACACTCCCCTTATTTAAACATAAAAAATAATCAAAATTTTTTTTTCAAAATGGCTGTCGGTTCCAAACCTCAACACCAGCGGAAATAGGGACGGAGGGCAGGAAATAAGCCCTAAATGGGACTTGGAAACCTGTCAAAAATATATAATGATGGATGCTATCGAGGTTTATACTAGTAAGAGTAACCAAGGTCTACCCCATTGAAAGGATAATCCCAACCCAATGATCTGCTCTGGAAACTGGATGGATGTATTTTGGAAAGCATGGACTCTTTAGCACATTTAATTCTCTGTGAATTCACCCTGATGATTTCATGGAAGACTTTGCTTTAGTTACTGAGATAGCATTGCTGAGGTGCCATGGATTTACTGTTTCTCAATGTACAGACAAAAGGGTCTGATCCTAAAAGCCACACTCTGCTGAGGTATCCCTACTAGCATAATTCTCACATTGACTTCAGTGGGATTATTTGCATAAGTAAGGATCTCTCACGTTGGGCAAAGGTAGCAGGATTATGCCCTGATTCTTTGCAGAGGGTGGCTGAATGCATTTGGGATCTGTAGCTAAACCCTTTTTAATCTAGCTGCTGTTTGTTCACGCTTACATATGCTACAGTGTGGATTCCTCTGCTGAGCCAGTTAACTTTTTCTCTGAGCCAGTTGTTTGGAAATGATCACCACATGTTTTTGGTTTTTTTTGTAAAATCTGTTGTAAATGTTGACTCTTACTGTTTGCTTCACAAATAGAGAGGTGAAACACAAGCTAACTGATAAAAATCTGATATGTGTTCTATTTAGTATTTATTTTTAGCTAGTCTCTTCCAGCTGCTGATTCTAGAAACTAATTATTGAACACTGAAGCTTGAATAATATGCATTAAATACAGCAGATTGGTTCATTACAAATACTGTTTAAAAACAAGTCTGACTCAACAATATTATTACCAGACATCATTTGCTTGTCTAAATAGTACTAATTGTAAGGTATGGATTTCCCATACGTGGTAAATGTATATTTATGATTTTATTAATGCAAAGTTTATTTCATAGCATTAAGAGCCTTAAGGGTCAGAGATGCTTCTCTCAAATACTCATTGTTCTGAGTATTATCTTCTTTCCATGTGATTCTCTCTGAGCATTGAAGTATATGCTCATACTATTAGTGTCTCCACCTGACCTGTTTCTAGGCAATATCCTCAGTGTAAGATACAAATCATAAACTTGATAAACCTAGAGATGGGCCTCAAACCATCTTTTCTATTCATCCCTGAAAGTGTAGCTTCAGATCTAATTTTTCTGGATCCAGGCCATCTCTAGATAAAATGGAATGTGCTATATAGCTGCAGACTGCTACAGTAAGAGACAGAAGGTAGTAACAAAAGAAAACAGAATTTTTCACTGCAGTATAATTTGTTCTATAATCTCTTGATCTTTATAGGTCACAAAAATGTTCAGAAGTACAATGAATGGTCAATAAAAGGGTTTCGAGTATTGAGGGTTTTTTTAGTATCTGGAAAGGTCTGTGGCTATCTGCAGGCCAAAAAGTTTACATAAAATGTGGTGAGTTTGTGTATATTGTTGTATAATTATTGCTGCATTAGGTTGTATACTTCGTATTCCTCTTTTGTGGTGTGGATTGCTTGCTTGTTGTAGATGTATAGCAATGCATCCTATTTAACTCTCAGATTGGTACTGACTTTTCACTTTAGAGGCAGATAGGCAATGCACTGAGTGTTATATACAGAAGATAAAAAAGAGAGCTTCATTAACTTGAGCTGAATGGGACAACACTACACCCCTTTCTCAGAGTCAAATCTCCCCTGGGTCTCCCTTTTTTAAAGCCAACTCATACCTGATTGCTACAGGAAGCAAGTAAAATCCATGAAGTCATGTGAACGTGTGAGAAACAAAAGCAAACTTCACAGATTAGCAATAAACATGGACAGTATGCTCGTTTGAGTTCAGCATTGAAGAGCTGCCAGTCCCAGCCCTTTCCACAGGACTTGACCAGTTAGGTGTGTATTGTAGTCACACCCATCTCAATAGATCTGTCAGCTTTCCCGCTTTTGTTCAAGTGTGATATCATGTTTCTTGCGGCGAGTGATGGAAGACAATGCTAACTCCCTTTCCTCTAGATATAACAGGCGGAGTTCAGGAAAGCAGTATTGACATTCCCTAAGCAGGGGAGACATTACAGTCAATACAATTGGCAGACTGTGAACTGACTTAACCTTGTCCCAAATAGTTGTGGGCTTTTGTGGGCGTGCTGCTGCATAGGCAAAAATCTTGTTCCAATGTGGAGACCATCCCTCAGGGCTTGACTCCTGGTTACATGAAATGCCCTGTAATTTCCTTTACTTCATCATCACCCACAGCCAAAGGACTTGATTCCCAAAGATGCTGTTGAAGTGAGATATAATATAATGAATGCCTCTCTCCAACAGTACACAATCCAAAGTACATCTCCGTTGTACTGACAAAAGGGACAGGTTTAATGCTAGTGATAAACCTGTAGCAAAACCAGGAATGTGAACAGTCTTGTCTTCTGTGGAGATTCTGTTCTACACTTTGCACATGGCCTTTAGCATCATGATGGGCTGAACCAAAGCTCTGGATCAAACCGCCTCCTTCCCCGACATTTCTGAAGTTTGGAGTCAATTCCCAATGTCATGGCTTGAGCCCATCTCAGTTTAATTCAGAATGGGAATAGTTTTCAGTGTTCTCATCTTCACTTTAAAGGACTTGTTCTTGGCCTGTTAACAGGATTCTGAACCAGACTGGGAACTTATTACAGTCTTTCACATTGGGCTTCAGCAATGTTAGTGTCTGAGCCTCATTTTAACAGCTATGAACCTGGAAAAATCAACAGCAATTAAAAACAAGTTCTAATACATTTTGCCAACTATTGCTGGTGGGAAGCTTATGAATTTTCAGACTACCAAGCATGAGACAATCCAGAGGGTTCCTAAAACTTAAGAATGGGATAACCCAGTGGGTTCCTAAAACTACGAGTTATTTTTGTGGATTTTATTTCAATTCATATATGGTGAAAAATGACCTTCAAAGTCTTTCAGCAAAAGCATCTTTACAGCATAACTATAATTCAGTGTGTGTGTGTGTGTGTGTGTGTGTGTGTGTATATAAAGCTAAACAAATATAATTAAAAAATATCAAAACTATATTACAAATCATACTGTATCAGAGATTCTTCAGAATGAGGCATAATGAAATTAAAGAAAATGAAAAGACAAATGAGTGCTGTTTTGCATCATGTTTTTATAGTTGCCTAGAGTGGAAAGTTATAGCAGTTTGGGGTTTCAAGAGCTCTATTTTTGTTTTGTGAAACATCCCCCCCTTTATTTAAATAATTGTGTTTTCCCCCCCAAAGGAAATGTAAACAACCCCCTCAGTGGTGTCTCTCACCAACAGAAGCCTGTGTTATTCAACAATAAGGTTTCTCACAGACAAAGTCATTCTTGCCCTGCTTCTCCAACTATTGAGATATAAACTAAAAATGCATAGCACTTCAAATCATGTGTTTTAAGCCAAAGCCAAATGGAACTTAAATTCAAGTGTTTTGCATTCTGTTCTACATGTATAGCCAAAGCTTGTTCTAACTAAAACAAATAATAGAGACAACACTTGGATTCACCATCAGCTATTTCAGTATGATCATGATGTTATATATGATATTTTGATGAGACCTGGGTCTAAATCAGCACCTGTAAATTTTGAAAAAAGTTCTAACGTGGAATATCTGCTAAAGGAGAAACAGGGCCAGGGTTTCTGCTCCCTCCTCCCCGGGAGTGGGTGAGTTACAGTGTCTAACAATTCTTTCTGTCTGCAGCACTTGAATTAGTTACAGCAGGTGGTGGCACAGTGTCCTGGTACTTTTCTGTTGGCTCCAGTAGTTTCCATAAAAATTAAACTTAGTCAAAGTGTGCAGAATTTAAACTCTTTGTCACAGCTAATCCAGAAGTTATGGGTTTGATGCAGAAATCATGGGGTGAAATGCTGTGTCCTGTGGAAAGTAGTAATTTTATACAGGAGGTCAATCTAGACGATCATAATGGTCTCTTCTGGCTGTAAAATCTATGGGTTTGGGGTTTTTATTAACTTTCTAGGTATATGTGTGCAAAGAAAACCTTGCAAACGTGACGTGCTGTACAACTGTCTGAACCCTGCAAATAGACAGTTTGAAACAAAAGCTCTACCACTTCAGTCTGGGCAGGCTGCACTCAGCGCACAACCTAAGGGGTTGCAAAGGTGGCTCTGTATCATCTTGGTAGCTATACAGTGCCGCTATGTGTCTGCGGTTGGTGTAAGTTAGAGTAGAGTTATTCTGATACGAGGAGTTCCAGCAGCTAGGAATAGCTAGAGCATGGAGGCATTGGGCCAGGCCTGAACCCATCAATCCATAAAAGTGAAGTGAAATCCCATGATAATCCAAATGAGATGGGCATATTGTGAGATGAGTAGAGCTAGTAAGAACATTGTCACTGAAATTACAGTTTGGTAAAAAATGCTGATTCGTCGAAGCTGAAACATTTTGCAGGGATGTATCAGTTGCCATTAAACATTCATCAGGAAAGTTTTGGGTCAAAGAAAGAGAGAGACTGACTATAGCTTGGTGATTAGGGCCTGAGATGTGGAATATTCAAATTCCTCCTCTGCTTGATTTTTAGTGGTCTGGGATGAAAAACTCTGCTCTGAATCAAGTAGAGCAGGGACTTGAATTTGGGTCTGCCAGGCCAGTGCCCTACCCACACATGAAAGAATTTCATTGTGCTTCACTGTGATTACAAGGAAGCTCACTGGAAAGTGACAGGCTGGAGTGCAGGATCTGCAATGAACCAGTTAAAACACGTGTAACTTTTTAAGTATACATTTGTGATACCCATCCTCCAGTTAAGTCTGATAAACCTGTTCCAAACTCAGCAAATACATTAACATTTGCAAGATAAGGGTCAAACACAGAGAAAAGAGCAAGCTCACCAAAAAGGGCTGTATAATTCACCAACATATTTGCAAATCTGTTTTTTCATTATCCTCTCAGCTCTAGTTAATGACTAAAGCTTACATTTTAAAAACTGAAATAACTTTAACCATGTGTTTTCTTTTTCATCATGTATTCTGTTTGTTTACTTTTTGCATTTTATTCAGCCTGGAGGGTGAAATTACACTGGGTCAATTTCATTTTCAGTTTCCAGCAAGTCTCTCTGGTTCTCATGTGCCAGCAGAATGCAGTTGTGTTTGCATTTTTGACAATGCAAAATAGTGTTTGCATCTGAAACAACTGTTTGCCTAGGCTTTTCTCTTTTCATGTTGTGAAAACATTTGTATTCTCTCTAGATTTTGTACACCCATCCTTTATTTTTAGAAAACTGAAATGTGGGACCTGAATCTCAATTTATACCAGTGTATCTTTGAAAATCAATTTCGATTAGTTTTTCCATCAGCTTAAGAGATCACACAGATGACCAATAAAATAGACTAAAGTGTATAGGAAGCCAAGGGATTGATTCTCCTCTTTTATGTCAGTTTTAGACCAGGATAATAACTGGATTAACTTTATGGGAGCTATTCCTGAATTACACCAGAGCAAATGAGATGAGAATCAGACCTATTATGTACAAGTGACACATCATTCACCTTAACTTCCTTCATCGCTGGTTTCAAAATGAGACTGTTAGCAATGGCAAATTGCTGATCTACTTTTCACCACAAAGCAAATACTCTTTAATGGTTCAGGCTCCCATCCAAGTCCCTCCCTTACTAGTGGTAGACTATTCTTATAGAACTCATCTTCTGCGAGGGTATCTTTATCATCACCACCATGTTACCTTATAAAACCCAACAGAGGATAACACCAAGCTCCTCCTGTTTCAAGAACAAGTCTTCAGTGTTGTGTAAGAGATACGCAGTCCCACAGAATCTGGGCATCAGCAGTATATGAAATCCATGCTTTACACAGAGCAGGCACATAATTGTCTTGGGCTAGGTAAATGAATAAGAAGAAAGCAGAACAAGGGAATCAACTGATGTCTATATTTTAAATTCTAATTTCTTAAATCAGAGGGACTCCATTGACTATAATCAGGCTTCAAGTTTTGTTCCTTACTGCTATTTATCAGCAAAAGCTTTAATTTTATTATTTCTGGCTGTTAAGTGGCAGAGACGGGCTTGAACAATAACATAATTACAATGATGTATCAACTTTGTCTTTCTACTGCGGTTGAGCTTTCAGGAGGGTAGTTAGTTTGGTGGGCGGCGGTTTGGTCTTCAGGTTACTGCACTGGATGGGGACTCTGAAGACCTGGGTTCTCAGCCTGGCTCTATCGATAGCTTGCTGAATGACCTTTGACAAGGCATTTTGCCTTGGTTTACTCCTCTCTGAAATGGAGATGATGACTTTTATTTATCTTTGTGAAGTGCTTTGAGATTGTTTGATCAAAAGAGCCAGGCATTATTGCCTAGAGCTAGGACAAGAGGTCATGCGCTTAATCTGCAGCAAGGGAGATGTAGGTTAGATAGTAGAAAGTTTTTCCTAACTATAAGGTTAGATAAGTGCGAGAACAGTCTTCTAAGGGAAGTTGTGAAATCCCTGTCATTGGAGGTTTTTAAGAACAAGTTGGACAAACACTTGCCAGGGATGGCCTACATTTGCTTGGTCCTGCCTCGCACAGGGGGCTGGATTTGGTAATTTCTCAAGGTCCCTTCCAGCCCTACATTTCTATGATTATTATTATGAACAGAACTCAGATGCAAGAATCTGACTACATTTGGGAAAGTACCTGGTCACTGTTATCTTTTAGTCACCAAAAACATTTGGCATTTTTCATGGCATCAGTGGACTTTGGATTACATAAGATGGACTCTGGAAACCAGAGCCCATAACATTCAGCAAATACTTTTAAATTAAAAATAAAAAAGAAGGGAGGACTGTTTATCATGAACCTGCGCTTATGGCCCAATTCCACAACCCTTATTTATGTCAGAAATTTTTACAATTCACTTCAACCATTCCCACTAGTTAAGGAGATCTGAAATTTTGAAATTGAAAATTTTGACCAAACTTTTAGTCAACATTTTAAATTTTGTCCACCATAGAATCATAGAAATATAGGGCTGGAAGAGACCTTGAGAAGTCATCAAGTCCAGCCCCATCTGCTGAGGCAGGACCAAGTAAAGCGGACCATCCCTGATAGGCCTTTGTGTAACCTATCAATAACACTCCTCTCCCTCCCAAAAATAACAGAATGGTGTTCCTTGCCTCTGTTTGCCAGAAGCTGGGAATGAGCGACAGGGAATGGATCGCTTGATGATTACCTGTTCTGTTCGTTCCCTCTGGGGCACCTGGCATTGGCCGCTGCCGGAAGACAGGATACTGGGCTTGATGGACCTTTGGTCTGACCCAGGATGGCCATTCTTATGTTCTTATGATATTTTTGTGAAAATTTGTATCCATTTTTTAACCAGCTCTATTAGGAAAGATTGTTCTATTCTTATAAGTAAGTGTGGCAGGATTAGGTCCATAATTGGTTCATTTCTTTGTGAGGCCCAATGAAATTATAACTGTAAATTTCAGTATTGGTTAATTTAGTTCTGCACTTATAATAATAAATAAAATACTGCATTTCATTTTAAAGATTTGTTAGAGAAGCTGTCAGGTTTGATTACTTTCTTTAACAACATTGCCAAAATGATGTATTTCTTGGTTTCTAACTAGATTTAGTAGTACTACTAATAATATGAATTTGTTTAGAGCCACCAACGTGCCAATATATTCTTTTCTGTACAATACACAAAAATAAAGACATCCCAAAGAGCTTTCTATCTAAAACATAGACACCCTGAGAAATCCAGAGGTGCAGGAGACTTAGTGGTTAGTGTTTGTTTTAGATGATAAACTCACTTTTGTGGGCTTCATGGACGAAATGTTTTTTTAAAGGGACTTGAAAGAAGTGAGGTTGATGCCTTGGAAAACTGGGCTGTCTGTTTTCAATATACTCTAAATTAGTCTTAAACCACATAGTTACATAATGTCATATAACAAATACACAGCAAAAGGCCCTACATTGAAATGCTAATGTGTAATTCTCTCTATCCTGAGGATGAAGGCCAAGTACAGACTCTAGCCATCCTGTTGCTAGGGTGTCCATTTGGTTTATATTCATATCTCCACGTGGGTCATGAGAAAAAACTAATTTAATTTCCCAACAATAGCAAAGGCCTATATAAATCCAGCCTAAACTTTTTGGATATATTACTTTATAGGCTCTGTTTAATGACACTGTTTCTACCTAGGATAATAAAAGGGTTTGATGTGTGTATTGAAGTGATTACTTAGATAAGTTTCCACCTCCCAACGGTTGAAGAAGGGTTCTTCGCTACAAGGCAGTAGGGTGGTAATTGGAACAATCAAATTACCACTATAATAATATTTGGCATTTCTGCAAGTTCCACTCCAGTATCTTAACTTAGTTTACATACAAATACAAATGAAGTCAATCTCACCACCCCCCACTCTCATGTCATTGTACAGTTGGGGAAACTGAGTCACAGAAAGGTGAAGTGACTTGCCCAGGAAGCTTGTGGCAAAGCGAGGAATCTAATCCAGCTCTCTCTATATTTCTATGGCTGTGTTTTAATCATGAGATATGTTCCAAGCTCCTGTCTTCTGCGCAAGAATCTAAGCTTTCATTTAAGAAAAATAAGTTTCTAGTCTGCACTGAGAGTGGCGTCTCAAGAGGGTAACTTATTTTGTGGGTTTATTTTTTCCCCGTTCAGTCCCTGATTCAGACTGGAGGCTAGATCCTGGATAGTGTTCAGTGCTCTCAACTCCCGTTTAAGTTCAGTGGCAGCTGGGGGTGTTGAGCATCTCACCGGAGCAGCTTAGCACTTCAGGAGGGGCTTCTTTCTATCTATCCACAGTGCAGGAGGAAATGCAGGTTCATGTAGGCCCCAAGTACACACAGACGTTGCCCACATCCTTAAGGATATTTCAAGAACCACAGCCAATAAAAGTTTCATGTAATGAGTTAGTGCCAGCTGTTGCCTGGGCACAACTTGTTTTAAAATGGGGTTGTTGACAGCTATAAGACTAGGATTGAGATCCTGGCCCCAATGGCGGCAATGTGAGTTTTGCCACTAATTTTAGTGGGGCCCGATTTTGTAGTAGGCACTATAGTCATGTTACCTGAATCCATTTGAAAATTCTTTCAGGATATGGCCAATTTTCCTTTCCCAGAGAGAGGAAATTCTCTGCCAGTGCTTCCTGAGCAGCTACTTCCTGCCTCCAATTTCTCCTTGGAGGAAAGGAGTGAATTGTATTTGAAGTGTGGAGAAATCCAGCTTACTTGATGCCCATGTGCTGAGCACAGTCTTCAAAGGCAACTCTCCCTATAAAAACAACAAAGACCTCCACCTCAACAGAGTACAGGGGCCAAAAGAAATAAGGGGATCGACTTAACAGCAGGGGGGAAGAATGAAAAAACAGGGCAGGGGTGGGCCATAGGGTCAAAACAAGGCATCCAGAAAGGGATAGTGAGCAGGGAACACTGGACAATGCCCACTGCTCCATGAAGGGATTGAAGGAATCAGTGAATGCTTCCTGGAAGAAATCTGCCAGGATATGGGATCGAAATAGGCCACGCAGGAACAAAGTAACCCAGAGCACCAAGGAAGTTCCTTGGCCTTGATTCCTTGTCCACTCCTTTACTGGATGGATGCTGCATGATATTCACATATCCATCTCTCTCCTGGTATAGCTCTTGTTATTTCTCTGCTAAGTTCAGAATTCAAAGGGAATCTGCTTTTGATGCTGAGCATTCCCAACTCCTAATTACCTGTTGTTAATAATGAAGCCTAAAATTCAGATTCCTATCCTAAGAAGCTCTTTTCCTTCTGCCCTCCCACTGCCACCTTCCTTCCCTGTTTCTCACATTGCTTCATCATAATACTAATGAATAAGTAGTTAATGCACTTAGCACTTTACATATTCAAAACACTGTACAAACATCATCCAATTCTCAGATATGTGGTTGGGTTTTTTGTTTCCTCGGAGCTCTCTATTGGTCTGGCTGGCACAGCTACTCTGAGTGACTGCTCTTATGAAGGAAAGCTAGGGCCTCCATTCTTAAGGTTATCAGGAATTTTTTCAAAGTGCTCTCATATCCCCACACGTATTCACATTGTCTTGAAAATTGCCATGCTTCATCGGAATCCAGGGGAGGTTAGGGGTGCAAATTTTGGATTATTGAGTCAAGGGGTTCCGTTCCAGAGGTACATTGCCAAGAAATAAAAGACTTGTCATTACATTTATCCCATTCTTATGATATATTTGCACATAGCTGTGGCTCAAATTATGGCACTGATCTCCCCTAAACAGATCACCAGATCAGCTTTAACCTCAGCTAGTGTCTGGGGCAGCAATATTTAAAAAATTATTAGAGAGGCTTTCTAGGTCTGCAAATTGGCATGCATCTGGGATGAGTGCCAAAGAATTCCTCTGAGTCACCTCTTCCAGTTACTCCTGACTGAACCTTGTGGTGCACAGTGATGTGTGCGCACCCACTGATAGCAGTTACTTGAGCAATAGCATGGCACAGAGGACTGGCAGGGTACATGGCAGTGTGTGAATGCCATTGCAAAGGAGGAGTTTTGGTGGACACTTAGAATATGCAAGGGGTTGTGAGGAGAGTGCACAAGACTCCCGCATTTGGGGAGGCTGGGCGTGAGTGCTGGAAGCTTCCTAGAAGTGGGGGGGCAGTGACCCTGAGACCATGGTCCTGCCCCCTCCCCCAGCCCTGCTCGGCCTCTTCCTCCGAGGCCCTAGCCACACACCACCCCCATTGCACCCCAGGCCCTGCTCTGCCCCTTCCCTTAGGCTCTCCCCTACCCTTTCCCCCTCTTATCGGAGCCCCTCCACCTGTCGCCTTTTTCTCCCTCCCCACAGATCCCTCCTTCTTTTCTCCCATCCTACAAAGTCCCTCCCTGCCCCTGCCCGCCCAGAGAGGGTAGAGAGCCATGATCAGTGGGCGGGGGAGCCTCGGGGGAAGAGGTGGAGTGGGGATGGAAAGAGGAGCAGCGCGGGTGGGTTCATGGGGGATGAGAACAAGAGGGAGTGGGGCCTCGGGGCGGAGCACAGGGGGCTACGGCCTGGGCACCCTTTCAGCAGTAGTGCTCTAAAGGTGTCAGGCCGGCGTGTCTCCAGAGGGTGATGCACTGCATCTTGTTTGTGGCGGCTTAGCCTCCCCTGGCCTCTTATACCCACCACCCATTTTCTTCTTGGCATCCCTCGTGGACTGTCAGCCACTGGAAGTGATGGTGAGAGCTGTGCTAACCACCTACAGTATTCCCTGGATCAGTCCTGCTCGACATAGCCTAGTGAGGGACAGTGCAACCCTTGCATTAGTTGTGCTCAAGTGGAGTTGTGCTGAGCACACAAAACTCTCTGTCTCTACATGGCCAATTGCTGTCTCCACAGAGGAAAGGTGTGTATGATGGGGAGTGGGAGGGTGCAGTGGAACTGACATGACTTTAACTCTGTATTTCCTTGTTAGCAGAGGATTAAGTTTAGCCCCACTCCCTGTTCTGGAAGGGCACAAGGCAGCACTGGGCAGCCATAATTCTGTTTCAATAGTCTTTTGGCAGGGAATTCGCTGTAAGTTACACCTCCCATTTCCAGTGTTCGCCGCCTGCGGGTGCCTCCTTTTCCCAAACCCCCTTTGCATTCACAGCAAATTGCCTTCCTGAAGAGGTCAGTCCTACAAGGAGAGGGGCAGGAGTCAAAGGATTTTTTCAAGGAAGCACAGGGGATCTTCACTGATAGAGAGAAAACCTGTTTCCTGTCTGTGTTTATTGTGTTCTCAGAGAGCTAAATCCTTCAGTCACAGGTTGGGCAAAATTCCCATTGACTTCAAGGTTTAGTTTTGCCAGATTAAGGAGCGGGAGTTCCTCTTGAATAAGAATAGCAGGATTTGGCCATGAGAGGAGGCTAAGCAGGGAAGCTGTAGGCCAGGGGTGGGCAAACTATGGCCTGGGGGCCTCATCCAGCCCTTCAGACATT
The DNA here is from genome assembly GCF_009764565.3 of Dermochelys coriacea. Lineage (NCBI taxonomy): Eukaryota > Metazoa > Chordata > Testudines > Dermochelyidae > Dermochelys > Dermochelys coriacea. The sequence goes on from NC_050072.1 coordinate 117,235,990, forward strand.
TTAATCTGGCCCTTGAGCTCCCGCCAGGGAGCAGGGTCCAGGGCTGGCCATGCTCTGGGCGTACCATAGCTCCACGCGGCTCCCGGAAACAGCGGTATGTCCCCCCTCCGGCACCCTGCCCCAAGCGCTGCCCCCTAGCTCCCATTAGCTGGGAACTGAGGCCAGTGGGAGTTGCAGGGACGGCACCTGCAAACAGGGCAGCACACAGAGCTGCCTGGCTGCACCTCCATGTAGGAGCCGGAAGGGGGACATGCCATTGCTTCCAGGAGCTGCTTGAGGTAAGTGCCACCCAGTCTACACCCCTAACCCCTTCCCGTGCCCCAAACCCCTGCTCCAGTCCTGATCCCCTTCCTGCCCTCTGAACCCCTCAGTCCCAGCCTGGAGAACCTCCTGTACCCCCAACCCTTCATCCCCAGCCCCATCCCAGAGCCCTCACCCCCCTCCCTGCACCCCAAGCCCTTGCCCTAGCCTGGAACCCCCTTCACACTGAACTCCTGATTTCTGGCCCCACTCCAGAGCCTGCATACCCAGCCAGAGCCCTCAGCCCCTCCTGCACGCCAACCCCCAATTTTGTGAGCATTCATGGCTCCCCATACAATTTCCATACCCAGATGTGGCCCTCGGGCCAAAAAGTTTGCCCACCCCTGCTGTAGGTAGTTGGCTTGTAGCAGAAATTTACTGTATCAGCACTTTCTCCTAGGGGCTTGTCTGTATGGTCAGGTAGAAGACAAGAAGCTGGGATGTAAATGTACCTTGCACTAGCCTGCTGCGCTCTAACACAGTGGCTCTCAACCTTTCCAGACTACTTTACCCCTTTTAGGAGTCTGATTTGTCTTACATACCCCAAGTTACACCTCATTTAAAAACTACTTGCTTACAAAACCAGACATAAAAATACAAAAGTGCCACAGCCACACTATTCCTGAAAAAGTGGTGACTTTCTTATTTGTACCATATAATTATAAAATACATCAATGGGAATATAAATATTGGTAGTTACTTTTCAGTATAGGGTATATAGAGCAGTATAAACAAGTCATTGTCTGTATGGCATTTTAATTTGTACTAACTTTGTTAGTGCTTTTTATGTAGCCTATTGTAAAAGTAGGCAAATATCCAGATGAGCTGATGTATCCCCTGGAAGACCTCTGCATACCACCAGGGGTACACGTACCCCTGGTTGAGACTTACTGTTCTAATGGACTGTGTAGACTCTGCTGCTGGTCACGAAAAGTTCCCTAGCGCACTGTGACCTACTCCAATTTCAAAGCGCACTAGGGAACATTTAGTGCTGGGGGATGTTCTCTTTATTTTTATATTTCGAACTTGAAATCTATGTTCATGTAAGCAAATGACCTGACTGCACATTAAAGTGGGGGGAGGGGAGGGAGCTGTCTGGCTTGTCAAAAAGGTATGTGCCCCTCTAAGGGCTAGAGGTCTACAGAATGACTTGCTGTGGCAGCTTCAGACCAGGTCAGCATGGGGATGCTGACCCATCCCACCCCAAAAGGTGACCAGAAGGTGCGGGGCGGGGTATCCATATTTGTGTCCATGCAGATGCTATGAAAGCCCTCTGCTCTCAGCTATATCAATGCATTTTCATTCTAATTTGCAACCTTGCCTCAAGCTCCACCATTCCAGGGGAACAAGTTACATGTAAGAACCCACCTCCGTCACGGAGTTGGGATCGAGATTTGAATCTGAACTTCTCCAGACTTTGGGGAAATTAGGATCTAGTGTTTTGGTTCAGGCCCATGTTTAGTTATGGGTTGCCAGAATATGGGCCGGATCCTCAGCTGTTCTATATTGCCATAGCTCCCTTGACGTCTATAGAGGTATGCTTCTTTTCAGTATGCACCCAATGCGCTGTAGGAAACAGACACCTGTTGTAGAAGCTTCATCCTTAAATATTGACTTCAGTGGAGTGGCTTCTGATTTACTTTGGTTAAAAGCAAGAGGAGACTTGGCCCCAGAGTAAGCGAGGAAGAACTGCTCATCTGAGTAGAGATTGCAAGCTTAGACCCTATATATGCAGTAAATAAAAAATGAATAAAATGCACACACCCAACTGGCCACAATTGCATTGTACAACTACTTAACTTTAGCTGTGTTCAAATGAGTCATTTCTGTAATGTGCTACAAGATGACTTGACTTCTTTGACCCTTGGCTTTATACAACATTTATTTTAATGGCTGTTACATCCTTTCCAGAAGGTTTTATTTCTCTGTTATGTAATGCAAGTTCTCTGGGTTGGCACATGAAAGGGTGGTAACTGCAGTACTCTGGCTGGGAGGGATGGGTGTCAGTGTCTACAGATTAAGATACTACATTCCCCTGAGAAGCTGCTGGCATTGAATGCCGTAAGGTACCTCCCCTCTTGGACTAAAGCACAAAATACACACACGCACACATTCAGAATTTACAGTAAACACTGCTCCCCTTTGACCTCTTTATCTAGGGCTATACTCCTTGCTTCAAATCTGAAAGCTGTTTGCAAACGGAATGGCACAAAATACTGATTGCAGAGCGGCTGCTGGTATACACACAAAATACAACTGAATCTAAAGTTGGAAAATAAAGGCGATGCTTAACAGAAATCAATTATTGTTTGAATTTTAGCTGAAAAATAACAGCATTCCCCTACTCGTTACCCTTATTTCCAAAAAACGAAAGCACTGAGCATAACGGTTTCTGTATCTCATTCTCTCAACGGCTAAGACTTAAAACACTTTCCAAGAGAAAACATTCTTTCTCTCTCTCTCTCTCTGTATCTATCAGCTGTTTTTAAACAGTATCTATCACCATAGTATTTCAAATCAGTTAAAATTATTAAAGGGAGCCTTATCTATTGGCAAACACACAAGATTAGGAGTTAGAAAGTCTGGTTTCTATTTCTCTCTCTGGCACAGACTTCTCATGTCCTCTGGAATGTCACTTAACCTCCTTTTTGCCTCAGTTTTCCACTCTGTAAAATGGAGATAATAATACTTACATCTTGGCCATGTTGTGAGTATTAATTGGTTAAGTGGTTGAAAAGCAGTGTCAGATCTATGGGAGACACCTCAGATGTCCAAAGTATTTGTTGTTCTTAGTTCCTATGGCTATATGACATGTCCAGACTATCAAAATGTAAGTAATACGTACTTGTTGGAAAGCCAGTAAGCATGTGCTGGGACTTAAATGCTTTCTTAAATTGGGGGTCTTTAACTGTTGGAAACACTGATCACTTCAGGTACTTTATTGTAAGGAACCCCTATAAGTCTTTTGTTTGTTATTCTCTTTGGGGTGTTTGGGTTTCAAAGCAATAACCATACCAGACTGTAGATCAGTGAAGGAAGGGGGTAGTGGGAGAGAGTTTAATTTTTTAATTTTAAAGTTATTTTATGTCTGTAGAGCATGAAACAGACAACATATAATTAGCCATGTTAGGGTAAGAAAAAGGGAATTTTATTTGATGCAATCAGGGGTCTGATTCTCCACTGCCCTGCACCTTGCCTAGCCATTTGCACCTTGGCAAAGTTGGCATAAAGTGGGCATTTTGATTTGGTAATGTTTTCCATTCATTTTGCACAGATGTGCATATGTGCACAAGGTACAAAGCAGTGGAGAAGTTGGCTCAAAAATTTGAAATATGGAAGTATGACTGGCTCATAGATGCATATTTTCAGATACTGGTCTCCATTTTTCCTGGTACAAATTCTTCCCATAAAAATGAAGACCCAGATAAGGCCAGGCTGCAGATTTGGCTCATAATGTCCCCCAGACCCAGGGACAGTTCTTCTCTTTACACCAGCTGAGGATCTGACCCAGAGTTTAAATCATTATCTTATAACTTACTACAGCCCTTTCACTGGGTATGTTATTATATCATATGCCATCCTAGCTTCATTTAAGATCCCATTTCCATGATAACTCCCTATTTTCAACCACTTAAAACTTTAGGGAGTGGGGAGGAAATTCCTTTCAGGCTAATGTTTGGTACAAATTGTTTCAACCCGGAGGTCATGTTTTTTTTCACATTTGAAAAAAATGAGTTCTTTCCTTATCAGTTTAGAACCCAATGTCACAGTGCTTTGGATCTAGTGTTGTGGTTCAAGACTACCTCAAGTCTTCACAGAAATGTCTCTGAGTGCATTTGAACTGAGGGCATGATATCACACAACCCTAATACTTAGAATGGGTTCTTAGGAGAAGACATTTAGATACGAGAGGGAGGAATTTGCTGTGTATAGCAGGATCTTTACTGAACCTGCAAGCTTATGAATGATAAAATAGATGCTATTATTTGTATACATCAATCGACGGCTACTTGGAGCAAGTGTATGGCCACTGATCCATGCATGCAAATATATCCGCAGTGATAACACCACGGTCTCCCTGTGCCCCTACTTCTTAGTGCTAGTCTTAAAGGATGTTCCATAGGTTTGGATGTATGGTCCTTTGCATCACCCCTCACCACAAAGAGGTGTGAAGAAGGGGTCTGTGTTGCTAGAGAGGTGGCTCACTTCCCATTCTTCACAGACTGGGGAAAGCCACATGTGGAGGGTCCTCTCCTTCCACACATTCCTAAGGCACAGTCTGGGCTCAGGGTTTGTTCCCAAAGTAACTAGAACAGAATATTTATATGCAGCCATTTTATTTTAGTTCGGTGTTCACTAAGGTAGGGGAAACACTGAGTGTGAGGCATTACTTCAAAAGCCCCTAGGTGAACAATCAGAACTAAAAGAAATATTCAGACTCTGCAGAAAAATCCCTTCACCTATTGTTTGTTTGTAGGCAAAGTGGAGGCAGCGCTGGACCTGATGCTGATCAATTCACTCCCTCTAGTGGGCAACTCAGAGACATCGCTTATCTGTATTGCAGCCAGATGGAGGTCCCGTGAGTCTGTCACAATAGGGCGAGACTATGAGGCCTTAATGAGCCAACACCAGGACCCTCTGGAAGTTACTGAAGACGAGAAGAGAGGAACAGCCAAAAAAGTGGTGTGGAAAAGGGAACAAGCTAGTGAAACTATCGGAGCTTACTACTGTGAAGGGAAAGTCAAAGACGAGGTGACGAGGATACGTACAATGAAGATGCCACTAGGAGGTACCGTATGCAGGTCAGACCAGAGATGTGCGAGCCCCACTAGGGGACATCTGCTTGCAGTTTGGCTGATACCCTTAAATAACAGGAGCAGGTACAGTAGTGGATCCAGAGTGGGCAAACTGACCTGGATTCATTAAGAACTTATCTGGCCCAAATCCAAACCAGTTTTTTCTGACACTCAGAAACATTTGGTTAATGTTCTAAGTTAGTATTTTTCTCTTACATTTTTGCATGTTCTTCCCATTTCTGGTTATACCCAGCAGCACAAAATGGAAGCAATAAAATATGGCAAGAAAGATCATTGTGGCCTCATTGAATCCACAAAGCAATAACTACAGTAACTCTTACACTGGGCCTTTCATCTTCAAAGCACTTTAAAAATGTGAGCCCTACCCCAAGTAATTTCTGTAATCTGAGAAAAACCAGAGAGCTTGTCTACACAGTACAGCAAACTGCACTCTAACTTGTTACATTCTAACTGCCCCTTGTAGACCCTGCTGGCGCACTTTAAAAGGTATCAGGAACTAGATACATTTCAGAGTGCACTACCCGGGTCTATATAGAGCAGTTAGAGTGCTTTATAAACTGGACTCCTCTAGTGCACTTTGCCATGCTGTGTTGACAAGCCAAGAGACTCCACACAGTCCACCAAGAATTTCACTCTTGCCAATCTCTTTTATGTGGGAGGTGTTCTGATACCAATGTGGTGGGCAACAGAATCAGATAGATAGGTAGATAGATAGATGAGTTTAAAAGCTGGGAGGTATTGCTGTGCTCTGATTCCCAGACCATGCCAGTACATACTGGAAATCTCATTTGTATCTTGATCTCATGAGACTTCCAGGCTGAGTTCCAAAGCAAAGAGCTTGGCATAAGCTCCAGAGAAACATATGAACTTTTAGATAATTTTCTGCACTTCAGCAAACATTCAAACCTTTTGAAGTTCACCCATCACTAATATTTAGCACAATATGTTATGATATCAACAGTTCAAACACCAGCACTCAGCCTGCAAATCCGCTATTCTGCACAAATACTGTCAAGATGATGGAAATTGTAGAGTGAACATATAACAACACTTTCTCTTGCTCTCTCCCCCAGTGAGCAGGGCTGAAGTTTCTTTGTTGTAATGTGGTGTGAGCAGGCGAGGTAGAAAAAGTGGATTTTGCATTTTGTTCTGAAGCTGATAAGGTTTGTGGTTGTTCTGGCCTCTTCTGGGAGTGCACTCCTGATTCTCAGGCCTGTCACGCAGAAAGCTCTGTCCCTTGTACTCACACACGTGTCACTCTTGAGGTTGCCAATTCCATTGTTCTGTTCAATGTTTTTTTTTTCCATGATCAGGCAGGTGAGGCAGACCCTCAGGTAACAATCTACAAAAGGCTTTGAAGATGTGGGCCAAAATCTTGAATTGGCCTTGTATCTAACAGGAAGTCAGTGTAGATAGCAGATTGTTGTGGGTGATGTTCTCTTGACTTCCTGTGTTCCTCAGCAGATGAGATGATGGGTTCTGAACCCATTGTAGCTCTTTAAGGTCCAGGGCTATGTGCCTGGGAACAGAGACTTACAATAATCAAGACTTGAGAGCCCAACACGTGTATTACCCTGGCTAAATCTGTTATACCCAGAGGAGATATAATCTTCTTACCAGCTGTACATGGATTTGGAAGGGGAATTTTGGGGGTGTTGATTATTACATTTCTACTTTTCAGATAATCTTTGCTAAAAGCTTTGGCTGATATGGTTTGAGTTTGAATCTCATCAGGGAGCCTATTATGTGCACTGACTAGTAAGCTTCTGGATGGGTGAGAAAGAGACATGGTAGACATTCTCAAAGCTATTAAAGACAACAGGGAGAGGAAAGGGAGGTCAGGGAAGGGGTCCGAGGTTTGGAAAAACTACTGTAGCTGGCAAATTTTTTCCTCTCCACAGTTATTGTCTGAATAATTTTAAAGGCTTCTGAATACACGAAGGGTTTCTTCTCACCAAATGAGTTCAAAGGTGCATTGTGTGTCCAATTGAAGACAATAGGAGCTCTTGAATGGTTGGCAATTTTGAAAATCTAGCAATTGCTTTGGGCCCCTATCCATCACACCACTTAAGCATGTGCTTAACTTTAAGTATATGAATAGTCCCATTGACTTTAATGGGATTGCTCACATGCTTAAGTGCATGCTTATATGCTTTATTGGGGCATATGTGACTAAATATGGACGTAACAGCCTAACTTAAGCTATTCGTTTTTGAAAATCTTGGCCTTTATACTGTGAAAATGTAAAGGAAGAACATTTTTCTGCATGAGTCTACATATAACATTCTCAAAGTAGATGGACAGTTCTCGTATATCCTGTATATGCTAGCAGACTTGCCATATAGTATGTATAGTATAGAATCTATTCCTAGTTACTGAAGGGGGAAAAAATTGTAATACAACAGAATCTCTCTACAGAGGAAGGGATGATTATGGATTTATAGAAATGTAAGCCAAAGATAGCTGTGGCACTTCTACAACTCAGTTCCATTGTGTCTCTATAAGGAGTGGGCTCATATTGTAAAATAATTAATTAAATGCAGATCACAAGCTAAAAATACATTGGAACTGAGCCCACCAAGGCATGTGGGCTCCTTTCCATTACAACAATGCTGTGAAGAAAAGGTCCCATGGATAAACTAAACAACTCACACAAAGAAAATAGAAAGGAAAAATAAAAGCTGTACTGTAAAGCGAATTTCTCATGAAAAACAACAATTAATACTAGCTGTTTATATTTAAAACAAAAAGCCACTGAACCGAACACCCCAATACTTGGAGATAAGGTGCAATTCCCAGCTAGCACAGACATACTTTTGCTAGCTCTCAGTAAGCTAGTTGCACTAAAAAAGTAGTGTAGCCATGGTAGCATAAGTAGTGGTGGGCGGCGACAGGAGCTATCAGCCCTGACTACAATCCATAGTTGGGGTGGCAAGCCCATACTGCTGCTTGCCGTTTCCAATGCTGCCATGGCTACATTGCTCTTTTTAGCTCATGAGTTCAATGAGAGCTAGTGCAAGTATGTCTACATGTGTTGGGAATTACACCCTCAGCTCCAGCTGTGGACGTAGTCTTAGGATCGAACATTTTAGTAGAGCTGGTTGAATCATTGTTGCAAGAAACTTATTTTTTTAAATTTTGCATTATTTTCTGTTCACAAATAGATTGCAGTTTTAGAAATGGGTTTGTTACTTGTGAAAGCCATTGAGTTGGCTACAATCTGGGGTTGTTCACAATTTTCTTGATTGTAAGAAGCAGTCATTTGATTATTCAGTTCTTGGAATTCTCTATTTGGCTGTGTGATTGGCCAGGCAAGTCCAGATGCTAATGCCTAGACTATACTGTGCAAGGCCCCAAACCCCCAAAAGTAAGCACATAGGCACAAGATTGGGACCTAAATATGAGAGCTGTTCAGAGAATGGATATTTTATTTCACAAAAGATTTCAAGATTTCAAAATTTCTCTTTGTTTTGATGGAATCAAACTCCATAAATTTAGAAATTCTCCAAGAAGGACAATTCATGTTTTTTGTTTGTATGTTTCAGGTTGATCAAAATGTTTCATTTCAACAAACCATTACATCTGATGTTGCCTTTTAAAATGTTATATTACAGTATATAATATAATACAGAGACAAGGTGGGTGAGGTAATTTATTTTATTGGACTAACTTGTGTTGGTGAGAGAGACAAGGAGTAACACTTTGAGTTAGTTTCCCAGACCTGAAGAAGAGCTCTGTGTGGCTCAAAAGCTTGTCTCCCTCATCAACAGAAATTGGTCCAATAAAAGATATTACCTCACTCACATTGTCTCTCTAATATCCTGGGACCAACATGGCTACAGTGACACTGCATATAATACAATACAGCATTTAAAGTGTTTTTATACGTCATTTCAAAATGGAAACAAGTCATTTCAAAATGAAAAATCAAAACTTCTCATTCTGAAAATGTCGAAATGGAATGGTTTAACATTGTCAGGACTATTTTTGTAGGTTTTCTCCTAAACACATTTTTGGGAAAATCAATATGATTTCTCAAAGCATTTTTACTTCAATGGAACTTCATTTTCTGATGGAAATTGGTTCCATCTAAGTTTTTCCAGTCAATGTACTAAATACCTAGGACAGATAGAGACAGAAGCCACATGTTATTTTTTTGTTGTTGTTTTTGTTCTTTGGCTTTTGTTTCTGACCTAGCATTTATAAACTACTTCCACTTCCATCTAAAATGAATTTAATTACTTCAGTAAACAAATTTCAGCTACAGGCCCAAAATTTACTTTCCACAATCTTTGGTACAAACCAAAGTGTGCTTGCTTGAATGTTTGTACAAAGGATGGGGGCAAGGGGAGTGAGCGTAGCTGAATGGAAAAGTGTCTGAACAATTTACCCCATGATTCATACTAGTCTGTAGCCCACACATCCTTTACCCTAAATAAACTATCCTCATAAATGGGACTGCAGTAGAATGGGACCCAGAGCATAAGAGCTTATATAATTCTTGAGTGATTCCTCCAGCAGAGACTCAGATTGGCTTTGGCAGACTCTGGAGGAGGTAAAATTCAGCCCTTTCGGCCAGGAGGCCTCAGAACTCATTGTCCTCAGTAAAAATGGACCTAAAATGTGAGGTTTAGATCCAGATTGAGAACTGAATATCCCCAAAGTTCAGTTTGAAAAATCAGAGTTTTCTAATTTGGTAGAATAGCTTTTATAATGTCCCCCCCCCCATCCCCCCATTGTATCTCAGAAAGAGTTTGGCCTGGAATCTCAGATTTAGAGCTGGTCAGAAAACTCCAATTTTTCCCTCAAAAAAATCCCAAGTTTTCCACAGGAATTTTCGAAATGAAATTAAATCAAACTTGATTTAATTTCATATCAAAATATTTTGCAACTAAAAGTTTTGTGTAATTTTGACTTAAAATGTCATTTGGGTTTTTTTTTTTCCATTATTGGTTTCTGGATTTTCAGGTTTCTTACCCCCCTACTCCCTTTCCTCCCCTGGTAAATAGACACGAAAGGTGAAAAAGGTGTGAAAATGTATGAAACTCACTTTTTACACTTATTTACTGTTTTCCTGCTGGAAAAGATTGGAAAACAGCAGGAAAGTGTGTGAAAGTAGGTTTCTGTTTTCTGCATTTTTTTTTGTTTTGAATTTTCCAGTTCAAGAATTTTTTTAAACTGCATATTTTCCCTTTGAAAATGTAGATTTTGAAGAAAAGATATATTCAGATAGAAAAAATTTTTGTTGAAAAATGTTGGCCAACCCTTCTCAGAATACATTAATTCTGTTTTCCTCAGTAAGGAATGGTGTCTTTCAGTACTTGTGGAAAGTGTGGTGAGCTAATTTTGAGCACTACACTGCTATTCTTGTCTTCCAGTAGGCCCATATGACACTGATGTCCTGACACTTGTTGCATTTCACTACATCATAGAAACTTTATTTGCCAATGAAAGATTTTTTCCTTGTAAATTTACCCAGTACTTTACCCAATCTATTTATAAAAAATGTCCCTAGGGCTAAAAAGACTTGGGAAATTATTCTACAACTGGTTGGCTCTCTTGGTTAGGAATTGTTTCCAGTTATTCAGCCAGTATTAACGTTATTATTAATTTCCTCTCCTTGCTTCTAGTTACACCCCCTTATTGTTCAAGCACCTATATGACCTCCCCCACATACCACTGCTAAAACACAGAGCAGGTGCTGCTGATGGCAAAGGAAATCAGTGTACTCTTGCCAGAAATCTAAACATATAAATCACCAGTGTTGATTCTGCTGTAGATTATCCTCCAGCTTTCAGCCTAGGGGAATCACAGTCATTGATCATATTTATAGTCATTGGGTCCATGACTTGACCATTTTTATTTCAGCTTCCTTTCTCCCAGTGGCCTTAACTATTACAGTGAACAAGGGAGAACATGTGAACATTTCCTTCATCAGAAAGATTCCAAAGGAAGAAGATGCAGTGATCTACAAAAACGGTAATGACTCTCCCTCTCTATTTCCTCCTCATCCATCACTGTGATATCCTAGCACCTGTGTCACTACATTAAACTAATTACTGGTGATGCTCTTGCTGTGCAATTGAAGGAAGCATCGTTTCTTGTGCATTTAGTGCTCAGAGAAGGAGCCAAATTACCAACCCTAGAAACAGAGTTGATCAAATTATTTGCTTCCCCTCCACAATCCCTTGTGCTCTCCATTCCCCGGTTGTTGTGCCTTTGCTTTTAATCTTACAACTCCCCGCCCATGTATCTCTGCCTTGCACCCCTCAATATCTCCTGTGCTATGCTGCTCTAAGTGCTTCTGCCCCACTTCCTCTTTTTCCATTTATTTGCTGTCTTCCAAGATCTCTTCCTCTTCCCCCCTCCCAATTCCCCCTGAGCACGCCAGAACCTGGGCATCTGACTGAGATCTCTCTCTGCTACATGATTTAGGTTCCCATTGCTCCATAGCTTATCCCCTGCCCGAGCTTAAGGAATGGAGAGACCAACAGGATTCCACAAGGGAGTAAGGGTCTGTGTTTGTGAATCACATTATATGATCAGGGCCTAATTAATGGCCAACACTTATATATGTATGAAAGTGTGAAACCATAGAGCAGAGGCCATCCAAAGTGACTTTATTCATAAAAGGAAACATTTGCAAATAGACCTACACATGTACCATGCCCTACGAATAAGCTGGCTTCTGACTAGCTAAAGCACAAGGCGAGCTGATCCTCTAAAACAAGCAGAATTCTGCAGTTCACTTATGGCACAATGAGTGACTATCCCTGCAGACATTAATTACTGTGTTGTTCAACTCCTATACAGTGGCGGCTGGAGGAGAGGCAAAGAAGAGGTTTTGTGCCCCAACCGTGTCATGATCAACAGAATTGTTTTGTGTGGTAGGCAGCTTGCTTTCATCTGAGATGCCTTCACTCACTGGCTGACCTGAGCTCCTCTTGTGAAGGGATGAATGGATGTTCTGCTCAATTATGATGTTTGTTATGCTCTTCTCTCAGGTACTTTCATTCACTCTGTGCCCAGGCATGAAGTGCCAAATGTGCTAGAAGTGACCCGCTCTCAAGCTGAGCTACAGGATGCTGGGGTCTACTCTGCCAGATACATAGGAGGAAGCACCTTCACCTCTGCTTATACAAGGCTGATAGTAAGACGTAAGTTTCCCTCTTTTTTGTGTTGATCATTCTTTGGTTTTGTGTTTTGAAGCGGTGTTACAATAGAATGGAGATCCAACCTTTGTAAAAGCAAAATTGGGGCCAAATTCTCAGTTGGTGCAAACTGAGACCATTGACTCGAAGCAGGGATTTTGGCCCTATCTGCTTACTGTGTGCATGCTGATGCTGCTTTTGTAAAGGTGGGAGCCCAGCTTTCAAAAATGCAGTCTTGGGCAGTTCAATCAACATGACTCTGACCCAGAGTTTGGTCTTTGAGGTTTTACCATAGGATTTCCTAGTAGGTGCCAGGCAGTGAAAATTCTGTTTAGATGTTTAGAGGACTTGGGGACTCCTTTGACATCCAAATGCCACATTGACACATTAAATGCAAGTTAAATCTGAAAATTCCAGCCCAAGTCTGGATTTCTCTAGTTATGTTTCTCTGTTATTGGAGCTGCCTCAGGAATTTTCCATCATCACCTTCACAATCATGGCTTTGCATTAGAAGAATCTGTGTAGATCATAGGAAGCATAGTTACTGAGAGAGGGTCACATACTGAACAATGCTGAGCCCTGGGAGCTCCTTGTAGTTCCTCCAGCATCTTGCAGGAACAGGTCTAGCATAGGTCTAGCATACACACTCTGATGTTTGTGCTTGTAATGGAGTTTAGGGCCTGGTCTTTGCTCCTCTTGAAGACAATGACAAAATTTCTATTGGTTTCCAGAGTTCAGGAACAGGCCCTTAATAGCTTATTAGCCTAGGAAATGGTAAACAATGATCAAAACAGGAGTTTGTGTTTACACTTCTATTGATTATTTTTAAACAGTTTATAAAGATAACAGTGGGCCATATTGATCCCTGGTATAACTCCAGCAAAGATAGTGGATGAATTAGCGCTAATATGTTTTTGTCTCCTTGAAAGAAGAATACTGTGACAGAAATTTTCTCAGATTGCCAACCATAGGCACAAAGCCAGAAACATGCTGGCATATTATAAGTACCACATCTTTCAGATCAGATTTAACTCTGATCTCTTGAGTATTTGTAGTCAAAGTCCTTGACATTTATCAGAGCAGAAGTGTACAACGTAACATCCTTGCCCAGACAGTACAACTCTTCCTGCATTAAATCCTCCATGCTGTTTCAAATAGAGAAATTCTACTTTGCTTCCTTTCTTAAACGCATTGTGTAGAGTTGCAATGGGTTGATAAACAGCTGCCCTGTTCCACTTGGGAGGTGACTGTATTTCTGTACAGGTTTCAGAGTAGCAGCCATGTTAGTCTGTATTCGCAAAAAGAAAAGGAGTACTTGTGGCACCTTAGAGACTAACAAATTTATTAGAGCATAAGCTTTCGTGAGCTACAGCTCACTTCAACAGATGCAGTGAGCTGTAGCTCACGAAAGCTTATGCTCTAATAAATTTGTTAGTCTCTAAGGTGCCACAAGTACTCCTTTTCTTTTTGTATTTCTGTAGTGAACAAAGTGATGCTTAATATACTGTGTATAGTTTGTAAGGTTTTTAAAGCTCTTTGGGGTCGTTATGAATCAGAGGCACTATATTCAAAGCCAGTGTTACCACTTTGATCAGACAGATTGTCGTGATTTGTATAGTTTGTGAGTGTGTGAGAAAGGAAACAATTTACTATTATACTTTTTGCATAAAAGGCTGTGCAGCTCAGAAGTGGGGCCCGAGCTGCAGCTCAATCTGCCCTGTGTGCATGAACAATGGCATCTGTCATGAAGATATTGGAGAATGCATTTGCCCTCCAGGCTTTATGGGGAAAACGTGTGAGAAGGGTAAGTACACATTCTCTCTTTAGATGTATCATTTGTTTCTACACAGCAATGTTAGCAAGAGTTACAACGGAACCCCAGCCCCAACCACTGTGGCTTTAAGGGCCTGCTTGTCACAGGAGAGGAGGGTCCACGGTTGCCTTTAAGTCAACGTGCCTGCTGCGGCCTACTCTAACATGTGGGATGCATGATAGAATGTTCACGCCTTATTATTCTGATTGTAGTGTGGTGCTGCAGACATCAGAACTGAACTACAGTAAGATCTGACATCTGAGCTGTGCTACTATAGAACAGATACATTCGCTCCTGTAATTTCAGGAAAGTAAAATCCCATTAAGGCCCTGATCTTGCAAACACTTACACACGTAGCTAGCTTTAAACAGGTAAGAAGTCCCACTGAGGCCAATGGCACTACTCACCTGCTTGAAATTAAATGTATAAGTATGTGTGTGTATATATATGTATATATATAAGGGCTGTCGATTAATTGCAGTTAACTCACGCGATTAACTTAAAAAAATTAATCATGATTAAAAAAATTAATCATGATTAATCGCAGTTTTAATCGCACTGTTAAACAATAGAATTCCAATTGAAATTTATCAAATATTTTGGATGTTTTTCTACATTTTCATATATATTGTATTCTGTGTTGTAATTGAAATCAAAGTGTATATTATTTTTGATTATAAATATTTGCACTGTAAAAATTATAAAATAAATAGTATTTTTCGATTTACCTCATTTACCAAGTACTGTAGTACAATCTCTTTGTCATGGAAGTGCAACTTACTTGCAAATGTAGATTTTTTTCTATTACATAACTGCACTCAAAATCAAAACAATGTAAAACTTTAGCGCCTACAAGTCCACTCAGTCCTACTTTTTGTTCAGCCAATTTCTAAGACAAACAAGTTTGTTTACATTTACAGAAGATAATGCAGCCCTCTTCTATTTATGTCACCAGAAAGTGAGAACAGGCATTTCCATGGCACTTTTGTAGCTGGCATTGCAAGGTATTTACGTGCCAGATATGCTAAACATTCATATGCCCCTTCATGCTTCAGCCACCATTCCAGAGGTGTTAAAAAAATAATGTGTTAATTAAATTTGTGACTGAACTCCTTGGGGGAGAAGTGTATGTCCCCTGCTCTGTTTTACCTACATTCTGCCATATATTTCATGTTATAACAGTTTTGGATGATGACCCAGCACATGCTGTTCATTTTAAGAACACTTTCACTGCAGATTTCACAAAACGCAAAGAAGGTACCAATGTGAGATTTCTAAAGATAGCTACAACACTCAACCCAAGGTTTAAGAACCCGAAGTGCCTTCCAAAATCTAAGATGGACGAAGTGTGGAGTATGCTTTCAGAAGTCTTAAAAGAGCAACACTCCAATGCAGAAATTACAGAACCCAAATTACAGTCCCCTGGAATGGTGAGTGAAGCATGAAGGGACATATTAATCTTTTGCGCATCTGGCACGTAAATATCTTGCGATGTTGGCTACAACAGTGCCATGAGAATGCCTGTTCTCACTTTCAGGTGACACTGTTAACAAGAAGCGGGCATCATTATCTCCTGCAAATGTAAACAAAATTGTCTGAGCGATTGACGAAGAAGTAAGACTGTGGAATTGTTGGCTCTAAAGTTTTACACTGTTTTGTTTTTGAATGCAGTTTTTTTGTACATAATTCTACATTTACAACTTTCATGATAAAGAGATTACACTTAAGTACTTGTATTACGTGAATTGAAAAATGTTTTTTACAGTACAAATACTTGTAATCAAAAATAAACATAAAGTGAGCACTGTACACTTTGTATTCTGTGTTGTAATTGAAATCAATATATTTGAAAATGTAGAAAACATCCAAAAGTATTTAAATAAATGGTATTCTATTATTGTTTAACGGTGCAATGAATCACAATTAATTTTTTTAATTTCTTGAGAGCCCTAATATATATACATACACACACACATACACATGTGTATGTGTGTTTACACATATGTTTAAATTCAAGCAGGTGAGTAGTGTATATGTGTGTATATATATACGTGTGTGTCTACATATATATATATATACTGTACTGTGGTACAGCAGGGCTAGGGGGCAGTCGGAGAGTGATAGATGGGAGGCATATAAGCCCTTCCCTATGGACTGAGGAGAGGTTACTACAGATGAATTAGAGTACCTGGAACCAGTTAAGGCCTGGCCAGAGACCTAATAAAACCCCCCTGCTTCAGTCAGACAGGAGGAAGGAAGGAAAGCTGACTGTAGTTTGGAGGAGTACTGTTATTGACCAGAGGATCAGAGTACCAAGGGAAGGGAAACCCTGCCCAAGCAGAGGGACTCCCCTGGCACAAAGGACCAAGAGAAACCCTGCCCAAGGGGAAAGAGGGTAAGAAGCCCATGAAGCTGAAGGGGCTGGGACCCAGAGTAGGAGGCAGACCCAGGTCCCTTCCCTGCTCCCCTTCTCTCCCCATCAGGGCACTAGTGGAGCCATCAACACCCAAGAATAGGGGGAAGGTGCGGCGCCCTGACCCCATCACACCGTGCAAAACCGTGGGACCCACCACAATAGCGTCGGCCATTTGCACTATATATATAAATACTGTCCTGATTTATTATGTTATCCCTGGTAGAACAGTGTTGGAAGAGACCATTGTCCATTCAATACTTTACTTGCTTGTTTAACTATAACTTCCATTTTTGTCACTCAAGGATATAACATGGCTGTTTACTCTCAAGCTTATGTGTCACACATGTGATGTGATATTCAGCATTTTGTTTTATTCTGAATTACAATGGCAGATTTGGAGGTTTTTCTTGACCCTTTGCTGTGAACAACATCCTCAAAGAAAGAAAACTTACCTCTCCTTGGAAACCTGAGGTTAAATCTTGGCCCTTTATTCTGCCAAAACTACCATTGACTTCAGTGAGCCCAAGATTTCACACTAGGTTGGAAACGTCCAAGATTTCAGCCATAACCAAGTTCTGAGGAAAGTTCTAGGTCAGGTCCTCAGCTCATATAAACCAGCATAGGTCCATCAAATTCAAAGAGATTACAGTGATTTGCACCAGGTGAAGATCTGACCCTGAATATCCAAAGCACTGGATGTTCTTATATTTCCTCACCTTAAAGAAAATCCAAGGTTGTTTTCATTGCTTAAAGACAGGTTTCAGAGTAGCAGCCGTGTTAGTCTGTATTCACAAAAAGAAAATGAGTACTTGTGGCACCTTAGAGACTAACAAATTTATTTGAGCATACGTTTTCGTGAGCTACAGCTCACTTCATCGGATGCATTCGGTGGAAGATACAGTGGGGAGAGGTATATACACACACAGAGAACATGAAACAATGGGTTTTATCATACACACTGTAAGGAGAGTGATCACTTAAGATGAGCTATTACCAGCAGGAAGTGGGGGGGGAAGGAGGAAAACCTTTTATGGTGATAATCAAGGTGGGCCATTTCCAGCAGTTAACAAGAACGTCTGAGGAGCAATGGGGGATGGGGTGGGAGGGGGGGAGAAATAACATGGGGAAATAGGTTTCAGAGTAGCAGCCGTATTAGTCTGTATTCGCAAAAAGAAAAGGAGTACTTGTGGCACCTTAGAGACTAACAAATTTGTTTGAGCATAAGCTTTCGTGAGCTACAGCTCACTTCATCGGATGCATTTGGTGGAAGATACAGTGGGGAGATTTATATACACACACAGAGAACATGAAACAATGGGTTTTATCATACATACTGTAAGGAGAGTGATAACTTAAGATGAGCTATTACCAGCAGGAAGTGGGGGGGGGGAGGAGGAAAACCTTTTATGGTGATAATCAAGGTGGGCCATTTCCAGCAGTCAACAAGAACATCTGAGGAACAGTGGGGGGTGGGGTGGGGGGGAGAAATAACATGGGGAAATAGTTTTACTTTGTGTAATGACCCATCCACTCCCAGTCTCTATTCAAGCCTAAGTTAATTGTATCCAGTTTGCAAATTAATTCCAATTCAGCAGTCTCTCATTGGAGTCTGTTTTTGAAGTTTTCTTGTTGAAGGATAGCCACTCTCAAGTCTGTAATCGAGTGACTGGAGAGATTGATGGAAATTGTTGACATCATGGTGGAATTCCTCAAGGGCTTCTTTTCCATGGGACCATGGGAATTTCACCATGATTTCAACAATTTCCATCCCACCATCAAACTCAGCCTGGACCAGTCCACACAAGAGATCCACTTCCTGGACACTACGGTGCTAATAAGCGATGGTCACATAAACACCACCCTATATCGGAAACCTACTGACTGCTATTCCTATCTACATGACTCTAGCTTTCATCCAGATCACTCCACACGATCCATTGTCTACAGCCAAGCTCTACAATATAACCGCATTTGCTCCCAACCCCTCAGACAGAGACAAACACGTACAAGATCTCTATCATGCATTCTTACAACTACAGTACCCACCTGCTGAAGTGAAGAAACAGATTGACAGAGCCAGAAGAGTACCCAGAAGTCACCTACTACAGGACAGGCCCAACAAAGAAAATAACAGAACGCCACTAGCCATCACCTTCAGCCCCCAACTAAAACCTCTCCAGTGCATCATCAAGGATCTACAACCTATCCTGAAGGACGAGCCATCGCTCTCTCAGATCTTGGGAGACAGACCAGTCCTTGCTTACAGACAGCCCCCCAATCTGAAGCAAATACTCACCAGCAACCACACACCACACAACAGAACCACTAACCCAGGAACCTATCCTTGCAACAAAGCCCGTTGCCAACTCTGTCCACATATCTATTCAGGGGATACTATCATAGGGCCTAATCACATCAGCCACACTATCAAAGGCTCGTTCACCTGCGCATCTACCAATGTGATATATGCCATCGTGCCAGCAATGCCCCTCTGCCATGTACATTGGTCAAACTGGACTGTCTCTACGTAAAAGAATAAATGGACACAAATCAGACATCAAGAATTATAACATTCAAAAACCAGTCAGAGAACACTTCAACCTCTCTGGTCACTTGATTACAGACCTGAGAGTGGCTATCCTTCAACAAAAAAACTTCAAAAACAGACTCCAATGAGAGACTGCTGAATTGGAATTAATTTGCAAACTGGATACAATTAACTTAGGCTTGAATAGAGACTGGGAGTGGATGGGTCATTACACAAAGTAAAACTATTTCCCCTTGTTATTTCTCCCCTCCCCATCCCACCCCCCACTGTTCCTCAGACATTCTTGTTAACTGCTGGAAATGGCCCACCTTGATTATCACCATAAAAGGTTTTCCCCCTTCCTCCCCCCCGCTGGTGATGGCTCATCTTAAGTGATCACTCTCCTTATAGTGTGTATGATAAAACCCATTGTTTCATGTTCTCTGTGTGTGTATATAAATCTCCCCACTGTATTTTCCACTGAATGCATCCGATGAAGTGAGCTGTAGCTCACAGAAGCTTATGCTCAAATAAATGTGTTAGTCTCTAAGGTGCCACAAGTACTCCTTTTCATTGCTTAAAGTTATCTTCACTGCAGCAGCAGCGTAGGGTATGCCTGGAATCTTGCCTGATGATTGACATAGTTATGGATTTTAATGGACCCAATATTTGGGGGTAAAAATATTTATTTTCCATTTTTTCTACTTCTTTAATGTTGCCTAATGATGTATCACTGGAAGAACTAGCACTTTCATGACCTTGATGCTGTTGGCCTTTTTTTCCCCCTCCTTTTATAGCTTGTGGAGACAATACATTTGGCAGAACCTGTAAAGAGAGCTGTACAGAGAACTCAGGCTGCAAATATTATATGTTCTGTCTACCAGATCCTTATGGCTGCTCTTGTGCTACAGGATGGAAGGGCCTGGAATGTGATGAAGGTACAGTCACAGACACGATGCATTGAAAGAGTTTGCTGCTGCTTAGTGTGTGGAAAACACAAAAAGAAAAGGAATGGCAGTGGGACAGAGCCAGGTTGTTAATGTCCAGCCCACATACCATCAATTTCCCAATCTATGAAATAGAGATAATAATCAGATCTACCCAAGAGGAACATATGAGGTTTGCAGATGAAAGGTTCTATATAAGTGCAAAATATTGCCAGTATCCCATACATTAACTGATTTTGTCACTGAAATTTAAAACATTCTATATCCTTGAGTACCTAGGTGCTGGAACTAGGGGTGCTATCAGACTTCCTGGCTTGAAGTGGTTTCCATTATATACAGGGTTTATAGTTTGGTTAAATGGCTCTCAGCATTTCCCCCCAGCTCTCCCCATAGAAATTGTTCCAGCACCCCTGCCTGGAGAAAATGTCCTGTCATATTTCTAGGGATAAATGTGGGTTATGTCAGTACCCATTCCTGAAAACTGTCAGGCATCTTCAGCTTCCATTGACTATATATTAGACTGTAATCTCTTTAGGACAGGGACCAAGTTTTCCTATCTGTCTGTGCAGCATCTAGCACAATGGTGCCATAATCCTGATAGGAGCCTTTGGGTAGTAGCACAACTCAAATAATAATGGCTTCACTGGGAGTTGAAGATGCTTGCAACTTCGCAGGATGACAAGTACAGAAACAGATTTGCTCTTTTTTTGTTGTTGTCATGGTCCTCACGACCCTGTATTGATGCTTTAAGCACAAAAGCCTTCACAAACTCAGTCCAACTGGATCAGTGGTGGGCAACCTGTGGCCTGCGGGCTGCACACGGCCCATGAGGGTAATCCGCTGGTGGGCCGCCAGACTGTTTGGATGCCAGATGACGCTTCCCGCAGCTCCAGTTGGCCAGGAACAGCGAATTGCAGCCACTGGGAGTTGCAGGCAGCCATGCAAATGTAAACAAACGGTCCGGTAGCCCGCCAGCAGATTACCCTGATGGGCCGCATCCACCACTGAACTGGATGGAATAAATTCAGCCTCAGAGTCCAGTGCATAAGAGTCTGAAGTAATGGAGGAATATTTGTAGCATGCAAAGCAAGTTGCTTTTATTCATTCCATGTTATTAACGCTTACCCTAAATACCTGTGCTTGCAGAGTGCCAATCTGGTTTTTATGGTCCGGACTGTAAACTCAAGTGTAATTGCAACAATCGGGGGAAATGCGACAGATTTAAGGGCTGCCTCTGTCAGTTTGGCTGGCGCGGTCTACAATGTGAAAAAGAAGGTAAAGCAAGGTAACACTGTAGTAAATGGCCTCTTCCAGTGTGATTGAAACAAATCTTCATGCTGCCATAACATTTCCACCTGTGGTCGATAGCCCATGGCAGTTGCCCCGTTTCGTTCTGGAGGGCACAGGACCTGTTTCCAAACCTTTGCTCTAGTTCAATGGCTGCCAGCCTCTGTTAGGCACACCATGTCTGGTGCCTCAGGTTTATGAGTACTAGTCTAAGATACCTCTCCCTACATTAGAGCTAGATTACTCAACCCTTCCTCACACAGGCTTTGACTCTGACATTAAGTTCAGTGGAATACTTGTGTAAGTACTTACTGACATGAGTAAGGGTTGGACATTTAGCCCTTACTGATGACTCTCAGGGCTGGGTCATGGGGCACTGCCACTTCCTTTGTCCCATTCAACTGGGTGTATTCTTGCACCAAGTGTCTCTTGGTGTTCTCTAAACCCCAAGTTTATCATCAGACTGGGATTTGAAGCAACACTAGCTCCACGGGGAGTTAGGACTTGCACAGCTGAATGGTAGACAATAGGCACTGGCTGACACAGGTGAGTCAGGAGGCTAAGCTCTGTGCTGATTCACACTCTGTGCAACCCCATTGAATTCAGTGGAGTTGTCCAAGGTGTAAATCAGCATGGAATTTGGCTTTTACCTGGTGAACTGATTGAGTAGCCCCAAAAGGTTGGGATCTATGTTTTAGTCTAGGGTGCCCAGACGTTCCAATATTATCAGCATTATCTCGATATTAGGGGCTTTGTCTGATATACGCAACTATACCCCCCACCCTACCCCCCAAAAATGTGTCCTGATTTTTCACACTTCCTTTCTGGTCACCCTATTGTAGTCCCACAGTCTTCAAATTCTCAGGAGATAGGAGACAGGAAGGAGCCGGCACATGTTATTTTATAAAATACCCTATGCATATATTGTTCCTGGCTCACAAGGTCTTTCAAGCTCAAGAAGTGTGGAACAGTTGAGATCATGATCAGATTGTAGCACTTCTACCCTACCCAGATTTCACTGCTGTCTTGTTATGGGTCTGGGCAATGATAAGCTGCAGGGGTATTTCACATTAACTCAGAGAATGCAATGTATGATTTTGCAAAAGCTATATTGTTTGTGCTTGGTATATTTTGGGTCTGAATCTTTTCTGATTTAGTTTTACATTGGTGTAACACCCTGGACTTTGGTGGAATTATTTCTGATTTACTCCTGTGTAAGTAAGAGCAGAATCAGGCCCACTATACCTAAGGTCTACAATTTGTTCAACATATGCACTGAATTTGAATTGTAGCTGCTTTTTTTAACCTCTTAACCTGCTCTGTTTTATCTCTGAGGGAGAAAAGCAATCAGCAGATGTCATGTTGTGAATATTGGGTTCCTTACACAGGTTCAGCTGACGTATCACCTCAGATAAAGCACTTGCCAGACCATGTGGAACTCAATTCTGGCACAGAGTTTAAGCCTATTTGTATAGCCACTGGCAAGCCACTTCCTGTTATTGAAGAATTTAAACTGTTGAAACAAGATGGGACTGTCTTCAAGGTAAGTCCCTGGTTGGTTTCTACTCTGTTTCTTATTTTTATTATTATTATTGTTATGTTTATTTGTTAGTTATTGCACACTGAAGACATTTTGACCAAGTACACTTCCTGGGTGGTATGAAAATGGCACAAGATCTTCAGGGCCAAATTTTCAACCAGCTTCTATGAACTTGCCTAGACTCATCAAGGCAACAATTCAGGAAACTATCCTTACTCCACAAAAGCACTCAGCACATGGTCATCTGTCCAGGGACAGACTTAAGCATGTGCTTCAATGCTTTCCTGAATCAGGTCCAGAACTTGCTGTATAATGGTGAAAAAGTGGGTGAGCATTTGTTCAAATTCCTATTGGTTGCTAAGTTCATCCATGTTTGTGCTGCTTTTTATTCACTGTTCATGATAATTGGGGTGAACAGGCTTCTATTCGCACTATTGTTTGGGGGAATGTCTGTCCTTCATACAAATTCCCCTACTTTGCATACAAATCGTGATATTTGTCTGTGAAAAAGAGAGTTTGATGTTTTCTATTTGCTATTCTCTGTTTGTCATTCTTCATTTGTTTTTTCCCCCTATTTAAATAGTTTGAGGTAGTAGAAAAATACTATGTGACTCGGATGACTAGCCAAACACAGTGAATAATAAATAGCAAATGACTGAAATTAACTGTTCATGAACAAGACATAGACTCAGAATTCACCACCCAAACTATTCAGCAAAGACTGAATAATTAATGCTCTTGTAAAACTCAAAACAGAAGAAGGGCTGAGTTCTTTGGATGATTTACTGGTAGTTGCTAATTCAACCAGTTGTAGCAGCAAAACTGAGTAAAAACCACTGATGTGCAATGGCTGTTAAATTTCCTTCAGAGTTAGCTATGTTTTACAGATGCGTGAAGAGGACTCATACATGCAGAGCAGGAAATCAATGGAAGTTTTGTCACTGAGGCCAATAGAAGTGAGACTTTCTCCGAAGTACTTTGGGATTTTTTGGGAGGACAGGGATTATAAATGGAAGTTATATTTATTATTGTTCCATGTTAAAATCTACATTAAAGGAAAGTGAAGATTGCAGAGTGAAACATGCAGTAATCAGGAAATAACAGAGCAACAGTGAGATCAAAATCAGAAGTTACCAAGGCCATTTTGTCTGTACTAGAAAAGTCCTGACTGAGGTGTAATATACTACATGTAATGACTACGTGCAGTATACTAAGGGCCTGATCCAAAGCCCACTGAAGTTAATAGGAGACTTACCATTGGCATTAATGGATTTTGGATGAGACCCTAAATTAGGAGGAGGAGTGACTTGGAGGACGTTTTTTCATTGTTCAGGTTTGTCAGACCCTTCTTATGATTTGTCATTTCAGGCCGTCTCATTTGTTAGCAATCGCTCAGAAGCAAAGTTTCATATCAATAGAATCCAGCCCCCTGACTCAGGAACATGGATTTGCAGTGTTCAGACAGTAGCAGGGATGGCAGAAGAGCCTTTCTGGGTTACAGTTAAAGGTAAGGTTCTCTGAATCATGTGCTTTTAGATGTTCTTGTGTCCCTCTTTTAACCAGGGCAAGCTTACACTGTTAAATGTCCATAGCATCCTTGAGATGCGATCTATCTTCTAGCAGTTTCTGTTCAGAGATCTGATAATGCATTGAGTTGAGTCATGAGCCCATTTCTTTATGTCATGTTTATGGTTTTTTATACAAACACTTAACCCTTCCATGTATATTATCCTGCTCCATCATTTATGCTCCAGCTATGTTTAAAGAGCCTGAACCAAAGCCTACATTATTAAATTCAATAGAAGTCCTTCCATTGACTGGAAAGAGCTGTGAATCAGGTCCAGAGCTTGCTGCTTTGCTGATATTTAATGTAGTATGGAAAATCTTCTTTAGGGACTAGGACAAGTATCTTCAAACATATATGTGTAAATTACGCACTGCCATCCATATTAACTCAACTTAACAAAAGAAGCCCAATTGTCATGCACCTAGAAAACCCATAGACTTCAGAGATACAGGCGCTCAGAGTGGTGCTTTGGAGTTCAAGCCAGACCAGTAAGAGGTTGTGTCCCCTCCTGCCCTGCAACTTTGGATGCTGTCAGTGCTATGCTGCTATGGCTCACAGCCCGAACACCAACAGCCAGCAGGCAGGTCACACCCTGGCTTCCAAAACCCAGTTACTTTTTGCAGAGCAACCCCCAATACCCTCTCAGTCCCAAATTTCCCCCAAACTGTCTGCCACTGTGACAATCTGCTGAGGTTCCCAGAATTGTGAGTTAATGCGTTACCCCTCTCTCTCTTCCTTAGCAAGTGAGTTTTGCTACTGCTAAGCTCTGTCACAATTCCCTGACACACCAGCTTGTCTGCCTTGCCAGCAAACTCCTCAGGACTCTGCCAGTCCAAACCTTGCTCTGCGGGTAACAAACAGCAACCCCACTTCTGAGTTCCCCAGACACGTCTCCCAGCAGTGTCCTCTCCTGGAAGGCTCAAGAAGTTATTAGTTTGTTGCTCCTTTAAAGAGACAATGCACTCCAGTTCACTAATTTAACTTGGGTTTGACCATCACTCTTACTTAAATCACTGCACAGAATTGTTGTATAGTAAAAGAAAAATAAGTTTATTAAGCAAAATGTCAAAGGTCTAAGTCAGGGGTCGGCAACCTATGGCACGCATACCAAACACGGCACAGGAGCCAATTTTTAATGGCACGTTGCTGTCTGCCAGACCCGGGCAGAGAGCAGCGTGCCACTAAAAATCCTGCCCAGCCCGGCCTGCTCTTTTCTGCCCCCCACCCACCGCTCTCTCCTTGCAGGGCAGGCAAGCTTCCCCTTTCCCCTGCCTCTTCCCCCAGCACGCTGGGTTCCTGCCCCTCCTTCTCTTCTGCCCTGTGACCGATCAGCTGACGGCCCTTGCTTTGGAGGGGGAGAGGTAAAAGCGGGAGAGAGGTAAAAGCGGAGCCGCAGCACCTCTCTCTGCTTCGGGGACCTTAGGGAAGGGGGTGGAATCAGGGCATATCCCCTCCAGCCTCCTACCGTGACCCGCCCAGGGCAGGGAACTGGGAGCACCCCCACGACCCCAGCCCACACACCCAGCCCTCTGCCCTGACTCCTGCACCCCCCCACACACACCCCAGCCCCCTGCCCTGACTCCTGCACCCCCACACATACCCAGCCCCCCCCACACCCTATGCCCCGACTCTTGCACCCCTCACATCCCCACTCCCACCCTGAGCACCAAACGGGAGCTTCTGCACCCCACCCCCCCATTCCCACCTGCACCCCTCGCACCAAATGGGAGCTGCCCAGGTAAGCACTCCACCCCCAAACATCCTGCCCCAACCCTGAACCCCCTCCCTCATTCTAGTTCCTGGCCAGACCCTGCACCCCAACTCCCAGCCTGCTCCTTCACTCCCAGCTCTGTTCTCAGCACACTCCCACCCTCATCTCAGTGCAGAGAGAGAGGAAGAGAATGGCTAGAACCAGGGAGAAGGTAGATACCTACTCTATGTGGATAGGGCCGGGACTTCAGACCAGCAGTGGGCTGAGCGGGGCCAGTAGCCAGGACCCTGGCTGTCAGGAGCCGGCAGACGGAACCGCAGACCGGCAGCGGGCCGAGCAGCAGTGGGCTGAGCCGCTCAGCCCACTGCCAGTCTGGGGCCCTGGCCGCTGGCCCCGCTCAGCCCGCTGCTGGCCTAGGTGAACGGAACCCCAGGCTGGCAGCGGGCTGAGCGGGCTGGCAGTGTAAGATCAGCATTTTAATTTAATTTTAAGTGGAGCTTCTTAAACATTTTGAAAACCTTGTTTACTTTTATTACGACAATAGTTTCGTTATATAATATATAGACTTATAGAGAGAGATCTTCTAAAAACCTTAAAATGTATTACTGGCACGCGAAACCTTAAATTAAAGTGAATAAATGAAGACTCAGCACACCACTTCTAAAAGGTTGCCGACCCCTGGTCTAAGTGGTACCAAGTATAAAGGAGTAAAGGTAGAAAGGGTTACAAGCAAACAAAAGTAAAAATACTCTTCTGAGACTAAAACTTAATTTCAGCAAGTTACAATCTTTGCCTAAGCAGATTTCTCACCTATATATAGTTCCCAGAGACTCTAGCCCCCTTGGTTGAAGGCTCCAATGTCCTGTGATTTGAAGGGCTCTGGCCCCTTAAATTTTATGCAGTTCTCTCCCCTTTCTTTGTATAGTTCAGTAAACTTTTCAAATGTAGTCTTTGAAAAGTAAGCCCAGCCCAAGCTTCTCTTCTGCTGGGATGTAGACACCATGCTGTTTTCCCATTTACCCTGTTACAAGATGCAGGAAGGCTTCCTGTTGATTTTCCATCCCTGGGCTGATCTGCATATAAACCAGACTTACATTGTTTCGAAAAATGCTTAATTTACCTTCTAGACAGTAGATAGCTACCTCCCTGCTATCTGGGAGAAAACCTGGTTTCTCCCTGTGTTGGTCACAGACTTCAAAGCATAATATCAGTGAGTATCCATAATACCTCACATAGTGTTAATGCATATATTTCACAATGATATTAATCACCAAAGTGTCATTTTTTCATAAAAGACCTTGCTCGATACACTTTTGTAGTGCGGTAGTATTGTATACTATCAGTTGATTCAATTGCTTATCGTGAGGTTCAGATCCCCTGTCTTTATAGGCCTGGTCTTCACTAGGGGAGGGGATCGATCTAAGTTACGTAACTTCAGCTATGTGAATAACGTAGCTGAAGTCAACGTACTTACTGTGGTGAGTCGACTCCGCCATCGACTCCGCCTGCACCTCTCACCCTGGTGGAGTACAGTCGATGGGAGGGCGTTCGGGGGTCGATTTATCGCATCTAGACTAGATGCGATAAATCGACCCCTGCTGGATCGTTCACCGCCCGCCAATCCAGCGGGTAGTATAGACATACCCATAGTTAAGAGGCTATCTTCCCCCACCTCCCACACACTACATTCATAGTTTTGTCTACCTTTTATATAAATATACCTTCATTGTTTCTACCTAATGACCAGGCTGGTCAGACAAGCAAATACAGTCCTATGTCTAAGGCAGACTGAGATTATTCATTGCGTGCCAAACACATTTTAAGAACATAATTCTAGCACATATCCATAACTCTTTGTACATACCCATCCATACCTCATTCAAGAATATTAATGATCAGTGAGTTATCAGTTTTCCACTGATACGTTACATGCTACCTTTTGGTTCTGTATTATGACAACAGTATATTAGGTGTAGTGAGAATGTCAGGCTTGAGAAGAGTTGCTGACACAGAGAAGTAAACCACCAATAGGCTTCTGTGTCTCACTCAGCAGCTCTAAAAATCAAAGTATGTAAGTAAGTGCTTCTCAAAGTGAGTAAGAGTTATAGAAATAGGACCCTTACAGTAGGGAGCATATTGACCATAAGGGGACACTATCTAGATCAAAACCCATATTTTAACAGTCTTCCTTCCTCTTGATAGCCCTACCAGGGATTATTAAAGCTGAAAGAATTTTAAAAATCTGATGTATTTTCATTGTGGATAACATTTGTTTACTTTCTTGACATTTCATTCAACCTGGACAACGTTTCCAATCAATTTAACTTTCTGGTTCTCGTAGACGGGCACAAGATTGAAATGTTTTTTATTGACAACGCTACAGGGAAATGTTTAAATAAACATCTGCATTCAAAATATTAAAGCAGTTCTACCTTACACAGCTGCTACCTGCATTGTAATTTTTGTGAATGGGATGGTAAAGATTGAAAAAAAAAATCCAAGTGTTTGGAGAGGGATCTAAACCCTTATGCTTTAGGGTATAATCCCACCTTTAACTAAGGGGAGTTAGGAAGAAACTTTCCCTACTATAGAGAAATGTTGTTGAAGCAGCTGTCAGAGACAAGGTATTGGAGTAGATGGGCCATTGCTCTGATACAGTCTGGCAATACCTGGATTCACAGGAATACAGGCAGATGCCACAAGTTTATTCATACAGACAAATAAACGATCTGGTCTAATAGTCACATTCTTGCTCAGTTCCTCCTGTGCCTCAGAGTGCTCCGAGGATGATAGACAGTGGACATAATTTCCTCACCATCAATATCAATGCTGACTCCCATACGGGTGATGGACCGATTGTGTCAACCAAGCTCCTGTATAAGCCTGCTAAAGGTTATCAGCCCTGGATGTCAGTGGAAGGTAAGGGTCACTCATACAGAAACCTCATCTACAGTCAAGCTGAAGCAAAATTAGAATGTGGTATTTGCCCTAAAGTAAAATTCTGTTCTGAAAAATGACTTTTACTTATGCAGGGCTCAACAGAACCTACGTCTGGCCCTGGCAAGTGCAATTCTTACTTAGTTTTTAAGCTAAAAAGATATTAAAGCAGCAGCAGAAGCAAGTGGCCTCCTACCTATTTCTCTGTCTCAGGTTTTTATAAAGCTCCTATCATTGTGGTACCCAAGTACTGGCTTCTAGGACTTCTAAAGACCAAGGGCCAAGTTCAGAAGTGAGCCAAGTGTATTTAAGTAGCCTAGAGGAGAGTATAAATTGTTGTAGCTTACCACTTCATCCAGTCCTGTCAAATGTACATTAAAGCCACGTAGACTTTTTCGAGATTCCCATAGGCTTACATGGGCTCACACACACTTTGCCAAGTACGTGAGTAACTTACAAACACACACCTTACACATCAGCTCTAAATTTGTCCCATTGAGTGCAAGGGAATCAAAACAGACGTATTTCAGACTCTGACAGGCCAGAAGCGAGGAGCGTAGCTGCTAAAAACAATGAACTGAGGATGTAAGAAGGTGTAATCTAAAGCAGCCCCCATCCTCTTTAACTGACACCTTCTGACTCCTCAATGTGTAATTTATGCCACCTTGCTTTCCCTTACATATCAATAACTGGATGCAAGTAGATCTAAAAAGAAATGGAGTACTTGTGGCACCTTAGAGATTAACAAATTTATTTGAGCTCAAATAAATTTTTTAGTCTCTAAGGTGCCACAAGTACTCCTTTTCTTTTTGCAAATACAGACTAACAGGGCTGCTACTCTGAAAGTAGATCTAAGGGAGTATGCCTGGTTGTATGGGAGTCTAACCTATATCAAAAGGAGTACTTGTGGCACCTTAGAGACTAACAAATTTATTAGAGCATAAGCTTTCGTGAGCTACAGCTCACTTCATCGGATGCATAAGTGATGCAGAAGGTGCCTAATATGGATATTAAAAGGGATTTCCCTCCATTTGTATTGATAAAGACAGTGCAGAGAATTTCCATTGCAATGTTAAGTCATCCATGAAATGTACCTATGTTTATAAGGTGTAAATCTCAAATATGGACATGGCTCCATTTACAGCAGCTGAGCATCTGTTCCTTGATATTTATCCTTCATGGTTCCATACTCCTCTAACATATCTACCCCAATTTGTTGCTCTGGATTTATTGTGTGCTCCTCTAGTGGTTATGCAGAGAATTGCTTTTTGTAGCTCCAGTATTGAACAGGTTTCAGAGTAGCAGCCGTGTTAGTCTGTATTCGCAAAAAGAAAAGGAGTACTTGTGGCACCTTAGAGACTAACAAATTTATTAGAGCATAAGCTTTCGTGAGCTACAGCTCACTTCATCGGATGCATCCAATGAAGTGAGCTGTAGCTCACGAAAGCTTATGCTCTAATAAATTTGTTAGTCTCTAAGGTGCCACAAGTACTCCTTTTCTTTTTGCGAATACAGACTAACACGGCTGCTACTCTGAAACCTGTAACCTATATCACTTTGCACCTCATCTTCATTAGACACCAAGTCTCTTTGCTGGGATCTCTTGATGAAAAGAAACACAGATACATGAACACTGAGGATTCTTGAGCCTTTAGCCAACACATTCACGGGTATTCGGGATTCCAATTTGTTCTTTCCAGGCTTGTATGTTTTGTCCATCATTGTGGTATCTGAACTCCTAATAGCTAGACCAATGACCCCATTAAGTCTCCACAAGAGCGAAGAGGTTTGCCTGCACCGGATCAGATTGTAAGATCTTTGGATCGGGGCCAGCTCACTTGGAGCCAGATTTTCAGAAGTGCTCAGCACCAGCAGCTCCCACTGAGGACCCTGAGCACTTCAGTACTTTTGAAAATCTGCCCTTTTGTATCTCTTGCAAGGCTGGGCAGATTGCTGGTGCTTTAACCCATAATAAGCAATACTGTCATAATGATAATTAACATGTATGTCTAAACAGCTCATCCTAGAGTAATGGGGGTAAAGCGAAGCATAATAACCATAACCTTGACCTCTCTCAAGAGCAGACCCAGCTGTGATGCAGGATTCAGAAAATCCCTTATTGTTTTTCAGAATGGAATGGAGGGTTGACCTTTCTTTCTCCTTTTGTTCCCAGTAAATGGAAAGAGCAAGAGATTAAATAATCTAGAACCCAAAACAGAATATCAATTCTGTGTTCAGCTAAGCCGGCAAGGGGATGGTGGAGAAGGGCATCCTGGGCCACAGGCAAGCTTCACAACAGCTGCGCTTGGTACGTAGGACTTTTGGCCTTTCATATGGGGAGCTTTTAATCAGCCTCCTTCATTTTCTCTGCAATATGCACAGCTGCATTCATCTGCATGCATGCCAAAGCCCACTGAAGTCAATGGAAGCCTCTCCATTCATTTCAGTGGGCTTTGGACCAAGCCCCAAAACAATGTTTCTCAAACAGCGAGGTCTGAGGAGGTTCAGATCCTTTCAGAGCAGTCTCAAGCAAAGGAAAATGGGGGGAAAGGAGAAGAATTGCAAAAAGTGGCGAAATATCATTCTCCCCATTTTACAGGTTGGGAAAACTGAGGCACAATGAGGTTAGGTAACTTGCCCAATGCCACACAGCGAGTGTTCTGCAATGTTGGGGATAGAACCCCTTCTCTTGGTTGCTAGTGATGGCTCTAACCATTAGACTATGTTGACTTCTTTAAGGTTAAGATTATTCGAAAATCAGAATCTCATACAAAGTCAAAGAACAGGAAGAAATCAAATACTCAAGCACCAAATAAATGACCTCTTGTTTACTGAACCCTTAAAATGGAAATGATCCAGCAATAAAAAGAGAGGGGCCTGGCCCCTTCCTCATGTTTAAAAACTTCCACTTTGCATCTGTAATCTTTCAACCCTCCTCCATCCCAGCGAAGGACATGAGACAAGAAAGATACTTTTTTGCTGACACCCAGGCCAACAGTTCTCTGTATGGAGCTTGTGCACACCAGCAACCAACCAGGGATCTACTAGTTGTAGAGTATTAGCTTTCTTCCCTCCACCCCATCTCCTTCAATGTCATTTGAATTCCCAAGTCTATTATCCCATCCCCACATTGTCCCATAGCTCTGTTGTTTTACTTAACCACACACAATATAGTTATTCAGGCCCCCTCATTCTCCTTTGAAGAACTGTGCGTAGTGAGTGGAGCATTAACCTTTGCTATTCTGATCTAGCAAATGTGACTGTGGCCAGGAAATAAAGTGCCAGGGTCTGATTCTCCATTGCCTTGCACCATGTGTAGTCATTAACACCTATGAAAGCGAATGTAGAATTCTACCAAATTGACATATTAGCCTTTTACATGCACTGTGTAGCACTATAAATGATTACACATGGTTCAGGGCAATGGAGAATCAGGGCATCAGGCCCTTGGTTTCTTACCAGCACTCTTGTTTGTGAAACCCTTATCACCAAATGAAAAGGAGTACTTGTGGCACCTTAGAGACTAACAAATTTATTAGAGCATAAGCTTTCGTGAGCTACAGCTCACTTCATCACCAAATGTTAGAAGTAAACAATCTTTCACAAAAAGAGAGCAAATGAAGCCACATGAATCCTTCAGTCCAGAAGGGAATGTGGCTGGAGGAGGTGGCTGGAGAAATTCAGGATTTTCTGAGAAGCAAATGGCATTGCAGAGAAACTGAAGATCTGAAATTCACCACCCTGCTACTTGTGGCAGGCCCAGCAGCATCAGAGATTGACAGTACTTTCCAGTGGCACCATCAAGGGCACTGCAAAATGCTAAAGTCATTTAAAAATGTCAGTATTGTGATCCATGCAAGGATGCCATGTCCCTGAGAAGCAACCCAAAACACGCCATGCTTGGGCTGAGCATTTGACCTCAACAGCAATTCTAGCCTCTGCTAGGTATGGAGGACAAGATTTGAACTATGGATGACCTCAGGCCTCACTTGGCAGTGCAGAGCACTAACCACTAACCCAGAAGACCAGTTCCAGATTATTGTTTTAATACCAGCCTTTGTGTGCAAGTATTCAGAAGACATAAAATAAAGTTTTTTTTTTCTCTCTCTCTCTCTCTGGATTCTCCAAGGTCTTCCTCCACCAGAAGGTCTCACCCTCCTTCCTAAAAGCAAGACATCTCTGATTTTGTCATGGCAGCCAATAGCACAGAAGCCAGAAGATGACCTTCTTGTTGAAGTGGAAAGGACGAGTGTGAATGACAACAGTGGTGATGAGATCAGTGTTATCACCCGTGTGCCAGGAAATATATCCACCCTGGTTATTGATGATTTAGAACCCAGACAGCAGTATAGGTGCAGGGTACGTGTGAATACCAGGTCTGAAGGAGAGTGGAGTGACTATTTATATGCATGGACCTACAGTGACAGTAAGTGACTGGATTCACTTTACTTTATTTATTCCTTTCTCTTCCTCTTCCCCCTAACCACCCCCAGCAGGATTCTGATGTTGCTAGAGGTCTTTGTAAAATGTAATTGTGATGGGTTCTGTCACAGAGACCCCCTTGGGACTGTCACCTGTTGTGCTGAAACTACCTCTGAGCCCATCTTCCCTGCCAGCTTGGGACTCCAGAACCCTGTCTTGTTGAGCCAGACATGCAAGCCTGCTGCAACACAGACCCAGAGTCTGAACCACATTCCCAAACCTTCAGACTTAACTGAAAACAGCTCAGCAAATGCTCCTGTCTCCAGCACCCAGATACTCAGTTCCCAAAGGGATCTAAACCTCAAATAAATCTGTTTTACTCTGTATAAAGTATAAGTACAAAAAGTAGGATTTAAGTGGTTTCAAGAAATAACAGACAGAACAAAGTAAGTTACCAAGCAAAATAAAACAAAATACGCAAGTGTAAGCTTAATACATTTAAGAAACTGAATACAGGTAAATCTCACCCTCAGAGATGTTCCAATAAGCTTCTTTCACAGACTAGACTCCTTCTTAGGCTGGGCCCTATCCTTTCCCCTGGTACAGTTCTTGTTAGTTCCAGCTCAGGTGGTAACTAGGGGTTTTCTCATGACTGCAGCCCCTTTTGTTCTGTTCTACCCCCTTTTATAGCTTTGGTACAAGGCGGGAATCTTTTGTGTGTCTGGGTCCCCATCCCTCCTTCTAAATGGAAAAGCACTGGGTTTAAGATGGATTCCAGTACCAGGTGACATGATCATACGTCATTGTAAGACCTCATTCTCCATTCTTTCAGGGCTGGCGTGCATGTAGCCAGGAAGGTTTGTGAGTAAACAGAACCACTCACAGCCAATTGTCCTAGTTAATGGGAGCCATCAAGATTCCAAGCCACCATTAATGGCCCACACTTTGCATAGTTACAATAGGACTTCAGAATAATACTTCATATTTCTAGCTTCAGATACAAGGATGACACATTCATACAAATAGGATGAACACGCTCAGTAGATTATAAGCTTTGTAATGATACTTTACAAGAGACCTTTTGCATAACGCATATTCCAGTTACATCATATTCACACTTATAAACATATTTCCATAAAATATATGGAGTGCAAGTCACAGTAATCCTCTGCAATGATAGCATAGTGCTTCTGAATGTGCATTTACAGCTGCTTTTAGCTATTGTTCAAAGGGATAGCTGAGGGTCAGCACTAATTCTTATCCACCTGGTCAGAGACTAAGGATGTGAGTTTCAAAAGTTCCTAAGTGACTTTCAATGGGATATGTGCTCCTAAATCACTTAGGTGCTTTGGAAAATCCCACCCTCAGGGCCTGATTCTCAGAAGTGCTGGGCACCCACAGCTCCATCCAAGACAATAGGATCTCCACTGATTAGGGAAATCTGGCTGAGTTGTACCAAGCACTGAAGGGTGAGGAGAGGATGCAATGTCTGTGCACTACACTGAGTGCAGAGAGTAGTTGAGTCTGTCGTAATGCTGGTGCTAGAATCCTCAAAGGAGGTAGGAAGGGATGAGAATGGTGGCAAGGCCATAGCCTTACCTGCTTCTCCCCCTCCCCCCCACACAGTACTGTCACCACAGCCACACTCCCTGGGGACTCGTGAAGTCGTTGTGCTTGCCTGAGGCACAATGCTTCTCGTACACTCCTCTGGAAGGGCACATCTCTGCACCGCTCATGCCTGCAACCTCAGTGCTAATCCCATTCGCACAGGTGCTTACCCACACTGGTAAAGGTTACACAGCTGGGCCCTGCATGTATTACAAACATGACAGTGGTGACCTGCTTCTGGAAATATCACCACAGGTATATTATTCCAAGGAGAACTTGTCTTGCCAGCTGTGATTGTGGCCACCAGCTAAGGGCTCAATCCTTCTCCCATTGAAATCTGTGGGAGTTTTGCCGTTGACTTCTACCCTTCCTAACGGCTGTTGGATGGACAAGGAAAACAGGCCTTAAAGCAATGAAAAGTAAGGGATACTGGAACCACAGGGGGATGCTGATGCAGTCAGGAGGTAAAATTATGCTGCCTAATTCAAGAGGAATTCAGTTAGGAAGTCCTTTGTCTAGGATAGTAGCACCTGGAGCAGTCTCTTCTTTTTCCTAGCAAGGATAGGGAATACCATGAGGATTCTGCTGAAAGTGTTCAGTATTGCAATAGTTGGTGCCAGAATGAAATGTACCATGTCAAGTTTATAAAAACATAGTCAAGTTTCATTTGCTGTCACCCTGATCCTGGTTCTGTTTAAGCCAGTGGGAGTATTGGGGAAAGGATTGGCACTAAGAGAAGGAGCAAGGATGGATGTAAACTGGAACATGTTCCTTTTTTGTCCATAGGAATCCCACCGTCACCTGACAACATCAAGATTTTCAATATCACGGACACCTCCGCCATCATCTCTTGGTCAACTGCTGCAGGACAGTCCATCTCCTCCATCATCATCAGCTACAAGATTTATGGCAAGGCTGAATACAACCACATTGACATCACAATAAAAAACACAACCATCACGCAGTATCATCTCAAGGGCCTTGAGCCGAACACTGCGTATCTGGTTCAGATTAGTGCACAGAACAATATTGGACTGAGCAACCCAAACCCTTCTCTTGAACTGCAGACTCTCCCGGAAACAAAAGGTTGGTTACCTCAGCTTCCTGAACTCAGTCCAAACCATGCCTGGGCGGTCTGGGTGGCCATGTGGGTTAGCAAGCTGAAAACACAGCTGGGGACCTATGAGCACCTGAGCTTTTATTTGTTACTCTGAATTTTGTTGGATTTTAAGAAAAACATACACAATGCACATCCAGACAAAGACCTTAGAATTTGAATCCCAGCTCTGTTACTGGTTCACTGTGTGGCCTGGGGCAAGTCACACAATTTCCAAAAATGGCTGCTGACTTTCAGCGCCCCAGTTATTGAGGGCCCAACGTTTCATAGATTCTTAGAGTTTAAAGCCAGAAAGGACCACTAGCTCATCAAATCTGACCTCCTGCATAACACAGGCCATGGAATTTCACCAGCCTGGCCACCCACAGACTGACTTTCAGAGATGCTAAGCACCCCCAGCTCCAGTTGAAATCAGAGGAGCCAGGGGTGCTCAGCACTACTGAAGATGAGACCCAAGTTCTCTGGGCCTCCATTTGTGTATCTGTAAAATGAGAATGCTAATATTTACTTCCCTCAGAGGACTGTCAATGTTAACCAGATGCTATTAAGTGCCATTTTCTCCTCAACAGCTCCATATGAATCGAAGGGAGGCAAAATGCTGCTGATTGCTATCCTTGGCTCAGCAGGGATGACCTGCCTAACAATCCTCCTGGCCTTTCTCATCATGCTGCAGCTAAAGCGAGCCAACTTCCAGCGCAGAATGGCTCAAGCCTTCCAAAACGTGGTGGTGAGTTTCCAGTTTTGCTTTGTCAGTGCAGTTGTTCATCTCAGCCTCATCGGTTGTCTTTTCCTGATGGTTCCCTCCTCCTCCTCCTCTTCTGACTTTCGAAAGAAAGCTGCCCCCTAATGCATGTGTTAGCATTAATAGTGTCAAGCTTTCCTGCCACTGACCCAGAGGTGAGCAGGGGATCACAACTGTGGGATACAAAGTTGAGGGTCCACCTAGAGAAGGAAGGCAGCTATGTGCTATGTCTCCCCTTCTGCTTTACTGCTTCTATCTCCTTTGCAGCACCAGTTTGTGATCTGATGTGTGTGAGGACAGGAGGCATGCCCTGCCAGACCAGAGAAAGGCTTGTGAACACACTACTCTGTGTGGCGTAGTCTCCATTTAAGTTGCACTGTGAGTTGTAAAATGCAGTGCAAGTTACTGCTACTCTGAGCCCCACACTTTTTAGAGATGGGCACAGCAGGCCAAAAGTCAGCCAATGGCAGCATCACACCTCTTCCGGCTTCTTTCATACAGTGGACAGTATGGGCCATAATCACCAGTTGTTAGGTCCCACGGAAACTCTCCCTACACTCTTTTCTTCCACAGAAGCAAATCCTATGGGGATGCATTAATTAAAGCGAGGATGACCCCTCAAACACAGCAGACTATCTGATGTGCCACAGCCTGATTAGGCAAGGGAGAGAGTGGAGACTATTTAGTTGCTAGATATAATAGTTTTCTCAGATGTTTTGCTTTCTCTTCTTTCTTCCTCAACACTGCTGTGGAAGCTGCTCAGCATGAAGAAGGAAGCTTACCCAACCCTGTAGCCTACTTTCTGTCCGCCTCCACTACACTATTATAAAAGTAGTCAGCGAGTGTCTGACACTCCTCTCATTTAGACAGTATAAGCCAGGAATTACGCTGCAGAAGACAATAAGCTAGAGAAGGATCAGCTCCCATATGCTTATATTGAATGGGTAGTAAGTTCTGTGGTATTACTCCATACGGTACAAACAACTACTAACATGTGGTTAATTTTTTTCACAGAGAGAAGAGCCAGCTGTCCAGTTTAATTCAGGAACTCTCACTCTGAGCAGGAAAGCTAAGAACAGCCCAGACCCCACTATCTATCCAGTCCTCGAGTGGAATGACATCAAATTTCAAGATGTGATTGGGGAGGGCAACTTTGGACAAGTCCTTAAAGCACGAATTAAGAAGGATGGCTTGCGAATGGATGCTGCCATCAAAAGGATGAAAGGTCAGCGGTTTTCATTAAGGACTGCAGAGTCTTTGAGGCCAGGGCCCTATGTTTATCTGGGTTTGTACAGTGCCTGGCACAAGGGGACCTTGATTCTGACTGGGGCCTTTGGGTGCTACTGTAATATAAATACTAAATAATGAGCATGAATAATAAGATCACTTCTGCTTTTGCCTGGCCACGGTTTGCATCCTGGTGATGGCTTTTTTTTCTGTCGGTGTGTTTTTTATAGTTTAACCCGGTATCGTTGAGTGCTGACTCTTCTATATGAGTTTCAGTCTGTTTGATGGGTCACATGAAAAGCTCATCATTTGCTACTCCACAGTGATAATGACACAGAGCCTTTAAAACTTGCCAGTGTTGCCTTAAATAAATAGATACGGTAGCAGGATATTTGTAGGGTCATTTAAATTTCCCTCTACTTCTTGTTGGGCATCACTTCTCTATCTAAGGCCTGGTCTACACTGGGGGGGGGAGGGAAATCGATCTAAGTTATGCAGCTTCAGCTACATAAATAACGTAGCTGAAGTCGATGTACTTAGACACTGTGGTGTCTTCACTGTGGTGAGTCAACTGCTGGGCTCCCCCGTCGACTCTGCCTGCACCTCTCGCAGCGGTGGAGTACAGGAGTCGACGGCAGAGAGCTCGGGGGTTGATAAATCAACCCCCGCTGGATCGATTGCTGCCCGCTGATCTGGCAGGTAGTATAGACATACCCTAAGGTACTTTTAAGATGCTTATCAGCATGGTATCTAAGTTCCAGAAATACTAGAATACTGCCACTATAATGCCTGGAATACTGCAGATGTTGTTATGCAGCTCTCTAAGTCATTATCCAAGAAAACTGGCAATTGTTTAAGGGTGGCCATTGTATCATCCATTCTAAGAACAAGAAGAGAAAGCATGGTTGCTGCTGGTGCATGGAATGGTGAATGCTGAGTTTTTAATGATACCCAATGTGACTGGAATCCCAGGGGAGCCGACTGAGGTCACTCAATTAGGATGAACTGCAAAGAATGGGGCAGACAATCCCCAAAGCTTGAGGATATTCCAATACTTAGATTTACCAAGCCAGCACAAAACCTTCTATAATACCTTACTGGTTACCCAGAAGCCAACAACACAGTTCCCTTAAAGTAACCCAGCCTCAGACCTTCACCCAGACACCCAAGTTAAATATGATGAGAACTAATGAAAGCTTATTAATCATATAAAAAAGGTTCTACCAATCCCAAAGGATCAGACACATTACCTCCCAGGTTAATGAATATTCCAGATCTTACCCAAATACATGCTTACAGCCAATTCTTATTAACTAAACTAAAATTTATTTAAAAAGAAAAGGGAGAGAGGATTGGTTAAAAGATCAGTATATACACAGACATGAGTACAGTGCTTGAGATTCAGACTCATAGCAGAGATGGCAAAAAGGCAAAAAGTTCTTTCAGAAATAGTTCATAGGTTATAGTCCAATGTTTATATTCAGGGCGGGCCAGTCAGCGCTGGGATCTTAGTCCTTGTCGCTTAGGCTTCCCCTTCATGAAGCCTCAAGCAGATCTGAGATGACAGGATCAGGACCCAAGTCTCAGGCCCTCTTTTTGTGACAGATCAGAGTCCCTTGAGAACAATAGACACTCATTTCCTAAGCATGGTAGATAATTATCCACACAGATCCACATAAAGCAATTGCCTGTTTTTCCACCATTTGCAGATGATTGGCTATACACTTCAAAGAGAGATGAATACAGTGATATCCTAGGTTTACAGTTCATTTACTTGTTAAGAATTTATTTTGATCTCTGAATTAACAGAATACAGCATAGACAGGGACTGTTTGATTACACTGTTGATCTCTACCCATATATATGTAAATACACAAAAACACAAACATTGTCTCCCCAAATGTTCTTAAGGGTTGAATTTGAGTCATTTGTCCTGAAGGATGCTTAATCCTTTCTTCCTCAGTTTGGGTTTTTAATTTGATCATCAAGTTTAATCTGCTCTAGAGAAACATTTTCCTAACCAATGAGTTCTTTCTGCACTTTATCTATTTCCAGATTCACTTCTGAGATATTAGACAGACATTCAGAAACTTCATTCACATATAAACTGCTTTTCTGCACAAACAGCTATTTTCCACAGACAAACATTTGGAGAATTCCTCAATAGGCAAGTTATTGCCCCAATAGACACAGGTTTAGGATTTTTTTTTCCCTGTGACTGGTTTATGTTACCCTGACTAAACAAAGCTTTAATATCATGCTCAATCAAAAAATGCTTAGGCAATAACTTCCTTACACCAGCTATAACTTCATGTTTAATGCCATTCCATTCAAGGTGGATTCTGGCTAAAGGCTCATTTACAGCAAACTCATAGAGGGTTAAAATATTCACACTTTCACCTGGTAAGTAATCTTCCTCTTTGACAAGATCCTCTTTAACAAGACTGATGTTAGAACCTGTAATTTGCCCTAAACAGCTTTTACCATTGATTTTTAAATTCTTTGCCCAAGTTACGGGGCTTACCTTCACCTGACCTCGCAGTAAAAGCATTTACATAAAAGGTGGCTGAGTTGGGATATATCTTAGTTACACACAGACAACTACGTAGAGTCAAACAACATACCAACATGGTTACAAACTGGATAGATTCTATCCCCATCTTTGCTGTTGAGAAGCTGTTCAGGATGATGCAGTTCTTCATTCTCTTGAGTTGGAGCTTAAGTTTGTCCATTTTGCCTTAGCTTCTAGTTCCTGCAATTGAATATATGTGATTCTTTGTTAATGTTCAAAACACAGGCGTTTTCTTTCAGCAGCATCTCTTTTCATATCAGCTATCTTTTGCTTTCCCTGCAATCGAAGAGCTATTAGCTTTTGTTCAAGTTGCTGCTGGTTTCTCACTGCAGGCATTTTTGCTGGGTCTGCCTCCTGATTACTGGCCATTAACAGATTTTTCAGTTCTTGCTCTGGGGCCTTTTTTAAAAAGACAACCCTCTCTGTGAGCACAATTCTTCCAAGCTTTTTCTGTCAGGATCTTTGTAGGATCTGGGTCACTCACTGTAACTGATTTTTAACCCTTAAGCTCTCCAATATCAAAATTAATTTTTGACAAGTGTGTAGTTTTGATCCAAAAACCCAATTAACCTGTGGTAATGTGTGTCCAAGCACGACTACGCCACTATGACCGGAATCCCAGGGGAGCCGACTGAGGTCACTCAGTTAGGATGAACTGCAAAGAATGGGGCAGGCAATCCCCAAAGCTGGTGGATATTCCAATACTTAGATTTACCAAGCCAGCACAAAACCTTCTATAATACCTCACTGGTCATGCGTCACACCCAGTGTGCCTCTTTTATGGATGAAAAACTGGTCTAAGTGTGGGTAACCCAGAAGGGCAATACCACTCTGGCTATGCCAGCATGCAAGCTACAATAGACAAGTAGAAACAGGGACATGAAACATTGGTATATGGTAAATTAAAACATAAGTTTAGGGGTGACACTCCAGCCACTCTCCCAAGATTTATAATGTATCTTTTAAACAGAGAGATCCAAGCATTGTTGATTTTACTCTTTAGGAATCATTAGGCTCAGTCCAACTCCCAGTGGATTCTTTTGATTGACTTCAGCTGGGGTTAGATTGGACCCTTAATTAAGGACAAGATGAATCATAGCGGTAGCCAAGGTTTATTTGATTTTGCAGGGTATAAAACCAGGCATATTCCACAACTGTGCTATGATGTTTCGGCTCATGTCCTCATTTTTAGATGTTAAAGATCTTTTCATCATCAGTAAGCAGCAGGTGGGTTAAGTTGGTTTACTACACCAGACTTCACAGAAGTCTTATTTTGTGCTGCATTGTAAGTTTGCTAGGTGAAAAATATTTCTGGTGTACAATTGAGTTAGCCTATCGTTGGCTTTTGGAATAAGCTTGCTTGGCTAATTTTATTACCCTTGAATTGGATGCTTTAAGGCGTTTGGTATTTGGGGACTTCAATATCAAGATCTGCTCACTCTCTTTTTTAGGCTGATGGATTTGTATAACCTGCTAAGGCATATTGTGTCTCCATATCATAAGAGGAGTGACATATTGGGTGTGACTGTTGAAGACATTATGATGCCTCTAGGTTTTTGACTGAAGAATGATGTTATTATTTAGGTAAAGACTGGAATACCATGGAGTTTATCCCTTTTCAACATGAACCAGTAGTCCAAGTTCTTGTCTTAATGAACAGTAGCAACAGCGTGGTTTTAACTGCAGTTTAGATGAGTACATAAATAAATGTTTCTTTGATTTTCAGAGTATGCCTCAAAGGATGATCACAGAGACTTTGCTGGAGAATTGGAAGTTCTTTGTAAACTTGGACATCATCATAATATCATAAATCTTTTGGGAGCATGTGAACATCGGGGTAGGATATTTTGTTTACCTGGCTTTAAAAATTATACAATAAAATAAAATATAAAACTACATATTTTTCCAGGCCAGAAATTCTCCTTACATTAAAGTAATTATTGTACTCAGAAAAGGAAAGATTGCACCCTGTTCATAACATAAAATATAAGCAGATTTTTACATCAAATATTTAGATGTATAATAAACAGAAAACACAACATAGCTAAACAGTGGTTTTGGACCACTAGTGATCAGCAGTGCTCTTTTTGGTGGTTTGCAGAATTAATCTGTTTGAAAATCAAGCAATGGGGTAATTGGACAGGAGGCTTGTTCATAAGCCAACATTTACCTGGGAGGATCGCTGAAGTGAATAGATCTATACCAGTTAATGATCTGGCCACATACTACAGTAGAACTTTAGAGTTACAAATTGGCGAGTCAACCACACACCTCATTTGGAACTGGAAGTACGCAATCAGGCAGCAGCAGAGACAAAAAAAAAAAAAAAAAAAGCAAGTAGAATACTGTGTTAAATGTAAACTACCAAAAAAAAATACAGGGAAAGATTAAAAAAAAGATTTGACAAGGTAAAAAAACTATTTCTGTGCTTGGTTCATTTAAAATAAGATGATTAAAAGCAGCATGTTTCTTCTGCACAGTAAAATTTCAAAGTTCACTTGTAAACTTTTGAAAGGATAATCAGAGTCCCGAACAACCTCCATTCCTGAGGTGTTTGTAACTCTGAGGTTCTACACTGTATTCCACAATGAAATGCTGGGCTGCAACATTTCTGTTATGAAAAACGCTTTTTGAACTATAAAATCACAAGAATCCTTCTGAAATGGCCATCATTGCCATCTTCTTCTTCTGCATCTGAGAAATAGAAGGTTTGTTTGTTTGTTTGTTTGAATCTTGTGTGGCATTATATTGTAGTAGTGGGACCCAATCAGGGGAAATGCATAATCACT
Source organism: Dermochelys coriacea (assembly GCF_009764565.3). Classification (NCBI taxonomy): domain Eukaryota; kingdom Metazoa; phylum Chordata; order Testudines; family Dermochelyidae; genus Dermochelys; species Dermochelys coriacea. The sequence continues at coordinate 117,279,480 of NC_050072.1, forward strand.
GACACTGTCTCCATTTTTAGCTTGTTTTGTAATACTGCTCTCTCTGTTTTACATTAGGGTATCTTTACCTGGCTATTGAATATGCTCCCCATGGAAATTTACTCGATTTCCTGAGGAAGAGCAGAGTGCTGGAGACAGACCCAGCATTTGCTATTGCCAACAGCACTGCCTCCACACTGTCCTCTCAGCAGCTTCTGCATTTTGCAGCAGATGTGGCGAGAGGGATGGACTACTTAAGCCAAAAACAGGTCAGCTCTGAGCTCCTTGTCTTTTAAAAACACAAAACTTTAGTTTTTAGGGCTTTATCTAGTTTTTGTCACCTCTATTCAATATGTATTGTTAGGGCTATACCAGAACTGATCTTTTATACATTCCCCAAGGATAACAGGCACACACTGACCCCTCCTAAAAGATAAGGTCAGGATGACAATACGTAATAGAGATGTTTTGATTGAACCAACATGAACAAGGTGATAACTAGCCACGTCAGGGGACAGTGATTAACTATGTCAAAGGGGCAGTACTAACTGGTTTGTATAAGGGTATAAAGATGTATCTCCGAGGGAGAATCTTTGCCCAGCCAAGGGGGGACCGAAAGCCCGCCATTCACTGAGCTGCATCCATTGTCATGGGTATACATCTTAGCATCCTTGTAGAGTCTACCAGGTGCTATTACCATGCTTTATTGATATTAAACCTGGACTGGCATCTTCGTACTTTAACGAATCTTGTGGTCATTGGGCGGTTCACTCCAAGTCTACTGTGCCAGCTGTGTGCACAAAGCTGGGGCAGCACACAGGGAGAACACACACACACACGCAGCTGAACATCTAACCACACTGGGTTACCTCAGAATTTCTCTTTTCTTTATTGTAGTTTATTCATCGCGATTTGGCAGCAAGAAACATCTTGGTTGGAGAAAACTATGTTGCAAAAATAGCAGATTTTGGATTGTCTAGAGGTCAAGAAGTTTATGTTAAAAAGACCATGGTAAGGATTGAAACAAACATGTTCAGCATGAGCATTCTTTGAGAAAATCACACCTCATCAGGGGTTATCACTATGTCTTTTTTTTAAGAGATGGAGCCAAGAAACAAAGTTTGGTTCTTAACCTTCCTAAAGTCCAAGGAACCAGTTGCAAAAATTTCATGTGAAGTTCAGGGATATTTGGATGTAGCCTTTTGGCTGAGGCCCATCACTAGCCATTTAAAAAAACATCTTTCAACTATAATCTGTATTCAGATGGCTTAATTCTATTGACGTAGGTGGAGCTATGTCAATTTACGTCAGCTAAGGATCCCATTGTGCAAAACAGATGTGTTAAAGCAATGGCAATACTGTTCTATACAGATATTTGGATCAGAGTAAATGTTGGTACATATGACATTACTACTAAGTAAGATTTCAGTGGTTTTGATAATAGCATGTCACACATAGGACAAATACAACAATTAGTCTTGTTGTCACGATTCAGAGTACTAAAAATTTAAATTAAAAAAAAGAAGAAAAAAAGCAAACTAGTTATTCACAGGCAGCTTTGTCTCACAACTGAAATACTGAACTACTAAAAAAGGGTGTCACAACCACAGACAACTGTCCAGATTTGCAGAAGGAGTTCTGGGATATAACACTGTCACGCAAGGGATGGGAACAACTCTAGCTAGAAGTGTCTGATTATTTTTAATGAAAGGCAGACTTATTTAGAAGCAAATCCTTTGCACAAACTGAAAGTTTGTACTCCAACCCTGGTCTTTGTATTTATTTCATGAATGTAATGAGGAAAAATGAAATAGGAATGTAAAGGCACATAACTGATTCTTATGTTCCAATGTGATATTTACAAAGCTCATATACGAAAGTGAACCCCTCCATGATCTGCACTGGTGTAAAGCCAGTGACCTAAGATTAGGATCAGGGCCTGAGAAAGTAGTGAGACTGAATGTTGATGAATCATTGGTCAAACTATCTTGTACGTTCCCCTAGAGGCTCCATTGAAAAGTGGGTGGAGTGGGTGGGAGTGATGAAATGGAATCCTATGTGCAAGGCTCCTCAGGGAGGAAGACCAGTTCCCAGGCACTAAACCCTTGGCATCACTTGAAGAGGAAGAAGTGAACTGTCTAATGAGTCTCTTCATCCAATCCCACATAATTCTGCCTCTGAGTCACTAATACCTTGTGGTCAGTGGGAAAGGAATGGTTCACAGGATGTGCATCATGCAAGCAGAATTGTTTCCAATTCATACTGGGACCACACTCATTTGGAAAGAACTTCTCTTTGCTTTACTGGGAGCTATACATCTGGGACCTGATTGTACAACCAGTGCTCAAATTGGGGAGCATGTATATCAGTAGGCCTATTGACGTGAATGGGGCTACCTGTGTAAGTGCTCACTAATGTAAGGAATGGTTGTTTGTGGTGCAGGTTTCAATAAGATTGTTTTGAAACAGCTATGCACACTACCATTAATATAATAGCCTGTAATGCAATTTTAATGGCATCACTTCCAGGGAAGGCTTCCAGTGCGATGGATGGCAATTGAATCTCTAAATTACAGTGTGTACACCACAAACAGTGATGTGTAAGTACAGTTCTTTAACATGTTTTTAATAAGACTTTCTTTAATAACATTGAAGCTTCATTGGGGAAAGTTTTTTTTGCCAGCGTTTTTAATCGTGCAGCTATTAATTCATGGAACTCAGAAAACACAGGCATATGTGTCACCATGTGGGCAAACAGCTTAGCAGACTACAAGGAATAGTCTGGAAAAACTGAACCAGGCTAAGTTTGGGTCTGAGTCCAGATCTGAGTTTCTACAAAATACATGGGATGTTTGGACATGGGGTTAGTTCAGGGGCATCTCTAGTTTGAAACTCAAACTCAAATGCAACTTTGGAAGGACCATACAAACACCAGTTTCTGCCAGCGAAGTGGAGCAAGTATCCAGGAAAACAGCAAAAGTTCAGATCTGTGATAGCAGTACTTGCCAGGAAATCAGATAGAGTTGGCCAAGCTCTACGGGCTTGATCTAGCAAAGCACTTAAGCATGTGCATGGCTGTAAGTACTTGAGCTGTCTCATTAAAGTCAACAGGACTACTTGTGGGGTTTAAGTGCCTTGCTGGGTCACAACCTGAGCGAAAAGGGGAAAGTAATCAGAGGAAATACCTCTGCCGAAATTTTCTGTATAGACTATACTGCTGGTTCATTTCTATGGGACGTCTGACATATTTGGTCATTTTCTATTGAACTTAGTCTCTGTAAATCTTTAAGTGGAGAGACGAAAAGGAGGTGCAAAATAATTCTCCTTTGCATGACAGTCTCTTCTGGAATCAGATAAATAAAATAGCAGAATATAATCGTAGTTAAAAAAGAAACCTCATAAGGAGGTTTGCCAGAAGGTGGGAACGAATGACAAGGGACTGGGTCATTTGATGATTACCTGTTCTGGTCATTCCTTCTGAAGCCCCTGGCATTGGCCACTGTCGTAAGACAGAACACTGGGCTAGATGCACCTTTGGTCTGACCCGGTATGGCTGTTCTTACATTCTTGATGACCACTTTAACAGCCAATTTCTGCCCACCTGACTAGTGCTATTGAAGTTAGTGGGCTAAATTCTGCTGTGGGGTACACGGCTGTAAACTGGGAGAACTTCATCAAAGTCAGTAGAATTACTCTGGATTTATGCCACTTAACAGAGCAGAATTTGGTCCCCTGGGCCTACTTGCATGAACAAAGGGAGCAAGATTTGCCAAGAACTTCCACAGGAAAGAAAAAAATTCCTTCCCTACTGGAATGAGGAAATTTCTGCTTGTGTCCTGGGCAAACGGGGCATCTTGGAGAGAAACGAACACACACAAACCAGTTTAGAATTAGAATTGAGTGAAGGCAGAGGGCGATGGGGGAAAGGAGTGATCCCTGGGACATGCAAGTGGAGCTAGGTTCTTTGGGTATGAAATGCACCAGTGTAAATTTAGCATAATTTCATTTACTTCAGTGAAATTGTTCTGGGTTTACACTAGTGAAACTGTGAGAAGAGTTTGGCACTTTGTGTAATAAATGAGACAGAGACAGTGAGGAAATGGGCCAGATCCTCAGCTGGTGTAAATCAGTGTAGCTCCATCGAAGTCAATGGTACAATGCCCACCTACACCTGCTGAGAATCTGGCCTTATATGTTTTAAAGCCTGGATCCTTACTCCCAAACAGAAAATTGATCCAAAAAAAAAATGAAAAGAGTGAATTGTAACTTACGTTCTCTATATATTAGCAAAATATCTTTTTAAATTCTCTTGTTCAGTATCACACCTGTTCACTTTTAATCATTGTTCCTATCAAGGTATGAGTAATTTTTCTTTGTCCCTATTGCAGGTGGTCATATGGTGTCCTATTATGGGAAATAGTCAGTTTAGGTAAGTATCCATTTTTTTCTGGTACACAAATAAACCAGCACGGGATATTCTAGTACAGTATCCCTACTGAGTATTCTTGGCTCTCAGCCCACTAAGCCATTCCTCGCTTTCAAACATCTTCCGCTGTTTTCTTTTGATTTATTAACTACATCCTGCATCGGTCACAATACCCTTAAAAAAAATCATCACAATTCCAACTAAGTTCAGGTCAGGCACCACATTACCTGAGAAAGGTAGAGAGAGACTCTTTTCATTATCCCATGGCAAGGAATTTATACCAGGTATTTTCTTTTTAAAAAATGAATATTCCAAGGCGAGCTTAATAAAAGGACCAAGGCACTTAACTGCCACTTTAGGCACCTACATCCCAGGCTGCACTGGGTTTCACAAACCCCCTGCTCAGCTGCCCATGAACCCTGGAGGTGCCTGTTTCTGCCTCTGAGCGTGCGCACTGCAGCCATGCTACGTGTCTGGATTCCTAAGCCCCAGAGCCAAACAGAAACCAGGAGACGCTTTCACCTAAGTCACCTCCGGGGCCCAATCTGGTAAGTGTGCTCAGAGCATCCCTACTGGATTGGCCCCTAGAGGTGAGTTTATGCAAAACAGCTGGAGGAGGAGGAGCCCACCTCCCTCAGCTGGGCAGTTCCCATTGGCTATGTTAGGTCAGGCGCTACCTGCATGCTGGCTTTTTGTAAAGCCCATTCTGAGGTGCTGATTTCTCCGCGTTCATTGTATAGGGAGCCTCGGTGCCAAACTCAGGTTTTGTGAATCACAGTGATTTTCTAAGCATCTATAGTCCAGGCCTAAATTTCTTCGTGTACCTAGCCCTAAGATTACTCTCCAAATATAACTTTTCCAAGCCTGATCCTGCAAACACTTACTATCACTGGTCACATGGGGCCTAAGTCTGATCTTACTTACAGCAGTGTAAAACAGGAATAATGCAATAGAAGGCAGTGTCAGTGAGATCAGAATCAGGCCACTGACTGGAAGAATTTGGGAAGACACATTATCAATGGAACTGTGCCAGTTTACACCAGCTGAGGATCCGGCCCGTTTGCCTTTTACTTTATAAAAACACTGTGCATGGTTTTAGCACAGCATAAATAATGACTAAAATTATTATTATCAAATACAGTTACTCAGTACACTCTTCCTTCATCTTTAACCTGTCTTCATCAAATATTTTGTTGCTGAGCCATCCTGTGCCTCTTGTGCTGAGCGCGGTTATCCTTATTTGTGATAGCATCAGAAAAATTTGCTTAAGCCCGTGTTAAAATCTTGTGTTTTAGGTGGGACACCATACTGTGGAATGACATGTGCAGAACTCTATGAGAAATTGCCACAAGGGTACAGATTGGAAAAGCCTCTCAATTGCGATGATGAGGTGTAAGCAAACAAGTTCATTAATTATTATTTTATTTTCATTGTTTACTGTGAAAATAGCAGTTTTCAGGGAAGCCATGATTCAGCAAATGTGTGATGTTTTAAAATATTCAATAATATAGCTGTATGAGGCCTGAATGCACTGTTGGTTGCAGAATGGCCATTTGCCTCCAAAGGGGCTATACTTTGTACAGGCTGGGTGGCTGTCCTTTTGAAAACCATCGCAACGTTCCACACAAAAAATCACCTTCAAGAAGGCAAAGCATGGGAAATTTAAGCCGAAATATGGCAGTTGAAAAAGTAAAACAAAGCATTTGAATTGAAATGGGTTTGCTACCTTAACAGGTGTGGGCAACACCAGGATAATTACCACGACGCCGGAGGAAACGGTGGAAGAGATCATACATGTGGCTATGTGCCATGCAGTAAAGCCAATTCCTATGCGGGAGTCTGGGAATGCCTAATGAGAGTCTCGGGTGGTGAAGCACTGCTATAACAGCTCCTGTGCCTCCCGCTTCCCTACCTTTGGTGCAGTGGATATGTTCTGGGAGGACTGGGTGGGGGAGCTGGGGATGGGAGTGTGGCCATTCAGTTCTCAGCGGGACTGTAAGGGCTGATTGGTGCACCTCTTAGAGATCTGTCTGAAAATTCCAGCCTTAACCTGGGGCTGCTTGCCGTGGTTTTAAGATGGAATCTGCACGCCTTGTGTTCAGTGACATGCTGCCACGTCATCATCGGGTTGTGTCTGATTTTTAAAGGTATGACCTAATGAGACAGTGTTGGCGGGAGAAACCGTATGAAAGGCCATCGTTCGCTCAGATCCTGGTGTCACTGAACAGGATGTTAGAGGAACGAAAGGTAAGGCTGTGCTAGCTCTAAGTCCAAAGGCTAAATCGTTCCATGGCATGTGTGTCGAGTTCATTGGAGGTACTGTAAACACAAGTAGTGAGCTCTATAGCCCCAAAATAATTAGAGCACAGCTTAGTGCTCGTGAGGAAAAAAAATGCATCACCTACTTCACCCTCTCTTATTCTTTCAGACATATGTGAATACCACGCTGTATGAGAAGTTTACCTATGCAGGCATTGACTGCTCTGCTGAAGAAGCTGCTTAAGACAGAAAAAAAATCTTCATATATTGAATAACCATTAAACAAACCAAAAACTCAGCCTTCTGGGGCACAGAATGGGATGTGCGGTGTATAGCTCTTTGTAAAATATTGTTGAACTACAGATAGCATTGTGTATATCTTACAGTAAGCTCTGCCTCCATAGACTGTAGGAATGTATATACTGTTTTGAGTAAGAATGGGCTAAAGTCATAAATTCTAAAGTTTCAGAGTAGTAGCCGTGTTAGTCTGTATCAGCAAAAACAACGAGGAGTCCGTGTGGCACCTTAGAGACTAACAAATTTATTTGGGCATAAGCTTTTGTGGGCTAGAACCCACTTCATCAGATGCATGGAGTGAAAATACAAGAGCAGGTATAAATACATGAAAGGATGGGGGAGGGCTTACTTTACCAAGTGTGAGGGCAGTCTTTACAAAATGTAAACTTAGCTTCCCCAGTAGTAATTTCTCCCTACTGTTACTCACACCTTCTTGTCAACTATCTGGGCCACTCTCTTATCCCTTCAGAAGTTATTTTTCCTCCCTTGGTATCCTACTGTTAATTGATTTATCTCGATAGACTGACCTCACACTTGGTAAAGCAATCCCCTCCCCCATCCTTTCATGTATTTATACAAGCAACTGCTGTTTGTTTTTTGTCATTCAGTTTAATAGCCAATTTCTGTATTAAATATTAATGTTTATCTTGATTATATATATATTAGAGAGTGATGTTATTTTAGAAAGCCACAGGGCGTTTATCACAAAGACTGGGCATTCATAAATGTATTACATATTGTAAAACACATTTCTAAAAGGTCAGTTTGGCTACAAGTGCAATTTTTTCATTTTGTATTTGAGTCTAATAATACACTGACTAAGTATGGATTATTAGTTAATTATAAACAGGCAAGGTTCACTTACTTGCTTGTGACCACCCTATTCCTTGTGTGCCTGGCTGTAGTTACTGTATGGCCTTTAACAAATAATGTACTAAAAGCCTTTGAAATATTTTTCTTCAGTGGCATTATTAAAAGGTTCTCAACTCCTACACATCATTCAGCTAATGTACATGATGGTCAAGAGGGCAGGAAATATTTTTACATTTCAGTATAATGGCCTTCTGCATTAGTGTGTCTGAGAACTGAATCCGGACTCTTGCTGTCAGCTGAAGATTTTTAATTTGCTCTCAGCCCACGGGTGGCAGGTAGAATAGGACACCTGGGCCGTGGTGGCTCCTCACGGCTGCTGGGTGAATCTTCCTTCACTCCACAGCCACCCCCCCAACAGGTCCCTGCCCCTCGCCGCATCCCCGCCTCACCATCCGTCCCCCACAGAGATGGGGCAAATGAGCCATCTATTGGACACAGTCTGCCTAAAGTGCCAATCAGTTTATATAATATCAAGGCTGTAATATTTTTAAAAATAATTGTTGAAGAATGTTGAAGATGTTTAGACACATTGTAACAGCCCAATAGCCGTCCATCAGGGTTACAATGCACACCAGTTAGCATCACACAGATGTGTCTTCACAAGCCATTTACAGCTCACATTTTTGGGGCCCAAATTTGCAATTGGTTGGGTGGAGGGATCCATTTACTTTTTCAAAATGCAAAACCTAGACAGAGTCTCATGTTCCCAGATATATCAAGGACAATTATATGAAACCTATGTGGGAGGAAGAGACTTTAAAGTGACATGTTTGTGGTACCACCCCTCCCCCTCCAAATAGCCCCCAAACATTTATATCAGTGTATGAACTTGCATGATTATGGCTCGATATGGTACTTTGATTAAACTAATCACGTTACACTAAAGCTTTGAGCCCTCCCTCCTGCTGGTTCTGCAAAGGACACTAGCATTACAGTCCTGGTACTGGTGTGAGCAAGCCCCCCCCCCCCCAAGACCCTAAAGAGGTACTTTATTCCAGAAAGGGACGCTAAGGTGGACTGCATTGTGACTACCCCCATTAGATGGTATGATAGCTACATCATTCCACAGGCTGCCTGTTAAAACAAACTGTGTTTATGTAAACACACAGCTCTGTACAAACAATCACACGTACAAGACAAATTTCAGAGCTATGTGTATATTACCTCATGATTGTTTTTAACCATGCTACCAACCCTAGGTGCATTCAGTCTTCTTCCTGGGGCAGAGAAGTTTGGATTAAACATTTCATGCCCTTTGGACAGCTCACACAACCACCAATTAAAAAAAACCAACAACCCCACTCTCCCTCTCCTCAAACAACACACCCACAAGCCAAGTTTTTAGAGACAGCCCTCTTTCCGGTCCTTTTTCGGGAAAGTTTTGTACCACTTTGCTGTGATGAAAGATTTTTAGCACCCATTTCTTTGTCCACGAAAGGTTGAGCAGTGCTAGCTATGGCCTTTTCAGAGGTGAGTAATAAGTTTCTTTTAGGTATGGCAAGCACCCATTCCACATCTACAATGTCTCTATTTGAAAAAAAACCCTACATATTGGTAATAGTATAGGTCTCCCACTTTACCAGCTTAACTTTAATACAATCTATGTGAGGAAATGATGCATTGTTGTAAGGGGAGTAATGCAATTGGGCTCTTCTACGGGCAACCTCCCCGTTTTCCATTTATGTTTTTGTTAGCTAAGTTTATTTTGTGCAAAGAACCATTTGTCATGGCAGAGCATTCTACCATATGGTTATTTAACCTGCTACTGATTTGGAATAGAGTTGTTTACCCCATCCTCCCTGCACTAGCGCCTACAGGTTTGGTGTCATTTTTTCCTTTCCCTTAATCTTTAACAGGAGAATGTACAAGTAAAATTGCACTCTACATGACACAGGTATCCAGTTTGAGCTATAATAGTGGAAGGATTTCAATGCACTCCATCATCTGTTCTCTACCAAGAAAGAGAAGTCACACCACCTACATTGCCCAAGTTTCATATTTTGTGCATTAACACTTGCAAAACCTGTAGCTAGTGCTACAGCATAAATTATAGATCAGATTATGGAAGCACATACAGGTCGATGAAGAAAAAAAATAGTAGCTTGATGAGAAATAAGTGGCAAACATGTCCTTTGCAGTAAATAGTAACACCTTTAATTTGGAAAAAAAATTGTAGGTTGATGATTGTGACTGACACAGCTTTTGCTTTTTAACTGTTCTTCATAAAAAAAAAAAAAGACCCTACCAAACACCTTTCCAAAGCAAGGTTAACAAAAACAGGTCAAAATAAAAGATAAATCATTAGTTTCTCCATAAACAAGAGTACAGATTACATGTAGCCTAACTTCTTCTCTCTGTTTTAGCTGCATTTAGTTTTCCTTTGGGAAAACTGGCATAGGTGTGAAGACTGTAGCATTTCTCCACTTTATTCTTCTTCTACACCATGCTTTGGTGGGGGGGGGGCAGTGAAAAGAGAGGGACAGTATGGAAGAGAAGTAGGAGAGAAATTAACTTTCCAGGTGTGATGTGCAGACAGCACCAGTGGAACTTAGTGTACTTAATGTAAGTGCAGGGGGGTTGATACATTGGCAATATTAGTAATGTTTTTATGGTCATGGCCATTGACTGCAATACACTAAAAGTGGTTAATACTGAAATATTATGGAAAAGGAAGTGGCTTCCTGTTGATTATTCTGTTCTTGAAGAAAATCACCATTTTCTGCCCTTAGTATCCTCCTTTACTTTCCAAAGCATCAGTTCCATACAAGCAGCAGCATCTTCACTAGAATCATGACCACCAACTAGGAAAGAACAAAGTATATTCATATTTAAAAAGTAGTAAAAGCAACATTTTTCCATTAGATAGTTAGTCCATCACAAAAAGATACAGAGGAAATGAACAGTCAACATTCAGAAAAGTAAATTATTCTAAAACTGACTGATTCAGAGAGCCCAGCTTTACTACTGGCTAGTGAACTATAGAATGGAAAACCAGCAACATAGCAAATAATATTTACATGAACCTGGGACATCTATGAGTGTACTGTGTATACAGGTATTGCATTTAAAACAATTTAGTGACTGAGAAAATAGAGGATGGATGAGATGCAATGGAAGGAAGAGAAACAGAAGTAAAGACAAAAAAATCCCACACGAAAGGTGGTGTTCCAGAATTACATAACTGGCGTACAGCAATAAAATTAATTCAGGAATGGGAATTAGAGGGTAATAACTGAGGGAGAGGGGGTTAGTGACATGATTTGTTTACCCATCATTTGTGAGATAAGCATCCCTGCCTATAGAGAAATGGAAAAAAAAATATCACTGAATGATCAATTGTCTTAAGTATGCAGCCTTGAAAAATACTCCAAAGTAAGTTTGCTTGTTACTAATGATGTAATACTTTTCAACAAATGCAGTTTGTTATGGCTCCTGTGTTGTTCACACACATCCTATCAAACATGGGGACCAAACCTGAACATCTTGTAGGAAACCGGTGACGAAGCTGAAATTCAGTATTTAGACTGATATGACAGGAATTTGCAAAAGCACTTCCATAGTAACATGTAAGGAGTACTGAACTCTTCAGGAGTGATAGTGAAATATCAATAAAAATGAGTATTTAAACCTAAAAAATGGTAAAACTACCTCATATGGAGTAGCTAAACTGAAGTTAGCATTCCCTGACCTTCTGTCAGCTGTACTTATCCATGATTTTAGGAGAACAGAAACATGTTTGGACTGTACCCTACACTGGAAAAAATGATCAAGTCTGGCCTTCAACAATCCACATGCATCTATTATATCTTGACTGTCTCAGCTACTCATTGCACAGTTCAGTTAATTTATATCTTTGCAAGTCTACTTTAAAATGAAAGCATCCAGCTAGGAAGATAGGATAGTAATGCACTGCTTTTATAGTAAAACTAGACATATCTGTCTCTGCCCCACACAAAATGAAAAGTTCAACACCTGGCCTTAAGAGTGACACCACCTGATAGAATATCCAGCTGGGAAAAGTGAACTTCAACAATAGCTAGAGACAAATCTAAAAATACAAGTTCTATACAAATTAAGAGGAATGGTCTGGGGTAAAAAGATTTTTTCCCCCTCCAGATACACATTTGCAGCTCCTATTGTCTTAAAAAAAGTTGTTCATGCCTGTTTTATTAACATTTTTCAACAACGGGAAAAAAAAAAAAAAAAGAGATGAAGCTCCAGTGGCTGGCAATAAGATTTCAAAAAGTTTAGGAGGCTGTAAAATCTATTCCTTTTCCAGTCTTCCTTGAAGCATTTAAACCTGCAGAACTCGTTTCCTATTTGTCCTTCAGAACCTGCAGGCAGCCATTCTTTTTCCTGGTCTTTGAGCTAATGGTGGGTATTTCCATCTGGTAGCATGAGGTAAGGTGGTTGATGGGGGATGTTGTCCAACGCAGACAGAACTGTTTGGTTTCATGAGATTTATAGGCAACAGAAAACTAGCACAGAAGCTATTAAAATAAGCCACCATATAAAATAGCGGTGGTTCAAAGGCTAGAAACAAGCTTTAAACAGAATTACATATAACATATATAGCGAAGTGTGATATGGGTACGAACAAAAAGAGAATACCATTTAAGAACATGAGCTAGTTTCGTTTTGCATAGCACCTGCTCAGCTCACTGAAGTAGCAAAATTTCCATTACCTCAAAAGGAATCAGGGACCAACAATAGGGAGGTATTGATTCCTGAATCTTGTACTTTTCAGATACATTGGAAGAACTACAATTTGCACAAGTTAATAAAATACAACCAAGTAGCTGCTCTGTAATTACTTAATACAACATAAAGTATTGTGTCATCTCCAAACAAATTCCAATGTCATAACATGATATGGAGGCCTTTCAAAGACCTTTTGTATCCTACACAAAAACACTTCAAGTTGTCATCATATGGCAAGCTTTTTCCATCAGAAAGCAATATTTGAGCAAACAGGAGGCTTTAACTTCATGAATTTAGTTCTGACCATTTTCTACCTTTGTTTGTATAAGTTTGCATTGTTGGTTATCAGTTTAATTACATATTTATTGACTATTACTGAAATTCTCATACACTCAGAACTATCTTTATCCAGGATGTTGATACACTTAAAAACTTGGAGACTGAGATCTGAAAGTGAAGAACCCTTGCTAATTAGCACCACTTAGCTTAATAGACGTACGTTTCTTTAAAATGTATGTTCTAGGAAGGTTTGCAATGAGTTTAGCTATATGGAGAGGGAGAGAGAAACCGTTTGCTAAAAGAGTTCCTCGCCCCACAAAATAAATAAAAACCACACACACCCCGCAACGAACACTGGAGAAAATACTTCGTTTCCATTTTTAAAAAGTTTGATTTAAATCTAACTTAACAGATTAAGTTGAAAATTCCCACAAGTTCAAACATCACCCATAGATTGCGTCCTGCTAGTTTGGGGAAAAGACACTTCTGCATTCTCTGAATCTCTGCTTTAAGTGAAAAACTGAACCCAGCCTTAATGTAAAGATGCTACAGTACCTCTATAATTAGAAAGCTCTAAGACAAGGCAGTAGCCAAGATAAAAGATTCAAAACACAAGTTCAAAAAGGGACAACTCATCTTCTGTCAGATATTTGCTTAGGAGAGATCAAAAGTAGAATACTTTTAACTACTTGACTGATTAAAACTATTAAATGGAAGACCATCATGGTTGACTACGAAGAAAGTAGTTCAGGATATGACTGAACATTTCCATATGAGCTCTGGACACCACCACTTGTTTTATAGTATCCAAAAGCGTGCTAGACACCTCATATCGGACATGTTCCCTGCCCCTGAAGTGCTTACAATCTAACACTGGGCATGACAGAGTGGGCATAACAATAGGAAGGAACTCAGGTGAGGAAGGAGTCAAGCAAAAGCAACAAGATCGTGCCATTACTTTGGTTAATTATGTGCGGAAGTTTTCTGTTTGATTAGCTATTATTAAAAAGCCTGTTAATATTAGGTATTGATTCACATTTTGTAGGCACTACAGAAATTCTAAGTTTCAAGGAAACTATGCCTAACATTTTAATAATTTAAACTTGTGCAGTATGGAATTTAGAAGCCAAGGAATGCGAGATCACAGAGCAAGAGTATCTTTGGAGCATATTTACCTTTACACAAAATAAATGTTTAGATGATTAGTTGAAGGCTTCCTTTCAATAGACCATATGATCATAGACAGTTGCAAATTAGGAGCCTCGTAGACCTGGAGTTTGAGTGCAGAAGCATTCAGATAAAAGAGTTCAAAACTCGTATAGGTTCAAAACTTTTGGCCCAATTTGTTTAGCCAAAAATGTTTGAGTGTAATTATATTTTAAAAAAGGAAAACTAAAATGTAAGCCTTACATTTAGTAGCCATAATGACATCCATTTTCGTTGCCCTCAACTGCTATGGCAGATTAATATAGATTCAGAATCAAACAATTACTTTGGGAAAAAATGTAGGTTAAGATAAATGAGATCTTTCATGGTTTATTTTTAAGGTAGGCAGGCTATTGGCTCCAGAGGATACCAAAAATCTTGCATCTAATGGTTCTACTCATTTGAAATACAGTCCAGATTCCACACAATGTTGCAGCTTAAAGGTTGTGCCTGCTCTTCCTTGGAATACCCTTTTTGCCCCTTTTCCTCCCCAAGCACCTTTGTGTGTCATTCAGTCATGCAGCAAATAGAAGCACTCTGAAAATGAGAACTGACTGTCAGCCAAGACAGATTACTAATAATGTACAGCACGTCTCATTTTATTCATAGAAGTAATTGTACATGTACACATATGTAGTTTTACTGATTTTTCTTTTAAGCCCAAGTGAGCAATTCATTTTTACGATTTTAAAACTGAAATCCAATGAAATTTTAAGGATGGTATTTTGTATCCTAACAAAAAACCTTGTGTGTCAGGTCTCTAGCTAGCATATGTGAATCTGTATTTAAAACATGTATGTAAAATATTTATCAGCCATAACCCATTATGTTTTACATTTTGCCCCTCAGACTTTTTTTTTTTTTTTTTTACACTCCCTCAAATTGGTTTTCCCTCCTTTCAGTGCTACTTGTAGATAGCATGATTTCCTTGCTCATATATTTCTATACATTTGATACATACATTGGTTTTGTCACTGTTAGAACTTTTCCCTCTAGGAGAGAGAAAATACTAAAAAAATTACTGAATATTGCATTTAATAATTGGACTAAAAGTAATCCTCCAAAATAATAACAAGAATTTTAGTTATAAGTTGGGGACGCATCAATTAGAAGTAACGGAAGAGGAGAAGGACCTTGGAGTATTGGTTGATGATAGGATGACTATGAGCTGCCAATGTGATATGGCTGTGAAAAAAGCTAATGCGGTTTTGGGATGCATCAGGAGAGGCATTTCCAGTAGGGATAAGGAGGTTTTAGTACCATTATACAAGGCACTGGTGAGACCTCACCTAGAATACTGTGTGCAGTTCTGGTCTCCCATGTTCAAAAAGGATGAATTCAAACTGGAGCAGGTACAGAGAAGGGCTACTAGGATGATCCGAGGAATGGAAAACTTGTCTTATGAAAGGAGACTTAAGGAGCTTGGCTTGTTCAGCCTAACTAAAAGAAGGTTGAGGGGAGATATGATTGCTCTCTATAAAGATATCAGAGGGATAAATACAGGAGAGGGAGAGGAATTATTTCAGCTCAGCACCAATGTGGACACAAGAACAAATGGATATAAACTGGCCACCAGGAAGTTTAGACTTGAAATCAGATGAAGGTTTTTAACCATCAGAGGAATGAAGTTTTGGAATAGCCTTCCAAGGGAAGCAGTGGGGGCAAAAGATCTATCTGGTTTTAAGATTCTACTCAATAAGTTTATGGAGGAGATGGTATGATGGGAGAATGGGATTTTGGTAAGTAATCGATCTTTAAATATTCAGGGTAAATAGGACTAATCCCCTGAGATGGGATATTAGATGGATGGGATCTGAGTTACCCAGGAAAGAATTTTCTGTAGTATCTGGCTGGTGAATCTTGCCCATATGCTCAGGGTTTAGCCGATGGCCATATTTGGGGTCGGGAAAGAATTTTCCTCCAGGGCAGATTGGAGAGGCCCTGGAGGTTTTTCGCCTTCCTCTGTAGCATGGGGCATGGTTGACTTGAGGGAGGCTTCTCTGCTCCTTGAAGTCTTTAAACCATGATTTAAGGACTTCAATAGCTCAGACAAGGGTGAGGTTTTTCATAGGAGTGGGTGGGTGAGATTCTGTGACCTGCGCTGTGCAGGAGGTCGGACTAGATGATCAGAATGGTCCCTTCTGACCTTAGTATCTATGAATCTATAAATGAAAATGGTTGAAACATAGGTACACAAGTTGCACTTTGAAAGTTAATTCCACTGGGAGAGAAAATGGAGAAGAGAATCTCAAAACTGAAGAAATGTTAAAGTGCAACCAATGTAAAATGCAATCTTACACAAGATTCTATACCTTAATTTATGAAATTAAGAGTGTCATTCCCACATAGAAAAATAATAGTTGCAAGTTAAATGGTGACAATTTTGCCTTAAGTACTTCCACATCTACACTTGCAGTATTTTATGTATATACTACAATGACCACTGCAAATACTGATGCAATTTCATCTAGACAAAGTTAGCAAGTTTTTAAAAGGGCAACAACCATACTATTAGATTACATTGTTGCTTGGTACTTTTCCTTTTATTATGCAAATCACCAATGGTTTATATAGAAACTAAAATAAGCTCCTACCATCATCTTGAATAATTCGTCTGAGGTAATCAGCCATTAGATTTCTAAGTGCTCTTTTATGAGGCAAGCCTAGCCGATGAGGAAACACCACTGCTGTGTCCACAACAGTGTTATGAATCAGCTGTTAAAAAAAAATTGCAGTGGTCTATGTTAAGTACATCCGTGATCACAAGTCCAATTACATTTTTCCTTTAATAAAATAAAACTGTTCTTAAAAATTCTCATGGATAAAGCACTGCCTCTGTCACCCTTCTTATCCATTTCCTTCATTAAAAACCTTAAACTGTTCTCATCCTTGATTTCTTCATACTATTCCTGTTCTATGTTTTATCCGGTCTTATTACATTATAAATTCTTAAGGGCAGGAGCTGTCTCTATATGTTCTGTAAAGTGTTATGTATATTACATGATCTAGACATTTGTTAATTTGATGTACAGTCAGCAACTATCAACTATTTTTAGGCCACAAGCTAATATTTTACCACTTTTTATTCTTGCCAGAAATCTGTATGAAAAAGCACCGATAAGTTCATACGTAGTATGAAAAAATTCATAATTTTAGCTTCTGAATATTAATCAATGGCAATGACTCCCTACTAGGATTGCCAAATGCTTTTTTCTTTTTTACATTTGGCTGAAATCTTCCATTGAGTACTAGTGCCTTTCACAGGTTTAAAATTAACTAGTGTCAGTCCAATAAATTCTGTTAGAAACCTGGATATTGAATATGTGCAGCAAGCAGTTTTGTGTTCATCTATGCTTGCTTCAGCAGTGATTCAGTACAAATATATGCTCATTTATTTAAGTGTTCACCGACTGTTTTAAGGCAATTATAAGCAGTTGGCGAATTCATTAGAGTTTATGCTAAAAAGGCAAATAGTAGCAGATTTTTCCCCCCATTTAATAAAAAGGAAAATATAATGCAAGGGTGATGTGAAACTGCATAGTTAAAAGCACAAAAAAAAAGGAAAATGAAATTTTCACTGAAGTTTTCTTGCTTGTGTTGTGTCTCTCTCTATTCTGTATCTAAGTATGAAATGAATAGTTTTCATATCACTGCCATATATATGATAAAAAACACAACATGTATAATGCTGACAAATTAATCTGACAAAATCTTAACTTTCATTTCCTATTTCATTATTTTAACTGGGCACCATTATATCCTGCAATAAGTTCAGTTCTATTCTAAAGATACTCTCCTGAAGACCAGCTGCTTTGAAGTTAAAGTTAGTGACAGCACAGGTTTAAAAAAAATCTTGTAGAAATTTCATAGAACTAATGCTTAAATGTTTTACCTTAAGAGCAAATAAATCATTTTCTAAACTGTGTCCAATTAAAATAGTATCTGCACTGAACAAGTTTAGCAATATTGCCTGCACATCCCGAATAGATGATGTAATGTTCTTCAAGTCCTCTTCTGTCACTCCAGAAAATCTAAGATAGATTTAAAAGAGCTTCAGTAAGTGAGAAATATAGCAAGTGAACAGTAGAAAGAGCTAGTCTCTGGACTCCTTTTTGTAGCATTCAAATTAACTCTAGCCAGCTTTGGAACCCAGTAGACCAATTTTTATTCTTTTCTCCAGCGAAGGTGAAGGATAATGAGGTTACCGGCTTTGGCCCTGCTTTCAGAAAAAATACCGTGACAGCTGGCTGCAGATTGTCCACATAAGCATGGAATGAAGGAGGATTTGGGGTACTACAAGGACACAAGTCCTGCTATTGAGAGAGACTGAAGCAGGAACCACAGACTGGGCATTTTCTGGGCTTCTTTCTTCTCCTCTTTGATAGTGAATCAGAGCAGGTAAAAAGCAAAAGCCTCTAAAAAGGTTGCCTTGCCTTAAGACATTTGCTGCTACTTCCGCAAAGGAAGAAATCAAAACTTTGGAACGGAATGCATGAGGATCCTGAGGAGGCTGGAGCCAAAAAAACTTTTGCATCCAGGATGGATGCCTCTTGCCTGACTGGCAGGCAAGGAGATGGGACATACACAGAATCTGCATTAATAGCAGTCACATTTCAGCAAATGTTACTCCAATATATTTTCAAGTTCGTTATTTAAAAGTTGTGATGCTTCAGACAGGCATCACAAACATTAACATCTCTAGATTTTTAAGTAAAGTCACACGAAAATCCAGCTATCCATTTGGGGAAAAACAGGGAAAAATTTACATAATGTAGAAAAGAGGTTTTTGTTTAACTTAAAGCAGATAGCCAATTGTTTTGTATCCAAGTTCATCTACAATAAGTAGAAAAAAGCTTTAAAAAAGTAAATGTAGAAAATATATACTGAACTTCTCAGAACTGTTTCAGAGTAGCAGCCGTGTTAGTCTGTATTCGCAAAAAGAAAAGGAGTACTTGTGGCACCTTAGAGACTAACAAATTTGTCAGTCTCTAAGGTGCCACAAGTACTCCTTTTCTTTTCTCAGAACTGAGTTTTTTTTCCATTAAAATCAACAGTTTGTGAATTAAGGCACTATCATCTTCAAATGTTATAGTTTTTTTTTTTTTTTAAAGATACACATACCTAGTATTATAGTCTATGATTTCATTATCTGGTTTAACAAGTGTATCATAGGCAACCTGTAGGTTGGAATCAACCACTGTCACTCTAGTAAGTTCCAGACCTTGTGTTGTGTAACACTAAAAGAAAACAAAACAAAAGTTAAATGAGAATTTAGAGTGTGTCACTTATGTGCCTTTTGCTCTTTATACAATGTATGTAACATGAAGGAACCACACAGCTAGTGGGGTCCAAATAATCGTTATACCTACCCTTTCCTGCAGCCACACTTAAGTTTTGTTTCCCTTCCCAAAAAAAAACAAAAAACAAAAACCAAAACCAAAAACACACACAAAAAAACCCACCACAGATTGCCACAACAGTTAAGTTTCTCTATATTGATTCCATCTCAATCTTTCCTTAAGGAATGAGCAGTCTCTGGATGTCATAAGTTTTATTTAGGTAATACTAAACAGCCTCCAATTTGGTGGTATTCTTCATAGATAGAATGCACCCAGTTCAGCCTAAATCTTAATGAAAACCCATTCCACCACTTTTTATTCCTAGAACAGAATTATACACAGTATTTCTTATGAAGCAACATTCAAAAGTAGCTGACAAATATTTGGTTTGAGCTGAATATTTCAAGAAGCCTAAAGTTAAACCATACCATCTCACAGTCGAGTGCAAACACACCATGATTTCCATCAGCTGGAGTTAGTTTGATAAACGTCTTCACGAAGCCTTCCAGGTTTTCCTTTCGGCCATCGTGTACATGGAGCTGTGAAGTTTCCATTAGCATTAAAATGTGATTAGTAAGTGTCTTATTGCTATGTCAGCAAAACCCCATATTATACATAATCTTTACTGATGGAAGGTTTTTTTCACATCAGTGTAGGACCACTATCTCCCCATCCAAACGTAGCTAGATCAAGGGAAATTTTTCCATCAACCTAGCTGCATCTACACTGGGTGGTTAGGTTAGCATAGCTATTTCATTCAGTGATGAATTTTTCACACCTCTGAGCAATGTAAATCTGTCAACCTAAATTTTAAGTGTAGACC
This sequence comes from Dermochelys coriacea, assembly GCF_009764565.3. Classification (NCBI taxonomy): domain Eukaryota; kingdom Metazoa; phylum Chordata; order Testudines; family Dermochelyidae; genus Dermochelys; species Dermochelys coriacea. The sequence goes on from NC_050072.1 coordinate 117,299,661, forward strand.
AAGTGTTATTCAAATTACTGAGAGTGTAATTTATCTTTGATACAGACTAAAGTTAAACAAGAGAGCCTTTTATTTAACATTCTCCACTCAATCTACTAAATCTTAGTATAGAAACCTAAGTTTCTGTAAAGATAACTGTTCATAAACTGATCTATGACAACTGGTGGGCCATGGGTAACTGGCTGGTCACAAGGTGCTGGCTCTCTTTTTTTTCCCTGAAGAAAGAAATTAATGGAGGAGAAGGGTGTATAAAAATAAGCAAAATTAGACATGATTCTTTTTGGAAAAACCACCCTAATTATATTAGAAATAGCTGAAACAATACAATTACTTTCCTATTACATTGCCATGAAAATAGCCACAGGGCTATTTTGTGATCAGAAGTACACATCCCCTGCTATCAGAGTGGAAAGGGAAGTGGGTCCTTGAGACACTTTCTTAATATGTGATCCCCCCTTGTGAAAAAGTTTGAGAAGCAATGCTAACATGTTCCTACCTTTGCAACCTGGCATCCAGGAGACCCAACTACTCCTTCACAACAGCTATACCGTGTTTCTAAGCCACCAGGAACTGCCATAGAAGTGAAAGGAAAATTCAAAAAGCAGTCAGTCAAACAGCTGAAACAAATCAGTACTTGTTGGAATAAGCAGTTTACTTTTCCATCGGTCACTATAAAAGAATAAAGTAAAGTTTAATTTTGGTTTCTTTTTCTACTTGGAGTGAATGTAAAATTTCTTTAGTAAATGAAGTTAACCATGCCAGAAGTTCGCCCCATTTTTTTCAACTCATGTAGACTTCCCAGGGTCATTCTTGGGCTGAAGCTAGAAGATTCAGTAAATGGTCATTTCTAGTTTAGATTCTAAATGATATATTTATTACATACAAAACCCCCTACATTACGTAACATTTTTCTAGGTGGCAAAGACAGGGACTTACGACAGACACTGCAAAAACTTAAGTTGCTTGTGAAGCCTTAATTCTGTCCCCTTGAATGTATGCATTACAAGATCTAAATACTGGCATTTCCTAACTTTTGAATGCTTGATATTGCAACCTAGATAATGTTCTTTAATTTTTTTTATTTGCTTGTGGGGTTTTTTTGGTAATAAAAATGTAAACACAAATGATATTTTGTGCAACTCTACCAAGCCCTTCCCCTCCCCCCATCATGCATCATTAGTTGATTTTGAATCCTGAACCTTGGGCATTGCAGCACAAATTGAGCTACAGGATTATTTATATTAGCTGGCACCTGAATACGATGGAAATGGGCCACCTGCTGTATCTCAGAAAGGGACTTGAGGGGAGCCAGGCCCAGCCCTTCCCACTTCTGTATCAGGAAGAAACAGGAGCTCTTTCTTCATGTGCTGCCCTCTGATGGGGGAAAGGATGAACCATTGGGGCAATATGCTGGTCTGGGAAGGGTGAGTCCCACAGCTGAAGTGACTAAAAGGAAATGACAGGTTTCAGAGTAGCAGCCGTGTTAGTCTGTATTCACAAAAAGAAAAGGAGTACTTGTGGCACCTTAGAGACTAACAAATTTATTTGAGCATAAGCTTTCGTGAGCTACAGCTCACTTCATCGGAAATGCATCCGATGAAGTGAGCTGTAGCTCACGAAAGCTTATGCTCAAATAAATTTGTTAGTCTCTAAGGTGCCACAAGTACTCCTTTTCTAAAAGGAAATGGTGATTTTCAGAAGCTTCTCAGCCAAACCTGAAAAAAATTTCATGAGGCAAAGAAAAGGCACTACCCTGACTCCAGGGCTTTCTCAAAGCTGAATTTCAAATGGCGGTTATAAACAATAAGGTACTACGGCTTCTCAAAAGAAATCAAAAAGACCTTTTAAAGCAAACAGTATTAAAACTACTTAAATAAAGGGGTCACTACCAGCTCCACCTATAACAAAACTTTCCTGAAGCAAAAGACATGTTTTAAGGCACCTGTACTTGACTCCATGGTGGTATGTCCAGGTCAGTAGAAGCCAGACTTCTCACACAGAAATTTGGTATGTTGTGTTGTATCCACAATCCCCAGTGCACAGCAGATATTTCTAGTTTTATCTGCATCCCAATCCAAGCACACTTCAAGGTTGTAAACAAGATCATAATATGAAACATTAGCAATTAAAAAGTTCTTTTAAATGATTTTTGATTGTGGCTTCCATCAAGAGTGAACACCAACTATACTAACCTTTTTGTCTTAGTACTCTACCAGAATGGTAGTTGCATTCTTCTTTACGAATGTGCTTTCCTGAAGCAGTAACAGTGTATATTTCTCCACATCTACAACATACTCTTTTGGAAGCTGAAAGAAGTATGATAGTTCAATGACTAATTAAAATTCAGCCTTGAAATAATTCTACTTGCCCATTAGAAAAGATTTCCTCACTCTGGACAAGTGAAACAATATAAGATTTTCTTCCTTTTCAATCATCATCAGGGTAAGTGATAGGCATAGTAACTACTTGCCTAGATAAGTAAATACATTTTTATGACAAGTTTTTCAAGGCTGGTCAAGTTAATGACAAAAAAACATTTTAGCACTAAAATAATATGAATTCCTGTGGCATAATTCTGATATATCCATCAGTTATAAGAATTAAAAGTTTATTCTTAACAAGAAAGCCTTTTTAAAAACCTCACAAATTCAGTTCTTGAACTATCTTATTAATCCAACTACTTAAGTACAAGACTCTAGAACCTTTCTGGTTTACTAATACAGCACCGTGGACAGAATATGCAATTCTGGGCAAGAATTTCACTTGGGAATAGTTCTACTAAAATTAATGGAATTATTTGAGAGTAAAACCTAAAGAATTTTGTAACTGCAACTATCAGGGTCCAAGTAGTTACCTCACACCTTTGTACACAAATTTCAATACAATATATACCAGATAACTGTTTTTTGGTAAGTTAAGAGGAAGTAGTTTTGTATGAAAAAAATCATTTTTTTCCATATCAACTGTTATTAACATTTACAAATTCTGGTTTCATTCACTTACCATCAGATACAGCTGTTTTTGTAATTCCATTACTTAATATAGCACTGCCAGGTTTTTCAGGATTTGGTTGTGGGTAGCCATTCTCATGCAATTGTTCCTCAGTCAGAACATAGTCTTTTAGAATTCTATAGAGAACAATTCCTGTAAAATCTAACAGCATTTAAAACTGGTTAGAGCAGGTAAGACAATGAATTTCAAAGCAAACATGATTTGGACATTTTAGATGCACATTTAAGGTTTTGCTTCAGCTATACGCAATCATTTTACAGTTTGTTTACCTGATCATGTCTCTAACAGCAACCAAAATTAACAAAAAACAAAACCCTACGTAGAGCAAGATATTAAAATGACTTCCAACAAGTTACTACTTAACACTAACGAAAGATTGCTTTTTCAGATTATGGTTTTGTATTCTCACTTCATATAGAAATTCAATTCTTTCCTTGTCTTTAAAAACAAAATTTGAAACATCAGTGATTTGAAAAACAGCATCCTCATTCTGTTTTAGAAGTTGGTAGTATGTTGGTCATGGGTGGCATTTGGGGTGGATACGTAAAAAATAAATAAATAAATAAATCTAACAATAGGAGAAGGACCAGGAAACTCTGAATGAAAGTTTATTTAAATGTTGAAAAAAGTTGCCCTAGTTTATATGTAAATGAGGGAAGGTACATATTTTAGATAAGAACTATCAGATTGTTTTACCATTCTTCTCTTCCAGTTTTCTAGATCCAGTTGCATTAGTACATCTGCTGCCACAAGACTGCCCTAAAAATAGAAAAACACTTTGAAAAGATTTTTAAATGCATCTTCTAAACTTCAGATTTCTGTGTCAGTTACAGTGAAAGTATTTTTTAAGAATTAAAACATTGTATATCATTGGTAACTTTTTAGAAGCATGTTTACACGAAAATAATTTAAATAAAATCATCAGTAATGAGGCAAAATAGAATGATATTTATCTTTGTCAGACATCACTCCTTTCTCCCTCCCCGCTCCCCTACATAATTTCTTACCATTTGGAGAGAGACTACCTTGATCCCTCAGCTTTTTAAGAGTGTTCACAGCTATGTTCAGATACATATTTTTACTGCCACAACGATCATAAATTGCTTTTTCTTCTACCAATGCCTACATTTAAAAGAGTAAGAAAAATTTAAGGGCATATAGCTTATTGTAAATTTTGCAGAGCTTTGTTAGTCAGAATCTAAGAAGGTTTTGCACTCCGAACTGACAATTTCAAGCTGTAGTGTCCTAGACACTTAAGTGCTACATCAATCATATACAATAATAAGTTGTATAAATATTTGGAAGCAATAGCAAAAACTCCATTTCAGGAACTAGAAAGTTAAGTCAGGCCCTTGAAAGTGAACACACCTCTAAGTGAAAATAAGAGTGATACTTTACATCAAATCCTAAATATAAATTTATAGATAGGGATTACTGAAACCTTATCTTGCAAATAGATGAAACTGAAGAATATAAAGAGCACCATTATACAACTAAGTGAAACACAGTTAGTGTAACATTAAAAAGTCTTTAATAAAAAAGATTTTCTTGCATAGAAGGAAAAAATAATAGTCAAGGTTTCCGTTGGAGAGTGGATATTATTTCCACTCCCCTTTTTTGAAGCCCTAAGCAGTAAAGTCTGATCTGTCTTGTCTTATTTTATTTTTATTTACTTTAATATTATGTATATTTTATTATTGCCTGGTAGATTCTGCATGTTCCATTTCAAGGCAGTTTAGTACTATGACACTCGGGGACAGATTAGCAATACCGCAGAGCATCCCAGAAGAAGTCAGTAGATGCTATAAATTTTTAGGGCTAGGAAAATTTCCCCAAGCTTCCTCCTGTAAAGGTGTAGTGGAAGAAGTTGAAGGACATCAAGCAATTTGACAGAAGAGGAAAGAAGAGCTAATGAGATAGGTTTATAGATTGAATGTGCTGCAGTGAACCTGGCTTTCTGCTTTGGAGAATACTTGACAACAAAAATTTGTTCCTTTCTTCAGAGGCAACAACTACTTCCCCTCTCCTTGATTTTACATGTGGCAAATTAGGGGGGCAGGGAGGGGGAAATCAGTAAGACACTAAGGGCTTGTCTTCACTACCAGGGTAAGTCGACTTAAGTTACGCTACACCAGCTACGTGAATAACGTAGCTTAGATCGACTTACCCCTGAGTCTTCACTGTGCTGCGTCCACGGGAGATGCTCTCCGGTTGACTTCCCTTACTCTTCTTGGAGAGGTGGAGTACCAGGATCAACCGGAGAGCGCTCTGCTGTCGATTTAGCGGGTCTTCACTAGACCTGCTAAATCGACCCCTGCTGCATAGACTGTAGCGAAGACCATCCCTCAGGGTAGGAAAATGAAAGAATAAAAACAGTTTAAGAATAAAGGAAAAATTAGGAGAATATGAAGCACAGAAACAAGGAACAACTGAAAACAATGAGGCTACCTGGAGAGAACAAATACTGGGAAGACACTGAAGAGGAAATACTTAAACAGTAAAGAAATATTATACCTTAAAAACATACAGGGAAAAAGACAGAAAATGCATCAAGGTATACAATACAGTTCTGTAAAAGGAATACCGTGAAGGGAGAAAGCAAGGAAACATAGCAAGTTATTTTATTTTTAAGAACATCATCAAGATGTTACAATGCATGTTTTCACTAGAAATTGAATTACAGGTATTTTACCTGGGACCCTAGCAGAATGGCTTCACAGAAGGCCCTCAAATTTGCAGTAATCAAGAAATTTGGGCCACATCGAAGATGTTACCCAGGCTGCTAGTGCCCATGAGCCCATCCTAGAGTAAATTTAAATGTATTTACTTGGGATGGCGTGGGCAGTATAATAGAATATCTAGGGAAATCAATGACCTGGACCATTGTGGCTGCTTTTTGAGTGAGGATTGTTGCTAAACAGGTGACTACAAACATGAATGGCATTAAGGTATTAATTTCTTCACCTGGGAGTCCCACTCATAAAAGATGTAAATGCCAACATATTTTAAAGGGAACTGTTTCCTGTATGATAGCTTCCAACCATTTCAACAAAGTATATTTTACACTTGGACAAACATGAGAGAAGTGGATGGGGTGAGAAAGAAGAGAAAAACCAAGTAAATTGCTAGTTTTTGTCTGCTAATGACTAGATTTTCAAAGGGCTTACACACATACTTGATTTTAATGGGTCTTTTCTCAAGATTCTTTAACATTTTTCCCCAACCACGTATAGCAAGCCACTTGTGTTCATTTACTTAAACTTTTAAAAGGTGTTATACATCTTCAAAGCTTCTCTTCGTAACTAATACAAACCTTATCAAAAGCTTCATTTACTGTTCTACAAACTTTCAAATATTCTTCAACAAAAAAGTTGACATATCGTTGTCTTGTGTCATGTGGAACTTTGGATCCAGATTCTGGAATTATAGAAGGCCTTTTCCGACTAGAAACCTTAGAGAGTACATTCAATATTTAGTTCACATGTTATAACAAGAAGCTGAATCAGTTTTTACTCAAATTAAAAAATAATAATTTAGTCCAGAATGATGTATAAAAATTTTCAGCTAAAAGAGTTTTAAAAAGTCAAAAGCAAACAAAAAGCACGGTTAGATAAAATACAGTGTTACCCTCAGGAAAAGTTACCAGCTATCATCTAATAGTCAACAGTTTTATTTTGGCCTCTCTCTAAATATTTTTCATTCAGAACTCAGACTGAAGACACACTGCAGGAGTTAATTATTTTGATATGATCTACGAGCTTTGTCATTTAGAACAAAAGAGTTTGATTTTATTAGAGGTAAGATTTTTCAATGCTTGCCATAATAGAATTTAAATTTTTGTTTAATAAGAAATGGAGGATAAACCTGTCAAATCCAGAAGTCTAGTGTGAGAACATGCCCCATTTCAAAATTTTGTCCAAACGGGGTCTATTAAGCAATCTGTTAACTTAAAAAGTGTTATCTTAGTAACACTTATTCTTACAGAACAGATGGCTTTTATATATTGATATTGAATGATCACCATCTAAATGATATTCACAAACAACTAGGAGTAAGTAGTTTTGGTAGAAGAGGGGGGGGAAAATACTCTCATAATCTTCTAATTTTGTCAGTCTCTTTCTGGAAAAGATGTTAGCCCCAATGCCTTCCAGAAGAGTAGTTTTGAGAAAGATCAAAAAAGCAAGTGTTTGAGAACCAGGCATAAACAATCTGGTACCTGGGACAGACCATCATTGAAGTGTAAATGAATTTGGTATTTAAAACCTTCAAAATACAAAGTTTTAATCAATTTCAAACTGCTTCAGCAACACTAAAGCAGCAATCAAATATGCTGTTTTAATTGAAAGTTGTGTTTAATAGACAGCCTACAAAAGATGTTATTTTGGTGGCAGGCCGACCTACTATGCTATTACTATACTGATTTATTCACTCTGGGTTAGGTTTTTTTAAAATTTAAACTCAATTTGATGATTGAAATTCTGCTTGACATGTAGATTTTACCTAGTCTACTCTGAAGTTTAGAGCTTTAAAGTAGACTCCCATAAGTGAATTTTACTTAATCCCAAAATACTTCCTGCCTTCTGCCAATAAATCAAGATTAGAGGAATCTTTGTCTGAAAGTAAGCAAGACCAACAGTACTCTACACAGGATTTGATTACTCAAGATGACAGAGCACCTCTGTGCTATGCACTACTAACTCACTGCACTACTACTTGGACTCGCATTAAAACAGTTTCTATAAACCTTTCAACTTCTGCTTTCTAGGAAGAGGAAAAATCCTTTATTGAATAAAGCCAGAGAAGCCCTCCCCTTGAGTTCTTGTATCAGATAAAACATGTCTATGCCTACAAACCTGCTATCATGCATTACCTGCTAGAATTCAAACACGTTGCTAAGTTATGTCACAATATCATATGTACAAATAATTTCACATGCACTTGGCTTTATTAACTCTAGCCAGTACAACTATAAGATATAACTATTTTACAATAGTTTTATTTGGCCTGACTAGACTAAATTAAGCTATGGAACACAGTAACACCATCATTACTTACCTTTAGGTTGATGTGAAGCTCTACCGTGGGGGGAAGTTAGATGATAGTATTACAGTTTAACAAGTTTAGTGTGCAAGCACTGTTCAGCCTTTTAAGAAATGCTGCATTGTTAGTTGTGAGATTTTCTTTTTGGAAGAGCAGTTACCAGCAGCATATTTTGCTCTCTTCCTTAATCTCTAACTAGTAAATTCTTGGGGCAGAGTTGCTTGCTGAAACCTACCACTGGTGATTTGGCTAAGATTCCGGAAAGAAAAAATTGCCTACATGCTGTCTGACCACCTCTGTTCAAGATCCGCTGTATTTAGTGTAAGTAAAACATGCAACAATAATATCCAGATACCTAATAACTGCTACCTATTCCCACAGGAAGCCGACCTGCAATACCCTGACATCTGCAACTTCTCAGCAGAAGGGTGATAGTTATGAGAAGGAGCTACAGTTCTGCTAGTATACCAATATTGCTCAAGTTTAGCCACTTGTAACTACACAGACCACCATCAATTATTAGTTTGTTAAATTGACTTGAAAGCAATACTTACTGTATGATGTGACTGTGAAATATTCAGAAAAAAGTTAACATTTAATACTTGCATATCCTGCAGTGCTTAGCAAGCAAGACTCTGCATTAAATCAATAGGAGTTTTTCCTGATGTGCAGTATTTGGGCACATATGCGCACGTACATTTTACTACTACTATAGTACCTTAATAGGCATAGGAGCAATCCTTTTTATTGAAATATTAGAAGGTCTGCATGGCATTGTTGTTACAGCATTTCCTTGAAGGAATACATTCAGTTGACCACTGCTGGTTGCCATAGGTTGAACTTCAAGCAAATTTAAACATACTGAAACAACAGAAGGTAGTTATTACATAGTTATTCATTAAGAATAAAAGTTTTACTACTCAATCCCCTTTCACCAAGTGGCAGAGGCAGCAGGTTTGTATAAATTTTTGGTGGTGCCCAGAACAGGTCCAAGTCCTGTCCCCCTTCCCCTCACCTGCCTAAGGCTCTGGGAAGGCGTTTGGATGCAGGAGGGGGTGCAGGCTCTGGGAAGGAGTCTGGGTGCGGGAAAGGGTTCAGGCTCTGGGAGGAAGTTTGGGAGCTGCGGGCGGCCGTGCCTGCGGACAGTCAAAGTAAACAAACTGTCGCGGCCTGCCAGTGGATTATCCTGATGGGCCTCCCACCATTGTGCTAAATAGATCCACTTGGCACCAATTTCTACCACACTGTTGAAGGGACCAGAAAGTGAGAAGACATTTATACAGCATGAGAAACACTCACTCATCAATTACATTCTAAGTTGCATGTGCTCATTTGAAATTAACGAGCTGAAAAGCCAGGCTTGTACAACCAAAAATCCTTCAGGCTACGTATAAAGTACTAAATTAATCCCTAGTGTAATTCTTGACATCAGTGGAGTTACTACATGGGAGTATTTTGGCTCAAAGGCCTCGTTAGTAAATACCTAAAATCACTAGCTGAAAAATTAAGAGGAAAAAATATTCCCCTCCCCCTATATATGCTGACATTAAAACCATCATGGCGCTATTCTAATTTTAAAAGTATACCTCCTTTAACTCTAATAAATTAATTTTTTTAAAAGAATGAGTAGTCACTGCCAATTGTTGTGCTGTTAAACTTTAAAAAAAAAAAAAAAAGTTATTTCTTTGCTATGTGAAAGATCCACTTAAAGAAGGGAAACTATGTAGTCAGTGTTGTCAAATGCCCAGTCTCTCTGTGTGTGTGTGTGTATATACACCCTACACACACACACACACACACACACACACACACACACACACAGAGAGAGACTGGGCATTTGACAACACTGACTACATAGTTTCCCTTCTTTAAGTGGATCTTTCACATAGCAAAGAAATAACTTTTTTTTTTTTAAAGTTTAACAGCACAACAATTGGCAGTGACTACTCATTCTTTTAAAAAAATTAATTTATTAGAGTTAAAGGAGGTATACTTTTAAAATTAGAATAGCGCCATGATGGTTTTAATGTCAGCATGAAAACACAGCTATCCAAATGTTAAGTTTTTGGTATTTTCTTTCAAACTAGAGCAGTGGTTCTCAAATTTCTTTGCACTGAGACCCGCTTCTGACAACCCTGGGTGGCGGGGCTTAGGCTTGGGCCCCAGCAAATCTAACACTGGCCCTGGCAACCCCATTAAAATGTGATCTTGACCCCCAGTTTGAGAACCACTGAACGAGAGGAAGGCTTTCAGAAAAGCAAATACATAAGGACAGGAAAGAAAGACAGTGATTGCCAGGCTTTAGGGCTTCTGAGAAACCCTACATACTTGACAGTAACTTGAAACAATTATAGATGTGGAAAGTTGTCTCTTTCCAGCCCCAAAAAAAGGCCTTCAAACATTTTAGAGAGAACTTCACCCAAAACCAAACACAAAACTATCTGCATTAATGTAAACGGACATTAAAATGTTGACTCAACCAGGATACTCAGAATAATAAAATGAATTAAGGGTTCACTCAGGGATCCAAAATGTTTAAGAATACTCATATTTGGAACAAAACAAGCTGATCAAAATATTTTAAAGTAATCTGAAGACCAAAATTTATTAAAAAACCTGGTTTATCCCATCTTGTGAAGCCTACAATGAATTGAGATATCATACCCATTGGTCCTACGTTTTGAATCTGAGTAGTTGACAATACAGGTACAGTTTTCTTCTGTCCAGAAGTTGCAGCAACAAAAGCCTGTCCACTTTTAACAGCAGCTGTTATCTGCACCGCCTGTTGCTGTGCCTGCAGGATTCTGGTAGGACAAGATTGCTGTGGAAGAGGTGCCTTAAAAGGCACAAGTATTTCTTTGTTGGTCTGTACCTAATGGACACGAAAATTACATAAAACATTTACAAAGTAGTTTATGATGGAAGACTGCATCCAAACATATACTTCCACCATCTCTTCTACATTGCTTCTCAAAGAAAATTTTTCCAACAACACAAGCTATAGGGCCAGATTCTCAGTTGGCATAGGTCATCAGAACTCCACTGAAGGCAATGGAGCTCCACTAATTCACACCAGCTGAGGTTCAGGCCCTATAGCAGGTGTGGTCAAAGTACAGCCCAGGGGCTGCATCTGGCCCTTCAGATGTTTTAAGCTGGCCCTTGAGCTCCTGCTGGAGAGTAGGGTCCAGGGCTTGTCCTGCTCCACGTGTGCCTTGGCTCTGCACAGCTCCCGGAAGCAGCAGCATGTCCTCCCGTCTGGCTCCTGCCCCAAGCACCGCCCCCGTATCTCCCATTGGCTGGGGTTGCCGTCCAATGGGAGCTGCAGGGGCAGTGCCTCTGGACAGGGCAGTGTGGAGAGCCACCTGGCCATGCCTCTGCGTAGGAGCTGGAGCGGGGACATGCCACTGCTTCTGGGAAGTGCTTGAGGTAAGCGCCACCAAGAGCTTGCAGCCCTGACCTCCTCCAGTGCCCCAACCTCTGCCCTGATCCCCCCGCCGCACCCTGAACTCCTCATTTCTGGCCTCACCCCAGAGCCCGCACCCCCAGCCAGAGCCCTCACCCCCTCCCACACTCCAATCCCCAATTTCGTGAGCATTCATGAATTTCCATACCCAGATGTGGCCCTCGGGCCAAAAAGTTTGCCCACCCCTGCCCTATAGTCTTTATATATTTTTTTAAAATCCCACATTCATCACCCAAGCAACTGCAAAGTAACTTAGCTGATATCAAACACTAGAGTAAAGAACGTGGGGGAATAAAACACAGTCTCAAAATATCCAGGACTGAAACAATAAAGGACTTTAGAAATTCAAGTCAACCTTTTATAGGCTATATAAATACAAACTGAATGGCAGTTTTTGGAGAAGAGGCACAACATGCCTCCTATGTGAAAGTAAACCGTAAGTCGGAGTTTGCATAAGTTTCCCAATCATCTTCAGATAAAGACGTCTGGAGAGCATATGACCGGTAACTCAAACAGAAGGTAAAAAACACGATGCACAATACTGGCAAAATCCTCACAAGACACCTATAAACCAACAAGATTTGACCCTGCAGTCATCCATACGCAAACTTGCACTGAGTGAAAAATTTTAAGTTACTGGATTTTATTTGAATCTATTCAATTTAAAAAAAATTATACACACAAGTATATATTATATACAGAGAGTTGGCTCAGTTGGCCTGGGATACTTATAGATGTCAAGCAGAATCTCAGATTAAACGTGAAATACAGTATGTTTCATCCCTAGATGATAAGGATAATCATCCTTTTACACATCAATGTAATCTTATACAAGTTAATGAGTGGAGTTAGCCATATAGTACATATTACTGAAGAATATAAATCAGTAAGAGACTAGATGTTGACTCTCTGCCACACACACTAATTTGCACTTTATCTTTTATGTTTCATACTAGGAACCGAGCTCAGAACTTTGTTTCTCCTGTGACTGATATCACTAACATCTGATGACAGTTCCCCATAATGGGTATGACAACAGTATCAGGATAAATCCTCCAGAGTCTTGTAATGCAGGCAGGGCCACCCCTAGCAATTTTGGGGCCCTACGCTGCCCCAGGCCTCCACCAGGAGGGATGGGGCTGGCTTGGGGGGCAAGGGGGAACCGTCCCGGGCACTCACCGGCAGCGCGGCTGGGGCCAGGTCACTACACTTCCTGCCACCAGTGGTTGCAGGCCCGGCCCTACTTCAGAACTATGGGGAGTGGAGGTGGGGTTGAGCAGCGAGGACGGGGCTGGAGTGGAGCGGGGTTGGGGTCACGGGGAAGAGACTGAGCAGCACATAGCTGCATAAGGCACCAGGGAATTTGGTGCCCCACACAGCTGCGTAATCTGCATATGGGTAGGGACGGCCCTGAATGCAGGCCTCAACTGAAGAGTTCTAGCATATCTTAGTTCTAGAAACAGGAACATTCCAAATAATACAATGTGGCTATATGCCTTAATATTTTGTAATTAAAAGAACAATTGTTGAAAAGAAATGTAAGGCACTGCTTGCTCATCCTGTGTATATAAAATGCAACTTCTTTTCAAAAAGATCATGCACTGTGTCAAGGTTCCTTCCCCACTGTGAACTCTAGGGTACAGATGTGGGGACTTGCATGAAAGACCCCCTAAGCTTATTCTTACCATCTTAGGTTAAAAACTTCCCCAAGGTACAAACTTTGCCTTGTCCTTGAACAGTATGCTTCCATCACCAAGCGATTTAAACAAAGAACAGGGAAAGAGACCACTTGGAGACATCTACCCCCAAAATATCCCCCCCAAGCCCTACACCCCCTTTCCTGGGGAAGGCTTGATAATAATATCACCACCAATTGGTACAGGTGAACACAGACCCAAACCCTTGGATCTTAACAATGAAAAATCAATCAGGTTATTAAAAGAAGAATTTTATTTAAAGAAAAGGTAAAAGAATCACCTCTGTCAAATCAGGACGGTAAATAGCTTACAGGGTAATCTCATTCAAAACATAGAGAATCCCTCTAGGCAAAACCTTAAGTTACAAAAAGACACAAACAGGAATACACATTCCCTCCAGCACAGCAAATTTTACAAGCCATTAAACAAAAGAAAACCTAACGCATTTTCTAGCTAGATTACTTACTAACTTTACAGGAGTTGGAAGGCTTGCATCCTTGATCTGTTCCCGGCAAAGGTATCACACAGGCAGAAACAAAAGTCTTTTTCCCCCCCTCCAGATTTGAAAGAATCTTGTCCCCTCATTGGTCATTTTGGGTCAGGTGCCAGCGAGGTTACCTTAGCTTCTGAACCCTTTACAGATGAAAGGATTTTGCCTCTGCCAGGAGGGATTTTATAGCACTGTATACAGAAAGGTGGTTACCCTTCCCTTTATATTTATGACACACTGTGCATCAGGACTCTTTCAGCTGAAGGAGGTTCTTTCACAAGTCAGAGCTCAATGAAGTACAATTAAGTTGTGTTTTCAACTGTTGCCTCAGGACATGCTTAATAAGCAAGTGAGTAGATCCAATAACCGTCAGTGGGATTAAACCCACTGTATATTATTAAGCAATTGTTCAAATGCAATTCAAAACAGAAAAGAAGTTTCCATATATAATATAATATAGCAGGATCTCTAGCAGGTGATGCAAGCTTTCAACTAGGCTGATAAACAAATAGTTTTGCTGCTGTTTCCAAGTTGATTCTGTAATTGGAACTTATGAACACAGCATTTAGATATATTTGCACTGCAAAAGTTCGATAGAATGGCTCATGTCTGCCAGCTCAAACTGAGCCACTCCTTTACTAAATTAGAACAAGTTGTGAGCAAAATTACACATTGAATCAATGGCACCCTACATTTAATATTTTCTTCTATTTTTTCTGATAGTCATAATCTTCAGTAGTGATAGGTTCGCCGTTTGAGAGCTCAGTGAAGCAAAAATATACATGTCAATTTGCAGGCCTACAGTTCAGTCACTAGTAGTCTTGGAGTTTAATGTTAATTGTAATTTATAGAGGTTAAAGAACGGATTTACAAGCAAGCAGTTTTCACTAAAACTGCACACACACACACACTTTTGGCCTAACATACCTCATTTAAGAGGAGTCTCCACTGCAATTAACTTTAAGCTGAAGATTAAACAACTAGTATTTTTTACTGATTGTTTCTATTATATAGACATATTTCTCAAAAATTCCCAGAAGAAAACTCACATCAAATTTTGCAGTGTGTGCAATTCTTTTCTTCTGCCCAGGAACCATATTTGTCTTCATATCCAATGTATCTACTTCAGCATGAGCTCCAAGACCCTATTAAAATTAAGAATAAAACACAGTACAGGTTCTCTCTTTAATTAGATAGAGAATGTACTAAATCTCATAATTCACTAGTTAGGCTTCCAACTGTTCCAATTAATGGAAGATATCCAAACATTTCTAATCTAAAGTTATACCAACTAAAGTATATACCTTCACTGTACCACAGCTTCATCAAGATTAAGCTACAAGGACCTCATCTTTATGTTCACATATGAAAAAAGACTGTATATTTTTGTTATTTCATATTTAGAAATAATTTTAATAGCATAATTAGATTTTTCAAAATACAGAGTCTCCTACAAAGTCAGTCTGTTTATTTGATGTCTCTCAAATTTGGTAAATTTTAATAAGGAGGTTATGTAGTTAATCCAAAGTTTACTAAGACTAACACATTTTAGACTTCCCATACACCACATCTGGCCACTTCTAAAGATAAACACATAAAAAAAAATGTTTTTAAGAGTGTCCACTACTTTTGGATGCCCAACTCAAGCATTTAGAGTATGATCTTCAAATTTTCTGAGCATGAAAATCTCCCAGTTACTTGAATTGGGGTTGAGGGTGCTCAATAGTTCTGAATATTTGGCCCTGTGTCCCAATCTGAGCACCCAATATTAGTGTACACTTTCCAAAATGTGTATCTATACGATTAGAGAAAACACTAGTAAAAAGTATCACAGAACGTATGGAACACTTCTCTCCCTGCATCCCCATGAAGGAGGGAAGTACAGAGATGTACAACAAAATGTACTGCACCTGCTTAGCAATTTCTTGCTTCTGTGCTTCACTTTCAACAAACTCATTGAAAATTCTCCGGCATTCCTCTATAGGGTCATCAGATTCAGAGACTTCAGTATCCTCTTCACTATACTCCATCTCTTCTTCTGAAGAAGAATCTAATATAATTATTTCACTTTCTTTGATGGTAGTGTTCATAGTATTACTATTACTTTCTCCACTACGGTTTTTAGTCGAGAGATCTACATCATGACAAACTTTCTCACCCAAATTCGAGGGAGTGCTGGGGTGAATGGGTGCATTTCCCAACACTTCATTTTCTCCATTTTCTTGTATAATCTGAATTTTCCCTATATTTACTGGTAATTTTTTACAAGTCCCTTCTGTAGTTAGCACAGTTTTGTCTTTTGAGCTGGCTTCAAAATACAGGCTAGTTTGGGTCTCTCTCTTGCAACTCGGCATGTTTTTATATTTATTAGTACTCAATTCTTCAACAGATGTTTTCATTGATATTTCATTCTTTGGATCTTCTTTCTTCAAAGTTTCTTTCTGCAACTGTGCCTTAATATGAGAAACTGAAGATATATTATTTTCCTTAGAGACAGTAAACAATGTTCTTTGTTCATGAAGGTTATTTAAAGACTTTAAAGCATTAATTTTCACATCAGGCAAATATGCACTTTGAGTTTTTGGTGAAGTTTTCAGTGATTTTTCAGGGTTGCTTACATCTGTGATGTCATCTTTTTGCAGAGTTACAGTAACTTCTGCTCTTTTTTCCTCAATACACTTAAGAGGATCTTCTGCTATGTCACTATTCTTCAGATTTTCTGGACATGTTGCAGCAATGTGTTTGTTTTCTTCCCTATTCCAGTTTTTAAAGCTCTTACTTATTCTTGGCTTCTTAGTGACAGTCAATGGTGGAGCATCAATAACCAGAATATCATCATCATCAGATTCTTGGAGCTTTATTTCAAGCTTGATAGGTGAATAGCTTCTTGATCTCTTCTTCGGGGATCCATGACGATTTCCACATGGAGACATTTTTGGAGAGTCCATGTGAAAATCAGCAAGAGGCATTTTCACCCGCTTAAATTGCTGTGTGTCATTTTCCTCCTCTTTCATTATGGAAGAGCTGAGTAGGCCTGCAGAATAATTTAGAAGTGGATCATATTCAAGGTCGGTTGCTGGACAACTATGGTCAATGACATATTTACTGGATAACAAACGACAGCCTTTGCTAGAGTACTTTGAGACTGGAGCTACAAGACATGTGTCTTTTGTAAGAGAGCTACATAGACCATCATCATCTGGGGTAGTTTTATTTCCTTTAATATCATTTATTTTAGATGTCAAAGAGTTTTTAAGTATTTCATCTTGCAAATTATACTGAGAGAGTTTCTTCTGCCCTTCTTCAACTTCAGTCTTGACAGACTCAATTGCTTTTTTGATTCTTTCCAATTCTTGTATACTTTTACCTAGCTCTGTTGATGGAAGAAAATCATGTCATTCACTGATCTCTCTCTTAAATACTACAAGTATTAAGTTACAATTTCACAGAGTTCAGCTGAAAAATATCTTCTAGGGAATAAATATTACACAGTCTGTGGCAAGGCTCTACAAATATACAGTTCATGGTCCAGACAACAGTTTTGCTATTCAGTCACTTGCATGATGTTTTTAAGATGTTCTATTCATAATCTTTATATGTTTCAAGACAGGCATGTTATTATCTATAAGCCCAGTATCAGCTCTAAGATGGCTTGAAACTCCAATTACTTATTGTACTTAAACATAATTTAAATGGAGAATTTGGTATACCAATCTTTTTTCTTTTTAAACTAATACAGATTCTATTTTTTTTTAACTGCATTTCAGTGGAGTACAAAGTACACTGAAACCTCAGTGCTCAGCTCTAAGGAGAGCTGCTTAAAGTGGTGCTGTTGCTGTACATTCAGGGAAGGAGAGTGCTCTACTGCAACTGAATAAGCAGTAGATATGTAGGGAATGATTTGATCCTTCATTCTCTTCCCTCTCCCCCGTTTGGTGCTAGCGACCACTGGATTCTGCCAATTTTTCTTTTTCTCAGCCTTACGATGAAGTGCTCCTTAGTCTGTGCCCCCTTTGCAACACCCAGGAGACTTGGACTTCCATGTGTTGAAAGAAACTACAAAGTCCCGTTAATCATAAATCAACTGTAAATAGGGAAATCTAGTGGGACTATTCTGGAAGTGAAATCTTCCATCATGGAGGCAAGATAAAGACTTCAAGTGGTAAGAGTCACTCATGGCTCTCACATATAATACTCAACTGTCCTACAAAAGTGAAATGGCAAAGGATCAGTAAGAAGTGCAATCATTTATGACCCCAAATTAATAGCAGACTATATGCTTAAAAATTATACACATCTAAAATAGAACTGGGAACATCCAACTACACCCCCTATTGTCTTTAACCACTAATTAACGTTATTAATTCTTACAAGAGAAATAGATTTCAGAAAAAATTAGTAAATCAAATGAAAAATAAATTACATTTTTATTTTTAAGGTATCCAAAACAATTCAAGTTTTTAAAACCTAAATTTACGGCATTCTTTTGTTATTTTGGGATATTAGAGTGGTTAAGATAAAGTTTTGCTGTACACCTTTAAAATGAACTTAGCCCACTACTGTACTAACAGTGGGCCTACCCAGCTTTCCCACCAAGTTACACACTACCATTTTCATGCAACAATCAACTCAGAAACTGACACACAAGTGTCTGAAAATGCCAATTCATATAAGAGGAACAAAGCTCCGTCGCAGAAAAAATATCAGTGAGAGTAAAAACAAACCAGATGTGACAGATGTTAGTCACATTGCTTAATACACTACTGAAAGACACTCAGGTTTTATGCCACCTTCATCACTATAGTATCTATCTAGAACATCACATCCCCTATGAAGTTCTACTAGGCACTTCACGAACTGACATACTCCTACATAGAAAGCAGTGCTTTCAAAAAAGCTATAAATACACATGTCTACCCTTCCTCAGAAAGAATATTGTTCACAGGAACAGCTCAAGGTTAAAAATCACACTTAACAACAAAGTTTTGAGTCCAGGAAGTGCCCCTGGCACCTGCAACTGCAACTGCAATTTATGCCATGGGGAGTTACAGGAGTTTAGCATCTCTCAGAATCAGCCTTCACATTTTCTTATCTTTGTAAAAGACACCTTAGTTTTCACTATGTTGCTAATCACGACTGAGAGAAATGCAAGAATAAATGCTAGAAAGACTAATCAGTTTATACCTAATTTTTAGGCAATTCACTCCCTGGCTTTCTTTCATTCACTACAACACACTGCAGCATAGACACTGCAGAGAACTGCATTTTATTTTGGTTTCCTTTTTTTAATAGTACAATTGAAACATTTCTTTTACTCTTGCTGGGGCTACATTTAAAATTCTGAGCAAGAGGCAAAAGAGGCTATGCTACCACCAGTAATTTATTTATGAAGCCACCACACGACACTCTACTATACCTACTCTGCACACTAAAGCCAAGGCTCTGACTCAGGCTTGAGCCCATGCCCTCTTTGTTCAAACACAAATTAGTCTGTCTGACACAGGTCACCAAACACTCAGCATTTAGGCCCTAGGACCCTGCCAGGGGCTAGGTCAGAGCACAACTTCCGCAGAAAGAAAAGGAGGACTTGTGGCACCTTAGAGACTAACAAATTTATTTGAGCATTAGCTTTCGTGAGCTAAAGCTCACTTCATCGGATGCAAGAGCTCACGAAAGCTTATGCTCAAATAAATTTGTCAGTCTCTAAGCTGCCACAAGTCCTCCTTTTCTTTTTGCGAATACAGACTAACACGGCTGCTACCCTGAAACTTCCGCAGAGACTCACATCCAAGCCCTGTTGTTTTGCAGCACGGACAAAGGTTACGCAGCAGATCTGAGTCAGGGCAGTATTACTCAGTACAGACGCATTAACTTGGCTGGGATACATGAGCCCAGCAATCACAAACCCAGATCCACAATGCAGTGTGGATGCGAGCTTGGAAACACGGCATCCCACAGGCCATGGTTTACAATGCAGCGTGGCCATATCCTAATCTATGCCTTGAGTAAACAGCATTATGGGGTACATTTATCCAGTAACACCTGTAGCTAAGAGTCAGGTATCTATGGGGGGGGGGAGGGTGGCCAGCCACAGGGCAGCAACCAGGGCTGTGGCAGCCATTCCCTAAGGGCCGGCTAGTGACCCTGCAGGGCCAGACTCTGTGCTGGTGTTGGGTGCCACGGGCTGCCAGTCACCACAGGGCCGGGGAGGGGGGGGGGGGGGGGGTGCAGTGAGAGACCACAGATACCAATCCCAAAGACACCCAGTGCAGTTCATAGGAGCAGCCCAGCCCCAGGGGGCCTGCCCCACACAGCCGGGGGGAGCAGGCTGTAAAGCCCCCCCCCCCCGAAAGGCGGGGGGGTAGCTACAGAGAATGAATAGCAGGGTCAGCACAGACTGGGGATGGGGGGGCAGGCACCCCCGAGTCACGCCAGCCCCCATGGGGGAAGGGGAGCGCAAAGGGGTCCCCGACCCCCTCAGCCCTCTAACAACGTGGGCAGCGCCCCCCCCCCCCGTCCTCACCCATGGCAGGCGCGTCGCTCAGCGGCTGCTGCCCGCTCCGCCCCGCCCCGTGCCTATACTGGCAGTGGGGCCGCGGGCAGCCGCCACCCGAGGCGCCATCGAAAGGGCAGGAAAAGCCACTGAAGTAACCCACGGAGTGCAGCATCCTCACCGCCCCCACCCGGCCGCCCTCCCGCCCTCAGCCAGCGCGCGCGCCGCACAGCTCAGCGAGACTGCCGCGCCCGCGCGCGCCGCCGCCGGCCGTTAGCAGCGGCACGGGCAGGAGCCACGCGCTGCAGCCCCGGCGCGCGGAGGGGGAAGAGGCCAGCGCCCGCGGTCACTGCCCCCACCCCAGCTACCCCCTTTTCCCGCGGCGGCGGCTGGGCGGGGCCGGGCAGCCGCCTCGGTATTTACAGAGAGCGGGGGCGGGGCTCCGCGTTCCCCTTAAGCCGCAGGAGGCAGAGCGGGGCGGAGTCGTGTCCCCTCCCCCCCCCGTGGGCGAGGAAGGTTCCGCTGCTGTTAGGTTGCCCACGGCGCGTGGGAGCCGCCGGCCTGCAACGTGGGGCCGGGGTTCATCCCCGGCGCCCCATGGCGGCGTGCGGCCTCGAGCCGCACGTCAGCGGGGGTGAGCCGGAGTGGGTGTGCAAGGGCCCAGGGCCGCGTGGCAGCAAGGGTACACCTAGTGCGCCGGTGTCCCTGTTGCAGTGCGATTTTCAGCTGATGAAACAGTGTGCGCACAGAGTTGATTTCCGTGGCTGCTGGAAGCCTGAATACCTGTGTGGATCTGGGCATAAGCTGCTAATCGAAGTGAATGAGGCGGAAGAACCTGGCCCTGAGTTAACCGGCCTTATACAGTTTGCACTTTTCCATAGTGAATTCTCACTCCTCCCTCCCCCACGTCAGTGGGAGATTTGGGAGAGTCAGAAGTGTGAAAACAAATTGAAACGATTAAGACAACAGAATAACAAAAGGTGTGGATGCTGCTTTAATTGTTGCTAGCTTGGCTGCAGTAAACCTTGAGAGAGACAGCTTCTTTTTTCGAAAGAAAAGGAGGACTTGTGGCACCTTAGAGACGAACAAATTTATTAGAGCATAAGCTTTCGTGAGCTACAGCTCACTTCATCGGATGCATTTGGTGGAAAATGCATCCGATGAAGTGAGCTGTAGCTCACGAAAGCTTATGCTCTAATAAGTTTGTTAGTCTCTAAGGTGCCACAAGTCCTCCTTTTCTTTTTGCGAATACAGACTAACACGGCTGCTGCTTTGAAACGTGTTTTGTCAGTCACCAGGAAGTTAATATATTGAAAGATGGTGTAAGATAAAGGCAAAGAAAAACTCCTTTGCTATTTGAAGTATTTGGGACACCTAACTCAATACTGGTAGTTTTGCGCAGAAAGCTCACTGAAGTAAGTGGAAAGACTCCCGTAGACTTCAGTCAACTTTGGATCAGGCCCTAGTTAGTGTGGTTAAACAGGTATACAGTATTTTAAACCGTTGTGTTGTCTTCAAGGGGTTAAATCCAGTGTGGGTTTGGAAATCCTGCATTTTTTAATGACCCTTCACTTAAAAAAAAAAATCTCAAGGCAGTCCCCCGAGAAAGATAATGCCTATAGCATTTTTTTCCTTCCCACCCCTCCTGCACAAGGCAGTCAGCACTATCAGCGGCAGAAGGAGACAATGTGTCCGCTGTAATCTGCTGCTTCTATTTGGCAGTAGCAGGGGCACAGATGTGATTATATGCGGAACAAGATGAAAAAAGGAGAAGGTAAGACACAAATGGGACAGAGAGACAGGAGTAGACTGATAAAAAGGAAAGGGAAGCTACACTGGTGGAATTGAATGTTAATTTATGACCAAGATCATTCCCTGTAAGGAAGTAGTTGGTTGAAATCTTTTCTGTTTGTATTCATAGTCTGTTATTCATGTTAGATTATGTAAATGTTTTGTTTTCTCCAACCTTGCAGAGTCTGCTTTATTTTAAATAGTAGTAACATATCTTATAGAGGGAGTTAGGTCCAGATCCTAAAAGGGATTTAGGTGTCTAATTCCTGTTGATTTCAGTGGAAGATGGATACCTTTGAAGACCACCTTCAAAGCAGACTACTCAGTGTTTAAAGAGGGCTCCAGGGAGAGAACCTATAGCACTTATAAATTTAAACATTTAAAATAAGGATTAATTTGGTGTTTAAAAGTATATATGTGGTTCTCTCTGTTGAGAAGAACCATCAGATTGCATTGCACCCTTGACTGTTCAGATAGGAATCGGATATTCGCACACCACCTTTGAGCTGCAGGATCCTACAGTGTTTTACTACTGTACCTACATAAAGCCCCACTGACTCCAGTGGAGCACCACCTGCACTCATCAAGTTGGGGTCTACATACAGGAATGCTGCTGCTGAAATGCAGCCAAATTTGTTAGTCTCTAAGGTGCCACAAGTCCTCCATAACTTACAAAAATATTCATTAAACCCCGGTTGTGACATTGCACTCCATATGTTTAATAAAAATATGTTTATAAGCGTGGATATGATGTAACTGGAATATGCTTTATTCATAAGGTCTCTTGTAAGGTAACGTTACAAAGCGTATGATCTACTGAGTGTGTTCATCCTATTTGTATGTATGTATCATTCTTGTATCTAAAACTAGAAATATGAAGTATAACTCACTTTGTTTATTAATTAACCCAGAGTAAGTGATTAATACCGGGGGGGAGCATCAGTGTTATAGAGGGCGGACAATTTATGAGTTTATCCTGTATAAGCTTTATACAAAGTAAAATGGATTTATTTGGGGTTTGGATCCCATTGGGAACTGGGTGTGTGGTGCTGGAGACAGGAATACTTGCTAAGCTGTTTTCAGTTAAGTCCGCAGCTTTTGGGATGTGGTTCAGACCCTGGGTCTGTGTTGCAGCAGGCTTGCCAAGTGTCTGGCTCAATAAGCCAAACTGGCAGAGAAAACCAGCTCAGAGGTAGTTTCAGCACAATAGGTGACAGTCCCAAGGGGGTCTCTGTGACTGAACCCATCACACAGGTATTCTTACTTGTCTTTCTCAGACTTGAAAGGCTATTTTCACTGGAATTCTCAGTGTCTATTTCAGAAAATATGTTAGTGCTAATATCTTTAATATCTTTTTTGATACAAGGTCGCTGTTATTGGAAAAAAACTTTCAAAAAGGTGATTTATTGCTCAGAGATTACATCATTACAACCTATACTGGATATGCCCCTGGTATTGGCTTATATAGCCTCTTGAATTTACTTCACAAGGTCACCATAGTAAATCGCAATAACAGAGTTCCTAGGAAAGACTTCTTAGGTCTTCCTTTTGCCTTCATGTAGCATTGGGTAGATGACAGTATTTAAAAGCCAGTTCCGTTCCTTTCACCCTTGATTCTGAAGCACTTAAGAGTATAGTGTGCGTGCGAACATTTGTGATCCAGATTTAATTTCAAGTCCCTTTCCCTTCTCCCTTTTCTATCAAAATTTAAAGGTAGCTCTGCCTCCTCCATGGAAATGTAAGTTGTAAACTTTAATGAATCACAAATGCATGCTATTTTTATAAAAGCAGCTGCTGTTTTTTTTTATACCAACAGCATCAGGGTTCAAAGGTTTTGTAAATCCTCCACTCAGCTGATTGGTTTATAGCTCATTTTCGCCTGTTTTTGAGGCTTTATATGAAGTAGCTGCACTGCGAGTTGATTCATCAGAAATTGATGATACATCATCTACTGACTTTATATTGGAT
Organism: Dermochelys coriacea; assembly: GCF_009764565.3. Lineage (NCBI taxonomy): Eukaryota > Metazoa > Chordata > Testudines > Dermochelyidae > Dermochelys > Dermochelys coriacea. The sequence goes on from NC_050072.1 coordinate 117,323,615, forward strand.
AATGTTCTTGATTTTGAATGTCTAGACTCTGAATTGTTCCTTATCGCAGACAGTGTTTTTTCATCCCACATACTACTGTCTGCAGTTTTAGAAAAAGAAGAATCAGATACTCCTTCCAAAGGTTGAAAATAAGATAGGTATGCTAGTCCCTGTTGCTCAGCATGAGTGCTGGAAGCATTACTAGAACCCCTGAAACACAAAAAGAAAAAACATTTTACTCATTAAATATCATGTTGAGAACAAACACCCTAGACATTCTTGGAGCTGCATATAAATTACCAAGCTTTCACTTTTCAGGATTTTAACAACTAAGCAGGAAAAGTTCATGTATTTAATAAGAATGCTGTAGTACATAGACTTCCTAGATTCAACATTGTTTGTGTGTTTTTTGGTGATTTTCTCCTGAAGGGGAAAATGTTACCAAAGTGATTGAATGTGTGTGTGCCTTTTCCCAAACAGGAGAGAAAATAAAAGTTGGGTTTGTTTTTATTTGGTTGCTAAACATTTTGCACAGTTCTGCATAATATTGTAGTGTGTTAACAATAGCAACCTTACATCTTAAAACCTTTATGGATTTCAACACGTAATTATCATTTCTTAAAGCATATGTATTTCAACGTGTAATTATCTTCAGTATAAGAATATTACCCTTCACTATTAAACTGCTTTACCATCTCTGTGCACTGGAGAAGAGCAGTAGTTTTCTTTTAAGAGTTAATATTCTACTAGACTAGGAATAATTTAAGAGAAACATATCGGGTGTGGGGGACATTCTGGGGTCTAACAGTGCACTCCTGCTCCATATACATGGTGCATTAGGCAGCACTATTGTGGATAATCAGAAACAATAGGCTTATGCATAACTCTGCCTTATACTTCGTAGGGTAAAATCCTGAGCTCTTTAGGCAACACAAAAGAGCCATTGTCTTATGAGAAGTAAAAATAACTGAGGTCTCTTAACCTGGATCTTGTCTCCAGCATTATACCAAAGAAAAATTCAGCTATCTCATATGGGAGTTCAGAGGTGCAATGGGGAGGCCTGTACAGAACAGGTACTCTCATCATAGCCTCCTCCCAGGACTCAGACTCCAATTGATAGGAAAACTTACTTTTTTTGTTTGCTGAACTGGTTGAGAGTCATACCACAGCATATCATAAATATTATTAAAATGATAAGCGTTGTAGATGATACAGCAAGCATTAGTGTTTCCTTTACATCTTTTTTTCTTCCTACATTTGCTGCTTTCTTTTGAATAAGATCATCCTTATCCGACACTAGAAAAATAAAACAAACCAGACCAATCAAATTCAAACAATGAATGCCAAGTACATAGAAATGATGATTTTTTAAAAAAAGATTATACCAGTAGGTTCTGCATCAACAAATCAGCAGACTGATAAAAAGGCTAGACAAGTCTGTGTATAGATCCCATGCTTGAGAAGCCTGTTTATTTTACCTTTGCATACAAGACCACAATTTGGCCCAAAGTGAACATCTTCAAAACACTGCCACACCCAGATCTGTACCTATGACAGAGGAAGTTCTGGTAGAAGTTTAACAGCCCCATGGAGTGCAGAGATCTATGAACATTTTTAGTTTAATCAAAACACTTCCTCCCCCTCAAAAGATGACCTACTGTTCTTGAGCTCTATCATCTCCATAATCCCAGAGATTATTGTCTGGGAAATCAATAAGATTATAGTAAGTACTATACTGTGTTCTTACTTGGTACTGGTTTAAAAAACATGTTTCTTGGGTGATATTCCATCTCATTGAACTTTGGAGTTTGGTTATCCAGTTCTGTTGGAAAGCAAAAAACTGTGATGCAGTGAAAACACATGGGATGTAATGTGCCCTGTTTCCCTACCCTCTGACATATGAAGTTAATTCATTCGCTTCATAATGGAAACAAAAAAGACCATGTAATCTGAAGAGGCAATGTGGGTGAGATAATCTCTTTTATTGGGCCAACATTTGCTGGTGAGAGGCAAGCTTACCCAAAGCTCTTCTGACCCACCTTGTCTCTCTAATATCCTGGGACAAACATGGCTACAACAACACTGCACACAATAATGTAATCTGCAAGCAGTTATATCTTGCATATATATAGATATGCATAGATAGATATAGATAGATATAGTTATATCTATATATATATATATCTTATATAATCATATTATAAATGATTTCATTGTGACTATTATAATAGATCTTGATTTGGCTATATCCTTTTGTGGAATTAAATGTATGTAAAATTTAGGGCCAGATTCTCAGCTGTTGGTAAATTGTTCGTTTAAGTCAGTTGTTCGTTGTCAATTGTAAATTGTTTGTTTAAGTTAATTGTTTAAATTATTCAGTTAAATCTGTGGAGTTATGCTGATTTACATTATCTGGAGATTTGGGACGTTGACTTCAGTGGGGCCAGGATTTCACTGTGGCCGTTAGTTGTTGTGCAGTCTGGTTTTTGCTTGCCTTGATTTTTTTAAGACATAGTTGCATCTGAATTCTCTTATTTTTCTTGATTGCAATATGTTCTAATAAGCAATAGCAATCAGACTAACGCATATTTAATTGTCTTTAACACATAACAGTTTCTAAAAGCTGATTAATTTCCTGTCATAAGTGTTTTCAAAGGGACAACAAAACTATTTCCATAAATCAGCCAGAAATTCCCTGTCCGTAGACTTTTACCTGCAGATAGGTCTTTCAAAATTGGGTCCTTGTAAATGTTCACAGGTTTTGCTCTTTGATCTGTAAAAGGATGACAAGAATCAGTGTACTTCAGTCATTGCACAGTAAAACCAATAGCAAGTAACTTATTTTCATCTGTTTAGATCTGATATACAAATTCATAATAAATAAGCATGTTGTAGAGCCATTTTTTTCCTTATGAGTTGGATTAAACTTGGTCTTTAAAAATATTTTCGCTAAGATGTTCTTTACATGGAAACAAAGAAAGTTACGGGGTTTTTTTCAGAAACACTTAGGAGAAACAAATGACACTTTAGACACATGGTATTTGCCTTGCCAAAGGCATAAATTCTTATGTTATTATTAGGAACTTTGCAAGTGAGCCCAAACAGAAAAAGAATATATGACTGGAAAGGCCAAATTCTGCCTTTGCATGCACAAGTGACTCTTATTTATTTCAGTTTTCAGAGTAGCAGCCGTGTTAGTCTGTATTCGCAAAAAGAAAAGGAGTACCCGTGGCACCTTAGAGACTAACAAATTTATTAGAGCATAAGCTTTGAAGTGAGCTGTAGCTCACGAAAGCTTATGCTCTAATAAATTTGTTAGTCTCTAAGGTGCCACGGGTACTCCTTTTCTTTTTATTTATTTCAGTGAAAGCCCCACAAAGACCTTTGGGATTAAGGGTATTATGTTCTTCCATGGTCAGCCCAGTTGCAAAATGGTAATAACCTTTGGTTGTTCATAGGAGAAAAAAAATTAACGCCAGAGATACAGACTAGAGAATTCTTCAAGAATTTGGTGTGGGTGCATGTTCTAGAGCTTAAAGTAAATGACCTTGGTTTGGTTACTTTCTCTGACTTGCTTGGGTAAGTCATAACCTTTTATGACTTAACTTAACTTTAACCACAGTTTCCCCATTTTTAAAATAGGGAAAATAATACTTGCATACTTCCTTGGAGTGTTGTGAGGCTTATTTAACCCTTTACACTGCTTTGAAATCCTTGGATGAAAGGTGCTATATGAGTGCAAAGCATTTTTATAAATACTGGGTATGGTTCTCAACTGTCTTGGAGTCAATGTAGATGTAGGATTACAGTCTCTTTAATTCAGTTTTCTTTGTTAATTTCAGTTTATGTCAATTGCATTCAGAATATTTTGAAAAGTCAGTATTGTTTTCTTGTGTAATTTATGATTACAATTATTTTAAGTTTTAATTTGGCCATTTTAACGGTGAAAAGATGTTTTGATTATTTCATCATACCATACCTCCACTAAGTGATTCCTCGACTGGGCCTTGAGTGATAATGTTGAGATAATGGGGTCCAAATTTGGATTCTAGAAAAGAGAGTTGCAAAGACTATTTACAGTTCAGAACAGCCATATCACTAACAGCAAAAAAAAAAAAAAAAAGTTGTGCTTGACCTTATTCAAAACAAAATGGGAAATGTTGAAGCAGCACTCCAATAGCTCTTGATAGCATAGCGCAATGTATCACTAGCACCCATATTTAATGAAATAAAAATCTAAGAATCATTCAGTTACATATTAGCACTCTCAAACAGAACTTTCGGTTTTAATGTATTACATTCCGTTGTCTGCAAGTCAAGACTTTTGTGCTTCATCAAGTGAGCTGTAGCTCACGAAAGCTTATGCTCAAATAAATTTGTTAGTCTCTAAAGTGCCACAAGTACTCCTTTCTTTTTGTGGTTAAACTCTCTAATTGATGTGTCCTATTCCGAATGTGTGCCTTTGCAGAACTGACAACATAAAATCTGGATGCTACTTTCTTTTGGGCAAGAGGGAGGTGCCTCTCTTAGCTTGGGGTTCATAAGGTGAACCTGCTCCTAGAGTTAGGTGCTTAAGCCAAGACAGCCCTGTAGCACAGTGCACTCAATCAGAATGTGGGAGGCCCAGGGCAGATCCCCTCTCTGCATGATTTAGAGAAGGGGGTTGAATGCAAGACAGTCCCATAACCACCAGGTTATGGGGTATTTGGGGTAAAGGAGGGGACTCCCTCAATCTCTCCTGTTGAAGCTATTTCACTTCGTATACATAAATATTCATTGGCCCAGAGAGAGAGACTAACTTGTTAACCCACTGGTTAGGGCACTTTCCCGGTGCTGCGAGAGAGTCAAGTTCAAGTCATGGCACCAATGAATACAACTAGAAAATCACGTCAGAGCAGTGTTTTAAAGTTCTTTTTGTTTTTAGCATATTAAGGTAAATCATTACAAGAACACTACTCTCAGTAAAACCTTCCAGTGTATTCTTACCTTCTGAAGACTCTTCTTCAGAACTCTCTAGTTGTTCCTCTTCAGCTTTTTTGATGGAGAGCAATTTCACTAAACGATTAAATATATAAATAGGTTTGAGTACAATAGGATCTTTTAAAGAAATTGTTACTATAGGAATGGATACTTAAACCTATATTTAGATGTTGGAATTTTTTTCTTGCCAACCTATTCTTACTGATTCTGTATTCCGATTTGTAGTTTTGGCAGCCACATAACTGAAGACAATGTGACTCATGCCCCTTGTCTGAATGGGGAGGGGAAGGAGGGACAACATGGCTTTAATGTTTCTCCAGTATCAGCTGGTGTGGATGCTGATAGGTTTTGGGGGTTAGCACTGGTCCATCACCCTTTGTGTGAAGTAACTCAGGCTGCAGAAGTACTATGTCACTACAGGTCAGCACAAATTCTCATCAACTTCAGTGGTTCAGGTTTGGATTGTAAAAGAACGTACTAAAGAAACAATTTTGATCAAAATTGGAAAGATTTTGTAACCATGTGCACGTACTGTCTTGTGTGTTGGCAAGAAATTACTGTACAAATAAATGAGAATATTAAATTAACATAATCATCCATAAAACAGAGAGTAGTTTCCTAGCAGCAATGTTTGTTTTGTGAGAAAGTTTGAAATAAAGTTTAGTTTGAAACTAGCACTATTCCAACTTTTTATCCCCAAAATAAAATTTAAAAGTAACAACATGTTCTGGCTGCACAAAGTTGTCTTACATGCCTATAATTAAATATGGATCATGGGTGTAGATTCCGAATGGTCAGTGTACTGGATTTAAATTCCATTTAAGCATCAGCCACCAACAATGCTGATCTCTCCAAATTAGCAGGGAAGAGGAATCTTCTGAGTTTCTCTGTTAAATCAGTGGGAAACCTGTGAGATCCCATTGCTTTTCTCTTCTCCCCACAAGTCACACTGTACCACAAATGATTTCTCTATACTTGCTGTTGACACAAAATACTGTACTAAAAAATAGAATGGCAATAGAACCCCTTCCCTTCCATCCACACAGCTCAAGAATGTGTTAATAGCTTGAAGCTACATTAGGATTTCCTGTTTTAACAGCCATCTATCTATCATGTACTTACATCACAGTCATGTCACTGGTATCTGAGTATCATGCAAGAAAATAAACGTTTTTTTCATTACTGCATGGTTCTGTCTTCACTCCTGCCCCACTACCCCAAAGTGCTTGAAAATTATTTAAGTCCCTGCATGTTGGTTCTTAAATGGTAATTTCTGCTACTTACAGTACTCCCGTAAATTCTGCATACTGTTCTTCAGCATTAACACATCTTTGGACACAGGTGAATTTGTAGAAATGTCTAAATAAATAAAAAAATCAGTTAAATTCTTATATTTGACATATAAGGCCACGTTTTCAAAGGGGAGCATAATGCATGTAACTCTAAAAAAAATAAACCCCCACTAATGAATTTGGTTAATGTATATCTAGCTACCAAGTTGTGCATGCAACTGCCTGATTTGTGGATGCAAGTGTGCATTTGTTGAGGCACAATGGGTGTATCATTTTTGTGGGTGCAGCCACGGTACTCTCCTTTGGAAATTTGGTTTTTACTGTTCTTTAACAGCCTACTGAACAATGAAAGATTGTTTTAGGATTGTTTAATTGTTTTAAAGATTAAAATTTATAATTCTCCTTCTTTGTTTAGCCTTCTTTAGTTTTATTCATAATCTGTTTTGTTCCATTCTATTACAGATATTAATTTGTACAGATACAGTTTATTAATTTAATAGTAAAGATTTTAATTAGTTTTGCTTAGAGACCTATTAAATGCTGCATGATTTATTCCAAAAAATTACAGAAAGAACTAATTTAAAGGAAATCTATACATGTCTAGCAATCATTTTATAAATCTATATAAATCTATACAGTTCTTTGTCCACTGCATTACAACTTCATGTATTTAAAATGTTTTTAGGGTTAGAGCAATGCTACCTTATTTAAACCATGATGGTACTAATTTATTCAGTGCTTAAATTTTACTAGCAGTAGGACAGGTACCCCAGGGATAAGGGAAAGACTGGAGAACTGCTGTAGAAGGCTTATTTCTCCTTCCGTTGGGCATTTACTAGTTCTTTGAAAGCCTTGCAAATGAGAGACACTCACTGGACCTCCCTGAGGAAAAGTGACAGTCTATGAGCATCCTAGAGAGGAGGGTGTTTGGTTCCTTTGGAAGTGACTTCAATTCATTCCTGGATTGAAATGTTGGCCTTTTGTTGTCTGTTTGCATTATTATTTTGATTAAAGGCGGCTTTTCCCCCCGACCGTGCTTTGCTGCACGTCTTCTTTTCGGCTATTGTTGTGGCCACTCTCCTGTCATGATTCACGCACATCATGACTGATTATGTTTGCTACCTCAGACTGAGATGTACTGTGTTGCATTCTTTTATGTATCTTTCTTATAATGGTGATACAAACATCCTATTTCCATTTCCATGCATAAGAACTAGGAATATTGCACAACCATGGAACTACAGATTTCTGTTGCTAGAATGTAACTCATAATATATTTTATGTATATTTATATAGACCTAATCTACAAAGGGATCCATTGTGAAGACTCCTATGCCTACATAGCATCCAGCTCAGCAGGACTCTGTAGGGTGAGCTGTAGCTCACGAAAGCTTATGCTCAAATAAATTTGTTAGTCTCTAAGGTGCCACAAGTACTCCTTTTTTTCTTTTGCATGGTAGAGGATTATAGAGAACAAAGGGTTCTTGATTAATTGTGAACATAAATTTACATGGAACAATTCATACGGTATAAAAAAAGGGAGAATTTCACTATAGGAGAACATTTTTAAAGCTGCAATTTGTAGATGATTATACTGACATTGCTGGTATATTTCTGCTGTTAGATCTATATTTTGGAGTCTTAAAACCTTACTTTACCTGTTTCTAAAAAGGTCTCATGGTCCTCAGGACTTTGTATGATGTAGTTATTACCATCATTATCATCTTCCTCATCCTCCTCCTCCTCCAAGTCATTGATGGGTAAGTTATGGTAGTCTAGAAAAATGGGACAAATTAGTTGTCAAAACTGTGATTATTTTTTTTACTATATTTGCTGATGATCAGAGACATGCTATGAATTTTATTTGCTGAGACAAATGGATCTAAAAACAATACAATTCCATAAGTTTTAAAAATGCTGACAGTCTTCCATTGGCAAAGATTGATGGTCATAACATAAGTTGTATGTATTTCTAAATCCTGCATATTTTTCTGTACCCATGGTTTTCAATATTGATACTTAGAAATTGCATCCTGTAGTGCAGAGAAACTCAGGTGCAGCTTCCTACTTCATTGGCAACTCCTTTGGGCAAAACATGCTGATCAGAGCCTTTCTTAGTTTGGTCAAGGAGTGGCTTTCACACTGCTTGACATAAGGAATGCAGTACAGAAAGTACAAATAGTTTACAATAATCTATACCCCTTTCCATCTTTCCAAGCAGCAGGGAGAGGAGAGGGATCACGCGGAAAAATCTCTCAACCCATCTTCTTACCTACTGGAAGCCAGAAGCCGTTTATTTTTACTGGTATAAACTAGTCTTGTCCCAGTATTTCTAAAGGGCTTCTTACCATATGGTATTTAGGCGCTGAAGAGCTTGTAAGTCATATTCCTTGTGGCCTCCACTTTATCCCCCCTTACACAGGTAAATCATTTAATGGTACAGAACTGTCATCATGGTTCCTACTCAACACCCCCTTCTAGCTACTCCAGCAGGGGACATGTCCAGGGCATACCTGCACTGTAGCAATCCATGGCTGCTTGAAATAGTCCTTGGGGACTGTTGACAGCTAGTGCAGTATAGAACAGCCAGAAGTCTGCCTCTGATCTGCACTGGAAGAATAGCCAACTCAGTAGAAGAGAGCCGCAAAAGTAACCTAAAGCCATCTTTTGCTTCCTCCACTTTGGTGATGAACTGAGCATAATTTGACCAAACTAGAGAATTGACCTGTGTCATAACATTTGGATCCTGCTACCCTAAGTATGTTGAATTTTGCCTTGAGCACAGGAAGGACTTGAATCAATACATAGCACACATATAAGGGACTCTACATAGAGACATTAAACTTGCAAGAGCATTTGAAGGATGTTGCAGTTGACAAATTATAGGCTGACAACACTATTGATGACACAGTCATAGTGCCAGTGGAAACCCAGCTTGAACAACAGAAGCCTGGAACCACACACAAGGACAAAATCAAGAAATGATGCAGAGAAGCTATATAACCTTTCTATGACTTACTGATTCCATATGTTCAGCCCAGAACAAGAAGTAACATCTAGAAATGACTGGTGGAATGCAATTCTGAGGTTCTTCCTTTAGGTTTAAAATATAGGAACCAGATATTTATCCCCAAATGTATGGTTTTGAATGAGATCGTGTAACAATTTGTTACATCAAAATTGTAGGAAATTGTGGAAGTAAATTCATGGAAGTCAAGACAGTTGAATTATCAATTTTGTCAATTTTTAAAAGACCAGCAATTCTGTCTAGTCAGTTCAGTGTCTGTTGTTTGGTTTTAGCACATTCTGATTGATTTGGTGGAAACTCCAAAATGTTAAGTGCTGAAGAAGCAAATACAAAGAATTTGTAAAAGAATATCAGTATCTAAGGGCAGATACAGAAGGCCTACTATAAGCCTAACTACTTAGTAGCACAGAGACTCGATTATTGTGTTCTTATATTTTACTTATAGAATTGCATGCTTTTCAGATCAGACAGTGTGTGTCTTGTGAAGTGAATACTATGATATGGGTTTGGTATTTCCTTTAGTAAATCCTATGTCAGATTTTTGGATAATTTCACAGTTTTGTTTTATTTTTCTGGGAAAAATTATTTTTTCAGATTGGGGAAAATCACACGATCTTGTCATCCAATAGTGCAGGAAAAGTGGTCATACAATGAAATTACAGTTAATGTAGAGCACACAAAAGAAAATATTACTGCATGCAGTGTGTAGTCAGCTGATAGAAATGACTGCTCCAGGGGATTATCAGGTCATATACTGTGTCTGGATTTTTAAAAAGTTGGATAACTTTATGTTCAAAAATAATTCTTATAGTTATGCATGGTAAGAGAAGGGTCATCCATCCTCATGCTTCAGAGCGTGAGATAATTGCTGCAAGGATCATGAAGGAATTATTCCCTTGCATACAGCATTACATGGCAGACTGTGTGCAATAAGAATTTATTAACCTTCCTCTGAAGCAGCAGAGATTGGCATCACCCCAGCACAGTACTGGTAGATGCTCATTTAGTATGGCAGATCCAAAATTCCTCAGGACCAAATTCTGTTTGTGTCGTGAGAAGAGTACTGGAGTGGAGATCAGGGAGGTTCAGGGGTAGGCCTTGTACCATATGTATCAACTCAACAGACCCTTTGTGGTCTGCTGAGCATACTAGTCTGCCTTTCCTTCCTCTGAACATACTTGTCTGCCCTTCCTTATCCTGTGACTGAGCTTTAGCAGCAGCATTCTGACTAGGTTCTGCAAAGGTGCAAAAGTGGGATGTTGGAGAGGCTCTGCACACTTCCTTTCTACCCTCCAGCACCCCAAGGAATGACTAAGCAGAATTTAGTTGTTTATTTTCAAGTAGACACTGCTAAAAGTGCCACTGAGGGGAACAGATGCCTTACGATTTCTGGAGGGAAAAAACCTATTGTAGTTTAAACAAAAACGAACAGTCAACCCTCCTGTCCCCCAACAGTTTAAGGGAAAAATGCATTTGATCTATTCCTAGAACTAACAATAGGCTTCCTTAACCATTCTCACCATACAGAGGGTTTGATGAGATCATACCTTTAGAAGATGAACTTAGCTTTTTGGTAGTCCCTGCAGAAATAAGCAGAGATAAAAAAAGAAAAAGTATGGGATTCATAGGGAAAACTGTTGTGCGTCTCCAGTCATCATTCTGGGTCTATCTCACAGTTTCCTCTTACAGTCATCAGTGTCACATTCCAAAGTAGATCATTGTGACGTCACCATCGCTTTTAGAACCAGCACAGACCAATCAGAGAAGAATGTGCATCTGAATTTCTGGAAGGAGATACCACAGATAACTTCTCAGATTTTAAAAATGACACTTTATCTTTGAATAATATATTTGTTTTTTAATGTTAGAAAATGGAGCTGTCTGTGGGTAGATAAGAAGAAATAATTTTTTCTTTGAAAAAGTTTCCTCAGTGATTAATTACATTATAGCTTCTTTTATTTTAAAAAAGCTTTGTGGGGCAGAGCCACAACTAGTACACATTTTCATACCTCTTTAGACCATGAGAAGATGTGTCCCCATCTTACAATCAATGCAACTTTAAATATTTAATATTTTTCACTAGACTGCATGCTTTATAGTGAGACAGATTCAAAAAAACCCACAACATCTGAGTGAAAACAAAGATGACCCAAACTTATTAATCTCTGATGCATCAGAATGTGATCCTCTTTGTTAAGAAAATGTTTCTGTACAAGGTATATTAAATATCAACATGGACCAATTGTTACCTCTTATCTATTTTATTCGAAGGGGAAACACTGCTATCTCAGATACCAATGTATAATGATTGTTGACCTGTAGTGCCTGTTTGATGGTCAACACTGTAGATCCTCTTCAATTTTAAAATACCTCTTAAAGACTAAGAAAACCTAGCATGTGAGAAGTATAATAGATAGAGAACAGAGATAAAAAAGGAGAAATTAGAGGGTGGAAAATGTGTCACTGAATCCTAGGGATCAAAGGAAACACAAATGGATGATATATTTGATTGCAGTGCTTTTCCTCTGTGCTTATCACGTTGCAACCACGGATCTACATTATCATAATAATATTGTAATTTACAAAACACAGCCCAGTACTGTATTACAAATATTTTATAAGGAAATGAAATGGCCCCCTCTTATGGATATGATGGAAAATAGTAATTTTGCCTTTAGTTAAAGTAAAATAGTAAGTACAAGTGCTTCTGCGGAAAGGAAAAATAAAAGTGATGAGAAATAAAAAGACACAGCAAGAACAAAGACTCAGAAAAACATAATACCATAGGGAAAAGTAAGGCTTGATCCTGATAGCCATTATTAAATGAGTAAACATTACTCAGGAATTGTCGCACTGAAATCAGTGAGTGAGGATTGCAGGTCTGGGTCCTAAAATATTTAGAAAAAGAACATGAAAATACAAAGGAGTATGAGAAGAGCTTGCCAAATGATATGAAGAATACAGTTCCATAGCTGGGAGTTATCGGCAGGTCAGCGATTTGTACAGAAAACACTCCTTGACCATACAGCCCAAAGATATGTACATAATGATCTTGTTAATTGCCCTTCCAAGAAGCACTAGAGTTTGGCTGCAGACACTGATTCTTCAAAAAAACACATTTGGACTGGCCACTTGACCCTTTTTGAGGTTGATTATTGTTTATGGTATCATCCACAATGTGCTAAGTTCCAGAGCTTCAAGAAGTTTTAGTCCCTGTTCAAGCAGATCTCAGTTGAAGGATAACAGAGAAGGAGATATAGGTTAGGGGAAGGAGAACAACAAATAGGTATTTTTTATACAAGTCAATTAGATTCCCTGTAGACACAATGGCAAAAGTGGGTCTAGGAAGACTGATATGTGGACATGTGTAGGGGCCTCACATATGAGCTCAGGGCAGCCATACTATGCCTAGCGTCCACTTGTAAGAAGACATAGAGATGACCGAACGAGAAGCTGACAAATGGATAGACGATGATGGAAACATTGGTGGAGCAGAGAGAGTGAGGGGCAACATAAAGCAAAATAAATAGGGAGAGGGAAACACAGCTTCAAAAGTGACATAAAGATTCATAGATTCATAGATACTAAGGTCAGAAGGGACCATTCTGGTCATTTAGTCCGACCTCCTGCACAGCACAGGCCACAGAATCTCACCCACCCACTCCTATGAAAAGCCTCACCTATGTCTGAGCTATTGAAGTCCTTAAATCATGGTTTAAAGACTTCAAGGAGCAGAGAAGCCTCCCTCAAGTCAACCATGCCCCATGCTACAGAGGAAGGCGAAAAACCTCCAGGGCCTCTCCAATCTGCCCTGGAGGAAAAATTCCTTCCCGACCCCAAATATGGCAATCAGCTAAACCCTGAGCATATGGGCAAGATTCACCAGCCAGATATTACAGAAAATTCTTTCCTGGGTAACTCAGATCCCATCCATCTAATATCCCATCTCAGGGAATTAGTCCTATTTACCCTGAATATTTAAAGATCAATTACTTACCAAAATCCCATTCTCCCATCATACCATCTCCTCCATAAACTTATCAAGTAGAATCTTAAAACCAGATAGATCTTTTGCCCCCACTTCTTCCCTTGGAAGGCTATTTCAAAACTTCACTCCTCTGATGGTTAGAAACCTTCATCTAATTTCATGACTAAACTTCCTGGTGGCCAGTTTATACCCATTTGTTCTTGTGTCCACATTGGTGCTGAGCTGAAATAATTCCTCTCCCTCTCCTGTATTTATCCCTCTGATATCTTTATAGAGAACAATCATATCTCCCCTCAACCTTCTTTTAGTTAGGCTAAACAAGCCAAACTCCTTAAGTCTCCTTTCATAAGACAAGTTTTCCATTCCTCGGATCATCCTAGTAGCCCTTCTCTGTACCTGCTCCAGTTTGAATTCATCCTTTTTGAACATGGGAGATCAGAACTGCACACAGTATTTTAAGTGAGGTCTCACCAGTGCCTTGTATAATGGTACTGAAACCTCCTTATCCCTACTGGAAATGCCTCTCCTGATGCATCCCAAAACCGCATTAGCTTTTTTCACAGCCATATCACATTGGCAGCTCATAGTCATCCTATCATCAGTCAATACTCCAAGGTCCTTCTCCTCTTCCGTTACTTCTAATTAATGCGTCCCCAACTTATAACTAAAATTCTTGTTATTCATCCCTAAATGCATAACCTTACACTTCTCACTATTAAATTTCATCCTATTACTATTACTCCAGTTTACAAGGTCATCCAGATCCTCCTGTATAATATCCCGATCCTTCTACGAATTGGCAATACCTCCCAGCTTTGTATCATCTGCAAACTTTATTAGCACACTCCCACTTTTTGTGCCAAGGTCAGTAATAAAAAGATTAAATAAGATTGGTCCCAAAACCGATCCCTGAGGAACTCCACTGGTAACCTCCCTCCAACCTGACAGTTCTCCTTTCAGTAGGACCCGTTGCAGTCTCCCCTTTAACCAATTCCTTATCCACCTTTTGATGTTCATATTGATCCCCATCTTCTCCAATTTAACTAATAATTCCCCATGTGGCACGGTATCGAATGCCTTACTGAAATCTAGGTAAATTAGATCCACTGCATTTCCTTTATCTAAAAAATCTGTTACTTTTTCAAAAAAGATTAGGTTGGTTTGGCATGATCTACCTTTTGTAAAACCATGTTGTATTTTGTCCCATTTACCATTGACTTCAATGTCCTTAACTAATTTCTCCTTCAAAATTTTTTCCAGGACCTTGCATACTACAGATGTCAAACTAACTGGCCTGTAGTTACCCAGATCACTTTTTTCCCCTTTTTTAAAAATAAGAACTATATTAGCAATTCTCCAATCATACGGTACAACTCCTGAGTTTACAGATTCATTAAAAATTCTTGCTAATGGGCTTGCAATTTCAGGAGCCCGTTCCTTTAATATTCTCGGATGAAGGTTATCTGGGCCCCCCGATTTAGTCCCATTAATCTGTTTGAGTTTCGCTTCTACCTCAGATATGGTAATGTCTACCTCCATATCCTCATTCCCATTTGTCATGCTACCATTATTCCTAAGATCCTCTTTAGCCTTATTAAAGACTGAGGCAAAGTATTTGTTTAGATATTGGGCCATGCCTAGATTATCTTTAACCTCCACTCCATCCTCAATGTTTAGCGGCCCCACTTCTTCTTTCTTAGTTTTCTTCTTATTTATATGGCTGTAGAACCATTTACTGTTGGTTTTAATTCCCTTTGCAAGGTCCAACTCTACTCGACTTTTAGCCTCTCTCACTTTATCCCTACATGTTCTGACCTCAATAAGGTAACTTTCCTTGCTGATCCCTCCCATCTTCCACTCCGTGTATGCTTTCTGCTTCTTCTTAATCACCTCTCTAAGATGCTTGCTCATCCAGCTTGGTCTACAACTCCTGCCTATGAATTTTTTCCCCTTTCTTGGGATACAGGCTTCCGATAGCTTCTGCAGCTTTGATTTAAAGTAATCCCAGGCCTCCTCCACCTTTAGATCCATAAATTCTTCAGTCCAATCCACTTCCCTAACTAATTTCCTTAATTTTTGAAAGTCAGCCCTTTTGAAATCAAGGACCATGCCTCTACACAGAAACTAACATAGCAAAATACCTAACAACAACACAGCCTGTCATTCCAAGACTGAATATTTGCTTTCATATTAAAAGGAACTCTGTGTAACAGTGACACATGGTGACACCTGCCTAATATTACTTAATATGGATATTACCATAGCCCCTAAAGATCAACCAGGATGGAATTTATGAAAATTGATAACATTTTGAAAACAATTGATCTATTTTTAACCCTGCAATACTAAAATCTACCTCGAAATTTCATTTTTTAAGGTGATTTTTAATTTTTATTGACCAACTCCACTTTAATCTGTATGTGAATGAGCTGGTGCTATTGACATTTACAAAATTAATAAAGAGTGGAAAAAAGTTCCACAGATACGAATTTGAATTCAAAAGTGAGTTTTGATTCAACCATGATAACAATACTATTGTGTAACCACATATATCCTTGACCCACCAATGATCAATTTTTAAGAATGGTAATTGAGTCTTTGTACAATTTCTTCCTCAAACCACAATGTTAATACTTTCTTCCCATAACATCACTGGTAATGGCTCTCCTGCATGCTGATTTTTTTAATTTTAGAAAAAGGAAGCATCAGTTATCTCACCACAGTATTAAGAAGAGTGTAAAATATCAGAAACTGGGCTGGATCTGGTCATGCCTAATGGTCAGAGCCAGAATCAGGATCCAGGATGGAATTGGAGCAAGGCTGGAGCAGATGTAGGAGCTGGGCAGGGGCAGGGGCAGGGGCAGGGGCTGGGACGGGGCAAGAGCAAGAGCAAGGCTGGAGCAGGCTAACACCTGAGGAGTCTGTTGCCCCCATCAGGCAGAAGAAAGTTCCAAGCCCCGGAGCAACACTGAACAGACTGCACTGCTCTTCCTTATGTGGGGCTTATATACCTGGTCTGTGAGTCACATGACCTGCCTTGTGGACTGGCTGGTGCCTAGCACAGAAATCATTCATCACCAAACCAATGACACACTTTTGGTGGAAGTTTGTGGGAACTAATTGTACGAGTTCCCTCCCCTTCTCTCTCCTCCCCTTCATAAGCAGGTCCTTTGGGACCTGACCACATGGAGCTGCCACTGAGTTGTTCTGTGGCCCATAATGCATCATCCTTGTGGAGTTCCTGCCTGACTGTTCCATTTGAATGCGGAGGTTTGCTTCCCTCTGGAATGAGCCCTCTAGAGCCAATCCACAAGCTTGGAGGATGCCCAGGGATTCGTATGGATCCCTTTGGAATGTTTAGGAAAGCAGGGTCCTGCGCCCCCAGAGCACCACTCAGACAGCACAGAGCCAGTAAACCACATTGTTGTGAACTCCCCTAGCTGCAGCTATGCTGGGACCACCCCATTAAAGGGACATTCCCTGCTAGAGGGGGCTTTGTGGGTAGGCTCCGGGGCCCAGATCCTCAAAGGCTCCTAATTTCCACTGAAATAGAGTCCCCCTCCCCTCCTCCTCCGATCCTAACCCCACTTACGGAATTTTCCTCCCTTAGCTCCTTCCTGTGGAAGAAAGAGATCCAGCTCAATACATTTATTTTTTTCCAATCTCTGTTTACTTGGATATACATAGCAGGGATCATTGGTTTATCAGATGACATTTGTTTTCAGTGCAATAAGTATCCAGCATGTGCTTTTGTTTTATGTATCTTATTCTAGTAAATGCTTTAGCATAACACAGCAGCAACAACTTTTACAATGAAAGAGTGATTTTCATTATCACTATTACATTCATTATGTGATGTCCAGAGCTGCCTCCCTATTGTCTACAGATTCATTCATTCCCAGAAGAAATCTTCATTTCATAGCCTGTTTATTTGGGCTCAGTCCAGATTTTGGCTCACAATGAAGCTTTCCTATGAAAAATGACTTTTTTTATAAGAGACTTCTTCTGGAAGGGCCCAAGTGAAAAGACTAGTGTGCACCATCTGGTGGATTTGACCCCAATCACAGTTAAATGGGCATGAATTGCTGTGCAATCTGTAAAATAAATACACATAAATTGGCCACTGTGCACACAGTCGCAGCAGCTAATTTTATAAGGACTTACAGTGTGTAGCAGAGCTCTTCTGGCAAAAAGCAGTCAGCTTGACTCTTGATCTTTAGACATTCTGTACAATCAATGTAAGGATTCAGTCATGGAAGGCACTGAGCATCCTCAAGGGGAGTTGATGCTCTGCTCCACACAGATGGTGTTTTGCACCTTATTTGACCTTGTCCTTGTAGCATCAGAGTCTATACAGGGCTGTGTTTGCTCATATCAAGGAAATGTATTTCACTTCTTTCAGTTTTAAGTTACCATTGTGACCTTAAAAAGAAAAAGAGTACTTGTGGCACTTTAGAGACTAACAAATTTATTTGAGCATAAGCTTTTGTGAGTTACAGCTCACTTCATCGGATGCATGCAGTAGAAAATACAGTGAGGAGATTTATATGCACAGAGAACATGAAACAATGGGTGTTACCATACATACTGTAACAAGATGTGATCAGCTAAGGTGAGCTATTACCAACAGGAGAGCGTGGGGGGGGGGACCTTTTGTAGTGATAATCAAGGTGGGCCATTTCCAGCAGTTGACAAGAATGTGTGAGGAACAGTAACGGGGGATATAAACTTGGGGAAATAATTTGCGACCTTGTTGACTGTGTTGTTGTAGCCGTGTTGGACCCAGGATATTAGAGAGACAAGGTGGGTCAGGTAATATATTTTATTGGACCAACTTCTGCTGATAAGAGAGACAAGCTTTCGATCTACACAGAGCTCTTCTCCAGGTCTGGGAAAGATATTCAGAGTGTCACAGCTATGCTATGCAAGTAGGTAACACGCATTGTAAGAGACCATTCAAGGTGAAGTGGGCAGTTAACACTTCTGCTGTCATAGGACAAAAAGGTGGGATTAGCGGATTACAGATTGTTGTAATAAAACATAAATCCAGTGCCTTTTGGAAATTCACTTTATTAGAGACCTTAATCAGTTGCAACTCTTGTCAGTCCTGAATACTATCCCTTATTGCATCCTTCACTTTCCCTGTAGACATCTGTACCAGTTTTAAAGCTGAAAAGCAAACTTGCTTAAATTAAATGTGTCTAAAATAAACATCAGCGCAAAGTTGGTCTAAAATGATCCCACAGCTGACTAGTTTCACACTCATTTTTTAGTATAAAGGACTCTGCAAGGGGTGAGACAGTAGAGAATCAAACTCACTCCTACCCCAAACTCCACCAAGTGCTATGAAAGTACCTGATGTCTCCCATTCTTTTGCTTCTCTGGACTTTAAGATGGAGTCACAGTAATGACTCCAAAAGAAAAGGAGTACTTGTGGCACCTTAGAGACTAACAAATTTATTTGAGCATAAGCTTTCGTGAGCTACAGCTCACTTCATCGGATGCACAAGGTGCCACAAGTACTCCTTTTCTTTTTGCGAATACAGACTAACACGGCTGCTACTCTGGAATCAGTAATGACTCAAGTGTTCACTCCTGCAGATTCACTTCAAACTGTCTCATGCACCACAAATTATGTTGATGTTTCTGTGTTTGCAGATAAAGCAGATGGAAAAGCCACAGTCCTGGGACTAGCTGTTTCATTGGAGTGAGATGTGCTGTGGGGGGAATCCATGAATGTAGAGACCTATAGGTTGTGCTGCCTCTCTCTCCTGCATGATCTTGTTCATGGGTGTGGGCTGAGCTCCGAGGCAGTCTCCTGGTGCACCTCCAGGATGCAGACTTCATAGATGCGGAAGGAGGTGAAGGCAGCAGCCCCAATGGAAGACGCGTCAGTGATGTACCACCAGGTGAAGAGCCCAAAGTAGATCCCCTTCAGAATGCAGAGAAGGCCAAAAGAGAGCATGACAATGAGGGACACAATATGTACACGAACGGAAGGGCCACCTGCTTTTGCATATCGATGGAGACAGTTCAGTGGGTCCTGAGAAGAAAGTCTGAATGACTCAAACCCAAAAGTCAGTCTGTCCTCTTCCCTCAATTGTTTCTGCCAACAACACACAGCACACACAGAGCAATAGGAAAGGAGTACTTGTGGCACCTTAGAGACTAACAAATTTATTAGAGCATAAGCTTTCATGAGCTACAGCAGATGCATCCGATGAAGTGAGCTGTAGCTCACGAAAGCTTATGCTCTAATAAATTTGTTAGTCTCTAAGGTGCCATAAGTACTCCTTTTCTTTTTGCGAATACAGACTAACACGGCTGCTACTCTGAAACAGAGCAATAGATACACTTTACTTTGTATAGAACTCTAAAGTGAAAGAGGACGGTGTTTTGTGAACTGCTCACTTGCTATTGTGGCACACGTGTAGTTCTAGCTATATAATAGCACATGGTAAAGAGAATAAGATTGGATTTGTAATCACTACTTGCAATTACACTAAGTGGAATTAGCCTTAGCTTTTTATCCAGGTTCCCCCTTTGCCCCCCGTGCCTCAGATTTACAGTTAACTCCCCCTCCCACATTTGCTGAGTGTCATTCGTGCACCGTGGCTTACAAAGCATAAATCTTTTATTTGTAAAAGAATTAAGATCCCTAAACTTTAGCAGAATATGGGCTCAATCCTGCATTGCAATGAAATATGGACGGCAAATCTTTCATTTGAAGAGTGGGTGAAATAAGAGCCTCCTCCTCCCCACGAGTGGAACTGGTGCAGCTCCTCTGCAGAGTACCCTGCTCATTAGTGTGCAGAGGAAAGCTGGAGTAGAGGGTAGGGTCCGAGGACCTACCACAGTGCAAATCCTACAGAAATCTACACTTATTGCAGGATTGGGGAATATTCTTTTCCTCTACCATTGCTGCCTGGGTACTTGTGCTGGCAGGCAGATAATAATGAGTATTTTTGGACCAGCCCTATTCATTCATCAGTCCCTAAAGGCTGAAGTTCTAAGAACCCTCACTTTTGATTACACCCATTCTTTTGATTAACCCTGGCACTCGGCCCCCCAAATATTTCATTTAGAGCAGAAGAAACACGTTTGGTAGGGTTTTGGGAACACTTAAATATTATTTAGGCCAGAGAAAGCGCTAGACTGACTATAGTTTAGAGATTAGGACATTCACCTGGGGGGTGGCCAATCCAGCTTCAAATCCCTCCTCCGCTCTCTGGAGGAAGGGTGAATGGAACCACTTGTCTCCCATATCTGTGGCTGAGTAGCCTATCCACTTGACCTGAGGTTCCCAAACCCACCCCCTCCCCCTTTTTTATTTTATTTTTTTTGCGCTGAGTTGCCCTTTGGAGAGTCGTGTCACATGATGTGTGACAGCATCATGGGGCCTGGGGGTGCCACGTACGCATCAGGGCCAGGAGAGGTTGTGCAGTACTCCTGGGGAGCGTGGGGGGGACTCACCATGTGGCAGTTGAGGAAGCCGTCTGGCTCCTTGCAGCGGTCGGGCGGTCTTGGCTGCCTGTGCAGGAGAAGCAAACAAGGTGGTGCTGAAGGACTGGGGTCAGGAGAGGGGCAGAAGGCTGCACCCCATAAGTATTGGACCCCTGCCAGACACAGCCCCTTCCTGACCCTGGCCCGGGCCCTTCAGTACAGTCCCATTTTCTTCCCTTACATGGGCTGTCTGGCAAGGGCAGTGGATGGGGCTCCATGCCCTTGGGCCACGCTGAAGGGCTGGAGTCAGGAGGGGACGCTTTCTGGAGGTGGGGTCAGTACTCACAGGGTGCAGCCTTTGACTCTCCATTCACAGAGTCCCCGAGAACATCCTCTCCAGGAGAGAAGGGTAACTGCTCATAGGAGCGGTGGCTAGGAAGGGGGCAAGTAAGGTTGGGAGCCTGGTCCAGGCAATTAAGACTGACTGCACAGAGCCCACTCACCTCAACCCTTCAGTGCAGCCCCCTCCAATAACCTCACCTCAACCCCTCAGATCCTTGCACTCCCTCAAATAACCTCATTGTGGGGATACACCTCACACTTTGAAAACCTCTGAACTAGGATAAAGATTATAAGGGAGGTCCATCCCCCCTTGTTTTGAGTGAACTTGCCTGAGGGCCCCAAGCTGGTAAGTGTGGCCAGAGCCCACCTGCCAGCTTGGATCCCTCCACACGGCTTGGACTGCTGTGTGCCTATCTTTCCTGGTTTGTGAATTGTTCTGGGACTTAAGTAAGAGACAGGCACCTGGACACCTAGCAATGTGCATTCTCAGGCAGGATAGTGTAGTAGGAGCAGCAGTGAACTGTCCACTCTCTATAACCTGTATGTTCAAAAGGTCTGTTACACCTTCCCCCCCTTCCCCTTTTTGTCTCCTCTCCCTCTTTGAATACCTGTGAAGTGGCTTTCCCCCTCCCCTTGAGCAGCTAGCTGGAAGATCAGAGATCCCAGGTAGACAAGGTGTCTGGCACTCTGATTAGGCAGCGATCACACGCTCAATGCATGGACACTGTCCAAGGTGGAGTGTGACCAATCAGACATGGACAAGTCATCTCTAGTCACAGGCCATGAGGAGCAAGTCCTTAAAAGGAGAAGGGGCCATGTGCTCAGGAGTGCACTTACAAGATTATACCTCCCATGAAGGCCCTTTGCCTGGACCGCTTGGCCAGTGGTTCGCCGCGTTGCATTCAGTCGTGCCTCGGGAAGACTGACCTTCATCCCACCATCCATTGCTGCACTGTGGGACACTTACTTTGAAGGATCCTGACGTTGCCAGTGCCATGCCTGTCCTAGGAGCGTGAGTATGCAAGTGTGGACCCCCTTTCCCGCACTTCTTTTGAGCTTAGCTATCTGTATAATAAACGTGCTGCTTTCTGCCAAACTCTGGTGGGTCATTAGTCCTCCCTAAGCTTACTAGTGGCCCAATTTCAGGTAACAGAGATGGGCACCTACAGTGAGGCTACAGCGTGCATGCCCAGAGGGAAAACCTTAAGCATCAAAGTGAGCTTGGGAACCTACCAGGTTAGGGGACAGTCAAGCAGGAGTTTTGTAGCTCACAATGGTGTCTAAAAATAGAACTTAAGCATTGGCGCACCTTTGTGAATCCCACCCTAGGCCTCTGCAACACTGAAATCCCACTTCAGGCCTATTTGGAACCACAGGAGCAGATCCTCAGGTGGTGTTAACTATCATAGCTCCATTTGCAGCTGTGACCATTTACCTCAGCTGAGGCTCTGCCCCAAGTGAGGAAGAGTTCCATTCAGGTGCAAAACCTATGATTCCCTTTTCTTAAAAATTTCAAAATCACTAAAATAGAGACTATCTGTTGAAGGAAGCACAAAGCACAGACTCATGTCCATCATGAATCACAAAAGGAAATGTACTTTTTGGCTAACCAGCAGTACAAACGTTTCAGTTTATTTCAAAGCACAGTACATTACTACAGGAAGATTGGAAGTGTATAATAACCTGCTTCCTTCATTCAGCTCTTGGGAGACAGCGTATGATTTTCCTTAATCATGTGAAAATCCAGGATGTATTCTCTTGCTCTCAGACCAGATTGCTCCTGTTTGCCATGCCCAATTTCTAAATTTGATTGTGCAGTATAAGTGATGCAGAAGGTGCCTAATATGGATATTAAAAGAGATTTCCCTCCATTTGTATTGATAAAGACAGTGCAGAGAATTTCCATTGCAATGTTAAGTCATCCATGAAATGTACCTATGTTTATAAGGTGTAAATCTCAAATATGGACATGGCTCCATTTACAGCAGCTGAGCATCTGTTCCTTGATGTTTATCCTTCATGGTTCCATACTCCTCTAACATATCTACCCCAATTTGTTGCTCTGGATTTATTGTGTGCTCCTCTAGTGGTTATGTAGAGAATTGCTTTTTGTAGCTCCAGTATTGAACAGGTTTCAGAGTAGCAGCCGTGTTAGTCTGTATTCGCAAAAAGAAAAGGAGTACTTGTGGCACCTTAGAGACTAACCAATTTATTAGAGCATAAGCTTTCGTGAGCTACAGCTCACTTCATCAGTCTCTACGTAAAAGAATGAATGGACACAAATCAGACGTCAAGAATTATAACATTCAAAAACCAGTTGGAGAACTCTTCAGTCTCTCTGGTCACTCGATTACAGACCTGAGAGTGGCTATCCTTCAACAAAAAGGCTTCAAAACAGACTCCAACGAGAGACTGCTGAATTGGAATTAATTTGCAAACTGGATACAATTAACTTAGGCTTGAATAGAGACTGGGAATGGATGAGTCATTACACAAAGTAAAACTATTTCCCCATGTTATTTCTCTCCCCCCCATCCCACCCCCCACTGTTCCTCAGATATTCTTGTTAACTGCTGGAAATAGCCTACCTTGCTTGTCACCATGAAAGGTTTTCCTCCTTTCCCCCCCAGCTGCTGGTGATGGCTTATCTTAAGTGATCACTCTCCTTACAGTACTTGTACAGCTCACTTCATTGGATGCTGTAGCTCACGAAAGCTTATGCTCTAATAAATTTGTTAGTCTCTAAGGTGCCACAAGTACTCCTTTTCTTTTTGCGAATACAGACTAACACGGCTGCTACTATGAAACCTCTCCTTACAGTGTGTATGATAAACCCATTGTTTCATGTTCTCTGTGTGTGTATATCAATCTCCCCTCTGTTTTTTCCACCCAATGCATCCGATGAAGTGAGCTGTAGCTCACGAAAGCTTATGCTCTAATAAATTTGTTAGTCTCTAAGGTGCCACAAGTACTCCTTTAGTATTGAACAGGTTTCTTTCTGCTATTGACATTGCTATAATGGAATCTTTAGACATAGAAGTACAATTTACTTTTTCAAACTGTATCCTTCGGCAGCAGTTCTGAACCTTTTTCTTTCTGAGGCCCCCACAACATGCTGTAATAATTCAACGGCCCACCTGCGCCACAACAACTGTTTTTCTGTATATCCAGTAGATTAAAAGCCAGGGCAGGCATTAGGGCATGTGAAGCAGAGCAACTGCCTGGGGCCCCAATCTCACAGGGCGTCCTACAAAGGTAAGTTACTTTGGCTTTGGCTTCAGTCCTGGGCAGCAGGGCTCGTGCTTCGGTTTTCTGCCCTGTGCTCCAGAGAGTCTAACACTGTCCCTGCTCTCTGGATTATTTTGGCAGACCATCTGAAACCTGCTCATGAGCTCCCAGGGGGCCCCGGGCCCCTGGTTGAGAACCACTATTGGGACCAGCTAATGGTCCTTAATCAAAGACCAACATAAGGGCTAATGTTATAGAGGGAAACTTCTGTTACTATGATTTGTTTTTGTTTTCAAAATCAATCTTGTCTACATTTCTTAACATGCAAGTAGCCGTTTTTCCCCCTACATCTTTCTGTCTTTTTTCATTCAAATCCAGAGTCGATCTTTTTCATCTTACTCGCATAAGTCCCACCTAAGTCAATGCTTGCGTGACTAAAGCTAGCAGGATTTGGGGCCTGATCTTGTAAAACTGTAGTCACAGAAGGCAAAATGGCCCAGCTCACGTTAATGCAAGGGAGTAAAGAAGGCATCCCCTTACACCCTTGCATTGGCTACCCAATCCATGAGTAGCTGTGAGCAAATGAGGGTGAAGGAACTGGGTGAAGCCTGAGCTGTATCCTCCAACAAACTAGCAAGCATAACTTTTCCGGCCCTTCAAGGGAAGTATGGTGGGTGCCATATAAAAACAAGTCTAGGAGACTTCTCCAGAGCAGCAGGGAGACAGACAGAATCCTCAAAGGTATTTATTTAGGTGCTTAACTCCCATTGAAATCAATGGGAATTAAGTACTTAACTACCTTTGAGACTCTGGACCTCTTCCACTGGGCAGATCACAAGTGACAATACAATCCATAATCCTGTGGGACAACTTGCTTAAGTAAGGGCTACCCATGTGACTGTTCAGCTCCCACAGCAGTCAATGAGAGGCTGGCTATTGCTTTCAGTGGAAGAAGAATCCAACCCATTGTCACAAGTGTTACAGCCATTCTCACAAGCCTATATGCAGCGGGACTGACACAGTAATCTAACAGGTCTTTTCCACCTCTCATTCCTGTGATTCTGATGGATTGTATCTTGCAGTGTGAAAATGATATGCACATTTTTTGCCAAAAAGAGTTACATACCAAACAACTACAGGCCACTTAAGCAGGGTTATGTATCTTTTATTTGTGATGTTTGAATTCCTTAGGTTCACAAACTAGGATTGATTTGACAAGTAGTCTTGCATTTTATCCTGTTTTTTGTTATATGACTTTAACAGTTACTGTTGGTCTCTCTTTTCATACAGCTGAACCCTTCATTTAATCACAAACAGAACTAAAATAGTCTAAAAATTACTTGCTAAAAGAATTAATATATTGAACAGCACTGATGCATGGAAGGAAAAAAGGAACAGTATATTTAAATCATTTGTTAGAAAAAATCATTTCCCCTAAAAATTAGAAAACAAAAAATCCTCTGTATCTATTTAGTGCAGGGGAAAAAACCACAAATGCACACGCAAGCTCAGATAACTAATTCATTTCTTCCCTGGGAGAATATTCTGTTATAAAACTTTATTATAATATATCCATTTAAAAACAGAAAAATCTGTTACACAGAAAAGAAACAATCTCCCCATTTCAAAGCTCCAACTTTGTTTGGCTAACCTCTCTCTCTCATTTGAGGAAAAACAAAAGATAAATTTAGTGTGATCAAATTTACATTAACAAAACTACAAGGTTATTATTAGTGATTTAGAGGCCACTCTTGGTTTATTTTGCCTTTGGAACCAGTAGGAAAATCCCGTTCTTCCTTCTGATATACACACTGCCCCATTACTGACAGCTTGCTAGTGTTGTGTGATACCTGCAGCATAATCCCATTCCTAAAGCACTGTATGTGGCAACAGACATGCCTATTTTATACACATTTGATCCAATTCTATAGTTCTTACTCACAGCTCTCACTTCTTTTCCTCTATGGAGCGAACGAAAGGAACAAAACCTAAGCTTTTGGAGCTAAATGTTGTTAAACGGCAGGAACGGAGGCTGTTTGGTTTGGGGAGGCATAGCTCTGTGGAGCTTGGGACGAAATCCATGGCAGCAGCATCCTCCAAACCCAGAGGAATTTCCCCATATAAGATAATCATGACAATATGTGGGCACTGGGCCTTCGCATGAATGTACTAACTTTCTGTAAATCCCCATGGGCTTACCCCACAGATCCATGGGTCAGGAGAGCCGCACATTCCACATTGTGCAAGGCTTGCTGCCTACAGTGGGATAACTTGGAAGGAAACTCAGTTTCCCATGTGCAGTTTCTTAGCCTTCCCACGGGAACACATGATTTGGCTCTTAGTTGTCACTAAGGCAAAACTCCCACTGAAGGTCAACGGGACTTTTCCCAGAACAACAGGTCTCAGAGTAGCAGCCGTGTTAGTCTGTATTCGCAAAAAAGAAAAGGAGTACTTGTGGCACCTTAGAGACTAACAAATTTATTTGAGCATAAGGTTTCGTAAGCTACAGCTCACTTCATCGGATGCACCGATGAATGCATCCGATGAAGCGAACTGTAGCTCACAAAAGCTTATGCTCAAATAAATTTGTTAGTCTCTAAGGTGCCACAAGTACTCCTTTTCTTTTTTCCCAGAATAAGAACCAAGGGAGGACGTTAGCATTTGGCCCCATTGTCATTATATGCATCAAGGAGTAGTGCATGTATTACACCCAAAAGAAAAGACCTTCCCAAAATTCCTCATCACTTTGTGTTTTGGGCTGTTTTGGTCACACAGCAGCATCCCAAATCCTGGCATAAAGCCAGCAATGCTCTTGATCAACAAAAGCAGGTTCCTTTTCTTGGATTCCCCTGAAACTGTCTGTTATCTTTAGCATTAAGATAAGGGAAGCACTGGAATAAAGGTGAATCCTTTTTTAGAAGGCAAGAAATGGAAGACACAATGGCTAAAACCTGATTGAAGGATTTAGGGAGTTAATGGCAAAAGAACAGAAGCACACACATATTTGAAGTTGAGTTATGCCACAGCCCAGAAGAAAGTTAAGAATTCTGCATATCAGTGAAGTCTAGTGGGTGGACTTCCCCTCTTAGGATAAGTGGATTAGTTAGATTTTCATCCACTGAAGTTTTAGCTATTCTCTTGTTAAGTGTGCCCATGAAACTGTGTAAAACAGGGCCTGTGATGAACAACTGAAATAAGATTATATTTATCTCTGATGCTAAGTGGATTATCAAGGGTGAAATTAGAATCTCCTGGACTAATGTTTACAGCACCCTGACTCTCTGCTCTCTAATGGAAGGATTAATTTAAAACTTGTAAATCTGACAATACTCCACACTACACCCATTGCTGTTGTTGGGCTGTTAAACATCACAGAGATGGAAAGAGAAGAAAATGAGTCACGCCACATTGTTTGAGGCACCCAGGCCAGGGATGAATTAAACACTTATACTATCTGCAGAAAGATATAGAGGACTCTTGTTGGCAATAATCCACCAAGTCAAACCCCAGAAATGACGGGTACATCCAAAGTGGTCATGCAATAACATGCACTTCATTATTTTCTAGCATTGTTAGCTTTGGGGATGAAGGTTTGCATGGACTTTTTGTAATAACAAACTTAATTGGGCTGCTGTGAGATGCTGTGAGATTTCATAACTGCGCTTTGGGCCAAAATGCGCTTAGCCTTGCGCATGAGAACAAAGAAGAGGGAACTCAAAGAGCCGTTCCTTACCTCTGGTACCCCTTATACAGGGTTCAGGCACAATCCAGTCCTGGTGTTCCCGCAGCACAAGGATAAGACTAGTATTAGCAGCAGCAGGACTGTGCCTAAAGAGGATGGGCCAAGTGTAAGGTCTATGTCTGCATCTTTTTTCTACATGGGCCAGTGTAGGAAGCAAGCACACACTTGCTGGTGCCGCTTCTGTTCTGCAGTGGACTCTCCTAGTGCCACCCCATAGCCATTCTGGCTGAGACAGCCATGATGTCTCTGGGGTCTCTCTGCTGCAGAATCTATAACAGCCATTAGGGAGAGCACAATAGTTATTAAACTGAACTAAAACCCAATTTAAAAACAAACCAACCATTAAAAAAACAGTTTTTCAAGTTCCATGAAATTATCACAATCACAAAAAAGTTAATCAAAACAACAGGGAACAAATCCTGCACATTTTAGAATTGCACTATGTTAATTAGACCCAGACAGTATATAGTAAGTGGCTTTAGTGAAAGCTAGAATAAAAATGACTTTGTAGATAAAATATTAGGCTTTTCAATTTTATCTAGTCATGGTTTGATTTTCTGCCTAAAGATTCCACAGATTCGCATCTTCATATAAACTTTCATTGCATAATGCAAAGCTGTGGAAATATTGCAAGTGAACTGCCATTTATTTTACCCCTTCGAAACACTAGAAATTAAGAATACAGGGTTTGCCATACCAAACCAGCAGTTCTGTCGCTGACAGTGGCTAGAACTAGATGCTTCAGAGGAAGGTACAAGAAACCATGTGATGGGTAATTGTTAATATTCTCTCTAACCATATAACTATTTTTTTTTTAACAATCCTACTAAGCTCTTGGCCTCAGTGATATCTTGTGGCAATGAGTTCCATAATTACGCAGTGGGTAAGCACCAGCCAAATGAATATTAAGAAGATTGTGTGTAACATAGTCCCTGTAGTGCATTCAAGAGGTAACTTGATTGCAAAAGAGCAGTGAAAGAAGAAGGAGTACTTTAGTTCAATGTAACAAACTGAAAGTTGAACATTCCTTGAAGGCCAGGGTTAACGCTATTTGCATAATTCTAAAGATACGGAAAAACTTCCAACATAGCAACATTGAATTTTCATAAATCAAACCCTTTGTCCCTGCATATATGTAATCATTGACTTCCGCACCTCTGCTGCAGAGCCTATTAAATCAAGCAGGGGAATAAGACATTATGTGCAACAATATGAGCTCAGATGTTTGTTGTTGTTCTTTAGTGTCTGCTATATTTCAGTCTATTATATATCATCTTTAGTACTCCATCATTAGATACTCTGTGGATACTCTGAGGTATTACTGGAGCTTCCAATACTACCTCAGAAGAAGCAGAGACGGTTAAAATCACTTTGGTGGGAACAGATGCTTAGGGGCAGCAGGAATCAGCACATGATCTGAAAGTATCATCTTTATTATATAACAAAAGGTCTATGCCAAATTCCTTAGAAGGCACAGAATATATGGGATGATTCTATATATTTTCCACTTGTTAAAATGTGTCTCTAGAGACCTTCTCTGAGTAAATACTATTACAAATATTTCTTATGGGCCCATCACCATGGCACCTCGCACATTGTACATAAGTTAATGAGTTTACAATGAATATCTTAGGCCAGATATTGAGGTCACTGATTTAAATTATACTGTATACTGGGAACTGTTATATTATATCTTTCTAGTGTGGAAGACAGACTGACTGTCTTATTAGACACTATTTACAGACAATGCAGTCATGCATTATGGTTTTGACCTCACCTTCTCCCTAATCATCTTTGTTAATTTACAACCCCTTTTCCCTCACAAAAGGTATATCCTCACTTTGAAAAGAATGACGTGGGGGAGAAAAAGAAACAGGACAGAACATGTATTACATGCATGTACCAAACCACTGTGGTCACTGGTACATAGGGCATTTTGTTCAACTCTCATTACCACCACCCTTCTTTGTACAGATACTGGGCCAGACTGTGTTGTCAGTCACACTGGTGTAACTCCAGAGCAACTCCATGGAAATCACTGAGGTTACTCTGGGTTTACACTGATGTAGCTGAGATCAGAATCTGGCCCAGTGTCACCTAACTGAGAATTGAACCAAGAAAACAAGCAAAGTACACCCTGTCAGATCTGCTGGGGAAAGCAGCTGTGTTCCTATGGACGTTGAGGCTCAGTGGCATTTTGGAATATTTACCCACAAACCTTTGCTGGCATCTAAAGTCCTAAGCAGACACGGAAGGCTCCATCTGAAAATCTTGCTGAAGTTCCAGAATTCTTAATACTGTGCTGAACTTGGAAAACAAAGTACACACAATCAAAGTATACAAAATATTTTCAACTAACGATACAGGTTCATTTCAAAAGTACAAATACACAGGCCAGCCTAAAAACTTGAATTCCAGTAAAGCTTGAACAGCAGGACCATGGAACGTCATTGTGACCGAAGAACTCCTCCTCAATAATTCAGGAACCAGAAAAAAATTCCAAATCAATTTTTTCTCACTTGGTAATCCACATCGTTCAGAGGAGGATCCTAGCAGCATTTTCAGGGTTAAGAGCACACAATGTTGGGAAGCATCTGTGAAAGTAACCTTCTGTCCCCGACTTTCCCACCCGTGGGAATGAACAAGCTGGTTCAGCCCTGGAGGTCTCTCATGACCTCTCGCTTTGCAATGAGGAGGAAACTGGATTTCTCTTCTGTTCGACAGGTGGCTCTTTAGTGACACATCCTGGTTGTCATCTCTTTCTGTAAAACAAAGGAGGGAATTAAAAATCAAAAGGTCACTGGTTTTACAATATGCTCACAGCTTCTGCACATCTATTTGCACATTTCATCACACCAGAAACAGCTGTGTAGCTTCATAAGTCATGTATCTGTGCTATTCTTTGTTATCTTCAAGGTCAGTGCACGTAATTGGCAATTAGCATAAAATCTTTTATCATTTCTGACATCTTTAATACCATCTTAATTCCCTAACTATGCCAGCTAAATGGCACTGTGTCCTACATAAAAGAGATAAATCAACTGCAAAAGTCCTCTTCAGCTACACGCTTGAAGCATTTTAAGTTAATGTAAGAAATGGGATTCCAATTTGTCATTGAAATTGAAGGCAAGAGGAATAATCCTCAATTCTGAAATATAAAGGTAAATATTTTTGCTAGTTACACACACAGACACACAAATGTTAGATCCTCTCTAGATTTAGGCCAGAGCTGCAGAGTTTGAATTCAGAATTGGATCTGGGAAATTTTCCAAACTTCAGCAGTGTTCTGATGTGGGATTTGGCTCAGTCCATTATAAAGGTGGATCCAAGCCATGAAGTCTGAATCTTGACTTTAGTGGTATTCTGGTACATGGTTGTGGTGTGGAGCTACCTCTAATTCTATTCAATATATCAGAAGAAGAACATTTTACATTTAGATGGCACCTTTCATCCTGAAGGATCACAGAGCATCAGTCTTATCCTGCAAACTCTTGCTGCCAGGTATAGCTATTACTACTATGAATAGCCTCCTTGACATCAACGTACTAACATCCATGCAGTGTACTGCAGGGACACTGACTATAGTGGGGTTACTACTCACGACAGTAAGCAGTAAATAATGTTTGCAAGGTCAGGCTCTACTGAGGGCCAGCACTAGTGAAATGCAGCCAGATGGAGGGTGGCAGTCACCTTATATAACAAATTACAGTGAAAGACAAACTATTACCCATTAAAATTGCTGCAGGATCTTCAGCACCCATACAGAGCACACAGGATCTCAGATTATAAGGTTGCATCCAAAAAAAGATTCCACATGTGATTACAGGTACTTTTTATTATACAGCTAAATCATAATACATACATTAATAAACCAAGTGTATGGTCCTCAATTAATCTACCTCTGAAATATCAAGGGCTGAGAACTGAACTTGAGTGGCCAGAGAAGCTAGCTGTTCCAAAGCTGAGGCTCAGATCACTAGCTATCCACGCTGGCCTGCAGTTTTTAATGACTCGTGATATGATTGGTTTATACATGTGTAACTAGGAATCTAAGTGTTCATGCATGCTAAAGTATACTGTGCAATGCATAGATACAGATTAAAGAATATAAACTAATTCTACATGGGATTAAATAACACTGCTGAAACGTAAACGTAACATCTCACTTGCAACCATGTCAATTTAACACCTGATTGGGGAAGTGGATAGTTTAGGGTTTGGGAATGAATTATGGCATCTCATCTCCAGAGCACTGCTTCATATCCAGTCCACTGTGGTAGCACCCACTAACACATGACCACTCTTTGGGGTCTGTCTGAAAGGAGTTTGGTAGTCTCAGTTCAATTCCTAGAAGGCCAGATTCTAGGCACTAGCAGTGTTAGCAAAAAGGCCAAGGATTGACTAGGTTTGGAGATTAAGTTGCCCTCTCAGCCCTAACAGGGCTCTCTCTGGGTCAGGGCTGAGGCACATTGGTACAGTCACTGCCTTTATGTATCTCGTCTCTGGATAAGTAGCGGACTATAATCTATCACTACAGCACCTTTCACAGCATGCGCTAAATTCACTTAATAAAACTGGACCAACTAGTAACCTTGTTACCTTGTTTGGATCAGGGACACTAGCCCTTAATTTGCATGGGTGGATTTTAGCATTTAAATAATATCTAAGGGACACATCTTCTATGTCTATCTGAAAAGTGGAACCTGCACCCTCCTGATACAGGGAGTTCCAGAGCTGTGACATGTTCCACCTTCCTCCTCAAACTTGCAGATGCCCTTGCACAGTTTCCAGCTCCATCAAGCCATCTGGGCCCCTGCAGATTCTCCTCCCAACCTGTGGAGGACTAATTTTGCAAGTAAATAGAGCCTGATATCATAGTAACTCTTCTTGCTTCCCCCTCTGAATTGTGGAACACATCAAACTCCTTGGAAATGTGGCTGAGCTGTGTTTCCAAGGGTTAGCAGGAGCTGTGGGAGCAGCACAGTGGTGCCAAGAGGTATTTGTGCAGATGCCATGTAGATGACTCTAATCATAATGTAAAGAAACTGAAATGTAAACAAAGGTTATCCAATCCATTTTAAGGCGCTGTTGGAAAGCTGTGCTGAATTCAGTGATATTTCTATATGGATAAGCTAAATTCAAGGCACCCCAACTCTGCTAAGGGACCTCACAATCTAAAGATTTTAGGTTGAGAACCTTCCTCCATGGTGGAATTTTCTTTCTTCTTTACTTCCCTCTGTAAAAACGACCCAGCTGAGGAGTCACCTCCACAATGAGAAACCTGGGGGTCCATGTTCAGAAGGCTCCTCCACACATGGATTGAGGGGACATGATCATTCCTATTGTTTTTATTCATGTCCAACTCTCAATCAGCAAATACCCATCAAATTAAAATTCTGGAATGTAGTCAAGAGATTATTTAAATCAGCCTCCTAAATCCACCCATTTTCTGGAAAATGTAAGTTACATTAAAATAAAAAAAAGCTTCTTATGAGTTCTTAAAATTCACCTTATTTTATAATTTGTTTAATAACATTAACATGCTGATTACTTCCCAAAATAAAGGGTTTCCTGACAATCCTGTAACTGAAAATTATCCTGTACTTTTACAGCTTATTCCTTCAGGATGCTTCTGTGTTCTGTAGCACTGCACAGATTTTATTCCACATCTGTAATCAGCTTCTAAATCAGCTTGTTTTGGAATTTCTATAGCATCCTATATATTGCTCTGAATCAAAATGTTGGATGATAAAAGTAACAGTACAGAAGCTGGTCCAACAACAGATATTACCTCATCTTTCGTCTCTAGTATCCTGGGACCAACACAGCTACAACTACACTGCATAAAGTATGGAATGCTGTTATTTGGGGCTCCTTAAAAGCAAATCATAATTAGCAGAGAATAAGAATGGAGTAAGCTGTTTTGCTATCGATATTAGAGCTGGTTAAAAAACCAGGATGAATGTTTCATGAAAATTTTCATGAAAAAAACCTGCAATTTTTCAACTACCTCTAATCAATCCACAGGTTTTTCCTCCAGAACAATGAAAACTAAAAAGCCACATTCAATGTAATTCACTACACAGCTGTTTGCTTTCTCGTACACAAGTATGATCCCTGTAATCTTACGACCTTGGAAGGTCAACAGAAATTTCTACCAGCAGACACACAAACAATCTTAAGTAATTTATAGCATATTAAAATCACTCTCTTGCTGCACATTTGTTTCCTGAAAGAACAGATTTTAGGACTTGAGGGGAATTCAGCAGCATCAGGGTTTTTTTATTTTAAAGGATCACAAAGCACCAATTCTTGGTGGGGACAGTCAAAAGGAGTTGAAAATACTGATCAGCTTTGCTAACTCTCAGAAGTCTACTAGGAAGAGCAATCAGAGTTCATAAAACTCGATTTTTCCAGACAACACAGTGGCTCAGTGCAGCTACAGGCCCTTCCAGGCCACTTTGTATTCTGTGTCATCTCCACTGAGTGGAGCCAAACACACTGATATTAAACTAGCAGAGTAAATTCTAGAACTTAGCTTTTCCATCTGTACATTATCATCATCCTGTGAAAACCTTCCACATTCAGAAATTCACCCACAGGCACTCAGGAAAAACAGTCTACTGAATAACTTGTTGGCAGCTTATTGCTGCAACGTCAATGTCTTCATCCAGCCCTGATGGTGCTTCCCCCGTCAGCAAACTGTTGATGCTTCCAGAAGCAGTGTTAATCGCTGCAGATGCTTAATTTATGAATTTGGAGTCTAGATACCATAGTGATGGGTTCTCTGTAAGCCTGATAAATGGACAGGCAGACAGATACCTCTCCTTCTTCCACTGCTTCCACACAGCTGCTAGACGAATTAGCCAACAGTCTGTGTCTTTTAGGAAGACAAGAAAGTGGTTGTGCAGAAGCCGAGAATTGGTGTCAGTAAATCCGCCCATTTTGCAGGATGAGAGGGAGGCAAACTCTTCCCTCCCAGATCAGCAACCATTTGAAACTCAAACTTCCTGTTCCCTACTCAAGAAAAAACAGAGCTCAGATACTACAGTGAGGGGCTCATTAGAAACAGCTCAAGAGGCAGCGAGGAGACCTATGAGATATGGAGTTCATGCACAGTGTGTCCACTGAAGGTTTTGAAAACACTTCCCACATTAATGCCTGAAATATAGCATTTGCAAAGCACAACTGTGAATGCTTCATCTCTAAAGTATTCATGGAGTGTAAGCCTGCATTACAACATCTCAGGTTTTTGCTGAGGCAGAATTTTTCCTCTACACTAATGAAAAAATATCTCATCTTGTATCATAAAATATGTAGGGTTTTGTCTGGCTGCATAATTATTTTCATGGTCCCATCCATCCTGTGCCTTTCCTCCATCCTCCACTTGGCTGTGTTGCTGCAAGCTGCTCTGCAGTTCCATCCCTAGCTTCACACTCCTATTTAAATGGCCTTCTGTCCTAACACCTGTTTGGCTTTGGAAATGTTTGTGGGAGTCAGAGATTCAGAAAACGACACTTTGGCTGACAATATCATCATTGCTGAAGCAGAGAAGAAGCCGTTTCTAAATGGCTACACACTGTTCCCCGCAAGTTAACAACAGAGAAATGGTCAAAGACAAGCAGGGCTAAATTTAATCCTATGCGTAAGTACAGGTTTTATTGACTTCAGCTGACCTTCAAGTGATATCAACAAATGGAAGATATAGATTATTTTCTTTAAAGGGGTGAGTGTGAACTTGTGTGTGTGTGTGTGTGTGTGTGCGCCTGCGTGTGAGAAAGAGGCGGGAACCTTATTTTCTATTTCTAGTTGTTTCCCTTAAAGGAAATTTACAATAGGGAAGAAAAATAACCAGGAAATGGTTTCTAAAATAGAAATGATTATGAAGAAGGCAAAATATGTTATCCTCAGTCACATTTTTGATGGGGTGTTTTTGGGGAGGAAGGGCTGCACAAAAGGAATGTGACTAGAGATGACTTCTTGTAGGAGCAATGTGGAGTATTCCATTATAAAATGTGTAAACAATTAAAGCCTTTTGTTTGGTGCTTTCCACAACAGTCAGCTTTTTCTTGTCAAATTCATAGCACTGTCTTCAAAAAAGCAATATGATTATCCTTCCTTCAAATATTTTAACACAGTGGTTTTAAATCTTTTTTCGTTTATGGACACCTAAAAAATTTCGAATGGCAGTGTAGACGCCTTTGGAAATCTTAGACATAGTCTGCAAACCCCCAGGGGTCTGTGGACCACAGGCTGAAAGTCACAGTCCTATAGAAACCGCAACCTTTCACAGACTCCTTAGACAGATTGCGGATTCCCAGCGGTCCGCGGACCACAGATTAAAAACCACCGTTTTAACACAAGAAACTGTCTTGCCAACTCTGGTAGACACTAAGAAATATAAAGCCAAAGCCCGGTTCCATTTAGGTCAATGCAAAAATCCCATCTAACTGTGGGAGATTATGCCTCTATAATCTCAATGATGCACGGAAAATTTACACAGGAAGCTGCCATTAGCACAAATTGGAGTCTAAATCCTCCCAAACTTTGAGAATAAACTCCATAGTCTTCATAGTACCGTACTTATCTAGAAACTTAAGTGTTCATTTTAGCTGGGGGACAAGGGTTGGGGAACATTCTTGACAAGTAAAACCTATCATAGACAAGGGAGGTATAAGAGGGAGGAAGCCTAACTGTGAAGAGAGTCAATCTGCTGGCTAAGAACTCCTTCTAAAGAACAGTAACACAGGAATTTGCTGGTTTCAGAGTAGCAGCCGTGTTAGTCTGGACTCCCCGATCTGTGGTGCTATAATCTTGAGCCCCAGTTGGGAATTAATAGATATGCAGATAGACTACCTAGTCAGACAAATTAGAGTCAGGTAGACAGAGGAATAGAAAGTGAGAGACTAAAACCAATTTTAAAATATATTAAAGCTTATTCCTGTGCCAAATAAATGCTCCCACAGCCTACTTAGTGGGGACAGTTAATAATGAAGTCTGGATTTAACTCAATTTTTATTTTGGTTTTGCAGTTCCCCTTCAACAGCGATTGCAAGCAGTGATAGAGTATTGACTTGCAATCACTGTGTGGCCAATGCATCAAGAATTGTTGCTGCCCATGCTGTTGGATTATATAATTAACTCAACAGCTGATGGCAGAAATGATTGGTGGTGTTTAAAGATGCCATGCAGAGCAAAACCAGAAATTGATTCAAGATTTAATTGCCGAATACGCCTAGGGACCAGGCTGTTGGGGCATTTAAACCGAACTAATTTGTAACTAACTTTTTAAAAAAAATCCTTTGTTCTGCCCTGTCAAATCATTTTGGCACTTCCTGGTTTGCTGGGAACATCCCAGAATGCAATTTCACAAACACCAGAAGTCTCACTGCAGTCCCTGGTTTCGTGATGTTGCAGAACAATGCCTTATAGGCTATTTTTCATGAAATACTAAAATGATTTTCCAGATGGGACACACACATTTCTAAAAGGTTAGTTCATCTTTACCTCTCTGATGAATGCCTTCTCCTCCCTCCAACATTAAGCACATACATCTAGACTTAAACCAATTTTTATTTTTGCTTCTCAGTTCACCTGTAAAGAAAGCAAAAAACCCAAAGAAAAATCGAGCAGTTTATTGAGTCTGTGAGGACATCAAGAGCTTCCAGCAATTCCCTTTGGGGAAGTTCCAGAGCAGCCTGAACAGAGTTACTCCAAGGAACAACATGGTCCCACCAATATGGCTTGGCTGCCCCAGTAAATAATCTTCTTCTCCAAAGGAAACTCTGTTTCTATCCTCACATGAATCAAATGTAGAGCATGCAAAACATCAGGAATGATCATTGAGATCTTAGCTCAATCTGGGTACTTGATGGAGGCATGGATCTATGTTTGTCTTAGAAGGGAGCTAACGGGAAACTAGGCTAAGTGTCAGAGATGATTGAAAAAAAAAAGATGGCAATGCTATAAAATCTCACAGGAAAAACAATTAAAAAATAATCCCTTCAGAAATACTGGAACTCCTGCAGAGATTCAAATCCTCATTCACTCCCCTTGTAATTTCACAATCATGTCAGACCCAGCACAGAGATGAGTTGGCCATGTTTTCCCATTACATGATGCTACAGCTGCTAGTTAAATCATGGGGCAAATTGCTCCTTTTCACTATCCTTTGATAACTGCCCTGGCTCTGGAAAGGACAAGAAGAGACAATTATGGCTGCCCCAGCGTAGGGGTGCTACTGAGGGAAGGGAGGAAAGAGCACTGGAAAAAAATGGTTACTCACCTTCTCGTAACTGTTGTTCTTCGAGATGTGTTCTTCATGTCCATTCCAATCA
Source organism: Dermochelys coriacea (assembly GCF_009764565.3). Lineage (NCBI taxonomy): Eukaryota > Metazoa > Chordata > Testudines > Dermochelyidae > Dermochelys > Dermochelys coriacea. The sequence goes on from NC_050072.1 coordinate 117,361,974, forward strand.
GGTGACTCACAAGCCCAAGTTCAGGAGGTGGGGTCGGAGTCATCCACTGATTGGAGCACTGCTCTGGCCTGCTGGGTGATTGCATAGTGTATGGCGAAAGTGTGGATGGAGGACCACGTTGCCGCCCTGCAGATTTCCTGGGTGGGAACCTGAGTCAGGAACACTGTTGATGAAGCCTGTGCCCTGGTGGAATGTGCAGTGATCGAAGGAGCAGGCACCCCTGCCAGGTTGTAGCACTGCCGGATGTAGGATGTGATCCACAGCGAAATCCATTGAGAAGAGACAGGAAGATCTTTCATTCTGTCCGCCACTGCCACGAATAACTGGACCGAGTTTCGGAATGGTTTCGTTCTCTCGATGTAAAAGGCTTGTACTCTGCGGACATCCAGAGAGTGCAGCCTCTGCTCTCTGCCGCTTGGAGTGCAGCTTAGGATAGAATACCAGGAGGAAGATGTCCTGGTTGATGTGAAACTGAGATACAACCTTGGGGAAGAAAGCCAAGTGAGGTCTGAGCTGGACCTTGTCCTTATGGAACACAGTGTAAGGGGGCTCTGATGTCAGGACCCTCATCTCAGGCACCCTCCTGGCTGGGGTTATTGCTACCAGAAACACTGCCTGGTATGAGAGATGGAGCAGGGACCATGTCACCAAAGGTTCAAAGGGTGGTCCCATGAGTCTGGGAAGGACCAGATTGAGGTCCCAAGCCAGGACAGGCTGCTGGATATGCAGATGTAGCCTGTCGAGCCCTTTAAGGAAACGGCTGACCATAGCGTTGGCAAAGACCGAGCAGCCATCTGAACCTGGATGAACCCTTATTGATGATATGGACAGCCCCTGCTGCTTGAGATGGAGGAGATTGTGCCACTTATATAAGACTGAGGCAGGCGTCAAGGATGAAGGATGTTGTATCGACCAGACTGAAAAACTTTTCCACTTACTAAGGTAGGTAGCCTGGTGGGTTCAGCCATGGAGCTTCCACGCTGTGAGGTGCAGCAACTCTAGGTTTGAATGTTGTAGACGGCCATGATCCTGAGTTAGTAAGTCTGGGAAGAGCTGCAGGGTGACTGGAGCTTCCACGGACATTTCTGGGAGTGATGTGTACCAATGCTGGCGGGGCCAGGATGGAGCTATCAGAATCACTGAAGCTTCTTCTCTCCGTATCTTGAGGAGCACCTCATGAATGAGAGGGACGAGCAGGAACGTGTACAGGAGATGGCCTCCCAATGGGAGGAGGAATGTGTCTGTGATGGAGCCTTGGCTGTGACTCAGGAAGAAGCAAAACTGCTGACACTACCGGTTGTGTCATGTGGCGAACAAATCTATCTGGGGAAAAACCCACTGATGGAAGATTGAGTTCACGATATCCGGGTGAAGGGACCACTCGTGGCCATGGAACGACCTGTACCTGTACGTGTCAGGGAGGTACAATGTTTACAGGTGTATCGAGTGCTCTACACAGAAGTCCCACAGCATGGGGGCTTCCTGGCACAGGGGAGAGGATCGCACACCCCCATTTGTTGATATAAAACATTGCCATGGTGTTGTCTGTCATGACTTATACATATCTCCCTGCTAGATATGCTCGGAAAGTCTGGCACGCCAGGCACACCACTCTCAGCTCTCTGACACTGATGTGTAGAGTGAGATCCGCCTGAGACCAGAGGCCTTGTGTTCTGAGGTCTCCCAAATGTGCCCCCCAGCCAAAGTCTGATGCGTCCATCACTAACAAGAAGGATGGCTAGGGGCTGGTGAAAGGGACCCCTGCAAATACTACCTGTGGTCGAACCTCCACAGGAGGAAGTAGAGTACCAGGTGAGACGGGGTTACAATCCTGTCCAAACTGTCCCAGGCTGGCCGATACACTGACGCCAGCCGTGACTGAAGAGGTTGAAGTCTGAGTCTGGCATGCTATACTACATAGGTACAAGCTGCCATGTGTCCTAGAAGTTTCAGGCAGTTCCATGCTGTGGTAGTGGGGAACTGTCTGAGACCTCGAATAACGTTGCCCAGGGCTCGAAATCTCGCTTCGGGAAGGAATGCCCTGGCATGTGTCAAGCCCCTACAAATTCTATCCTCTGAACCGGGGACAGCGTTGATTTCCCCTTGTTCAGTAGCTGGCCCAGTTTGCTAAAAGAAGCTCTTATGAAGGCGACCTGCATCTCTACTTCAGTCCAAGATCAGCCCTTGATCAGCCAGTTGTCGAGGTACAGGAACACTTGTACCTGCACCTGTACCTGCCACTTGTGTAGGAACGCGGCCATGACTGCCATACACTTGGTGAATACCTGAGGTGCCACTGACAGGCCAAATGGGAGGTCTGTGAACTGGTAGTGGGTGCTGTTCACCACAAACTTGAGATATTTTCGGTGGGACTGAGTTACTGTTATGTGAAAGTATGCGTCCTTCAAGTCGAGGGCAGCGTACCAGTCTCCTGGATCCAATGAAGGGATGATGGAGGCCAAAGAGACCATGTGGAAATTGAGCTTCTGCACTAACTTGTTGAGTTCTTGCAGATCTAGGATGGGCCTGAGCCCACCTTTGGCTTTCGGTATTAGGAAATACCGATGGGAAAAAAAACCATTGCCCTTCTGCTCCTAAGGAACCTCTTCCACTGCCCCTAGTGAAAGGAGTGAGTTCACCTCGTGAGAGGGGCCCCTGAAGAGGGACGGGGAAGGGGATGGAAGAGCACAAAATTGGATGGAGTATCCCTTCTCTACCATGCGGAGCAACCAGTGGGCCAAAGTGATTGGGGACCGAACACAGTAGAAAGGGGACAGTTGGGACAAAAAGATAAGGCGAGGTAGATTCAGCTTTTGTTCTGGTGTGCCGTCCTCGACCGCACTTTCAAAAGGCCTGTTTTGGGCCAGAAGGTGGCTTGGATTGGCCAGAGCCCTGGTCTGATGACAGGTGTGGCCTTTTCCTGACACTCCCGTTCCTCCTCCAGGAACCGTCCTGACGGTTCTGCTGATAGAAGTGCGGGGGAGGTTGTGGTTTAAAATGCTTCTGCGGTGTAGCGGGAGTATGGAGGCCAAATGATTTGAGAGTGGCTCTTAAGTCCTTTAGGCTATGCAGTCTTTTGTCTGTTTTCTCAGAAAAGAGAGCCCAACCCTCGAATGGGAGGTCCTGAATAGTCTGTTGGACCTCACACGGCAGGCCCGAGACCTGAAGCCAAGAGCCCCTTCTCAGGGCTATGCCCATAGCCATCACGTGGGTAGCCGTATCCACTCCATCTAGTGTGGCTTGTAGCAAAGCTTGCGAAATGAGCTTCCCCTCCTCCACCAGAGCGGAAAACTTAGCACAGGAGTCCTGCGGCATCAGCTCCGCAAACTTTGCCACTGCCCCACACATTTTGTAGCAGTACCTGCTGATTAGAGATGTGGCGCTGCAATCCACCAGTGGAATAGACCTTTCTCCCATAAAGGTTGAGTCATTTTGTTTCCCAATTCTTCGGGGAGGGTCCCTGGAAGCCCTGGCGTTCACCTTGGTTGGCAGCATCAACCACGAGAGAATCAGGTGGGGGATGGGTATACAAATACTCATAGCCCCTGGATGGCACAAAGTAGCGCCTTTTGTTGCAATTAGCCATAGGGGGCAATGAGGCTGGGGTCTGCCACCAAGGTTTCGTGCTGTCACACATGGACTTTATAAAAAACAGGGAAATACGTGCAGATCCGGAAGGGGTAAGGATGTCTACCACTGGATCTGTGTCCTCCACTACCTCCTCTGCCTGAATGCCCAGGCCCTGAATGCCCTGGGCAACCTGATGCAGCAATTGCTGTAGCACCCTGCTGTCCTCCAGGGCTAGGGCTGTAGCCTTGCTCACCAGCACCTCATCCGGTGAGGATGCGGAAGAGACCCTCATAAGGATAGATGAAGTTTTTGTTGTTGTTTTCTTTTTCAAGACTTCAATGTTCATAAAGGGCACACAACCATTTAGTGAACAAAGCCCTTAGTATCTTGGTGACAAAGAACAGGCTGTTCACTGAGGAACACGAAGAAGAAAGAAGAGCACCAGAATACGGACCCTGGACTTCAGAAAAGCAGATTTTGACTCCCTCGGGGAACTGATGGGCAGGATCCCGTGGGAGAATAACATGAGGGGGAAAGAAGTCCAGGAGAGCTGGCTGTATTTTAAAGAATCCTTATTGAGGTTACAGGGACAAACCATCCCGATGTGTAGAAAGAATAGTAAATACGGCAAGCGACCAGCTTGGCTTAACAGTGAAATCCTTGCTGATCTTAAACACAAAAAAGAAGCTTACAAGAAGTGGAAGATTGGACAAATGACCAGGGAAGAGTATAAAAATATTGCTCGGGCTTGCAGGAGTGAAATCAGGAAGGACAAATCACACCTGGAGTTGCAGCTAGCAAGAGATGTTAAGAGTAACAAGAAGGGTTTCTTCAGGTATGTTAGCAACAAGAAGAAAGTCAAGGAAAATGTGGGCCCCTTACTGAATAAGGGAGGCAACATAATGACAGAGGATGTGGAAAAAGCTAATGTACTCAATGCTTTTTTTGCCTCTGTCTTCATGAACTAAGTAAGCTCCCAGACTACTGCACTGGGCAGCACAGCATGGGGAGGAGGTGACCAACCCTCTGTGGAGAAAGTAGTGGTTCGGGACTATTTAGAAAAGCTGGACGAGCACAAGTCCACGGGGCCGGATGCGCTGCATCCGAGAGTGCTAAAGGAGTTGGCAGATGTGATTGCTGAGCCATTGGCCATTATCTTTGAAAACTCATGGTGATCGGGAGAAGTCCCGGACAACTGGAAAAAGGCTAATGTAGTGCCCATCTTTAAAAAAGGGAAGGAGGAGGATCCTGGGAAATACAGGCCAGTCAGCTTCACCTCAGTCCCTGGAAAAATCATGGAGCAAGTCCTCAAGGAATCAATTCTGAAGCACTTAGAGGAGAGGAAAGTGATCAGGAACAGTCAGCATGGATTCACCAAGGGCAAGTCATGCCTGACTAATCTAATTGCCTTCTATGATGAGATAACTGGCTCTGTGGATGAGGGGAAAGCATTGGACATGTTGTTCCTTGACTTTAGCAAAGCTTTTGACACAGTCTCCCATAGTATTCTTGCCAGCAAGTTAAAGTAGTATGGGCTGGATGAATGGACTATAAGGTGGATAGAAAGCTGGCTAGATTGTCGGGTTCAACAGGTAGTGATCAATGGCTCCATGTCTAGTTGGCAGCTGGTATCAAGTGGAGTGCCCTAAGGGTCGGTCTTCGGGCCAGTTTTGTTCAATATCTTCATTAATGATCTGGAGGATGGCGTGGATTGCACCCTCAGCAAGTTTGCAGATGACACTAAACTGGGAGGAGTGGTAGATACGCTGGAGGGTAGGGATAGGATACAGAGGGACCTAGACAAATTAGAGGGCCAAAATAAATCTGAGGTTCAACAAGGACAAATGCAGAGTCCTGCACTTAGGACGGAAGAATCCCATGCAGCGCTACAGACTAGGGACCGAATGGCTAGGCAGCAGTTCTGCAGAAAAGGAACTAGAGGTTACAGTGGACGAGAAGCTGGATATGAGTCAACTGTGTGCCCTTGTTGCCAAGAAGGCCAATGGCATTTTGGGCTGTATAAGTAGGGGCATTGCCAGCAGATCGAGGGACATGATCGTTCCCCTCTATTCGACATTGGTGAGTCCTCATCTGGAGTACTGTGTCCAGTTTTGGGCCCCACACTACAAGGAGGATGTGGAAAAATTGGAAAACGTCCAGCGGAGGGCAACAAAAACGATTAGGGGACTGGAACACATGACTTATGAGGGGAGGCTGAGGGAACTGGGATTGTTCAGTCTGTGGAAGAGAAGAATAAGGGAGGATTTGATAGCTGCTTTCAACTACCTGAAAGGGGGTTCCAAAGAGGATGGATCTAGACTGTTCTCAGTGGTAGCAGATGACAGAATGAGGAGTAATGGTGCACTGGATCACAGCACCACTCAGGTCTGGCCAGATGCCCCTCTGTCATGACCTGAGTGGGAAGCTGGGCCAAGTCCTGCAGGACAGGAACGGATGCTGCAGGGTGAGTGCAGGCAGGGTGAGCCTGCTCTCCAACCCCATTCCCCCCAGGGCCTCCCCTCAGCACTGGGCTGGGATTATGGTTGTGCTGTTGGGGAGGAGTGTGCATATGTGTAATGCAGGGGTCTCAAAAGGGGTTACCTTAGTAAAAGATTAGGAACAACTGCTCTAGACAGCACCAGAGATATACAGATCCAGACAAAACAATAAAACATCTACACATACTTCCCTGCCTCTGTTCCCTCACCCCTTCTGACCATTCTTTGGGCTTAGGTCAGAATCCTATAGGGGGTCCAGATCCTCTCCTTTCTTCTCCTGCACAGCCTTGCCTTCTGCTTCTAGTCCCTTCTCCTTCCCACTAAATTGGCTCGGCTAGTGAGAGTCTCCTCCTTTTATAAAGTTGCAGGCCTCATTATCAGGTGACCTCAATCAACCTCATCAGGTGATCCATTGCTCAGTTACAACCCTACCTGGCTGGACTAGTTTTCCTGGTCTGGCCACCTTCTTTGACTAAGGGGGCTTCCATTTCAATAGAAGACTGTCAAGGATTAATGACCCTCCATTGTTAGCCCTGTATTGCCAAGCCTTGAAATTTTATCCCTAGTTAAGTAAAAAGTCACCAGAGCTGGCAGGCTAGTCTTACAGTCAAAATGGAGTTTGCAGTTTGATAAAAAGATCAATGCAGAGAATCAATGCATAATCTCAAACTGGAAGTCATAAATTGTACACAGATTCCCCAAATCAATATTAGGCTAGATGAAACAACTGGAGGCAAAAAAAAGTTTCAGACAGAGGTGCTATATTTAATATGACTGTGCCCCGTTAAAGCTCTTCAGCATTTTATGTATTTGGAGGAATAAAATACCTGCAGATTTGTCTGAAGTTTCCCACTGATTCCTACTGCCTTTAGTTTATCTTCATTAGACTGGGAAATTGTAACTCTTGTTTTTATCATGTCTTAATGATTGCCTTTGAAGCAGATATATTTATTTTTTAACAATTTGTGAAACATGGACTCATTTAAAAGGAGGACAAGTTGCACAGTAGCCTGTAATTCAAATGTTAATGGAGCAAGCTTTAAGGCAGGACCTATTTAGTACGCTCCCCACAAGCAACTGAAACATACATTTATGCACCCACAAGAGAGACAACTGCATCACAGCTTAATACAAGTCAGCTTTGTTGTTAGTTCAAAACATTATCAAAATCACAAATTGAACAACCCAAAACCTGGCCTGATTTAATTAGACAAAGGAGATCATCTACAGGAACATTCTTGATGTTTCCTGTCCTTACCATTATATATTTGGACACTGAGCAATCAAAGCATCAGATGCACTAACAATAATCAATAAAATATGTATGCAGAAAATGACAATTTTGAAAACTCTGGCACCATTCCATAGCTCGGGCCTTGCCTTTTCTGTTCATCACAGTTGAGAGTAAAATTTTTCAGCCACACAAATCCTTTAATGATAATTTTTGTTCATTTTTTTAATACATAGGATGGAGAAAATTGTAACTGTCAAATTCTGGTCACTTTGACAATATGTAAAATAAAATATTGGTCAATATGACTAATGCTCACAAAAGATGAACTCTAATCGAAAAAGATTTTTAAGAAGGAGATTCTTCGAAAAAGAAAAGAAGTACTTGTGGCACCTTAGAGTAACAAATTTATTTGAGCATAAGCTTTCGTGAGCTACAGTTCACTTCATCGGATGCATTTGGTGGAAAATACAGAGGGGAGATTTATATACACACACAGAGAACAACAAGATATATAAATCTCCCCTCTGTATTTTCCACCAAATGCATCCGATGAAGTCAGCTACAGCTCACGAAAGCTTATGCTCAAATAAATGTGTTAGTCTCTAAGGTGCCACAAGTACTCCTTTTCTTTTTGCGAATACAGACTAACACGGCTGCTACTTCGAAAAAGAAGAACAGCTGGGTTAACAGCAAGGGGTCTAGTACTGAATGAAAACGTGAAATTTACACATAAAAACATTTAGTCATTTATATTCTCTTGATATTATTTCAGACTAGCAATATTCTGTTCTTCCACTTTTGTATTTGGACTTATATCCACAATATGCAACAGGCACTAAGAGGAACACTTTTGAGAGATCAGTACTGTAAGCTTGCATAGTAACATTGTAGCATATGTGCCTAACTTTTAACAAGTTACAAATGCAAGTAGATGTCTAATTTATATGCCCAATAGTAGTCAAATAACCATTATTATCCAGTTGTACAAACAATTAAAATATCTGCATGCTAAAGTACTATAATGGTGCATGCAAATTAGGTGTGTAATTGTATATACATTTTGCATACTCAAAATACATAGCAAATTTGTTCTAAAAAGAAGTGGACTTTAGTGGACCAACTTTAGTGGACCAATCTGAAATGATCAGCTTGTGGATGATGCATTCCATCCAGTAGAGGTACCCAATTTTGTGAGAGGGTAGACAGAGATTATTAGAGAGAGGCCAAGGAATCAAGATTTCAGTTTTTCAAAAATAACTAGTTGGATGTTGGTTTGGCATACCCCCAACCAGGGCACTTTGGATTCTGTTTCCTTTTTATCTGAACGACCAAAGCTTGAGCATTAGGGAAGGAATTAGAGAAAAGTTTCCAGTTTCTTGAACAGATTTTAGTTAGAAGTTGTTGACTGTAAATACTGATCATCATTCATCACCATCATCATGTTTCCATTTTGCCTGTGGCATTTAAGGCAGCGATGAAGCTTCTCCACTCCTGTCTGTTTCTGGCAAATCTTTCAACAGTTCACCAGCTGTGCCTCAGTTTTTTCAGCTTGGCTTCCACAGCTTTTTGCCATGTTGTTTTCGGACAGCCTCGTTTTCGCTTGCCTTCAGGTGTCCATCTTATTGCTACTCTGGTGAAGGAATCAATTTCCATCCGAAGCACATGGCCAATCCATCTCCATCTCCTGGCAATGATGATGCTCATATCTTCTTGGCTAATTGTGTCAATAGATCTTGGTTTGAGATTGTTCTGGGCCAAAAGGTACGGAGGATTTTTCTGAGGCAGGTTATGGAATGAAGACAGCTTTGTACATATCATTTATCATCATTAAGCACCAACAATGTACTTGGACCCATACAACACCAAAATACAGGCTGTCTCTCCCCCAAACAGCTTACAGGCTAAACAAAGCAGAGAGTGTACAGGATATTTTTTAAAACAGTATGTTACTGTTATTGTTGACTCACTTCTTGTGGGCAGAGCAGGAGGAATGAGTCTTCAGGGAGGATATAAGTGAGGACACGGAGATACCATGGTGGTTTTATAACATCAAAATATACAGAGAGAGGGGATAGGAGATATAGATATATAGTTATATAAAGGATTTGGATAATGACAGCATGGTGGCTTCAGCGAAATGAAGTGGCTTTCTCACCCTGCAGGCCAGATTCCCCTACAGCTGCACTGGCAGTGCAAAAATATTTCTGGTTTTTTGATCTCTCAGTCTATTGCTCTAGCGATGACCATCCCTGGTATATATGTAGTACCATTACTTCACAGTGGAATGCAGTACTGTCAAGAGAAACAATGGACGGGGAAGGTGCAAATCTTGTTTCAGCAAAAACTTCAATAAGAACGACCAAAGACGATCAAAAAATCGAGTGAATTATAAATGGATTTATATTTTAAGCTAAGTTTGAAAACTCCCCAGGATGACAATCTTGTTTAATCATTGATTTTAACCAACATACCTTTCAGTTCAATGTAACTGGACAAATGTAACAAACTTCGCTGGTTGGGACTGGTTTTTTTTTAAAACATAAACAAAGCAAATAAAAAACTTCAAAAGCTTGCTGGTGCAAATTTCAGATGGGGCTAACAACAGACCAGCAGAGGAGATATATTTTTAGGATTTCTGAATAGTAGCAGTCTGTTAGTAAGCTGCATGATTAATAAACACTTTATGTTACATAGATAAACATGGAGCAAAACTGCCAATTGTTTTGTGAAAGGAAGAACTGTTCGCAAACTGGAGAGTAACAGTAGCTGCTTGTGGCTTAGGCATAGCGACGATAGCGTTGTGTGATATAAAAGCAAAGTGATACTTGGTATGCACCACTGCGGTCTGGGGATCATGCTAGTCATGCCATGGGTAAGCCAACAATAGGAGAAGAGAAATGTTAGTGTTTAATGTGCATTGTTTGCCCTGAATACCTCTCTAATTAATACACCCTAATAAACATGAGCTGGCATCAAAAGTACAGTTGAACTGACAAAGATATGTGGAGAAATACTGACTCAGTGTAAGGAGGATGTTGGCCTGACAGCCCTGGATACTGAAATACTCTGTCCACAGAACAAGGTATGCAACTCCTGCTTCCTGTCTAGGAGCTGCAACCCTGCTGGAGGACATGGAGAGAACATTTCTTCAGTTTCCCTGTCTGTTCAAATCTCTGGCTGCATCTCCAAAAAGCCTACCAATTAAGGGCTAATTAGCATGCATTGGACAAAGCACACTTTACAAAGGAATACACAATAGTGCATGATTTTTTATTAGCATTATTTGAGAAATGATCGCATACTTCAAAACCAGTGAGGCTAGACTTCACTAAGTTACATCTGTGTAAATCTAAAGTAATGACATTGACTACAAGAGAAATACTCTGGATTCACATCAATGTAAAGATGAATAAAATCTGGCTCTATGTCATCACATACAAGGGACAGAGATAAGGCCAAGTTACGCAATCTGAACGGTGGAACTTCCTGACTTAAGTGCACACAACTATAGGTGCTGGGGGTGCTGTTGCACCCCCTGACTTGAAGTGGTTTCCATTATATACATGGTTTATGGTTTGGTTCACTGGCTCTCAGCACCCCCACTATACAAACTGTTCCAGCACCCGTGTGCAACTGGGAAAACATTAATGCTGCTCAGTATAGTATAAGTTTTTCTATGTAGTATATAGCATTGCTTACTGTAAATCAACAGGACATACAGAGATTCTGATTAGGTTAATGTAATAAAAAGCCATTGCCTTACTCTTTGGTTTGTCTAGTCAAACTCTTAGACTTGTATTCAGCAAATAGCGTTTTCTATAGAAAAATGTAAAACCATTTTCTTTCAGCAATTTTAGATGCTTATTTTTTAATTGCATCAAAAATTAAGTGAAAATTTATTGGAGCCCCTGCCTGTTTTGAAATCAATGGCAGTTTTAATACTGAATATAATGGAGCGGATAAGGACATTTGATATTTGATCACTGGGGGACAAATTTAGTCCTAGCATAAGATGGTACCAACTCCACTGGATTCATTCCATTAATTCAACTCCACTAATTCTACTGGAGTAGCTATTGCTTACACTAAGGCTGAATGTGTGCCTGTATCTTTAAATGAGAAACTGTTTTTAATACATATGGTAAGTAGACACTTAGAAAATATCTTGCTTTAATTTGCTTCATCTACACCCCATTTTATTACTTTTTGTTCTCATAAAACAAAGTAATTGTAAGAAATGACATCTGGGAGAAAGCACAGATTTCCCAAGGGAGGAAGAGAAGCAGAAGCCACATCAGGATGAAAAGAGAGCCAAATTCTGCTATCACTTACACCAATGCAAATCAGGAGTAACTCCACTGATGCCAGTGAAGTTACACCAGTGTAACAGATCAGAATCAGACCCATAGTTTGTAAGGCACTTTAGGGTCTTTCTGTGGGCTAGTCTACCCTAAAAAGGCATTGTTACTATAGCTATATTGGCAGAGTTATACTGGTAGAGCCCCCTATCCTGCAACTTATGCTGACCTAAGGAGATCTTTTGCTGGCCTAGTTAAAGCAATTCCCTGAACAACATAAGCTCAAGGACTCTTTTGCCAATATAGCTGTGTCTATCTACAGGGTTTTGCTGGCATAACTATGTTGGCTAAGAGGTGTGGATTTTTCACACCCGAGGGACATAGTCATGCCACCAAAAATTGTAGCATAGTCCTGGCTGTATGAAAAGCATTATGTAAAACATTACTGTGCTTATTAAAACAGAAGAATATATGCACATTGAAATATACTGCTACCTATGGCCAATAAGTTGCCCAGCACTGGCATAGGTATGTTTACAGTTCAAAAGAATTGTATCGAGATTTGAATATAAGCTCATGTGTGTGCTGGGATTTCCCAGCTCCTAGCACATGATGGGAGAATCAGAGATAGCAGGGTGGAAGAATCACTTTGTTCATCCCCTGGCATTTTGCAGGACTGCCCCATCCACCACTCCCATGAACCTCAAGTGTAACTTTTAATGGAGGAACTCATGGGAGCCCTGGATCTAGTAATAGCTCAATGACATTGTGCCAATGGAAAGCTTGAGTGGTTTTGCTCAGGTAACCTGAACCTTTAGATTAAAAACACTGGTTTCAAAGTACGCTTTGGGTACCCAATCGCAGCATATGTTCTTACCATCTCTGTGACCTTGCACAGGGTTCCAGAGCAAGGAGACTGGACGTATTTTTTGATTCATCTCTCCTCTTAATGAAATATATTGTTACTGCATGTTAATCAGTAAAGTTCAGTAACCAAAAAGTGTACTTTTAAAAACTCTTCTGCCTTTGAGGTCCTTGTTCCTTCAAATGAACTCCACCATATTCTGAAACTAAATTTAGCCTCAAAATTCCACCATTTAAAACAAATTCCTTTTAAAATGCTAATAAATCTAAAGAACAGGAGACAGCCCTGCCTGTAAGTTTCAGGCCAGCTCAATGCATTGAGTTAAAAAAAAACAAAAACAAACAATGACAACAAAACAAACACTGCAGTGCATCAAAGATTGTGCTCAAGACGTCACAAGACGGCTTTTCAGGAACAGATTTTATTGCACGCCCAAGTCACTGTTATCCAACAAAATGCAACGTACTGGGAACAGACCCTCAAAGCTCACAGCATCTATCTATGACAGCTAGAAAGTAACTGAACTGACACTGTTGCTACAGCTCACCATTTTATGGTGTACTTACCATGTGCAACTGCCACTGTCCTTCAAGGGAAAAAATCTTGAGGTACAGGGCTGGCATTAAATATAATTCTTGTAGGCGGCCATCTAGAGCACTAATTTTTTTTTTCAGGAGACCCTGATCCAGCCACACCAATCCCCAGACAGGGGAGTTTTCAGGAGCAAAAGTGAGAAGCTCTCCTGCCAACACAGCACTGTCCACAGTGGGGCTTATATCCGTGTAACTTACATCGCTCAGGTATTCAGACCCCTGAGTGACACAAGTTATGCTGACATAAGCTGTAGTAAAGACATAGTCTAAGATGTTTATACATTTGAATTTGATACTGGCGGAAGCACCTAAACTGGCTGGAAAGCAAATCCAAAAAGGCCTCGCTAAAAGGCCAACAGTTTTTTGTTTTGGATATCAACACAGCTAACTTGAGCTGAAGGCTCAAGTGCAGTGTGCCAGTTTCAGGGTCTCCTCCGTGGAGGAAGAGGTGATAATCGTCATATAACCACCACTACGGGCATTTTGCACTTCTAGAATACCTTCCATTTAAGGATCACAAAACATTTTGCAAGCATTTATTAATTTAGCCTCACAACCCCCCTGTAAAGCTGGTATTATTATATCGGTTTTATAGATGAGGAACTGAGGATAGAGATGTTAATTGGCTTGTCCAATGTCACACAGGAAATCTGTGGCAACAGAGTGCAATTCACTTAACAAGTTTGGGCTTGAACCACAAGACCATGAATGACTCAAATTAACGGTTGTAAGTCACTCTAAAGATGTAACGCGCTATACAGTTACCTGTTATTTATTATGAATGGCACTTGGTTCGCTGCAGGAAAAGAGAACAAGTGCCAGGAGCGAGGCATTATATATATAGCAGGGCTGTCATTTGGTCATATTGCAATCTCTCTGGAGCCACATTAGAATTTTTACGAAGAATCAAATTTAAATTTCAAAATATTTACAGTAAGTCTCAGGGCATCCTGCTTATCAGCTGTTCTGAAGGGCATATTTTCAAAGACTTTCCCTATGATTCAATCATCCGTCCTTGTATTTCTCCGTAGAACTGTCCCCAGTGCTAGCAAGTGAGTCAGCTCTACCTTTTGCCACACGGGACAAAGAACTTTTAGAACTCTGTCAAAATAACCAGGTCTCGGGAGTGGAGGGGAATGACCCACTAATCAGCAGGGCTTAAAAATACAGCCCATCTTTTGGTTGACTCAAAGAGCTAATCAGGTAACCACCTAAAGGAAATGAGCTATGTACAACCCCAGTTTGCTCTTTGATTTTACAATTGCTGTACTGGGATTTAAAAGTCGGGTAAACCCCATTTTAAAAAGCCAGCATCCTGCCTCCAGACTAGTATTTGTCAGCTTTATTATTATTAATCCACTACCAGCATTTGGAGTTGCTTCCCTTTTTCAAAAAAATTTTGATTCATCAGTTGGCTTTTGGTTTATAGAGCGCATGGCAATCTGTTTATTTAATCAGAGCTTGGCCCATTTTCTAATTTAGTGGGATAATTTTGGCTCATTTCCTGCAACGGTGAACTTGCGGGGGCACAACTCATCCTTAGCGGTTGCATTAATGTTTAAGATGATTTGTCACGTCTGTGTTCACTTTGGCAATCAGTTCCCTCCTCTCTGCCCAGAAGAAAAGGAAGATACAGACATATGTTTTTATGCATTTCCATGCTGTGGTCTAGGCTGATAGTTGCCAAGAAGATTCTGGAAGAGAGGCAGCAAGAGCAGGTGAGGCTCCATCAGCCTGCTGACATGGTACTTCCTGATGCAGGTCAGGGACATAACCTCTTTGAAGCTGCTGTATTCCATCAGAATTCTAAACAGAATTTCCATTCCCAGGAACAGATTGCTGGAATGCAAGAGGATTTGCACACAATGGACATATCACCAGCTGGATTACATTCCTCGCTCTGCAACTGACTCACTCTGGACTTGGGCAAGCTCCTTCGTCACTCTGGCCGAATTCAGGAATAAGGGAGTTTTACAACTAAAACTGCCTTTACTCTCTCTCTATTCTGCAGCCAGCACAGACCTCAGGACTGCTCTAACTTGTGGAGCAGTGTTCTCCAAACACGCTCTGGTCTACCTCTCATATCTCTTGCCTCTGATATGTCCCCCATGCTGGGCATAGAGATGGGGGATGAGGTGGAGCTGCTTTAGCATCTCTATGCCAGTGGGAAAGCCCTCTCTTCTGTAGCTGTATCCTCAAGGGCCTGTTTTCACCCCTTTAAGGCCCATTTATGCTGCCAGTATGGTGTAAAGGAGTCACAGGGCAACAGAGAATCATCCCCTCTGTGCTTAAGCTTTCCCATCTGTAACACTGGCATAACAGGTACCTACAACGCAGGGATGTTGTGGATTACTTAATATCGTAAAGGGAAATTTCTTAACTGGTCATTCCTTTCTGGGGACCATTGGGAAACTTGCGTCTCCTTTGTCTCACGCCACATTTCCTGCTCCAGTCAACATAAACACATAACCCTTCCTTGACACACAAACAGAGGCATCTACTTTACACACAAATACACACAAAGGCTTCTACTTTTTGCACATGTGCATACATGCACACAGAGACACAGACACACATGCAAGCATCTGCTTTCTACACACACAGGGTCACATTTCTGGTCAGCCATGCTCGTAATGTGCATTTAACCATTAAAAAAGCAGAACAGTGCTAACACTTATTAATAACTTATAGGATACAGAATTGCAACTTCTGACTTGTGGAGAACCCTGAGCCCCATCCATTCTAAACGTGCCCACGGGCCCAGTGCTAACATTTGCACAGAGAACCCCTTTCCAAATTGAACCTTCCCTCTTCTCTCTTTCTAAGATGTTTTTAAACCTTCAGGAAATAGTGAAAGTGTTTCCCATTTCTGGAATCTAATGTTTGGAAACAATAAATTAAACACTGATCTATCTAGAGCCAAGTCTCCTAAGTCAAGGGAAGTGTCTGGTTTTGTTGTGCTTCAAGTGTCTGAACCTCTGACTGAAAGTGAATAAATCCAAGTGCAGCACACCCACTACTTTCACAAACACCTACATAATTATTACAAAGGAAATCCAAAGTTCACCATTATACAGGTCACCTCTGCCCTCCCCTCCCAGTCCCCCCGCACACACTGCACTCTATTCTTACTACTTCCCCAACTGTAAATGCTGCAGCAAAGGGAACTGGCCCATTGACAGAGGCACGAGTTCATTTATTTAAATGGTCTGTCTTGAAACACAGACATTTCATTCCTAATGGAAATCAACTGTGACAGGTTTGGAAAAGGCTCAATGAAGGGAGAGGAAAAGGAGAATTCTCCACAACGTTAGGCTGTATATTACCACTTACCAAAGGCTCTAGTTCCTTGCGGTCTATGACGTTGAGCTCTGTTACAAAGTAATAAAAGTGCTTGTAACAGGTATTGACATGGGCCTCAGCTCCCATGATGATGATGCGGTCGAAGTGATGAATGTAGACATGAACGAATACCCGGAACAGTCTGCACAGGATCTTCTTGCAGATCTGAAGGAAGTTCTTTGGAAAGGGAACACCTGTGAACAAAGAAGGGAGGATAATTGCTTTCTGAAAGGGAGTTCTGAAGATTCAGACATAGGCGCCAATCTAGCAAAGCACTTACACCTAGAGCTCTGAGCACATACAAAATTTCTATCCACATCCGATCCGCAAACACGGTCTGTGGATATAAAGCGGATATCCGCAGATTTTCAGGGCTCTAGATATAACATTTGGATCCTCATCCATCCACGGTCCATGGAGATCTACATCTACAGATCCAAAGTGGATATCTGCAGATTTGCAGGGCTCTATTTATGCCTGTGCTTACCTTTTTACCTCAGGTACTGTGATTACTCACATGTTTAAAAGTGACCATGAGCTTAAGTGTTTTGCTGGATCAAGATCATAGGTACTGGGACTGGTCCCACAGACAACTACAAGGGCTTTGCCATTTACTTTAATGGGGGCAGAGCCAGACTCGTAATGTGTACGAGTATGAATCTGATTCCCAAGCGTACTATCTTGCTTACACAAATCATTTTCAGCTCCAGGACACGGTTCTTTGTGCAATGAGATTAAGCCCATGATACATGTGATGAGTTTGGTTCCAGGGGATGGATCTTATTGACTGTGTTGCCATCTTTATACAAAGTCGAAGGTGGAAGAGACTGCTCCAGTCACTTTTCAACCTTCATCCCTATTCTATGCACCTTTTACAACTGTTATTTTAATAGAATGTCTCTTATAAAGTTGGGACAGCTGTCCCAGTGTCCCATGCACTATAATGAATAGGCGCACACTCCAAAGCAAGTATTGCTGCTGCAGCTACTGGCAAGGGAACAGCCAAACATCCATAACACAGTACTGAAAAGCACCTCAAAATTCTCTTAAACGAAACCTGATCTTGCAAGGTGCTCTGTATCTTCAGTTGTCATTGGACTTCAGTAAAAGCTGAAGGCATTCAGCTCTTCACAGGATCAGGTCCCTAATGAGCAGATGTAGAGATAAAGCAATTTTCCAGCACCCCATCTAAAAATCTGACCTAGAGCCAGCCTTGCGAAGTATATTAGTGTGAACTTTATCACATAGTCACTTTGCATGGCTTTGCGCGCCCTCCTGATTTTTGCTTGGATTCTGGGGTTTGATCAGATCCAACAGCAAAAGTTATATTCACTGTGTTTTGCAGAGATATCACGCAATGGCCAGGTTCATTTCAAACGTGGCCGGGCTCATCTGAAACTTGGTAGTTTCCCTCTAAAGGTTCACAAATGCCTGGTCTAAGTTTCAGGTTCAGAATGAATGTCAACACCAGGGGTATACTCACCTGGGCTTGGGGTTGTGTCATGAAAGTTTTGCACAGCTGTAATTAGAAACTCTGCAGCTCCCCTCACAGACTTTTGTTCCAACTGCGCTAGAGTTTTCCTTACTATTCCTTTATACCCCTTCTGAAGTGCTTTACGGTTACATTTGCACTTATACAATACAGCAATTGATGTGAAGGCAGCCGCTGTGTACGTTTCGAATTATTTCAAAAGGGAGAAAACACTAATTTTTTTTCCTTTGCTTGATTTATTACCAAATGATTCATCTGGGCACCGAGAAACAAACCAGGCATTTATATAAGGAGATTTACTCCTTTTTAAATATTTGGTGATACAAAATATATCTTCTCTATAAGTAACTCAAACACAAGGCTGACAAAACCAAATAGGGAAAAGCCCATGTTCAGGATCTCCTTCCTCCACTTCTAAACACAAGTGTCCAGACAGCACTCTCAGTAATGTTGCCACTTATTTACATTTAATTTTAGTTGAAAGCATCTGTTCTTCTCCTTTAAAATATTATTCAATCCTCACATCATCCTTGTGAGAGTGCTATAGGAAAGTATATTATCCCAATTTTACAGATGAGTAAACTGAAGCACACAGAGGCTAAGGACTGCCAAATAAATAAGCATGGAAGAGTATGAAAGAGGCAAAAGAACATATGCAAATCCAGAAAGCAGAAACCACTTCTGCAAGAGCAAGTTCCAAGCTCGTGGAGGGAGAAGGGACATGGCCACATAAACCCACTGAACAGATGGGAAAAATATAGACATCCTGCAGGAAACCTGTGAAGGCACATTGCCAGCCGATCCACTGTTTGAAAAGAGAAAGGGGTGGACTAATTCCCCTTCTGATGGAGCTCATGTTGGCGGCTGGTCTGTTGCAACTCATCAAGACATACTGAGACTCCAGAACAACTGGAGCCATTTTCAAATGCTTGAATCCCAATGCACAGGCTGCTCCACGTTAGTTAATGCTGCTGTGGTCAGCATTAATTATAGGGAAAATCGCACCTCACTTCTACTACCTTGGAAAACAGCATAAAGTGGCTGATCCCCAAGTCCTTCTTCATTTCTGCCAGATACACAGCATAGTGTTTGCAGCATTTCTCATTAATGTAAATGGAAAGGAGTTGGTGGCAGCTGTTACAAAAGAGCTCTATCTTGGTGTATGTGTAAATAGTTAATAGATACAGTGACATTAGATGGTGCTCAAGAATATGCAGTATAGCTCCAAGGTTTTGCAGAACTCAAAAAACCTGGTGTATGCAGTTATTTATATGAAGCTCTTAACAGTGGCGATGTAGTCTATGTTATGGTTGCATAGCTCCATTTTCCCTCCACAGCCACCTTCCCTGGTCCTTTGCTGTGTAAATTAATGCCCATCTGTTATCCTGCATGTCACATGAACAAGGGGAGCAGATAGGTTTAAGTAACTTGTACAAGGGCACAGAATGGGGCCTATATCCAGGACTCTCAGGAATAGAACCTAGAAGGGATCTTGATCCCTAATCCACTGCTCTGACCACTAGAACATGTCCCCTTCCTACCATATGCATTGATGACCTACACTCAGAAATGGTTAATCCAAATCATTTGTCAAAATGTCATGTCTGTTCAAATTTAAATGGAACAAAACCTTTCAGATTAACGACTCAGTAATACACATGTGATATGAAGCTGATAACTTCAGAAAGCTTTTGGATCCCCAGGCTGTGGCTAAACCTGGATTAACAAGATTGGGCTCCATTAAATCAATGGGAAACAAGACCACTGGTGAGGTCCTCTCTATTTTGTCTCATGCTTCCACCCACCGATCACAAAATCTGGCAAGACAGGAATGGTTCATATCAATGTTCATGAAAAAAAACATCACTACAAGTGAGAGAGCTAGGGATTGGGAACGAGAGAGAAAGCCGGATTCTGCAAGATGGTGGAGGTGGAGAGCTCCCTTACCTCCCATTATAATTTTCCATGCACCTAACTGAAATGTACCCATACTGCTCAATCCTTAGCTGTCCTGAGTTTACAGCTGGCACAGCTGAGAAGGGGGTTCCACATCACCTTTCCATTTGCCTCCACCATCCCAGACCAGTTGAAAGCCCAAACACGTGCTGATTAGGGATGTAAATAATGTTTAAAAAAGACCAGCAGCCTGTAGCAGTTGCCAAGAATCACAGTCCTTTACTCCACTTCTGGCACACGTGGACACGCACGCGCGCACACACACACACTCTCTCTCTCTGGGTGCCAAAGGCAGGGGGTTCAGAGCTGGCTACCATAGGCTTATCAACTCATAACTGCCATCCTTCTGTAAAAAGTGCTGGACTCCGAATGCACAGAGCATGCAGTGTTGGAGCTGTGAATTCTGACCCCACAAAACTGAGATTTTGAGGAAATGGCACTGTATCGGACTGCCTCAGCAATATCTGAATCAAAATGGGTAGAAAGAAAAGGAGTACTTGTGGCACCTTAGAGACTAACAAATTTATTTGAACATAAGCTTTCGTGAGCTACAGCTCACTTCATTGGATGCAAGTGAGCTGTAGCTCACGAAAGCTTATGTTCAAATAAATTTGTTAGTCTCTAAGGTGCCAAAAGTATGCCTTTTCTTTTTGCGGATACAGACTAACATGGCTGCTACTCTGAAACCTGTCAAAATGGGTAGAATTATCCAAGGGCCCTTAAGAACAGCCATGATTATTTCAAATGATCCCAATTACTTATCTTCTCAGGCCAAGTGAATACAATGAATCAGGAAATGAGAGGGACATCAATTAGCCACTTGCTAATAAGGTGGATCAAATTTCAGCCTTTGGAGTGTTGCCTAACTCCATGAATGACTGCCCCACTACTGTACTCCAAAAATTAAAAAAAACCACACAGATCTCCAAAAGAAAATGTTGTAAAATATATTTATGAAACATTAAGGTCTGAACAGGAAATCACCTAGGATTGACTTGTGTTATGACAGGTTTGCTCGGATGGATTAAGCGTGAATTCTCCATGGCCCCGTATTCTGTTGTTTCGACATGCTCCATAATAGAGAGTAATTAGTTCCCTTTCCTGTGGGATTGAGTGTTACGTCATTGCTAGCATACTGTCAAAATGAAGGAAGAAACTCATAGGCCATTATTAATTAGCTACCATTAGTTTAATAAATCAAACCAACAAAGGCAAAGGGCCTGATTCGCTACTGCCTTGCACCCTGTGTGCCGATTTACAGATGTGCGTGTATAACCCTACCGCTGGTGTGAGTGGAGAATTCCTGTTGGTGGCATTTTACATGCACTTTGCACTCGTTTTGTAGAGGTGTAAAGGACAATCAAGGGGTAGAGCAATAGAGAAGTAGGCCATAAGGTCGCACACGTTCAGTGTTACCATAAAACTACCTACATGAGGCCAATTTTCACAGCCCTAAGACACCTGCAGCTCCTCTGGACTTCAGTTGTGGATGCTCAGTACCTCTGGAAATCAGGTTGCCTACAAAATCCATTGCACTTACTGTAGATGTAAAATGGACTAAGGCATCTAATTTCCATCACAGATTAACACATTGGTATTATTCATCCATTTCTAGAGCGTCAGGGAATTCACAACACTGTATATTAGAAAGTGAAATCATTTGAATTCCACTTGCCAAGCCACAGGTCTGTGTTTTGGTTTGCAGTGTATGATCAGATCACTGGCTTAAGCTTGCTTTTATCTAGTGGCTTTATGGCTATACTCCCTCCCACTAAATCCTTTTCATGTTAACATGCAATACTAGCATGTTAAATATATTTCTTCCTACTTCATGGGCCATTAATTGTGGTCTTAGTCCTGAGGTCCTTACTCCTTGGGATTTTGCCTGACTGAGGGCTGATCAATTGAGTAGGACCTCAGGATTTGGCACATACCAATGTAAACACTCAGTGGATAGAGGTGGCTGCAGCTTTACACTGAACAAATGTCAACCGCCTTCCTGCTCTGTTTTATCCGAATCAGCAAAAAAATGAATGCTCCCAGGTTTCAGCGTCTGCCTAAATTTGAAGATTGAGTAGAGTAACTCCACTAACATCAACATTAAAAAGCCAGTGGAGTTACTCCAGATTTAAATTGGGATGTGCAAGCACAGAATTTGGCCAGATGTTTTGATCCCATTGCAGCATCCGTTTGTTTAGACTTAAACCAGCTGTGGAACACTATCAGTTATCAGGAGTCACTTGTACTGATTTCACTTAGATCTCTGACTTGGTAAATCACCATTTGTCACTAACTTGGCTTATCAACAACACTATTTACCTTCCTCTCCTTCACAATCCTCTATCTGACACACAGCCCAAATTCAATCATTCCTTTTCTGGCAGTTTGTAGTAAAAAAACCCCCAAAAACAACAACAACAACAACAAAAAAGTATTTAAACAGTTGGACACTATTTTTTAATATAATAAATTCCAAAAGAGGAGATTACGATCTTAATATAAGTGAAAGGATATTGGAGGCAGAGGAAGCACAAAGGCACTGGATTAAATTGTTGAACTATGGATATTAAAAAGCAGAACAACAAAAAGACGACAGTGGAACTTCTGAGCTAGCTGCTACTTGCTGAAGAAAAAAAAAAGGATTTTTGGATGAGCTAACTGGCTTCAATTCAGCTGCAAACTGAGCCAGGGCTCAGTGCTGTGTGAGAAGGGGAGCAACAGAAAGATTCTCTCTCTTAACCTAGAGTTCAGAGTCCCAGGGCTCCCGATTATGTCCCAAGAATATGCCAAGTTATGCAAACGGCTCTCAAACATTCCAGCCACGCAGTTCAAGCTCCTTTGGTTCTATCCTTGCACGGATACACACAAAACCCATAAACAATTCTCTGGGGATACAAAGGTCAAGTATATCAGAGGCGCTTGGCTACCTCGGTGGTGGGTGCAGTATAAAAACAAGATAGTTTTATTTTATATCCACTCTCTCTTGTCCATACTCCCCCGTTTTTCTGTTGCTGTTTGCTTGCACTGAGAAGGGCCTGATCTGAAAAGCTCCCATTAACTTCAGAGAGGCTTTGTAAGAACTTCAGAGCCTGATTTACTGAAGAACAGAGTAAGAGCACTACTTCTCTCTTTTTTTGAATTTGAAAAAAGTTTTCTTCTTCTTTGCAAACACAGCCTCATCTCTCCTTATCTCTACAGGTTTTATCCAAAACAGGACACAACTTCACGGTTTGCACAAAGTTACTTTGATCTTGTAGCCAGGCTGGGTGAGTGCACCTACACCTGACCCCCAGATTATTTAATACACTGGTAAAGTGAGTGACACATTCCCTTCTAATAGCTGGTATTCAGGTTTTTCCAAATCATGACCTAATGTTACAACAACACAAATTTCAGTACACTTTTCCCATTTAATCATAAAGACTAGAGGATAACAGTCTAGTACTGCTACCAGCTAATGAGATAAGTGGTACCTCAGATTATATATTTCAATGGAAAAGTGTGTAACACATCCCTTGCCGGGGAAGGGTCAACTAGAGGATAGCAGCCTATTACTCCCACCAATTAATGGTCTGTTAGCTCACATGATAGAGGTATGTGCTGTGGTGAGGAAGAGCCTGGGTTCAAACACTGCTGGTGTCCCCCAAGTACCACAGGACCAAATGTAGCCAGGGTGAATAGAGGCCCTGAGCTGAATGGGAAGGGGTTCCATTTTAAAAACTCAGACTAGACCTTCTGATGCCTCTCCCTATCTCAACTTCTGCAGAACTCCCAAAGGGCCTGCAAAATGTCAAGTCCAAAGGTCTACAAAGTCCTTAGTCTACATGGGAAAAAGAGCCACCCTCCATACGGTCTGACATTTTTGTTTTTGAGGAAACCGGCTGTACATTTCAGACTTGTTACATAGATGGTAAGTCTGTGTAAGGTTCCTGAATGATGTACACCTGCCACATGACATGGAATGAAAATAAATCCCCATTCCAGGATCCCCATTCTGGGATCCTAATAGTATGTTTGCAATGATCAAAAATGTCTGTTTCTGTGTTTGTTGTTTTGTTTTCATTCTAGTTCTATCTGGGAGAGTTTGGCGAGTCCCTTGGTGATTGTGCACAGAAATAACACTGCATAAGTGAAAATCCTTCCACAAGTTGTAGAAATCATTCATTCATTCTCAATACTTCACTTAAAAATATACATAGGAAAAGAAAGACGCCCCTTGTCAAAGAGACTGAGAACATGCCATTTCAAAATGCTCAGCTTTGTAACGAGGAGCAAGGAATAATATTCCCGTTCCCCTCCTTCCCTTTCCTCCTACCACCAGCCCCAAACAAGAGTCTTGTGAAAGATGCCCTAAGCTATTGCTCCTGGAAACTCTTCTGTGAAGCATCAGACCTTCCAAGCAGATGTTTCATGTTATCTCTGTGTGTTACTCAAGGAAGCGTCTGCCCCAAGTGCCAAGGAAAACAACCCCAGTGTTGCGGGACTTTGTTCCTCCCCAAAATGAGCTGACAGCTGCAAGTGGTTAGAGATAAACCAGGCTACTATGTACTTGCATCCTTCTCGATGTTGCCCTCTTGCCTGTTATCACAGCAGCTGGGCCAGAAGAAAGAAAAACAGACTAATCTGTGATCACCATTTCTAAACAGATCAATAATTACTACTACTTATTTTTACAGGAATGCCATTAGCAGGCAGATGAAAATGCTGCTGCTCTCAAATTACATCTGATGTGCCTTCAATGAATGAAATCACTAGTTGGGCTATTGTTTACTCCCGTACGCTAATGATGCTCAGATACCATACTGATGGGCTACAGAAACGTAAGTACATTAGACAGATGGATTCTGTTCTCCTGTTGCAGATAGAAGAACAAAAGGTCAGAGTTCCATTAAATGAAACCCGTCTATATCCAACCAGCAAGCATCTTCTCTGGTTGGTCTTACAGTAGATTTGAAGACAACTCTGCCGCCACAAGTCAGGAAGAGGATGATGTACTTTTCTTTCGCTTGTTCAACTAGCTTAACAACAATCTAGTCAGATGTGTCTTCTGGGTAAAACCTAAAAACACAAATCCCACTGAAGTAAGTGGAATCAGGGCTTAAATCCTCTCGCCTGTGTGTGGACTCTGAAGATTCCCTGGCTGTTTTCCTAAGCAAATTTAACCTGGTGTCCTTGGCCAAGATTTCACCTTCTCCCAGTTGCACTGTGTGCCAGTTGGTTGCTGCCCTCTCAAATGAGAGCGGGCTACATTTCAATGGATGCTGTATATATATAGGAAGGGATCTTCAAAAGCTTGTAGCAAGGGGGGCGGCAGGGTCCTAGCTGAGCCTGTAGCCACTGTGGAAGCAGAAAAACTGAAGGGAACTTGAGAAGGAAGGGCATTTCCAGGCTACCAGTGACTGACAGCTCTGGTTCAAGGCTGTAAACAGGCTTAAGTACCCATTGTAATGGATCTGTGGACCTTAGCACAGTAAAGGCACTGGGTGCAATGAAAAGGAAGGACAGAGCCATGTATCCATGTCACTGCAAATCATAACACACTAGCCCCCACAAGCAGCTCTAGATGCATATTAACTAAGCAGGGTGACATGATGGAACTCTGTGGCACTCCGCATTTGAGCGCCTTTATACAGCATTAATATATTATTCCTCTTATTCCAATTGGTCCCAAAATATTTCACACACACACACACACACACACCCCCACCCTGAATCACTCACTACTGAAATGCAGCCACCTGGGGGAGGAATGCAGTAACCATTTAGCAGCACCCAGCATAAGAGAAGCGCATGAAGCGCATGAAGAGAAGAACAGCATCTTCAGATGAACCTGCAGGGGGAATTTAGGTAAACAGAATGTAATTGCCCCACGAAGGACTTTGGGCAAGACATCAAGATTAACATCCCCACTGCATGAGGAGCCATAGGTTCATTAAATAACTTTGTCCTCAAAATGCTTCTTCTGGCACTGTGAGCAGTAACACTGCCTCGACGTTCCTCTGTGGTTGTATCCTTTGTCAGCAGAGTCTTTATTTTTGTTAGTAACACCCAGTATATTTAGAAACAAACATTCTGGTTTTCCATTTAGTGCACACGCAGACTAGAAAATGAAGCCATTTCAACAGCCCTTTAAAAAAAAAGCATATCATAATTTTAAATCAACATGTTTATTTTCATAAACTTGTCTCTTTCCTGGTACCACATTGAGATTTGTGACGGTACAGCTGTCAGTATGAATTCGATGGCTCCAGACTGGGAGTGATACAAGATAAATCTCAGAAGTAGCTGTCTGGGGGCAGGGAGCTGGGAAGGATTACCTCAGGCCCTGATGCGATACCAGATTGTGCTAACTACTCTGAAACAGCTTTCTGAGGGAGCCTGCAGGTACCATACTGTTCAAACAATGGATGGAGGAATAAGTCTTTAGGAAGCCATTCCCCTCCTCTCTTTTTTATCTGTCAGAACCAATCCCTGAAGAATTCACCACACTGACACACCCTGTCAAAGGATATAAAACGTGTCCAACACAGCCACTTCTAGTGTTTATAAGACAGTCATAACAGGGAGTGAATCTATAATCTTCATCCACAGGGTGGTTGGGACCAGTGCCCAAACATGAACTCACTCAGTCAGCAGCATCTTGGAATTGGTCTCATTTTGAGAAAGTTAAAGGGAGGGGAAACGGTCAGATGGAAGACCAAAGTTTCATGTGTCCTCTTGGACTGTCCTGTCTCGCTCCCAACACGTGACTGGGGAAGTTCACTCACACAAGAGGCTTTGTGTTTGGGGACACCTCAGAGTACAGCATTTACACCACAGAACTTTAACTACTAAGACAGGAGTACCCAAACTTCCATGACACTAAGAGATGCTGTAGTAACTTACCTGTCAGTACTCTGTTACCATGGTGACGAGCACAATTTCCACCAAATGCATCCGATGAAGTGAGCTGTAGCTCACGAAAGCTTATGCTCTAATAAATTTGTTAGTCTCTAAGGTGCCACGGGTACTCCTTTTCTTTTCACACAAAGAGGGAAAGGGCTACACTTTTGCAAATCAATAAATATTATATATATATATATATATATAAATATAAAAGCTGCACACATGCACGTATGTAGCCTTAACATTTGTTTGTACTTGTATCTGCCTTAACAGAAGAAAAGAAATTGCTTGAGTTCCCCAGTGTTAAAAACACACTATTAATCAGCTATTTTCATCCTGCAGCTAGAGGAAAGGGGCCCACATCTAGCCTCTGAGTGGCGTTTTCAGAAGGCAAACCTATTGTGATGCCAACTCCTTTGAGTGTAAAAAAACAAACTTTAAAACGCATAGAGAAGAGCAAACCTCAGCAGTCCAGGATGGAGCTGCCGTAAAAGGGGATTAACCTTCTAAAAGATACAGTAGACTAATATTTAGCCTTTTAATGTGTTTACATCATTTATCTAGCCTATTTCTAGTGCAGCCATCACCACAATATTTACATACTAAACAGAAAATTAAAGGTATACCTATACTGCAAAGAAAAAGCAACTGCACCAAGTCTCAGAGCCCAAGTCAGCTGACTTGAGCTTTGCATTGCAGGGCTTAAAAAAGCAATGCAGATGTTCCCACTCAGACTGGATCCTGGGTCCCCCGTGCTGGATTTCAGGGCATGGGCTCCAGCCCAAACATCAACACAGCCCTGCAAGACTGACTCAGTTTTCCCGGGCTCTCAGACTCAACGCTGTGGGTTGTTCTTTGCAGCGTACACATACCTGAGGAGTCACTTTAGTAATATTTGTTAAGTCAGGGGTTCTCAACCTTTTTCTTTCAGAGCTGCCCTCCTCCCCCCATATGTTATAAATCTCCATCGCCCACCTGTGCCACCACAACTGGTTTTCTGCATATAAAAGCCAGGGCCGGCGTTAGGGGGTAGAAAGCAGGGCAATTGCCTGGGGTCCCCATGCCACAGCAGGCCCCTGCAAAGTTAAGTTGTTCAGGCTTCAACTTCATCCCCAGGTGCCAGAGCTCAGGGCCCCAGGCTTCAACTCTGCACAGCGGGGCTTTGGCTTTCTGCCCTGGGCTCCAGTGAGTCTAACACTGGCCCTGCTTGGTGGATCCCCTGCAACCTGCTTGTTGCCCCCCAGGAGGCGCCAGACCCCTGGTTGAGAACTGCTGTGTTAAGTGATGACACTGTGTTTGGCCATGTACAAGACAGAAGACAGACCGTCTGTTCACTTATAATCTAAACAAGACACACTGTTATCAGATCACTTGGAAACCCAGAGTTGGGAATAATTAGGATTTTTCTTTCACCATTATTATTATGCTATTAACTGTCTGTTAAGAAAGGGGCAGATAGTCAGCTAGCATAAACAGCACTACTAAAATCTACAGGCATGAGGTGAGGATCTGGCTCTTTGTCTTCGGAGAGAGGGTTGGGCCAAAACTGGGAACCAACAATCAAGAAAAAATCCTGCGCTGTCCATACGTTGTTTCTTTCTCTCCCACTATCACAGTTTCATAGATTATTAAGGCCAGAAAGGGACCATTCTGATCATCTAATCTGACTTCCTCCATAATTCAAGGTATAGCATTTCACCCAGGGATTTCTGTATCAAGCACATAACTTGAGACAATAAACAAGTGTCATAGGTCCAGTACTGATGGGCCTAGGGCTAGATGAGTTACATCAATCATTAAACCCCAAAGTCTTGCTGGGTGGACAACCTTAGCCTAAATCACAAGACCGGACTATGATCAGCTACTGTTACTTGTTTCCATCCAGTGTCCCCCATCTTCAGTCTTCATCACTGCACAGGGGTGCTTCTATTTTCCTGTTTTGCATTTTCCTCTCCCCCAGGAAGGAGTTCCACCTTCCAAGCAGAATGCTTTGTGTCCCTTCCCCTCTGAGATTTTCACCATGGGCACAACCACTAGACGTTACATCATTAGTCCTGTTACATCATTAGATATAAACATCCTAGGCTTTGCTAATCAGAGCACCATAAATATTAAGACCATGCCATATGAATCTATACTGAGCTTATTAAGTGGGCATAAATCAAGCTCCACATCAGAGAATGGTGATATCTTCTCATGTTTGGTATGAATTATCACTTTGCACAGTGGGACATTTTCCACATGTAGAAGGACTTTTTGTTTTGTACATAGGCTTTCTAAAAACAAACAAACAAAAATTGACTATTATGTAACTTTTTTATGGTGCATTGAGCAGTTTCCCTCCAGCTGATCTGTGCAGGTCATGGTCGACTCAGATAAACCCCAGGTCCCCTAAAGGCAGCAGAATATATCCTGTTATATAGATCCCAACCTGAAAGCACACAACCCCAGCCAACTACTCATCTTTCATTTTATTTTCTGCAGTATTCCTACATTTAAGCAGATTCTCTCAGTTGAATTCATTTCTATCCTTATTTCTATCCTTATCCCTTAGGTCATGCTTGACATCTGTGACTGAGTTAGAATACTAGATTTTCTAGCAGCTTGTTCTGGAGGTTTTTCGCCTTCCTCTGTAGCATGGGGCACGGATCACTTGCTGGAGGATTCTCTGCTCCTTGAAGTCTTTAAACCACAATTTGAGGACTTCAATAGCTCAGACAAAGGTGAGAGGTTTTTCGCAGGAGTGGGTGGGTGAGATTCTGTGGCCTGCGTTGTACAGGAGGTTGGACTAGATGATCATAATGGTCCCTTCTGACCTTAGTATCTAAGAATCTATCCACTTCACATTACAGTACAGCATCACCACCAAGGAAGCACGGGGATATCTATACAAAGAGAGCTCTCCACTTAATATAGATGGTTCCATATGTGAAACCCTCCTATATCAGAGGGATATTAAACCTCTAAGGCCATAAACAGAACCACAAGACAAATATAAATCCTGGCACGACTCAACAGGTCCTCATTTTTTATTTATTACCCATTAAACTACTAGATCCATGTGGCAAAAGGCAGCTCCAGTGCTGCTCCGCTTGTCAGATTATGCTGCGTTTGCACTGCTAATGACCCACTGGAATAATAACTTTTAAAGAGCAGCACTAAACATCAGTAATTCACGTGGGCTGTGTTATTTTTCATCATCACAGAAAGGATTAAAATATGCTCCTGCTACAGATGACTTTTGCTTTGCTCAGTTATATTCTATCCATCCACCCATAATTATCCCCTGAGAGTGGAAATAGCAAACATTTTTATTAGGGCAGTTGAAAAAATTTGTCTAGTTTCCCCCTACATTTTGCATGAACCTGTGCCCCCCCTTGGCTGCACTGGTGAGTTTAACTGTTCATTGGTCTCCATCTAGTTCAGTGGTTCTCAAACTTTTGTACTGGTGACCCCTTTCACAGAGCAAGCCTGTGTGTCTGGCCCCCACCCCTTTAAATTAAAAACACTTCTTTACATATTTAAACCATTATAAACGCTGGAGGCAAAAGGGGGTTTGGGGTGGAGGCTCACAGCTTGCACCCCCTATGTAATAACCTTGAGACCCCCCTGATAGATCCCAACCCCCAGTTTGAGAACTCCTGATCTAGTTCCCAGGGGACCTGGGCTCACAGCATTATCACAAGTGGCAGTCTAAGCAGAGGCCAAAGAATGAATGGGGATGGAGATTGATCTTCCCTCTCATTCCTGGAGGTTCTTTCCAGACGAGGGGTAAAGCAGTGAAGCACAGAGACAGTTTCACTGCAGCTGCCCCTGCTGCATCTGCTTCTGTGGATAAACAGAGGACTTTAATCTTCAGGGCTATATGGCCAAACCCTTTCACCAGCACTAAATTTGTACAGTTTGTTTGCAAAATTAACTGCCCCTGGACATACTTCTCATGGCATCACAAGAGACATGCCTATGTTTCTGACAGCAAGGGCTGGCCTTACCATGAGGCAAATTGAGGAGGCCACCTCAGGTGCCAGACAGGGCACCACTAGGACCCAGAGTGTAGAAAAATGTGTCTGCTGCTGGTGCATATGGATTCTCTCTGCTCGAGATGCACAGAGATGGGGGAGAGCTGGGCTGGAGGAAGGAGGGCACAAGACACATAACAGGCAGGCAGGAGGAAGGTGAGAGGGAGTAACAGAAAGCAGCAGGAGCTGCAGGGAGAGAGAGGAGGAGGAGCCTCTTATGTACCTCCTAGCACCCCCAGGAGCCTGGACTGATTAACACCAGCTTCTCAGGGAGCTTCCTGTTTCCTGCTGCTTCCCTGAACCCACTTGAGGAGAACAGGCCGTCAACTGAAGTAGTAGGAGCCAGTTAGGCCCTTAAGACGCTGATATCTTCCCTCACTTAGGCCCTGCTACTAGCCTGCTTATTTGTCCCCTTCAACTGAGTGTTGAGAGCCACTATAGCTGGCACAGAACAGCAGTCATGAGTGAAAGAAGAAAACGCCCTGGGGGGGCAGCATTAGAAAAAGAAAGCAAGCAAAGGAAGCTTTTCTGTCTAAGCAGGAAGGAGCTCTCCTGAGATACATGGACACAAATGTTCACGGGGAGCCTTCTAGCCCCAGTGAGGATGTGAGTGGTGCGGAGATGCCTGATCTTCCAGTTAGTCAGAGTGCAGGTGGCCTGGCAGCTACTGCAGCATCCATATCTGCCTCTCAAACGGATATAACCATGCACATTCCTGAAGTATAATTCCACTACTATAATGCAGGTGCTATTCCCATGGATTTCAAAGGGAGCCACACCAGAGCAATATCGTCTGCAGTTATTTTATCAAGTAAGGGTATGTCTACACTGCAATAAAAGACACACAGCAGTGAGTCTCAAAGCCCAGGTCAACTGAGTTGGCTTGCAGGGCTCCGGCTGTGGTACTAAAAACAGCAGTGTAGATATGCGGGCTCAGGCTGGGGCTCTGAAACCCAGCGAGGACAGAGGGTGTCTTAGAGCCTGGGTTCCAGTCCAAGCCCAAACATTTACACTGCAATTTTATAGCCCCCCAGCCTGTGAGCTCAAGTCAGCTGACCCAGGATCTGAGACTATGCTGAGGGCTTTTTTTTTAGCCCCGGATACACACACCCAATGTGTCATCTTTAACAGAGGTGGAGGGGGGCATATGACAAATCAGGGGAAGTAGCCGAGTACGAGCATGGAAGGAGAACTACTCACTACACAAGCTCCAGGGTAACTGCATGTTATTTTAGGCTTCTTTTTTTAAAAGCTATTCTGCAATTCTTTTCAGAGTAGCAGCCGTGTTAGTCTGTATTCGCAAAAAGAAAAGGAGTACTTTGAGCTGTAGCTCACGAAAGCTTATGCTCTAATAAATTTGTTAGTCTCTGCAATTCTTGTGGCTGAGAGAGTCGTGGGTTAACAACTGTAGTCAGTTTGTCAGAATCTGCTATGTGCATTATGGGGGTATTATGCATCAGCTGATAGCTGCAGGACATTGCCTTTAATGAACCAATGATCTGATCTAGTAAATCCTTTGTTCATATATAACTTGATTCAGAGAGAGATCAGCTAAAGCAAACAAGTTAAAGATTGCATACAAAAGTTAATGATTCATACAAATCTTCTCCCCTGTTCTCTCCCGTCCCATTCCCCCCATAGCCAGTTTGCTGCAAAAGCAAATATTCTTAACAGCTTATTTGGGATTACTTCTCACTGCAGTTATGAAGGAGATACAGATCTGTCATCGGAAACAGTGTTTCATTTATTTTTCTAAAGCCATCTCAGGCCTAAGGGTTGACAGTAACCTCTGGAATTGTTTTTACAATTTATCAGATGTTCCCTGACATATTTTATTAGCTCGTTGTGGCACCTAATGAAGTCTTTAAAAGCTGTCTGGCATGATAGACTAAAGGAACTTCCAGAATGATCATTCACCGTGGAAGTAGCAGCCACGGGGCCTTCAGAGAGAAAGCCAAATTGGACTATGGTTTAAGTGGCGATCATCTCAGAAAAGTCATGCCAGGTTTGAATTCGACCCAACCAATGTTCTCTGACGCTTTCCTCTATCACAACCACATGAGTGCATGCCTCCAGTATGCAGAAAGTAAAAAAAGGGAGGTGATGTAGTGACGTATTTTGCTGAAGTAGTCTCTAATTTTGAATCCATCATTTACTGCAAGTGCAAATGGCAGTATTTAGATACATGAAAGGGCAGAAAAAGAGGACACGTGTTATCAAATCTTCACTGTGGACTAAAGCCCAAGAGAAATTTCTAGTATGCGTGAACAGTATATTGGTTATTCAAGTGCTTGGTTTGTCTTGTCTTCTGTATGGAGTATTCCGATCAATTTCCTTTTCCAAACCAGTGGCATCTCTAGCTACTACTAATGGGAAAAAAAGCAGCTTTGATTTTGATTTACTGTGTGCAGTATTTGCTACACACGGATTTTCTTCTTATGGTCATAAAAAACAATGGAGACATTTCATTGCTGGGTAATGGAGATGCTTTTAGATACATTCTGCTGGAAGCAACTCTACCAACTTTCACATAAAATATTTTTATTACGTTTTATGGCAGCAATACGAAAGAATCAGACAAGCTGTATGCAGAGGTTTTCTCCTCCCGAAATATCCATATGGTGATTATTTCATTTATGGGCATGCTGTAAGAGTGGATTCATCAGTCTCCTATAATGCTCTGCGTTACAGATAGAATTCATAAGGAATGCTGTATTTACTTTAATAGGATATTTTCTTTTTTGCTCTCCAAGGCTGATCCTACCCATAAGTGCTGCTGTCACAGGGTGCTGTAGTATTAAGGATAAACAGTGTGAAAATTAATTAAGTAGCATGAGCTCTCCACTCTCTCATGGAGCAATGGGGCTCAAAGACATAAATCAGTGGGGAAAAAAAATTACTACTGTAGCCCAGCTAAATTACACCTAAATACGTTAGATGGCCGTGCAGCTATGGTCAGTCACCTTTCTCGCTGACTCAATTGCATGAATTATTAAATTATGTTACTTACTCACATCTCATTTTAGCTGCATAGTAAATTTTATGATCTGCCATATTAGTCTCTAAATAGATATGATTTTTCTAGGTCTCTAGTTTACAATGAAAAAGTAGAAAACCCTTAGCAACAAATTGCTATTTACTAATGAGATTTAAAAAAAAAAAGATTTACTTATCTTGCCAATGTTACCTTACAGAATGATATATTATAACCCATCAGAGCCTGGCTGCGTGCACGTACACACACACACACACACAAACATAAACAATCAAACCTTGCTTATCAGAAGACAACTACAAAAATAATTTTAGGTCTGGAAAATATGTCCCACAATGAGAGACTTAAGGAGCTCAACCAATTTAGCCTATCAAAGAGAAGATGAGGCAGGGAGCAGAGCCATGGCTGGGGCCGGGAGCAGAGCCATGGCCAGAAACTGGGCTGGAGCTGGAGCTGAGCAGAGCTCAGGGCAGAGCAAGGCTGGGTGGCACTCCCCTCTCAACCCTCACATGGGGGTGGCCAGGGCTCCGCCCCACCCCGAACATTCCTCTGTGGCCCCCTACGTGGGCATGCCCCACAGTTTGGGGATCACTAATCTGTAATATCTACACAGGAAGAAGATATCTTACATTCTTGGATCCTTTAATCTAGGCTGTATCTAGTACAAGAGCCATAACTTGATCCTATGGCTAGAAGCTGAAGTTGGAAAAAATCCAGTTGGAAATAAGATGAAAATTCTTACCAGTTAGAGTAACTAGTCATTGGAAAAGCGTACCAAGGAAAGTGGTAAACTCATCATCACTTGGTGTCTTTTCAAATTGGTATTGGATACCTTTCTGGAAGATATGCTCAAATTCAGCCATACATTACTAAATTTGATAGTGGCCACTTACAGGGCGGGGAAGAACACTCCAAACATACTGGCCAAGATTCTATGGCCTGTGCCATGAAGGAGGTCAGACTGGATGATCACAGTGGTCCCTTTTAGCCTTAAAAATTTAAGACTTGTTGTTATCCCATTAGTTCTTGAGATTTTTTAGAATACATATAACCCTGTGATTAAGGAGGAGTTGTAAGAGAGGTGAAAACAGATCTCTTTACCTTATCCACACAGCCTGGAGGAAAATGGGTGAGAGAAAATGATGATCGGGGCATCTCCTGGCTTCTGAGCTGTGGTCATATGTCAGACATTTGCAAATAAACTGAAAGGTCCCTTGCTTATCCCAAATATCTGAATTACTTTCACGTTCCCTATCTCATTGAGATGAACAAACTTTGATTTATATGTGAGGTGTGTGTAGAATTTTACACTCTGAAGTGTGTCTCAGTGTTTTAGGGGGAAAAGACTGGAGGAGGGCAGAGGAATCAGATGCAAAAGAGGATATATATGTAGCTTGTCATACAGGAGTTGAAAATCAATCAAGACGATGCCTTAGCTGACAGGGAGCTGACTGGACAATACAGTGTTCCTACTTTATTTACTTCATTAACATGGTTTACTTCCAACAATCTTGTGCCCAAAGCAGTGACAAAATAGAGTGTGCTCTGAGTGATCTCCTTTGAGGGCCTTGTTAAAACTCTGACACCAAACTGAAGGGACGGTTGGGGTGACTTTCACACCTTTGGTATTTTTCCTGCCTCTTTAGATACAGCTCAATCATCTCGACCTCCAGGGCCCATCAAAAAGCTTCCGGAAAGAATCAGATTACATCCAACAACAGCTGTACCAAAACAAAAAAAATCTTGTTCTGTTTATGAGGTCTTCACCCTTGTTTCAAAATTACAAAAGCGGAATACTGCACCATACTGTCAATATGCTCAGAAACTTCTCCAGATGACACACAGTTTAATAACTATTATCCTCTTGTTTGGTTATGGGGAAGAGGTTTCGTTTAAATAGTTCCCCATTCTTCCACTCTGCAGACATTCATGCCCCTAGAATGTGGGGTTTAGTCACACATTAAAGTAGAATGATTTTGCTGGGAACCCTTGTTAAAATAGGTGAAAATCACTTCCCCAAAGTGAACTGCAGGGCAAGAATAAAGGGTAGATGGCAAAGACCTGATCCTAAGCCCACTGAAATCATTGGAAAGATTCCCATTCACTTCAACAGGCTTCCAATCAAGCTCTTGCATGTTTTCACGACACCTTACCAGAAACCCATTATTTGTGGGATGAAAAGGCCAAAGAACCATTTGAGTGGTTGAGAAATGTCACCACTTTCCAAATTATCTCCCAAAATAATGGGTGACATTACTAAACTTTCACAGTCTCACTGTCTCTTGGGACTATCCCAGCTGGAGAGAAACAATATCAGAGGAAACAAGTTGGTACCTGCACCATTAAATGACTGCAGATGTGCTCAAAGCCAGGAAAAACATTTTGCTGTCTCTGAGATGCACTTAGCTGGTAATTAACAATAAGTATCTCGATTCTTACACCAGCCAAAATCCATTCTGTGACATTAATACTGGCAATTTCATTTAGATTCTTAATTTCACAAAAGCAATTAAAAATACAGGTCACGGAACAGGAAAAAGGAGATATCCCTACTGAAGAAATTAAATGTTCCCAACACTCGATTTTTACTCTTAGGATACATACTTGATTTAGGTTGATTTTCAGTAAGCAATTATGAAATATGTCCAAATAGTTTTAGTTACTGATTCAGTATCATAGCTCAGGTGTCCCCCTTGTGGTGAGTCTAGCTCCAATTACTCCTTTAGTTTCTCTGTTAAGTTCCACAGACTCTTATATGTATAAAAATAACATCTTAGGTCTACATGGGCAATTTCTCAGGACCGATCACAAGGCACGTTGCAAATTATAGAGGAATCAATTCACTCTCCCATGAAATGCAGCCACTTCCTGAAGTGGAAGAGACAGCTGTTTAACAGTACCCAGGAAGTTTAGAACCAAGAGCAGGATTAATCCAAATATACACCAGTGGAAATGAGAGAAGAATCTGGGTCATTGATTTTGGTGGATTTAATTGGCACAACTGAGACCATCATCTGGCCCATGGGTTTGTCATTATGTCGTCTGATGGCAGAGAATTCTACAGACTGCCTCAGGCCTGAAGGGTGAGGGCTACTAAAGGCTTTTAAAACTTTATATTATCTGTTTAACTCTCTGTGTTTTTATAGTAGCCTGATAATAGCATTGGGATTAGGTGTAACACAATGAATGTTTTCTGTAAAAGAAAAGCATTAAAAAACATCCAGTGGAAGAGACCATAAAACTGAATGAATCCACCAGCTGAAGACCAAAAAACCCCTAAAATATCAGACAACTGTCTTTAAATTGTATTCAAGTGAACAGTAATTCTATTTATATTTAAAGACCTCCTCCTTGCTGCAAATGCATTATCCCCATATGATTATTTGGGGTGCTAGCCTACCTGTTTCTCGTGATGCCTCTGGTGCATAGACTGAGGGTCAGATAAAGTCCTGATGCAACCAAACTAGCTGGAGGAAGAGAAGGTGCTGTGAACTGTTTCATTGTATCAGACATTTCTAGCACCATCCACAACACTAAGAAAACACCATTGCAAACGTACAGGGGTCTCCAAGTGGACCACTTGAGCTTGAAGAACTAAGGGCTTGATCCAAAGCATAGAGAAGTCAATGGAAAGACTCCCATTGACACTAAGAGGCTTTGGATCGGGTTAAAATGCTGAGAGACAAAATGTAGGAGCTAAATAAGGTGTAAATAAGATGATATAACAAGTGAAAAATGATCTTAAGTGTTAAGTGTATATTTCTGAGCATATGCTGAGATCACTCAGTTCTGTTTTCAGTTCCGATAGCTATCGAAAATCACTTTCAGATTTGTAAGATTTCCCTACTGATTCCTTACCAACTTAGGCTAAGTCAGCATAGGGCACTCAAACCGATTTAAGAGTGCCCACTCAAAGGGGTGGTGACAATTTTGATACATTTGTGCGACATATGTCTAAAAGGAAAGCCTCTAACTTAAAATACTAAGGGCTCCTGAAAGTCAACAAAAGCTTTGAAACTGATTTAATGGGAAGCAGGCCCTGAAAGTCATCAAGCAACAGACCATCACCTTTATGGCCACGGGGTAAAATATAATGGCTCTGAGTGGAATTTCTTCATATTCAAATCTCTAGAAAAAGGAAAAATGCAACTAATCTCCAACGTTGTATTAGCCTGACCTTAACCAATGATTTTTACTAGATAAATAACTCTACACTCTATTTAAGGGTAGCTGAATAAAGGGGTCGCCCAGCTGAGTTAGATGCTCCACAGGTCAAGTGAATTTCAACAGCAGTAAACAATATATGTAAATAAATACAATTATAATTATCCAAAAACAAGTTACCTGCCTGTAGCACCCAATTATTATAGAATTTTGAGCCTCAGAGCCAAAGTGAGCCCTGAAAGAAATGGAGTTGTCCCTGCTTAATTCAAGGTAAGAAACTCATCCTTAAAGTTCTTTTAGTACT
Source organism: Dermochelys coriacea (assembly GCF_009764565.3). Taxonomy (NCBI): domain Eukaryota; kingdom Metazoa; phylum Chordata; order Testudines; family Dermochelyidae; genus Dermochelys; species Dermochelys coriacea. Next base: position 117,400,189 of record NC_050072.1, read on the forward strand.
AGATGTGAACATGAAAATACTTCTTTTCTGCCTTTCCTTCAACAACCTACCCAGCAACAAGGAAAAGATTTTTGAAGAATCATTGGGATTATCTAACAAAGGCAGAAAAGTCTACCGTATGTGGAATGTGCCTGGTGCTGAAAAGTCATTCAATAGCACATCTAAATGGAAAATTCCTCCGTAATAATAAGGAGAATAATTTCTGGCTTCCACAAAAACATAAATACCATTTAATTGCCTGGGGACCTTGGAATTCCTGAGAGCCTTGATTACTGATTTTTAAGTAGAAATTCCTTGGCCTGTTCTAAATGGAGGTGGCTCAGCAGCATCAAAACATGGGTCATGTCATCACAAGTTATTTTAATTATTAAGAAAAAAATATTTCTGCATGGCAACAGTTATGAAAGAGATTCAGTTGCTTGACATCTCTCCACTCAAGTTCTCAGAAAACGCACTTAGAAACCTTTATTGTAATTCCTACCAAACTTGGCAGATCTCCAGGGAAAAGAAGGGAGGGGGAGAGGTTGCTTTTAAGCCCCGTCTTCTTAGTCTAAAAGGTTTCAGAGTAGCAGCCGTGTTAGTCTGTATTCTCAAAAAGAAAAGGAGTACTTGTGGCACCTTAGAGACTATAAGTCTCTAAGGTGCCACAAGTACTCCTTTTCTTTTTTAGTCTAAAAGTTATCTCTTCAAGTAATTGGTGTTTTCTAAAAGCCCCAGCTCCTGGAGTCACAAGATTACACGAGAAACTCCGTTTTCATTAAAAGCAAAACAAAGTGAAGTTTCTAGCCCTCGTGGCTGCAGATGTAACCCACATACCTCCTGGGTGTGGTGCTCTGTCCCATCTAGTGGCACCGAGACCACTTAAAGAGAGAGATTAATGAATCTGCTAACAGCAGCTCATGCACTTAGCTCCAGAAGCTCCAGGTTTGATCCCGACCACCGACGACCGGAGTCTGTTGAGGTTACAGAGATAAGCTTGAAAACATGAACCCAAAGGACTCAAAGAGCAGAAAACAAGAAAGAAGAAATCAACATTTTTTTTTAATCTCTCATAATTTGGGGGGGCCTGATTCACAATTTTGAATGGTGATAGTACTGTAAACCCTCACTACAATGCAGTGGGCAAAGAACAGCTGTTTGAAATTTAAACAAACGGTAATGAGAGAAACCTTCTCTCACTTGGTCACCGGAGTCAGAGGTGACTAGAGCCAGCAAGGCATCCCCAAATCCTTAATGATGAGTGGCAATATTGTAATAGCTTGGATTTTTTTCCTTACCTCCACACCCACATACATTCACTAGCCTGACAGCTTTTTCTCTTCACTTTTAACTAACACTGATATCACACCAAAAGAGCAGAGCAGGTTGAAAAGTTCCCTTTGAAATTTCTCAATGGAAAATTAGGTTTTTGACTAACCAGAAATGTCTAGGTAAAGTGTTTGATTTTCCTTAGGATATTTTTGGTCAGCATAATTAAAGGGTTGTTTTGTTGTTGTCTGGTGGGGTCTTGTTTTGTTTTTTGCTTTTTCAGCACAATTTGTTTTTGATGAAAATTCAAAATTTGAGGCTGAAAATCTGATTTCTTTTAATATTTGCCATAATTTTCTGTGGGGGGGGGGGAATCCAGTCAGCTCTAGACAAAGTAGCTGTATTTTTTTTCCTCTACGTTTCTATCATGTAACATATTCCCACCCTTGCAGACAACCAGAGACATTTTGCCAGCTTGCCACCATCATCCCAATCCCCTTTCCTGAAATCTTAAATGGAAACCTTCTTTCCAGCATACCATTTTAAAAATTACTCCAGGGCAACTTTATTTACAGTGCTGCAGGAAGGTGTTCTTTGTTCCTTACCAGGTCTGTTTACTACTACACTGTTTGAGACCTACAGTCTAGCTAAATGCACCACTACACTAGAGATGACATTGCTTCAATTCAGCAATAGTCTGAAGCACATGCTTAAATACTTGTTGAACAGGGATTGATTTAAACCTCTGCTTAATGTTACACAGATGGTTAAGTGTTTTGCTGGGTCAGCGCCCATATTATGAGCAACAACATGGCTTCCTTGTGAGATTATGTGCTAGATATTATTAATCATTATTGGTTTAATGAAGTTTAATGTTTCAATAAGGAAAATCCAGACCTGCTAACATACTTTGAATTCTTACCCTAACCCTTCACTATTGCAGCCCTGAATCTCTCCTGTACAAAGACAGCCAAATATGCGGAATTATGTGATAAATAACAAGCATGGATTTGAACAAGTCTTCACTGTAGATCAGAGTGAGACCTATTAATCCTGTTTCATGTGTATTCTAAACTAGACTGGAACTGAGGCAAAGACAAAAAATGACAAGTGTCTTGACTAGCTGAGTCACAGAGAACTCTTTCTGTTTGTTATAACAAAACTTAATCCCTAATGCAGTGAAGGCAACATAGAGTGCAGCTATGGTGCACTAATACCCTTACCAGAAGGAGCTGGCAGCTGTGTCTAACACTGCTGAAGGAGGAACGAGATCCTATGGTGGTATTATCTGATATACCGTAGAAAAGGAAGACAACTCAAGGAGCTCAAACTATTTAGCTTAAGAAAGAGAAGGTTGAGGGGTGACTTGATCTGTCTATAAGTACCTATACATGGGAACAAATATTTGATAATGGACTCTTCAGTCTAGCAGAGAAAGGTATAACATGATTCAATGGCTAGAAGTTAAAGATAGAAAAATTCAGAGTTGAAAATAAGGTGTACATTTTTAACAGTGAGGGTGATTAACCACTGGAACCATTTAGCAAAGGTCATGGTGGTATCGACAATTTTTAAGTCAAGATTAGATGTTTTGCTAAAAGATCTCCTGCAGGAATTATTGTGGGGGGAATCCTGTGTTAGACAGAGGTCACACTAGATGATCACAGTGGTCCCTTTGGTCCTTGGAATCTAGGAATCAGTGACTTATTGTTATACAATACAAACGGAAAGATTTGAGTAACTAAAATCACTGCTAGAAGAGAAATGCCAATTTAGAGCCAAAGTTTCGAAAGGCTACCCACAAACAGGGGCCAGAGTTTCAGGGGCATCCATTTCCTACTTTTCAAAAGTAGGACTCTGCTGAAAACCTGGCCCTTCATTCCCAAGAGCAAGCAAATGTAAGTAAATCCTCAAGGAAACAGGATCTGTTACTTTTGATTGCTTTGCCACAATAAGATAAGATGCCTTTTTGCGCAAACCACAGCCCCCCTGCTCATTCCCAGATATAATTTGCTAAAATCTTCATCGCAGGATAATTAGGAACTAGGGTCTCTTAACCCCTTTACCTTCCAAATGTTCTCAGTTTAACCTGCTAGAAAACATTAGATCTCCCTGACAATAAAGACCTCAACCTGACACACATTTCCTCTAGCCGAACACCATTGAAATAATGCCTAATGAGGTGTAATGTGCTACAAATGTGTTTTCAAAGGAGAACTCCACCGAAGATGCAAGATGTAGAGAAACTCCAAAGCACACATGCCCATGATATGCTCTCGTCTTCCTGTTTGAGAGCTATAAGCAACAGTAGCTGTAGTTCTGTTAGCAAAAGTAAAGGACAGAGCGGGCTTGTTCAAAAAGAGTGATTTCAATAACTGTTTAGATTTTTGCATCAAGAAATTGCATCAAGTAATTCCTACATCAAGCCCGTGATGTCTGGGATGGTGCTGTTAGTCATTCGCTCACTGATCAAAAGCAAACTTCCCCTTTGTAACAAGGTTGAAAAATAACCCAATACTACAGCGCTCCAGCAGCAACAACACATCTACATGGACAATACAGTCTCATCACACAGGTAAATGTCCTCCAGACATTCTAGTTGAAGAAAGTGAGCCGAATTCAATCTAAGTTAATTAACTCTATTGCCTTCAATGGACTTGTGACCGCTTACCACTTCAGGGCTAAAATTAGGCTAGTGTATTTCTCTTTGAATAAATAACAATGGTTAGATTCTGTAACCCTAACTCATGATGGTGAGCACTTATTCACACAATAGTCACAACTACTCATGTGAGTATGTGCTCACCTTTAACACCTGTACAAGCTTGTGCTAGCAGTGTAAAGTCTGCACAAACATTTCACAATGATTGAATATTCCCAAGACCCCTCTGAGGTAGTTAAATAGGTGATATTATTTCCATCTTAAAGATGAGGAAGTTGAGGTACAGTGGTGAAAAAACCTGTGCAAAGATACAGAACAGAGGTTGAATTAGAAATTGAGATGGTGGGGGGGATGGAGCAGGGGTGACTCCCAACCCTGTGCATATTGGACAATGCTGTTTCAGTGCCCATCCAGTGTTTCCAACTCTCACAAATTTTATCCAGTCTTGTGATATTTGGTGTTTTTCTTGAAAAGCCCCAGCCTCTGGAGTCATGTGATTGTGACAATCTCAGCTTTTTTTTTAAAAGTAAGGTTCTAGATCTCATAATTGCAGATGAAAGCTTTAAAACGTGAACCAGAAACCAGAAGATCCCAGAAAGAACCCAAATGTTACTTTTTAAAAAGCTCATTATTTTTAAGCCAATCTCATGATTCTGAGCACTTAGAGTGTACTGCCATATTGCAAACTCTCTCACTGTTGGTAGCACACATTTTGGGGGTTGTTCCTATCACAGATTTATGATGACTGAAGGAACTTTTTATGCTGTGCCTCCAGATGCGCACAAAGTGCAAAATCATTGTAAGATATCAGTCCTCCTATATTGTGTTTATTGATCTGCGGAATCTCTAGGATCATCCTTTTTCAAAACATTTGCTATATTTTCACAGAGATCGTGCAGGTCATCCATAATCCTCATTAAAGTGTTCACAATGCTCCAACCTCAGCAGCGTGGCTATTGTGGGGGGGATGTCTCTTCACACCCAGGAAAAGAGAAGGACTAATATAAAAAAGCCCATGCTGTTGGAGATGATGGAACAGTGTGTATAGTTTGCAACACTTTCACTTCCTTCCTAGCAGGAAACTTTGGATTAAAATGAAAACTGCACCAATCCCTGAACCATGAGACATCCGTGGCACCTCGCCAATCTCACTGACCGGTCTACAGCTCAGATGTTTTTCAGGATGTTTTGCTACGTCACGACTCCAGCCAGCAGCCCTGCTAGCTCCACAGAGAGCTGCATGCTGCAGAAATGACTATATGAGGCATCTCCAAACACAGCTTAGAATTATATATATATTAAAAAAAAACCCACAACAACTAAGGGCAAATGCACAGCCTGATTATTTAATACACAAATCTTCCCTTGCCAAAACACACAACCAAAAATGACCTTCCAAAAGCAATTGTCCTTTCTGAACAGCTCAAATAATGATCACCTCCTACTATACTTGAACTATCCTAGTTGAAGTCACACACCTAAAAGATTTTCCTTAATTTCACTGACAAAAAAATTCTGCATTGCAGGAAAGGTTTAATATCTTACCTGTTAACTTAGTTTTTCTGCCTCTCTGAGCTAAAATTTGAACCTGAAGTTTCTCTGGCCAAATCATAATTCCACGCCCTTATCTGCAAGAACCTACTCAGCTTAGGTCCCGATTCAGCAAAGCACTTAAACATATGCTTAACTCCACCCATTTCAAGCAACGCATTTAAGACGTCCTAGGTCCCACTGACATTAATAGAATGCTTAAAGGCCTGATTAAAATCTCTCTGAAGTCAATGGAGAGATTTCCATGGACTTCAGTGGGTTTTGGTTTAGGTCTGGTTCTGAACAGGGATGGATTTCAGCATATGCTTAACTTCAAGCACATGCTTCAGTGCGTTGCAGAAACAGAGGTTTAGCTCCTGCCTACCTCTCTGCTTTCACTTCTTTTCACTTTCCTCCTCCATGTTTTTGCTCTGCTCTCTTTGCTTCCTTCTCAGCTCTCACCTCCAGACCTTACTTCACATGGCCCTGGAACTCCCTTACTGACCTGCTCTGCCATCCTGTTTTCTTTCAAGTTGGCCCTTCTCCCATGAAGCCCACTCCTCCATTTTTCTTGAAAAAGAACTTTAGAGACAAAGTGCCCCAACATGGCGATTTGTTTGATGTGGGACCGACAGTATTGCAACGTCTTGCGATTTTATTATAAGTCTTGCAATATTTGGTGTTTCTCTTAAGGCCCCAGCTCCTGGAGTCATGTTAGTGTGTGAGAATCTCTGCTTTCTTCTCTCTCTCTCTCTTTTTTAAGTAAATTTTTAGCCTTGTATAGTTAACAAGCAAAGCCTGCAAATATGAACACTAAAGGATCAAAAACCAGAAGGCAAATAAAAACATTTGTTATTTCTCACAATTTTGGGGCCTGACTCATGGTTTCTGAATGTTTGGAATTGGCAATACTGCGAACTAATTTAATAAAACTATCCCTAGAATCTTCCTGACCTACAAGGGGCCTGAATCAGTTATCGCTACACATCCTGAATTTGTTAGTGCTGTCTAAAGAAAGCATGAAGTTTTTTTATTTCTACTGAAGTCAAGTGACCATAGAACGTCTCTTGTTTTCAGGACAACCTGCTTAAATGAATGAACACTGCTCCAAACTGGAAGTGGGAAAATGAGGTGGCTCTAACAAAGCATTTGGAAAAAGAACAATGGATTTCTGGTTCAGAACTTGCCAAAGACAGACAGACTGAACATCCTGCCAGACTGTCTAGCTAGAGGGCCTAGCTAGAGATCGATCCAGGTGATATTCAATCTGCGAGGAGGTTGCATCCATTTGGGATGCGTCATGAGGAGGAGGAGGAAGAGCTTGGAATGGGATAAGCAGTTCCAAAAAATTAAGAACACAGAGTTTTTGTTTAAAAAGTTTTCACCAAGCCTTTGTAGAATGTTGGTTCTAGTACTTCAGGAAGCACTTGGGAGAAACCTTTTTCTCCTGCCCCAAAAGGATGAGAGTTTGTCTAGTGACTACATTAGAATGTAACAAGCAGAGGACAAAGATTGCATCACACACCGTGTCTGCAGACCAGACTCCCCAGCACCTCCTCAGGGTGTCCTGGAAAGTGTCTGAACATCAAAAGAGAACTACTTTGCTCTCTTCATCCGTCAGATATAGTCTGGTAAAACCCAACACCTGGTATAATACTTCCAGTGAGGCAGCAGATGCCTCAAAAGATTTTCAGAGTAAAGCTTCAATGCTTCAGTGCTTCTCTTCTTTAGCTGTCACATTGCCTCCTGCAGAATAGGAGGAACAACTAGGCAGGCAGTGACTGCCATGCAGCTACCTCTCTCATCCATTCCAGAACTATAAAGTCTCTGAAAAGATCTCAGTGCATGTAGTAGGGCAGCTTGAGAAATGAGAAAATTTCCACTCCTTGAGAAAAGGGCTGGAACAGGCAAGAGAGGCTGCACAGACCAGCAGCCAATCAGCAAAGGCCTGTGGAGAACCAATGAGGGCAAAGGAAGAGGCAGCCAATCAGGGCCGGGCTGGGCTCTATATAAAGGCTGCCTAGCAAAGAAGAGGGCAGTGTCTCCCTAACTAGCAAGGGAGGGGGACTGGCTTCTGAGGTAAGGAGGCAGCACCTTGGACAGAGCAGTGCTGGGCAGGCTCAAGGGAGCAGAGGAGAGCTCCAGCCCAGCTACCTGCCAGGCTGCGGCCCCTGTTAAAAAGGGTCGAGAAGGTGCACAGGGCCAAAGGGGAAGTGGCCCAGGGAAGATAGGCAGTCAAGAGGGGAGTGAAGGAGGGCAGAGAGAGAGGCTGCCATTAGAGGGTCCCTGGGTCGGGACAGAGAGTAGTGGGTGGGCCTGGGTCCCCCCTCTTACACACTACACCTGCCCACTGAGGAGCATGGCTGAGACAGACTGCAACCTGCTCCTGAGGTGAGGGGCTAGACTTTGGAGTTGTGGTTGGCCACTGAGGCAAGTACAAGCTACTACAGAATGGAGTAGTGGGCACTGCCGGAGGTCAGCGTCCTGAAGAAGACGCCTCTGCGCAGAGTAGCAACGCGAGTCCAAAACCAGCAGAGCAGATGACAGGCAAGCCACCACGCACAGGGGGTGCCTCACAGCTGACAAGAGCTAATTCCTGGAACAACCAGCGGGAGGCGCCAGCGGTGGTGAGTTGTGACCCTGTTACAGTGCACAACAACTAGAGACCAGCATAACTCAAGCAGGACCTCTGGTGTTGCTGACATATCTCACAAGGGTGTTGTGGGGATCTGTTATCTATTGGGGTAATTCTTTGAAGATATAAAATAAGCACTATTATCATCATCTACATTGCAGAGAGAAGGGGGGAAATGGCCAATATGTGGTCCAGATTAGTAATTACACCAATAACTTGAGAGGTGTAATAATAGGTTTCCTAACACGGTCTCTCAGTTTGAAGCCCATGACCAAAATTCTCTTACCTGAATCTTATCTAGAAATGAGACGCATCCTGTCCTCAGGACTTGCTGAGAGATTTTCTTAACCTGCACCAATTTGGTTCTATAGCTTTGCAACACTAGCCTTTAAATTTGCTTGAGTGCATCCATCTGACTCCACAGAGGTTGAAAATCAAGGGGACAATTTTACAGGAGGGACCAATCACAATCAGGGGCAAGAAGTGGAAAGGTGAAAGCCTTTGTGCACTATGCTTGGCAGGCATTCATTTGCTTTGGACTCCTCAATGGTCTTATTTTTTTTTTTTAAAAAAAGGGGGGGGGGCAATCAAGTCAGGAGGTAAATCAACACAATGAGCACAAGGCCAGGAAAGAGAGGCATGGAATCAAATATCCCTCAGGCAAACCTTCCAAAGGAAGAGGGGTGGATGTGCAGTGGGAGCAAAATGACCCCAAGGGAGACTAGGCACAATCTGGGTATTCTGCCCTTTCAAACCCCCCGTTAGCCATAAAAATAACCATGTCATCAAGAAAAATTATTCTGGAGATGGTCAGAAGGCAATCAGATGTCTGAGGAAGAAATCCAATGGGGAGACAAGAGTTGGAGACAAGGCATGAAACAATGTGCAGTTAATATTTACAGTATTTGTACAGCCACAAGTGCAATACTGGAGAGAGCGTGGGCCTGATTTTCCTTTGCATTGCACCACATTCAGTCATTTGTACCTGTGCAAATGTATGAAAATCAGGGCCCTTTAAAAAGGTTTCACAACTGGGCACCCAAAAACTGTAGCACCCAAATCACTAATCACTTTTGAAAATTTTGGCCAAAATGATTACAATTGGAGATTTTAAAAGCTACAATAGATACAAAAGTTGAGCCCTTCTTTTTCTCTGAGATTAAAGCTAAAGACAATTTCTCAACGTATGCGTCTCTGCACTCTAATTTAGTTATGAAAAACATTAAATACTAAAACAAATATGCAATGTTCAAGACAAAGTAGACGACTGGAAACGTGAACTTGGAGCTCTTTATGCTCGTCTCTCTTGTGGTAATAATCCTGTTGGTATGTGGCAGTAAACTGATTTCAAATGTGGTAAGCAGATGGAAAGCTTTATAGGTATCTTTAAATATCTTCAGATGACTTTACAGTTGATTGTCCCTGGTAGGGGAGGGGAAGTAGCTCATTAAAGACCCAGTGCTAAAAAGAAGAAACATCTGCTGAAGCCAACAGAGGTCTGTTGGCAGAATTCAGCAGCTGGAGTCTGCAGCTAATAGTCTTTATGTTCTGTTCTTAGTCTGTCTTCAGTCACTGGGAATCACTATGGAGAGTTTAAAAGAAAGCAGTGCCCCTTGACTTAGCAGAGTATCCTGGAAAATCATATGGAAAGATAAACTTGCCTCTCAGTGCATATAAACTGACAAATAGGTTACAAATAAAATATTTCAGTCAGGGAGAATGGGATTTGTAACAGGATATGGAGCACTGTGCCTCTGATTTGCTGGTTTAAATCTGCTCCAGGTGAATGTGAATGCTTGTCAACTCTCAAACAAATGTGTGCAAGACCTAGCACCCTAAGAGAATTCGGAGCTGATCAAGAAAAGAACTGACTCCACAGCCAGAGGCTGGAAACATTTTTCCATTTAACTTTTAAGGATAAAATACTATTGAACCATAAATATTTGCTGTAGATTAATTTTCAACATATCCACTGATGTGGAGAAAAAAAATCAGCAAAAAATGATCAACAGCCATTGGGCCTGATCTCCATTGCCCTGCATTTTGTGTAGTCACTCACACCAGTGCAAAGTCATGTAAACTAACATTATTCTGATTAAGTGGCATTTGATATCATTTTCCACTGGTGTAATGACTACACAGGGCTCAGTGCAACAGAGAAACTGACACAGGATTTCTGGCAAAAGGGAAGCAGCAGAACACCCCAACAGAGGGAGGCTGAGAACATGAAAATGATTTATAGAGCATGTGTAGTTGACCTCTTTTGTACTAAAATATAAAATGCTACAGAATGAATTTCTGGGTCCTGGACTCTGCTCAAACTCTATCGGTTTAAATTAAAATGGACCTTACTGTTGCTGTCAGCTAGTGCTAATGGTGAAGAACTGTTGGCTTCAATGATTTGTGATCTGTTGTCACTGTTCCAATACATAGTTACAGAGCATTGATCTACCAGGAGTTTAGTTACATCAAGATACATTTCATTTGTCTTCATCCTGCCTTTTTCTCTTTGTTTCCAAGACATGGGCCTATCAGCTGAGGTACACTTCCTGTCCCCTTAATTTTTCACTGGAGGGATTTTATATATCCTTATACTCTTATCATGTACCTGTGACACCCTGGCACTCTAATATTCACCACTGTCATGTAATAAGGATACGTCTTGTACAAAGTATGTCTTGTGAGGTATCATTCTAAAAGTCTTGATCTGCAAGACAGTAATATATCATTGGATGGTATGTGCTACCATCGTATGTGAAGTGATGAAGTTTGGCTATGATGTATGTGTGACTGAAACATGTTGTGAGGTTGAAAACACCCACAAGCAGCCTTTGGGGTACAACAGTAAAAAGGCCAAACAATGTTAATGGCTTATTGAGGACATGCACACAAGCACAAGGATTAACCCAGGGACTGGGTACAACAGAAACCACTCAGAGAGAGCCCTACACCATGGGAACTGTTTGACCCAGGTCACAGCACAAGAGCTTTCCAGCAAGTGGGAAGAAAATATAAAAGGGAGAAATGACATCGTGATGGTACCTCACTCTCCCTGCAACAACACACCTGGAAACACCTGAGGGGCAAGTGATGGTCCCAGGCTAAAGGGATTTTTAGCCTGTGTATGAAAACCTGGGAAAGCCAAGGCAGCTTGTGTCTTAAGAATCTGCCAGCCTGTTTATCTCTCAGGGTGAGAATTTGCTCATTCATATCCTACCTATTTAGTGTGTTAAACTCAGTTTGCGGTTTTGTTTATTTATTAAGGTAATCTGCTTTGATCTGTTTGCGATCACTATAATCACTTCAAATCTATACTTTTGTAGTTAATAAACGTGTTTTTTTTTTTTTTTTTTTTTGCTCTAAAACCAGTGTGGAAATCATACTTGGGGCAGAAAGCTGTTGCATATCTTCCTCCAGATTGAGGGACGGGGTGAATTTCATAAGCATGCACAGAGAACTGTACAGTGTAGCGCAAGACAGTACAATTTTGGGTTTACATTCCAGAGGGGGTTCCATGCCTTAGCAACTTGGAGGTGCCTTAGCTGAGCCTTCCCAGGCAGATCTGATCTCAGCATCTGTGTGTGAAGCTGCAGCTGGTTGTCCCTATCTATGTGTATGCTAGTGAAAGAGCAAGCTTAGAGAGCTTGGCAACTTATCACAGCACTACTGTGTGAAAGGGAGCCCAAGCTGGTGGGTCAGGTGGGCTCAGTGGTACCCCAGTTCCAAGTGGCACCCTGGAGGGAACCCATCAAGTACCCTGCCAATGAGTCACATGACTGTACCTCCTAACAACGCTCATAGCCTTTCTGCCTCACTATCCAGTACATCTGGAATTAAAATGAACAACATTCTAGAAGACTTAAATTCCCGTACAGTGGTTGTGCCATGTAATAACACTGGCTTTTAACTGGACAGTGGCATTAGCAGGCTAGTTTACCAGATAAGATTACACTGTTCTACTGGCAAAAAAAAATCATTAAAGAGAAGTAACTATAATCACAGTAGTGACTATAATACTAGTTTTAAGTGAAGGTATCATAGGACTCAATCCTGCAAGGTGCTGACACTCCAGCCCTGATCCAACAAAACACTTAAGCATGTGCTTAACTTTGAGCACAGGAGTGCTTTGCTGGATTAGTGCCAGAATGCTCAATACCTGGCAGAATCAAGCCCATGGTCCCTAATGAAAATGTTTTTACCCTACCTGGTGCTGGTAGAAAGGCATTACTCACTATCCTTTGTGACACAGAGACCCCGCTACATATTAACTGGAGACGTTGTTCACCGTATCTGCTTAAAAGTTTTTAAAAACATATTTTTCTTTTCAGAACTAGCCCCTCCAGACAATTACGGGCACAGGAGCTATTGCCGGCTCAGCAAAGATGGATCTAGGTGCATGAGCAGGTTGAGAGAGAAAACACACACAGTGCACATACTTCCACTGCAGAAACTCAGTTTGTACAGCAGGAGTGGAAGCAGGTTCAAGCATGGGGGGCCTGGTTTTATGGCCTACTCTGAAGCAGCAGTGGGAGCTGGTTAGTAGAAGGGGTAAAATATCTTCTCATGGGGAAAGATAAGGTGGGAGATATAGCCTCTCACCCATCCCAGGGCGTGGTAGGAATCATTAGGCTAACACCCAGCTAAAATCATGGATCTTACCAGAATAAGAGACATAGCCTCAAAAGGAAGCAAGCAAACAAAAGCTTAGACCCAAATGCTAACCTCAGACCTGTGCATAAACCTCACCATGAGCTCAGGGAGAGCTGTGCCTGACCAAGGGCAGAATTTGACTCTTGGACTGTACAGTTTCTTTAAGGCCAATCTGACAATCGGAAAATGAAGATGGACGTCAACTGACACTGCGGACTTTTTGAAAGGCTCTGAAAGCAAGTCCTGCTCAATCCTCTTGGGCCAACAGCATGGCAAGTAGTGAAGACATAGGTTCCATTCCCACAACACAGCACAGGGTTTTTAGCACCGTAGTTCCCCAGAGGCATTGCCCAGCTAAAACGCCACTTTGAAAGTGTACCCCAAAGACCACAATGTGGGATAAGGAAGACTCTACCCTGGGGAAAAAATAATAGCACAGTGCAATCTCTGATATAGAAATACTAACTAGATCACTAACTGCACAAATAACCTCAACAGCAGCTCCTCTCTCTGGCATGAGAGTATTACAAAGGAACTGTCAGGTTTATTAAAGGGTCTAAAATGGCCCCCAGGGCTGCTCTAATTTATGGCAACTTCCTCAGGGCTACCTACGACCCAGAATGCTCAGCAGAGCTAAGTGATGCAGCTAATCTCTGTTCCTCTGACACGGTCTCATAAGACAGAGTCTGCAAGGGGGCAGTGTAGTGCCACTTTTGTCGGCCCTACATAACTCATGCATTGGGGAAATTTTCTCTGGTGTCCTACATTTCATTGCCCAAGGCATAGAGATTGGGGAGGGGGCAAAACCAACCATATTTTTGAGACATATATGTATGCTGTCCAATTGCTCCTGGCACTTTGCTCCCATATTCTGAGATTCTTGAAAGAACAGACTTCATTATTAGCTCACCTCTCCCCAGATTATGAGACGCAGAATACTTGTTTTTAGGGGAAATTTTCTAAAGTGCCCAAGGGGTTTAGGTGCTCTAGCCCCCACAGAAATTCAATGAGTCCCGCGCTCTTAAATCCCCCTCTCCCCCATATTTTTTTATCCCGACTAAGAAGCCCATGTGATTCTGACAATAAATAGCAAAAGAAATAGAGAGGAGAGAAAATAAAAGCAACAAAATCCAAATGGAATGAATACATCTTTTGTAAATAACCCCTACAGGAACAATGGGTGTACATCAAAGTCTGCTTAAACACTTAAAAAAAAGCATCATTCTCACTCATGTTAGCTTTGATAATGGAAGGACAGAGATTTTTGGTTTTGTTTTAGAAGCAGAACTGGCAAGACACGTATTAATAAAAAAGAATGAAAGGAAGTTTTGTCTCTGTTAACAGCTGAGATCCCATAATAGGAGGCATGCTAGGATCAGCTCAGGCAGATGACAGGAGAGATAACAAGTATATCCTTCATTTCAGCCGAAGGCTACATTCCACAGGAAGATTTTTTCAGCCTGAACATTTATGTCATCACTTATTTCACTGTAAGGCTTCCCAGCTCTTGTTCAGGGCAGCTGCTTCTTCAAAGGGAAGTCCCGAGCGCTCTGTGATCCAACTGCACAAGGCATGGAACCTGCAAAGCCAAAGTCTTACTGTGGTTCTGCTGACAAATATTTTACTTTACACAAAGTGACTGATTCTTTAGTGTCTACAAGCTGCAACTTATTTGTTTTCCGTTTTCTTCTCAGAAAACAATTAAATGGACTGCAAAATTCACTTCAGGGTTGTCTCCGCCAGAGATTTTGGTCATGCTGAAACTCAGAATGCGAATGTGTGTTGAACATCTACGTTGGAATTCACAGATGTGTTAGTTAGCTCGAGTTATTGGCGGTCTATTAGCTTGAGTTGCAGCATAACCAAAAACTCTAATGTACCTGTTTATTGCAGCCTCTTCATGTGTCTCACCACCTGGAAATGATAGGCATGGTTATCTTAAGAGCCTTAAAAGCTCCACCGTCAAAGTAAGCCAATTTATGAAGAACACAAAGGGCCTGTATCTCCCCTCATTATGCTAGTTTTACACCCATAACATGCCACTTACATCAATGGAGTTTGCTGTTCACTTACAGTCCTGTAAAGAAGAGCAGAACTGGGGCCAAAGCCTTGAAATCGTTGTCGTTCAGTTGAAGAAGAAAAGAGGAACTGACTTGTTCCAAATAGGAAGCTGTCCATTTCAAATTGGTTCCAGTCTAGTGCGCTATGTCTGACTGCCTCCAACACACTCCTTCCTCATCAGCATTATTTACAGGGAAGCATCTGGGTAGAGACACTCATTGCAAAAAAAAAAAAAAGATGAAACTAAACCAGCTGAAAACTGAGCTTCCTAAAACACTAAGAGGGTTTTGTCAGGGTAAGGAAGCAGCATGCTCTAGCAGAGAGGTCATGGGACTGCAAGACAAGACACCTTAGTCCTGTTCTGTATTTCCAACCCCAAGCATTCAAAAATCATGAATCTGGCACCAAAAATCATGAGAGGTGTATATGAGTGTGGGTTTTTCAAAAAAAAAAAAAAAAAGAAGAAGAAGAATACAGGTGGGTTTCTTTTTATTTATCTTCAGTTTTCTCTCTGCAACCAGGGCTAGAATCCTATAGTTTTATTTTAAATGAAAGTTGAAACCCTCACATATTCACATGGCTCCAGGAGCCAGGGCTTTAAATAATACCAAACATTATGAGGTTTGGTAACCATTTATTCCTGGCTCTGCCACTGACTTACTGTGTGACTATGAGCAATGGCTTAGGCCCATATTTCCAAGAGAGGCTGGATACCCAAAATTAAGGCAGAGCATTTTGGCCTTATAAATTATCTCTGTCTCCATTTCCCCATCTGTGACACAAGGATAATCATACTTACCTTCATTTGCAGAGCACACTTTGAGAACCACAGTTTAAAAAAAACCCAACCCATATATGACTTCAGTTTAAGTATAAAGACAGCCTGGGATGCAACTTAAAAATGTATAAATTTTAAATTGCCTTATTGTTCTAATACCTAAAAATTTGCTGACACTTTATAAAAGGCCTGACCTCATCCATACATGTGGTTTGGATCTTCCTCAATTGCTATGCATTATAGCTCCAAGCTTTACAGATTTGTCTATTACCGGGCAAATTTCTTTATGTTATAGCTTTTTAGGGTTAACAGTATATGAACATTATTTCCCATTATTACACTAAACTAACATTGGTATAAACGTTTTATGGTAAACTATATAATACAGTATCTGGACTCGGGGGACCATCTGGATATTGAAATAGGACATTTTTCCCTTACCGATGCTGCAGTTTGGCCTTTAAAGAAAGCAAGATGAACTGTTTTTTAAAACTTCCATCTATTGTCAAACATTAGATTTCTCTCATCCTGGATGTTTCTGACTTCATATGTCAGTGCTGGGTCTACTTCCCTTGCCCCAATTCTAAGTGCTGCTGATTCATGTTATGGGAAGAAGGGGCTGAAAACTTCTGCTGTAGCTTTGTAAACAGCCATGACTGCTGGTGCTCCTGAGGCACGCGGCTAATTGTGAGTCACGAGGAGGAAGAAACAGTGCGTGTCAGAGGTGGGGTAAACCTGACTCATAACAAGCTGCAGGTACGTTTGGCTTTTTTTTTTTTGGGTCATCCCTTTTTCCCCACTTGGAAAGTGGGTTCTCATCCAAAGTCACATCCAACAGTCATCAGGCAGTCACATCAGCCATTCATTTGTTCATTCCAGAGATTTTAAATATGCCCAGAGGATCAGCCAAGTAAATGATGATGCCTTTGAAAAAGGAGACACTTTTATTCTTACAAGGGTCTGTGTTCGAAGAAACTCCCATCACTTATTTGAGAGTGGAGGAACTGACTCTTGTGG
Source organism: Dermochelys coriacea (assembly GCF_009764565.3). NCBI lineage: Eukaryota > Metazoa > Chordata > Testudines > Dermochelyidae > Dermochelys > Dermochelys coriacea. Next base: position 117,416,770 of record NC_050072.1, read on the forward strand.
TTTGGAGCGTGCCTTCTATAAGCCCTTTGGGAAACAGAAGCAGTCACAGCTTGGCTTCATGGTCTCCTTCCCCTAAAAGGTTCAATTCATAACCACAAGACTTTTGGTCTCACCTCAAGTGCATCTGAAACGAGGAAAGTGATTTGATATTTCCCTACTCTTGCTGTATAAGTAAGCTTTGTGGTGGAAAAGAAAACCCACAATAATCAGAAGGTTCAGGGGTCTCTCTCTTGTGAGGGATGCCCGCTCAGTTCCTTTTTGTGGTACCCGAGTTATCAGTCCAGCTCAACAGTGACTGTGTCAGACTCTCTAGCTCTTCTCCTGGAAGTGAGACAGCAACATGGGCTGCAGCCTATTAGCACCTGGCTTACTTCTAACTCTGCTCTGGCATGTGGAGGCAACTTTGCCCAGCAATAGCGGGAAGGGAAAGTCTGGTGCTTGAATGGGCACACCTAAAGAAGGTTAACCTAGGTTGCAGCAGGATGGGGAAAATAAAGATAATCCTAATACAGGGGGAAAGCCTTCTGGCACTTAAGAAACGGGAGAGGATTATTTCATTTTGACAGCATGACAGCCAAACAGTATTTCAGCAACCCATCAGCTCTCTTCCTCAATTAAATGGGCTTGCTTCGTCACAGCCATACAGCTGTGATTGGAAGCCTGCAGATGGAACACAACAACAAGCTGCATAGGCGGAACACAGATTCTGGTTCTCGTCTCACATTGTTCTGTGCTTCTCCATTGTTGGCTGGTGGGTTTCAGTCACAGCTGCCCAAGCACAAAAGCGCTCCCAGGAGCTGTGTCAATTCAGAGATGCTTACAAACACAATCATGTGCAACCACAACGCAAGGGAACATTCAGCCAAATCACAGCCCTAGTTACACTTGTGCAACCCCATTGCAGTCACTGGGTTTTGTGGGTGTTAACAAGTTGCACAGATGTAACCAAGGACACATCCTGGTGTTCTCTTTGGGGAACTGAGCGTTGTGAAGGTGAGAAGTAGTTCAAAGGGCTGTGTATATTTGTCATGGTCATATTTTCTATAAGGCCCAAGTCATACAGTAACAAGAGATGCAAAAGGCTTGTATTCAGCAGTGAACTGAAGAAATATGGCACACAAGTATCAAAGGAAAAACAACCCTTTTGCTCATTACTGGTTGTCTATCTCCACGGCGCTGCTCCATATAGTGGACATTTTTAAGAGGTATTTGCATCACTGCTTTCAAATGCTGACAGCCAGCTGTGCAAAACAGGACCCCATATGAAGACTATGGTGCCGTGAGCTGCAGGACATTAGTGAAGACAGATGGAAGAACCTTTTCCCAGAGGTCAGCCTTCTTACTCAGCAGACAGTGCTGTCCAGTGAAGACTTCATCATCAAGAGACAGAACAGGAGGGTGGTGAGAGAAAGGAACTGATGGGAAAGGAGTCCCCGAACAGAGGGCTAACGTTTATCTATCGTTGGTTTATCTATCGCTGATGCCCATCACCACAGTGCCTGAGCACCTACTATGAAACACCAACAGCAGTAGAATTTACGAAGACGGATGCTTGGACATAGCAGTCAGTGATTTACCAGGACCATGGAGTGGATGGAGCAGAATTTAGCGAGTGTAATGCACAGGAGATGGCAGGCCTGATTATAGCAGATTTATTGCAATATGAAACCACTGAAATCAACGGAGTCAGCGTTCATGTTGCGCTCCCCGTCAGTACCCGGACCAGGCCAGGGAAGCTAATGATCCAACCAGCAGACCAAATTTGGTGATGAATCCTGGTCATGTGCCACCTGAGGCATGTTGCACATATGCTAAGAAGAACAGAGTCACTCCTATGGCAAACTAGTATAACAGAGAGGAGAATCAGGCCCTAACGTCATAAAAACTTAGGGCCAGATCCACAACTGGTGTGCATCGAAATAGCTCCATTAACTTCATAGGAGCTGGGCCTACTTACCCCCACTGAGGATCTGACTGCTGGATGTTAGAGATGGACTGGACCTAGTAACAGGTTTCAGAGTAGCAGCCGTGTTAGTCTGTATTCGCAAAAAGAAAAGGAGTACTTGTGGCACCTTAGAGACTAACAAATTTATTAGAGCATAAGCTTTCGTGAGCTACAGCTCACTTCATCGGATGCATCCGATGAAGTGAGCTGTAGCTCACGAAAGCTTATGCTCTAATAAATTTGTTAGTCTCTAAGGTGCCACAAGTACTCCTTTTCTTTTTGAACCTAGTAAGGGTCAGCTAGTCCTCCCTGGAAACACAGACTCTCTCTCTAATCTAGTTGCTATGTTAGTTTAAAACACCTCTCGAGATGGTGCTTATACCCCTTCCACAGCACAGCCTAATAGGGGATTCATCATTAGGAAGTTTTTCCTGATATTCAGCCCACATTTTCCTCTTTCATCCCATCACAATTCTAATGACCCCAAAGAATTCATTTCTCTTTGTGATGTTCAGGCCCATCAGACAGTGACTATCCTCCACCCCCTTAACTGTAATTCGGCCACAGGTGATAATAGTTCAACCATCAAACACCGACAAAAAGTTAGTGGCCAGCTTTAAAAATGTTTAATTGTTTTGGCCGATATTAAATCATAAATGTGAGATAACTTTTATAACATTGAGCTATATGGAGTTGGGGAAATCAGTTATCTTGGAAAAAGCCAGGAATTTAATGCTTCTAAAACTCATATCTACAATGTTTGCTCCAGGGAGATGAGCGGAGGACACACTGGCTGCAGGAAGTGCAAATGTCTTTAAAATGTTTTCCCCCTAGAAAAGGTCAAAGAAGCCAAGAAATTCCCATTAAATCGTACAAAACAACAACAGTCAAGAAATACGAGAACATATTGTTGGGAAGGAGACCACTAAACACACAGTTCAACCAGCGTCCTTTTCATTCCGTACACCACACACCATCATCTCGGGCATTCCAATACTATTGTCATGGGCACGAGGAAAGAACCAAAGCAGAACAGGGGGGGGGAAAAAGACAAACAGAATAAATAAGTGTCGTTCATGTGTGCCGGATTTGTCTTAGGACAAAAGTAAATATTATTGAAAAGCAAATATGTTGACAAGGAGGAAGGATGGTCTTGTGGTCAATGAACTGGGATTCAGGAAACTGGATTCAATTCCTCTATCACAAACTCCCTGTACGATCATGGGATGTCAAATCTCTCTACCTTGGTTCCCTGTCCATAAAATGAAGATGATAGCACTTCCTTTCTCTTACACTTTGTCTGCCTTGTCTGTTTGGATTGTTAGCTCCTCACGGCAGGGATCCTTACTAAGTGTGTGTACATCAACTGGGCCTCGATTTCTGTTGGGGTTTCCAGGACCCCACTGTTATACAAACTACAAATAAATAATCATGTACTGAAATCCTTTGAAAAATGGCCAGATATTATATTTACACTGATGCTGCCCATTGCTCTACCTATGATTCTGGATTGCTATCGAGATATCTGGTGAGAACCCACAGAATATTAAAGCACCCAGAGCAAGGGCTGTGATGTTACACCCCATATTCTTAAAAATATGGTTCTGATATGAATATGAAATAACTAAGATATACTTTATACAAGATGGCTCATAGAAGGTATCATTGGAAAAGTTATGATTTACTGAATGTGATTATCCAATTTGTATGCCTGTATCATTTCTGTATGTGATGTGAGGAATATTGACTATGTAACAATTACAACTGGGTGTGTATTTGGGAGAGACCCATCAGACAACAGGCCACCAGCCTTGATGAGCCGCTAGGAAGAAACAGGTTTCAGAGTAGCAGCCGTGTTAGTCTGTATTCGCAAAAAGAAAAGGAGTACTTGTGGCACCTTAGAGACTAACAAATTTATTAGAGCATAAGCTTTCATGAGCTACAGCTCACTTCATCGGATGCATTAGGTGGAAAAAACAGAGGAGAGATTTATATACACACACACAGAGAACATGAAACAATGGGTTTATCATACACACTGAATTGGAATTAATTTGCAAACTGGATACAATTAACTTAGGCTTGAATAGAGACTGGGAATGGATGAGTCATTACACAAAGTAAAACTATTTCCCCATGGTATTTCTCCCTCCCACCCCACCCCCCACTGTTCCTCTGATATTCTTGTTAACTGCTGGAATTAACCTACCTGCTTGTCACCATGAAAGGTTTTCCTCCTCCCCCCCCCCCCCGCTGTTGGTGATGGCTTATCTTAAGTGATCACTCTCCTTACAGTGTGTATGATAAACCCATTGTTTCATGTTCTCTGTGTGTGTGTATATAAATCTCTCCTCTGTTTTTTCCACCAAATGCATCCGATGAAGTGAGCTGTAGCTCACGAAAGCTTATGCTCTAATAAATTTGTTAGTCTCTAAGGTGCCACAAGTACTCCTGTTCTTTTTAGGAAGAAACAGTAAGAATTTGAAGATACTAATCTCTCTCCTTCCTGAGAGGCATCTTGGGACGTAGTTGTGACACTACTAGGTCAGGTGGTCCTGTCACCTGGTACTAAACACTACTTTGGACTTCTCGTAATTTTCCACTAAAAGGAGGGGGAGGTCAAGACTGGGAAACAAAAGATTCCCACCTCAGGTAAATCTTATTTAAGGCTGGGGAGTAAGGTAAATAGGACTCTCTCCTCCATTGCCTGCCCAAGAAGACAGATTACTGAAAATACCTGAAGAGACAAAGGAACTAATGGGAGGGAAAAGGTGGAGTGAGTCCAGACTGAGACAGTGGTCCAGTCTATAAGGAGAGATAACTGGAACTCTTAGCTACAGAAACTCTACAACTTGCCTAAAATAACATTTAGGGTGAAAAATTACTTCTTGAAACCAGTCTCTTTAAGATTTTAAGTTTAGTATGCATGTTTTGTTTTATTTTATTTGTTTAGTGATCTGCTTTGTTGTGTTTGCTATCTCTTATAATCACTTAAAATTTACCTTTTATAGTTAATAAACTTATTTCTTGTTTATAACATAACCCAGCTTGTTCAATTTAAACTGGGGGAGCAAAGGGGGAGAGAGGGAAGAAGTTGTGCATATCTCTTCACATTGAGGGAGAGGGCGAGTTTTTATGAGCTTGCATTGTGTAGATCTTTCTATACAGCGCAAGACAATATTATCTTGGGTGTATTTTGCAGAGGGAAGCTGCACTTGATTGCTGGGCAATTTCCTAGCTGAACCTTCCCATAGAGAGCTGTTTGCAGCCTCTGTCTGATTCTACAGCTGGTGTTCCCTACCTGTGTGTATGCTGCCAGAGGCCGGAGAGCCTGATTCAGGAAAACAGAGAGAGGGAGCCCAGGCTGGTGGAGCAGGCAGGCTCAGTGAAATCCCAGTACATCAGGTGACATCCCAGAAGGGGGTTCCAACTCATCATAGGGGGCATAGACATCAATGATAATTTAAAACAACAGAAGTTAGAGATGTGAAAGACCTAGCAGGTCTAGTCCAGGCAGCTATCATACCAAGACTGTTCCTTTTAGTATATTTTTTCATGCTGCTTTGTTCATTCTAGTTTATCATGGCGAAGGGTGATAAATGGTGTGTATTGAGAGTATCACAAAAAATGAATAACGCCCTCTCCCCCCACCAGACTTTATCAAGGGAATGAAAAGCTCAAAAATCAAGGGCTTCTCAATTTCTTAGGTTGAGATTATTTCACTTGGAAACTGAAAAACTGACTGACCATGAGACTGGAAGGTGTTAACCCTCTCTGTACTGCAAAATGCCATCACATTTGGTTGCTGCCGATACTTGTGTTGGGAAACTGGAAATGTCAGATTGGAAGAGGTTGGTGAGTGGGTGAGGGGCAGGGGGACAGGAAAGGAGCTAATATTAAGTATTTCACTGCAATCTGTGAAAGGCTCCTAAATCTTACCTTTGCCCTCTATTCCATACATGCTGCATTTTTCTCTAGAGTGGGGAGAAAGATATTTCATGCTGACAAAATTTAAGACCAAATATCACTACAATTCTCTAGCCAGCCCTAAAGATCTCTGGTGACATTTCAAAATCAAAATATTATGTTTTTCAGCAGAAATGTTTGTTTGGGGCCAAATCTGGGGACAGATTTATATTTTTCAGTGGTTAGTTTTTCAACAAACAATAAAAAAATGATTTTTCCCACAGAAAGCAGATACTTTTAGTGAAAAAATTCACTTAACCGAAAACTTAATTTTCTATAGAAAAACAGTTTTGATAGACAATTTTCAGCCAGCCCAATAGTACAGTATTATACTTAATTTACATAGTGTTTTCCATGTTTGGAGCTAAGATACATTACAAATATTCATTAGTTGAGCATCAGAGGACCCCATGAATTACGTAAGTATAATTATGCCCATTTTATAGATGAGTGGATTTGTGATCTCTGTATAAACCAACACAAATTTTAATCTTTATTAGTTTCTGGTTTACGTGCTGAATTATCCAGTGTTGTCACTGATTTTATCATGAGTTTTAGTACATTTGCTATTTTTCTTAATGCCCCAGCTGCTAGAATAAGATTATTCTGCAAAAATCTTAGCTTTCATTTAAAAATAAACTTCTAGCCCTCTTGGTTTCAGTGAAAACCAAGGATCCTGAAGGAAAATAAAAAGAACCCAAAATTATTTATTAAATCTCATGATTTTTAAGCCAATCTCCTGACTTTTAGGGCCTGGCCCATGATTTTTGATTGCTTGCGGTTAGCAATTCTGATGACCTCATACATAATAACTAACAGAATTTTGCCTGTGTTATGACCTTAGTTATATTGACCAAGAGAGATCTGCTCTGTTTATAGAATGGACAGACATTCATTTGAAATGGCACCAAGGCTTTTGGGGAAAGTAAACTTTCCAAATCACCGAGATGGAAAGCACCAAACAGTTCATTTAAAAATGGCATGGGTTAAAAAGCAGTGAAATCAGTCAGCCAAATCAACTTGATCCTCATCCCTAAACATAGAATCCTCAGGATATATCTGTTCAATTTGAGGACTGTAAGGATTACGCATTCATGTGGCCAGACAGTTTGCAAGCACCAGCATCGCATGGTTTAATGACTAATAACACTAAGAATTCAAACAGTCACTCAGCTGTAACAGCACTGAGTTCCCCTTCTACATTGTTCAGCCATCGCACCACACATCTCTTTTCATCATCCCCAAGGTGTGCAAAGCTAAATTCTTTCTCCTTTTCTGGAGCAAAAAGCCAAAGCTATATTCAGACAGCAGACATGGGAGGCAACTGCTCTGCTCAGCATTGGAGTATTGGGACCAGTTTAGAGCACCAAACTTTAAGAAAGATTTGAACAAATTGGAGAGAATCCAGAAGAGAGCAACTAACATAGTAACAGGTTTAGAAAACATGACCTAAGAGTAAATGTTGAAAGAACTGGGCAGTTTAAATACTACAGCACTGCAAGTTATTGTGATTGACAAAGCATAACTTTTTAATGGCCATTTTGAGATTTCTGAACTGATCATTTTACCCTCACTAGCAACATACAATGAAAATGCATATTTCATTAGTTAGAGGTGACCCAGCTCATTTAGTGGAGTGCTCCTCACTCTAATACTGCTTTGTCCGACATGCTGCTGGTGAACACACACTGCTTGTTAATTTGACTTCATGAGCAACAAAAACCCAGGCATTAACTGGGTGACATTTAATGGCCTGTAATATTCAGTAGGTCATATTAGATGATCTAAGGATCTCTTCTGGTTTTAAACTCTATGATTCAGAAACCAGAAGTCAATTGGCTAGACCCAAACAGAGCAGTTACAGGCACGTTAGGGCCCCGTTTGTCTCTCAAGACCACATCTCTGTATTCCAGCCTATTTTCAGCAATCTGTGTGCCCTGTATCAAAGCTCTCAGTGATAAACAGGTCGAGGCTCCAATAAGAAGGGTCGGCATGGTTTCCCCCTTATTTCAGCATTTGCCAGATGACTCTGTGCTTTGTGTTGCTGCTGAACAAAGAACAGCGGTGGATGATCAGTTAAAAGCTAATGAAAATAACTTGTCTGCTACAGAGTTTCTATTGTTTTTGTTCTAACAGCTGGCATCTACGAAACCTCCGATATCTGGTTCCCCCTTCCAACTGGGACTTAGATACAGCAACTTGAGACAAGTGCCTATTAAAATTACATAGGCACAGGTAAAAGTGATCCCAATGCACAAGCCGACAGCAGGCACACTTTCCTTCCGCCATCTCACATATGGCATTAGTCTCTCCAAACGTCTTTTCTTTTCTCTTAATAAATTTGAGTGCAAGATTGTTCCGCTGCCTGCCAGAAATCTGTGTGTCCAAGTCTGATCATCTTTTAGGCTTCTGAATGGTGCTTTAATTTTGATCTCCATCAAATAATATCCAACCTGGCACAGCATACCCTAACAAGAGGGAATCTTACATCAACACTAGGATATTAGGCCAAAGTCCGTTCTCAGTTACACTGGTATTTCTCTAGTAAGTGGAAGTGGCGTTACTCTAGAATTATACCTGTGTAACACAGCAGAATTTGATCCACTAATTTTAGGAAGGTTTAATATGTGATATGCTGTTAATTATTATAAATAAATTATAATTTATTTTTCAGAGTGTCACATCTGAACCCAGAATTTTTGCAGATGAGTATTCACTACTTTTTAAAAAAGTTACTGATCTGTGGCTGAATTTAGGGCCCGATGCTGAGCATCTAACACATTCTTAATGAAGTCAATGGGAGTTACACATGCTCGTCACTTCCCAGGATCAGGCCTCTCCCATTCATCAGGGGCTGACAAGAAGTGACCTGAGCCTGAGTGCAAAGCAGGCAGGCTCTGGTGTTAACTGTCTTAAATGCTGTAGCATTGCCCATGAATTTCAGTTCAGACCTGCAATAACTTTGGCTGTTCCGGTGCCGGGCTTCTGTTGAACAGATACTGCCTTCTGTGATGCACAAGTGCTAAGCTGTGCAATAGTTCTGTGACGTGTCAAAAAGGCACTACACACTCATTTTCATTTGTGCACCAAAAGGCCACCTAGGTGTCACTAAATGTAAAAGTGCACTCAGCCTCACGCTCTCCACTTTAGTTACTGGCTGACATGTCTAGCACAGGAAATACAATCTCACAGAACAGAAACTACGTCTAGAACCACTGACCAGATGAGAGTGACTGAGAGTACATCTCTGGTATACAAGAGTTATTCCTATGAAATGACTGTCACAAAGGACATGCTCTTCTTCGTTTTCTCTTTTGCTGCATTCCCTAACCAGTGTTTCCTTAACCTAACTCCGTGTTTAATATAACACTCGGTGTTATGCTTTTACATTTGGGTCTGCAACTCAACTGCGTATCGAGCAGACAAATACAGGCAACACGGCTCCTTCAGTACTTCATACTTACATCAATTAAGCTATAGATTCATAGATACTAAGGTCAGACGGGACCATTATGATCATCTAGTCTGACCTCCTGCACAACGCAGGCCACAGAATCTCACCCACCCACTCCTGCGAAAAACCTCACCTATGTCTGAGCTATTGAAGTCCTCAAATCATGGTTTAAAGACTTCAAGGTGCAGAGAATCCTCCAGCAAGTGACCCATGCCCCACGCTACAGAGGAAGGCGAAAAAGCTCCAGGGCCTGAGCATATGGGCAAGATTCACTAGTCAGATACTACAGAAAATTCTTTCCTGGGTAACTCAGATCCCACCCATCTAATATCCCATCAAAGGCCATTAGGCCCATTTACCATGAATATTTAAAGATCAGTTAATTACCAGAATCACATTATCCCATCATACCATCTCCTCCATAAACGTATCGAGTTTAATCTTAAAGCCAGATAGATCTTTTGCTCCCATTGCTTCCCTTGGAAAGCTATTCCAAAACCTCACTCTTCTGACGGTTAGAAACCTTCGTCTAATTTCAAATCTAAACTTCCTGGTTGCCAGTTTATATCCATTTGTTCTTGTGTCCACATTGGTACTGAGCTTAAATAATTCCTCTCCCTCTCTGGTATTTATCCCTCTGATATATTTACAGAGAACAATCATATCTCCCCTCAACCTTCTTTTAGTTAGGCTAAACAAGGCAAGCTCCATTAGACTGTCATACACATTTGGAAATTTCCAAAGTGATGCATAGCGATTGAATTGCACTGCTCCACTCAAGTCAAGTTCAAGGTCATGGTCCTTATCTTCAAGCCAGGGCCCAGTATACCTAAAAGATCACCTAAAGCTCTGGGATGAACACTGCAAACAATAACTCCACTCATCAGGCACAATGGAATTTTCTAGCACCAAGATAAAGCTAATCTGTGCAGGAGACGGAGCTTTCTCGGGGAACTAGTCCAAGACTACGGAACTCCCACAGGAACTAAGGATCCACCATCACAAACCTCACTCCCTTCCACTCCAACTGCAAGGCTCACTGCTTCAAGCTGTCTTCTCTAATATAAACATACAGCATCGTACACACTGAACTACAGTCTACCAGTAAAACACTACATTGCATACACAATTCTCCCCGAGGGAAGAGGATTAAAGAATAAGCCACACGTGACAGATGTTAGTCACATCACTCAATGCACTACCGGAAGGTGCTCAGACACACTGGGAATTACGATGATAGAAGAACCTATACAGAATCATTCTCTGCAGCACCGAGGAATCCAAGAGTAGTGTGAACTAATGTTTTAAACTATCCGAGTATATGGTTCCTGATATTTTTTTTAAAGCATAAGGGAGCACACATGGCTTTTATGATCAGAAGTGGTGTTTAACCAGTTACTTTTTAAGCACATACTTGAATTAAGTCCAAAAATGTCTATAAAGACATGTGGGTTGCCTTTAAAGTAAGCCAATAATGACTTTTGTCTGTTTGATTTCTAATTCTACCATTCCGTTTGCAAAACAACCCAATAAACAAACCAGGTGCAAGTTCAGACCTGGTGTAGCTGGTGCAACTGTGGTGTAAACAGGCGCAATGAAGTTATACCTACTTACAAAGCTTTGGAATTTGATCTGTAGTGCATATGACAGAGGCACCCAAGCAGCTCCATGGGGAAGAGTGTACCGAGACTTGCACCAAACACCGGATTAAAATTCCTTTATTCCTTAATGATTACATTGTATTATGACTATTATTAGCGCATGACTGTAGCATCTGAAGGCCCATTTACGATCAGGGCCCCACTGGGATAGGTTCTGCACAAACACAAAAAGACAAGGTCACTGCTCTCAAAAGCTTGTATCCTAATGTAACAATAAATAATTCCGCCAAGTACAACTGAATTTTCCACAATATTTGTATGGCAAAATATTTACTAACCTTTGCAGAGGAAACATGGGAAAATGAACCCTGTTTGAAAATTTTCTCTGCGAGTTTTACTTTCTTTGGGTCTTTGTTGCTAAACAACCAGAGACACCCCAAATCCAAAATGTCACAGACATCTGAAGTCTCATAACATCTCAGACACAAGCCACTTCTCAAAGGTTTCACACAAAGAGTTATTCCCCTTATTCATAATAATGTCATTCAGCTCTGCAAAAGAAAGTCACTCACAGAAACTTCAGCTCACTAGCAAACTTGCTTTCCATTCTTATAAATAACCAACCCCCACGTAAGCATCTAGTTCCTCACACTCAAAACAGACCATGTGAACTCCAGCACCATGTACAAGCAATACTCTGCTGACTTTACCCGTGCTGTACTAATGTACAGCAATAGATCCCAGTCTAGGTGAGTTTAGAGTTCAGGTTGTGAGTGTGATTCTGAGTCCTCCATGTGACTAGCCCTAGTTAATGCAAGAGACATCTGACCCTATGTGATCAGAACCTGTACGGCAGCTACTTCCCGCTGGAACAGTTGAACTGGCAAGCTCAAGAGTGAAGACCTATGTATTCAGGAGACAAAGCTCTTCTTGTGACTGGCCCACAAATCTGCATCTTGCTCCCAGGAGAGATCAGATTGAGCACAAGTCTGAGCCCCTTTGGAATGAAATAGAAAACCCACTTACTGGCCGTAACCCTGAGCTTTCCCTCATTAATCCCACCATTAACAAAATATCCCTGCAGCATGGAAAAAATGCTGAAACCTTCTTAGTTCATTGTAATAAACTCTCTCAGATACCATGGTGATGGCCATGATATAAAGGAATTAGACAGATGGGAAGCCAGTCCTGTAATATACACTCTCCAGTTGAGAAACAATTCCACCCTCATGCCAACTGAGCGAAGGATTCCCTTGTGAAATAATGCCAAAGAACTGACCGTTGTTTTCTGCTGTAGATTCTTGTCAACAGAGGATTGAGATAAGGTGTAATTTACATGTCTGAACTGGAAGCAGACTTTGTCCTCCAGTAAACTGCACACATGGCAACAAGCCAGCAGCATTTACTGGGGAAGAGGACTCTGGTGAGCCACAAACCCTTTTGTCAATGCGGAGTTTGCACTTGAAAAAGGTTCTCCTCAGCTAGATCATTAGGCCTTACATGCTATACCACTAAATGTGCTTATTTGAGGTTTACTACATTTGTACTTACAGTGAGGGGAACATGAGACCTTTTGATTCCTAATTTTGGGCAACATGGTCGTTTTCCAATCTGCTCTATGCAAGTGGAGGGTGCGGGGGGCTTGCCAGTCCACCCCAGAGGCAGCATAGGGAAGGAATCATGCTGCACAGAGGTACTATTCCTTCCCTCCTTCCACTTTACTCCAACACACTGCCTCTCAACAACAGCAAATTACTGCCTTGAGCCCAAATCAGCTCATCTGGGGACTACAGCAAGCACTGCTGCTGATGGATTGTTGATGGTCACGATTTAAGAAGTGGGAAGTAGAGTCTGCTTTTCAAATTTCAGGTTGAGTGTATATGGCTGGCAGTTCAAAAACACCTTTTGATTTAGAAATGGTGCAAAGCTGCTATGAATGCCACTGAGAAAGAATAAATCTGGGACTCCACAATGTCATTTATAGAAAGCTCCAATGATGATGACAATGGCACTTGAAAGTATTGAAGACTCCTCCAAAGGACCATTTTACACTGAGCGTCCAAGTGACAATTTCTGCTCTCAGTAACTCCAGAGCAGTCCCACTGAAGTCAATAGAGTTACACTGGTCAACTTGACAGCAACAGTTGGTCAAAGCTGTCCTGTTTCTGACCATAACTTGCAGCTGTACACGAGCTAGTCACTTAAAACTCACAATATCCAATCCCTAAAGAACACTGTTTCCATACTGGATACTTACAAACTCAGCATTAGCCAGTGTTTTGAGTCTTGGTATTAGTCTACTAACTAAAAGAGCAGTGCAATTGCTCCTGATTAAAATGGCATGACAGATGGGATGGTGATAGTAAGGAGCTGTGGTGATCACTATTACCCCAAAGTAATTAAGAGTGATTGGGCCTGGAGCTTGTCTAGACTACTTCTACATTTTGGCCCTTATTCTTTCATAGGCCTGAGGTAGTTAAGGCATGCTATGAAACACATAAAAACAAGGACCCAAATTGCTCCCAGGAATAATCAGCTATACAAGACAGGCATTAGAGTGGTGAAAAGGCCAGGCTTCTAATTATCCTGTAAACTGCATTGTTCACTATCCAGAGGGGGCTAGTGGGATGCTTCTCAGCCCTGCTGGAGGAGGCGGCAACTGTCTTTTTTTTTTTTTTAAGTTTGTGAGTTGATTTATCTTCTGGCCCAGTTTATGCAGAGACATCTGTTAGCTCCTGAACAATAGGAACAAAAAACAGGGTGGTGGTGGAGGAGACTTTGACATATAACCTAGGTCAGCAGGGCCTTAAAATCTTTCTTGAAAGCGGAAATGTTCTGCAATTTTCACACACACACACACACACACACAGAGTGGTTTAATGACTGGAGAGATACAATGACCATACACCTGTTCGTGCCCGGTTGATTTCTTCACTCATGCAGGGCAAAGAATGCAGAAGGAACCTCCCTCTTTTAACCTATCTCACTTCCCAAACAGAGAAGGAGAAACCTATGTTTTCCTGGATCAGAGAGTTAGGATACTCTCCTGCCTTATAGAACTGGTTTCCCCAAGTGGTCCACCAGAGTCCAGGGCACTCAGGTCTTTAATTAATAACCAGTACCAGGACAGGATGAGAGCCTATAAGAAGGGAGACACGGACGTACAATATGTTTTATGCCTTTAGTTATAGTTATCCTTTATAGCCAAATGGAAATTGTTAAATTAATAAATTCTATTTAAAGAAGCCAATTCTTCCTAAATGGAAATTCCCATGTAATTTAATAGGGATTAAACTGATAAAGCATTAATGAAATTTAACAGGACTAAAGCTCTCTTACTCAATCCTGAGGCACACTGGAAAGAATCCTGGGATAAGCGAACGTCTCAAACAAGCACCTGATTGCCAGCCTGACAAAAGACCTTCCAGGCTTCAGCCTACCCTGGAAACAATGGTCCATATTGAACCATTTCAGAACATTGCGTGGCAGATGCTATCATCTCGTATACCCTCGGAAGATGAGAGATAACCCACAATATGACTGTGGACATTACTAGGAAACTATGGACTACACCATAAATTAGTGTTTGCTTTGATTGTTTGCCAGTGGTGTCAGATTTACACCAAGCCTCTTCTGAAGCTACTTATAGGCTGACCAATTTGGACTTGGTTATTTGAACGCTGCTAATCCCCTCTCTTGCCATCCTAAAGAAGAAAAAAACTGGCTTCTATAGAAATTACTCTTAAAACCTGACAAATTTAATAGAAAATTAAATCCTTGCTATTTTGAGGTTTTTTTAGGATTCAATAGTAGAGTTACAATTCTCTATTAAACTGTATAGGGCAGCCACAAAACAAATATTTTTATATTAATTCTATAGGATTTTCTCAAAAAGTTGTTACTGGAGCCAATTGATTATTTGGGTCACTACTCTTTTTAACATTACCCAACAGCCTTAACAGTGTTGTCACTTCCATGACAACAAATGTGCTGTCCCAAAGGCCAAAAAGAAAAGGTATGTGCGAGTGAAGGTGTAGGGGTTGTAGTGGGAAGAAGAACGTGTGAGGAGGAAATGGATTATGAAACATAAAGCTCTTCTTTAAACCAAATCCAGCCTTGGCATAAGCAGATGAGGAGCTAAAATACAAGGGACCTGCTTTAACTTACACTCTCTTGTTAGTTGCTTTCCTGCCCATTTGGAAAAGTCTTATACCACTACTGGAAAAGTAAATAGACAACTGTAACTATTTATAGACTTTTTGAACCATTCTATGCAACTTAATAGAGAATCACATCCCTGTCTTAAAATGCTCCTCAGTGATCCCTCAAGGTCGAGGATGATCTCTTTCACAGGTTTTATTTTCCATGGGTCCTTTGGTGATGGAGGAGTCTGATCCTTGAGCCACAGGCTCATTGGCAGATGTTGTAGGTGTCGTTGGAAGACAGGGTTGGACACGACTGCTGCGTGACAACTGTCTTTCCTTTCTTCCCTTGCGTTTTTCTGCGACCAGAGCAAGGTGATTTTCCTCAAAAGTGGATGTTCCTTCTCTGACAAGTCTTCACCGGTTATCCCTGTCCTGGGCTGCTATCTCCCAGTGTGTGGTGTCGATGACACACCCTTTTATGTTTATCTCGAGGGTGTCTTTAAAGTGTTTCTTTTTACCTCCCCATTTCCTTTCTCCTTTGGTGAGTTGGGCATACAGCAGTTGTTTTTGGTAAATGTACATCAGGCGTGTGCACACAATGCCCACTCTACCTGAGCCGTTGCTGGATAATCAGGGCCTCAACACTGAAGATGTTGACCTCTGTGAGGACACTGACATTAGTACGATGATCCTCCCATTTTATGTTGAGGATCTTCCATAGAACGTGCTGGTGGTCCAGGTTTTTCAGGTGTTTTCTGTAGGTCACGCAAGTCCTACAGCCACAGAAGAGAATTGGGATTACCCTTGCTTTATAAACTAAAAGTCTACTGTGTGTTTTGATGTTGTGATTGTTGAACACCCTCCTGGCGAGACAGTCTGCAACAGGCAAGGCTGGCACAGCAGATTCTGTGCTGAATCTTGTCGGCTATGTCTATCCTCTGTGAGAGATGGCTGCCAAGATAGGCAAAGTAGTCTACATTTTCCAGTTTCTCCTTTTTTGAAAAAGTAACAGACTTTTTAGATAAAGGAAATGCAGTGGATCTAATTTACCTAGATTTCAGTAAGGCATTTGATACCGTGCCACATGGGGAATTATTAGTTAAATTGGAGAAGATGGGGATCAATATGAACATCAAAAGGTGGATAAGGAATTGGTTAAAGGGGAGACTGCAACGGGTCCTACTGAAAGGCGAACTGTCAGGTTGGAGGGAGGTTACCAGTGGAGTTCCTCAGGGATCGGTTTTGGGACCAATCTTATTTAATCTTTTTATTACTGACCTTGGCACAAAAAGTGGGAGTGTGCTAATAAAGTTTGCAGATGATACAAAGCTGGGAGATATTGCCAATTCGGAGAAGGATCGGGATATTATACAGGAGGATCTGGATTACCTTGTAAACTGGAGTAATAGTAATAGAATGAAATTTAATAGTGAGAAGTGTAAGGTTATGCATTTAGGGATTAATAACAAGAATTTTAGCTATAAGTTGGGGACGCATCAATTAGAAGTAACGGAAGAGGAGAAGGACCTTGGAGTATTGGTTGATCATAGGATGACTATGAGCTGCCAATGTGATATGGCTGTGAAAAAAGCTAATGCGGTTTTGGGATGCATCAGGAGAGGCATTTCCAGTAGGGATAAGGAGGTTTTAGTATAGGTTTTAGTTATACAAGGCACTGGTGAGACCTCACCTAGAATACTGTGTGCAGTTCTGGTCTCCCATGTTTAAAAAGGATGAATTCAAACTGGAGCAGGTACAGAGAAGGGCTACTACGATGATCCGAGGAATGGAAAACTTGTCTTATGAAAGGAGACTTAAGGAGCTTGGCTTGTTTAGCCTAACTAAAAGAAGGTTGAGGGGAGATATGATTGCTCTCTGTAAATATATCAGAGGGATAAATACCAGAGAGGGAGAGGAATTATTTAAGCTCAGCACCAATGTGGACACAAGAACAAATGGGTATAAACTGGCCACCAGGAAGTTTAGACTTGAAATCAGACGAAGGTTTTTAACCATCAGAGGAGTGAAGTTTTGGAATAGCCTTCCAAGGGAAGCAGTGGGGGCAAAAGATCTATCTGGTTTTAAGATTCTACTCGATAAGTTTATGGAGGAGATGGTATGATGGGATAATGGGATTTTGGTAAGTAATTGATCTTTAAATATTCAGGGTAAATAGGCCAAATCCCCTGAGATGGGATATTAGATGGATGGGATCTGAGTTACTATAGAAAATTCTTTCCTGGGTATCTGGCTGGTAAATCTTGCCCATATGCTCAGGGTTTAGCTGATTGCCATATTTGGGGTCGGGAAGGAATTTTCCTCCAGGGCAGATTGGAGAGGCCCTGGAGGTTTTTCGCCTTCCTCTGTAGCATGGGGCATGGTTGACTTGAGGGAGGCTTCTCTGCTCCTTGAAGTCTTTGAACCATGATTTAAGGACTTCAATAGCTCAGACATGGGTGAGGTTTTTCATAGGAGTGGGTGGGTGAGATTCTGTGGCCTGCGCTGTGCAGGAGGTCGGACTAGATGATCAGAATGGTCCCTTCTGACCTTAATATCTATGAATAAACATCTATGAATAAACAGTTCTTCTTTATCAATGTAGATCTTCCTTGCTGGGTCTCATGATTGAGCAGGGACTGGCTGGTGGAGAACTTTTGTTTTGCTGATGTTCAGAGTTAGCCTTGGGCTTTTGTAAGCTTCAGAGAAGCAATTAAGGGTTGTTTGTAGAGCCTCCTTTGAGTGTGCAACCAGAGCACTATCATCTGCCTACTGGAGTCCGGTTATTGTTGCCGACATTACTTTAATTCTGGCACGGAAACGAGAAAGGTTGAAGAGGCTGCCGTCAGTCCGATATTGGATGCCAGTGCCCTGTGGTAGACAGTCTTGGGATAATGTTTTCATAGCTGCTAAGAAAATGGAGAAAAAGGTGGGTGACAGTACACAGCCTTGTTTTACGCCAGTTCGGATGACAAAGGGCTCAGAGGTGGAGCCACTGCACTGGATGGAGGCAGTCATCTGGTCCTGGAGGAGTCTTACATTGGTGATAAATTTGCTTGGGCAGCCAAACTTTGACATGATTTTCCACAGAGCCTCATGGTTGACAGAGTTGAAGGCTTTGGTCAGATCGATAAAGACCATATACAGCTCCTGTTGTTGGTTAAAAAAAAAACCAATACAAACCCTATTGAATGTCTGTTAGGATCCCTGGTTTCATCCATATGACATTCTATAGAACTTTTCCCATAGGATACTATACAACTACCTCAACTCTCAGGCCTTATTGACGTTAGGATCTGGAAGGTGTTAGCTACCACGCATTAACACCCTACTATACACAGGGCAGTACATCTTTTAAGATGTGTTAAACTGGTCAAGTGAAAGCCTACGTAGGACCCTCAGTTTTAACAGTGCATTGGCTACACTAGACCGTTCACATGTGTTAGCTAACACCTTCCAAATCCTACTTTAGACAGGCCGAGAGCATAAGTAACTTTCCACTTCCACTGAATGCCAAATTGGTGCTCCTTTAGTACTTATCCAGTTTCTGATCAATTTATACCCAAGGAACAACTCACACCACCACTTAAATAACTTATTAGTGCTGGAACTACAAAGCAGAAGTTCTTGGCTCCCAGCCCATGTTCAATCTACCAGAACATACTGTCTCTCACATGGAATTCTCATTGCAAGTTACGTACTTGATGCTAAGTCACTTGGTGAAGTTCTCTGGGTTTTGTTATGCAGGAGGGTCCTTTCTGGCCTTAAAAATACATGACTCTGAATCTTTTTTTCAGTGACTCTTCAAAGAGAAACATTTCCCCAGTAAAATCTAAATGAAAAATAATTATGCCCAATGTAAGTCTCCAGCGGGATGTGGGAGTGCGGGGGAGAGAAGAACCATTAGTAATTTAATTCATTTTGTGCAGGAGTCGGGGCACACAATGAGCACATCATCAAATTGCAGTTAGATCACCCAGTTCCCCTCAGCACTGTCTACACACAGCATGTTGTAATTAATCGCTCTCAAAGATGAAAACTGCAACTCACCAAATACAGCAATTGTTCCCAGGATCTACTATTTCCTGATCCTCAAATATAAAGATCTACAACCTATCCTGAAGGACGACCCATCACTCTCACAGATCTTGGGAAACAGGCCAGTCCTTGCTTACAGACAAATATTCAGCAAATATTCACCAGCAACCACACACCACACAACAAAAACACTAACCCAGGAACCTATCCTGGCAACGAAGCCCATTGCCAACTGTACCCACAAATCTATTCAGGGGACACTATCATAGGGCCTAATCACATCAGCCACACTATCAAAGGCTCATTCACCTGCACATCTACCAATGCCCCTCTGCCATGTACATTGGCCAAACCGGACAGTCTCTACGTAAAAGAATAAATGGACACAAATCAGATGTCAAGAATTATAACATTCAAAAACCAGTCAGAGAACACTTCAATCTCCCCGGTCACTCAATTACAGACCTAAAAGTCGCAATACTACAACAACAAAAAAAAACCTTCGAAAACAGACTCCAACGAGAGACTGCTGAATTGGATTTAATTTGCAAACTGGACACCATTAAATTAGGCTAGAATAAAAATGGAATGTATGGGTCATTACACACAGTAAAACTATTTCCCCATGCTTATTCCATCCCCCCCCCCACTGTTACTCTCACCTTCTTGTCAATTGTTGGAAATGGGCCATCCTGATTATCACTACAAAAGTTTTTTTCTTCTGCTGATAATAGCTCACCTTAATTGATCACTCTCATTATAGTGTGTACAGCAACACCCATTTTTTCATGCTCTCTCTGTGTGTATATCTATATCTAGATCTTCCTACTGTATTTTCTACTGCATGCATCTGATGAAGTGGATTTTAGCCCATGAAAGCTTATGCTCAAATACATTTGTTAGTCTCTAAAGTGCCACAAACACGCCTCGTTCTTTTTGTTTTTCAGACTAACACAGCTACCACTCTGAAACCTATTTTATTACTGTTATTCCCACCCTAACATGTTATGTTTATGGTGTCTGGCTTTGTGTTGCTTGGCCTTGCAGCTTTGACAAGTTGTAAAATTGCATCATTCTATAATTCTGCTGGCGATCCCATGCAGCGTATGGTATTTGGAAAAGTATAGAAGTTGAAAGCCATTTAGCTTTTTGTACTTTTTGTTGTCTGGTTTTTTTTTAGGAAAATCATTAAAAAATTAATTACAAAAAAAAAATACCCCCGCCAACAAAACCAGGGTTGATGGTCTCAACACAGTAGCCTCGAGTGGGCATGGAGACGGAACTATCTTTCACACTACAGATATAAATCCTATAAACCAGGATTGAGGTATATAATTAGAGGAATGCAGGGAGCTTGAAGTTTGTGGCTATATAATTTCAGTCTCTAGAACTGTTAGCTTCGGACATGCTATAATCTCACTTCACAAAAATTCAAACTGAGAACAGTGGGGAAAAATTAAGGAAACCACTCCTCACTGCAAGAGGCTATCAGAACAAGAGACCCTTTAAGGCTTTATATTGTCAGAAAGAAGTGCGCAAGTGGTTTGGTTAGTCACTCACCACTCTGCTATCAGCACCTCAATTCCCATACCAGGTCCTGCTCTCATCCTCCAGTCATTCCTGTGTATTAGCAACAGCAGATGCTAGCAGGAGACGGAGATCAGCAAATGAACGGCTCAGAATGATTGCAAAAAGTACAGAAGGAAATGGCCATAGACCACAGGAAACACACAGACTGACCCTGATAGGGGGCCCAGGGATGACAGTACAGTGTAAATATATACAGATGTCCATGTTATAAATTGGTAACAATCTCATTTTAACTCACCCAGTTCCTAGTTACAGTTTTTTAACCACAAAGGAAAGGAAAGGAAAACAAAAACAAAAAAACCCCCAAAACCAAAACAAAAAGAAACCCAATAGGACTGGCCCTTCTGAAACTATTTTTCGACCCCTTCAAGTAGCTCCTCAGTAAAAGCTGTGTTTAATAGCAATTATGGAAATTCTACTCTAAATAGTCTGCATGATGTACATAAAATTAAAGAGGGCGTTATTTAATAGGATTAGTTTTGGAAATGTGTACAGTTTCTGTGGATTGCCATTACAAATTCCTCCCTGAATTCCCTTAAGTAAATTCATTTGCTAATGGAAATGGCAGCTCAAATCCTGTAAAAAGGACACAAACTTTTTTTTAAAGGAATCTATGGGGGACTCACTGCAGAGATGCACAGCAGTAAATTAATCCTTCCATTAATAACCAGATTTTTATGATGCAGAGTTTCTTTTTGCAGACCTTTTTTTGATCACAGAGGTAGCTGCAGCCTAAAAAGAGGTAAAATAATGCTCGCTGTGCTTTAAAACTACTGTGGTAGCAACAACAGTGCATAGCACAAGACAAACTTCTTTTGGTCAGATATCCATTTGTAATCAAGTTCAGTTGCTTCAAAGAATGAGCATTTGCCATTTCACTGTGATTAATTTTTCTGAATGAAAATAAGGTTACTCGAAATAATAGAAAGGAGAACGTGCACAGATCCCTTAGGGGAGCTGTGACTCAGACAGCAGCAACCAGGGCCAGATTTAGGGTCAGGCGACCCAGGTGACCCGCCTGGGGTGCTGTACAGTATTAAAAAGTTTAACAAATGGAGTGGGGAGGTGCCAAACACACTCCTTGCCTGGGGCACAATTTGGTCCAGGGCCAGCCCTGGCAGCAACCATGGCACACCACAGTCCCAAAGCTTCTGTCTCGTGCAGTGGGGACAGTGAAAGGTGGAACATGGATGGAATGTGCCAGCTAAGCACAGCTATTATTCTAAGAGTTTTCCAAGCAATACCTTAATCGTTGGGTGGCAATTATCTCGATTTTACATATGCAGAAACTGAAGCACAGAAAAGTTATATAACTTGCTCAAAGTTTCCCAAGGAGTCACTATTTGATCCTGGAATGTAACCTAGAAGTTCTAATGCCTGGGCATCCACTCTAACCACTAAGGGAAAACTGACTCTCATGGTAACATTTAGGTCCAAACTTTCACTGGGCTACGAACCTGGGGTACCTAACTTGGGATGCGTAGGGCCTGATTTGCAGAGGTGGCAAGCATCCGTAACTCTAGCCCAAGTCAACTGATGCTCCGCATCTCTAAATGTCAGCACCTAAGGTCACTCAAGTTGGGCATTCAAAATCTGAGCCTTAATAACCAATCCAAAACAGAAACTAGTGCCTGCAGTAGATACTGCTTGGTCCTCGTGTACAGACGTACTCAGAGCAGGAGATATTTCTGGTAAGCTAAGAAAAAGGCATTATTACGCAATAATGCTTCATTAGGCTATCCATAAAATCTCCTCCTGAAGTGCCTATGTCTCAGAGAAGTGTAACCACATGTAGGAGCAGAAGAGAATCAACTATGTGAACAAGTGATGGACATTAGTCTGGGAATTGGTACCGTGCCCTTATAACTCACCCCACAAGTGATCTGCATTCCTGGCCAAATTAACAAGATCCAGGTAGCATGGAGCTGCTCCACCGTTACCTGAAATTCCATGCCCGGTGCTATGGGGCAAGTGGCAGGTCAGGTCCCCCAGCTCATGTTATTGATAAAAATTCTAGGCTGCACAAGCGCAATGATGTCAGCCTCATTCCACCATCCTTACTTCTGACAATCATCAACCAAAAAGCTTCTCCCTCCAGTCCTGACCAACCGTCTCTTTCCTCACCTCCCTGTGGTGCGGAGGAGCTACTTACTGCCATCACTCCCTTCTCCCTCTCATCACCACTGCCTCCTGCCCTCAACTTTCATACTTGGCCAAAGTGCAGACCCACCAGAGGAGCAGCAGCACTACGTGTTAAATCCTCATTGACTTTCATCACCCCACTCCGTCAATAGCTGGGAGTGCTTGCGAAGCGAACAGGTGCATTGTGTGCTGTGCTCCCATGATGCCACTAGGACTAAGAGAGGGATGAACATCGGTGGTCTGATCCTAAGCCAACAAGAATACGTACATTTCGAGACTTTTCTCCACTATCGTTAACATTTTTCTCCTGCGTCCACCTCAGAATACAACATGGTCTGGATGAACGAGCACAGAACTGGTTCTCTATACTAATCCTGGTCCTGCTAGTGACTCCCTGTGTGACCTTGGGAAAGTCATTTTACCCCACCTCAGTTTCCCCATTGGTAAAGCGTGGACAGTACCTATCTGCGTATTTCACAGGGATGCTATGAAAATTAAATTAGCCAGTAATTGCACAGCTCTTTGAACATGTAAAGTATTATTATTGACCTTCTTTTGCCTCTTTTCTCCTCTCAGTCTGCCATTGGCTGCAACTGCACTGATCCCATGGTTGCTCCAGTCCCAGCACATTGTGCCCACACAGCAGGGAAATTAAGTGAAACTTAATGATAATAAGTCTCACCTTGCCTTGGAACTGGTGCAAGAGTACAGAGAAGAGAAGCAAGGATCCAGCTGTATTTCCACTCCCGCAGGGTAAGGGCAACAATTAGGGCAGCATAAGAACCCTATGTTGTTGGGGTGAAAGAAGGCATACATGGGAGTGGAACTCTCTGGTCTCAGGCATGAGTTTTCACAACCTCTGCTATTGCATCCCTGTTCTCACAACATATGTGCACTTTGACCAGAGAGGAGAACAGTCACGCCAGGCCCAGAAGCGTTTGGCTCAAGTATTATAGAATGCAAAGCTATTTTACAGATGAACCAGAAGGCTGAGACCCAAGTTTGGGGTTCTGCGGGCTTCCTGCAGCCATGGATTGTGTCTCTTGACCCACAAATGTGAAGGGAGATACATTTGCATTTCTGCTTTATGGGCTCAGTTTTACCTGCCTGGGGAAATACTCATAGATGGCAACAACTGCTCCAGAGAACTGTGTGGAGTTCACCTCAGAGATTCCTTTGTAACTAACCCAATAGAGGAGGTTGCTGTGCAGGCCCAAGGATAAAGTATGTCTGTCTGAGTCTATCTTCCACCCATGGTGCCTAGGGATCCAGGAGAAAGGAAACTCCCAGTCCAACGGCAGCTCAGGCTCCAGCTGTGCTGCTACTCTGTTCTCTCAACACCCCATGCTGGAGCAAAACCCTCCTCGAAGGAGTGCAGTGCAGGACTACCTTGGCTGTGGTTACTCCCTCAGCTCGCACTGGAGGGCAGGCACAAAGCTTGATTTGCAGAGGCGCTGAGCACTGGCGGGTCTCATTTACATCAGAGTTGTGCTTGGCACCTCAGACTTTCAGAGCCACGTGATAAGCAGCAGCCTCTTTCCTCTCCCAGAATGTTGTCTTCCCCAGTGCAAGACACAAACTGGAGCTGGTTGCTGGGAGGAGGAAGCTGGCTGGGGGGTATTATGGATCCCCTTGTTTGTTTGACTTTCATCCTGGAATGGACTGAAAATGATAGGACTTGGCACTGTCCCACAGAGCTCTGAGAGGTTTGCCCTGGACTAGGCAGTGGGGAATCCATCTCCCAGACACCGCTAACGGCTTTTATTAACAAGGAGGTGGCTCTGGAAATTTAACTACGTAGATGAGGATAACGAGAAGATTCCTCTCATCGGACCAACAAATAATTCATAATCCACAAGCTTTCAGGACAAAAAGTTCCTCCGGTCACTTCTTCCAAAGAAGGAGATTATTAGCACTGAAAGTTTGGGTATTATAGACTATTTCTTGGTTCAATAAAAGCTGTCAACATGTTATCTGCCTCTCCCAAAGCCACAGAATTGACCATAAATATTTTCTGCACATATAAACAAAGTCACTGATATTACCAAAGGGAAGTGAAACACTGGAACGAGCCATCACACAACCACGGTACAACAAAGCCCACATACATTTCAGTGAAAGTTCAAAAATCAAGGAGACCTGGAGAAATCAAAGCCACTTCCCACTGCTCATAAAATGAGGCACAGCTTCCTTTGAAACCTGCCTTCTTCCTGCTGTGCGATAAACTAGAGGAGTTTAGATTACAGCCTGTAACCTCCATCTTTCATACCGATATGCAATGAGAGGAAAGGAAGAGGGACAAGCCTCTGGAACACAAACCCACAACAAGTCTGCCCACCCACATGATGATCAGAGCTGGACAGTCGGCAATCCAAAGGTCAGCAGAGCTTACTGATATTTGCAATCTTGCTACATGCTCTCACCTCCCAACAAACCCTTCTAAACTAAGCCAGCCTGCGTAATCTTCTAACCACTTGATTTCAGTATCGCCCTCCCCTTGCTACTCCTTACCTCACTTAAGCCAGATCTTTTCTGAACCTCACGCTGATAAACACGACGTTCCCTTATCCCTTAGGATAATCACACAGCTTTGCGATTTGCAAGAAGTTAGAAATAATAAAAAGAAATTGTTAAATCAAACTTCCTCTAAAGTGCAGTTCTACCTTGAAAAGTGACTAAGGAAAAATGTCGCATCCACAGTTAGCAGCATCAGTAGCCATCATAAAGACTTGGGCACAGATAAGATTTGGATTTTTTTTTCCCTCCAGAGGATAGCTGCTCACTTTCCTCACTCTTCGTCTTTTCATGGGGGGGGACAGGAGCGGGGGCAAAGGGACCATGGGTAACAGTCCACACTGTGATCCTGATTCTCCACTGCCTTGTACTATGCACAGCCATTAGAGAAGTGGATGTAAAATGCCACCATCCTGATTAGGTAGCTTTTTATGCCCACTTTGTATAGGTGTCAATGGCTACTTAAGGTGCAAGGGAGTGAAGGTTCAGACCTGATTGGCCTCAGATAGGCTACTATGCTATTATTGCCCTTGCTGTTGCCACCCCTAAATAATTAAGCTAAATGGCTTACCAGGGCTGAGTGGCTGGGCTGAAAAGATTTTAATTTTTTTTTTTTTTAAAGCAAGCAATCATTTCATCTTTTGACGTGCTACTCCTGTGGAATGCCTGACATCTCCCCAGCAGCACTCCAGAGTCTAACACTCTGAGTTCAAGAGCCATTACTATTAGGAAAAGAAGTGGAGCATTCCAGGCATACAGAGTGAAATACGGTTTATGGCTCTAGGCTTTGCTTGGACTCACCCACACTAGTAGGAAATATGTCCTCATTGTTGATCTGCACCTCGATCCAGTCCATGAGAAGGTTCATATACTGGGGTGCTGGCAATGCAGTGGGCTTCTTGTACTTCAAGTCATCCTGCCACCGGTACTCATACTTAGGGCCCCCAGACATCACCGGGCAGGTCCTCTCTGTGCAGAACTCACAGATAGTTCCATAGATCAGGTTGATCCTGTTGAAAAAGTCAACCACGTGAACTGCCACCCAGTCATTTAGGTCTTCTCCACTGGGCAGCTGCACAGCTGCTTTCAGGTCCACTCCCGAGTTCAGTGAGGCCTGTGCTCGTTTATGGAGCTCAAACCTCTGGGTCCCAGGTTCAAATTTGCGTTTGGGACGGAAGGTCTTGTCCTTATTAAAAACTTGCTTGAGGGCTATGGACATGTCTGGTAATTTTCTGCCTTCTATCAATTGGAAAGATTTAACGTATATATCCAAAGCGAAGACTTTCCTGTCGCAGGTCCCACTGTCGTCACACAAATTGTTGTCAATGTCTATGCAGTCCACCAGCTCTTCCTCTTGAAAGCCCAGAAGACCTCATGTTCCTAAAGACATGAAAAGGTATGTTAGTGTTAAGCCCAGTTCGGGCCTTGTCAATTTGCTACTGTTTTATCATCACACTCAAAACCACGGGAAGCATATTTTTGGGAAGCTGAAAAGCAAATTTCCAAAAGATATCAGCCAAAATTTTCAAAAGTGACTAGGTATTTTCGGTGCCTCCATTTTTTAGTGCTCATTGTGAAAACCCTTAAAGGGGCCTGATCTTCAGCATGCACTGAATAGCTGACCACTTTAAAATGTCTCAAATTGGGCACCCAAATCCCGAGGCTCTAAAAATCACTAGTCATTAGCAAAAGGGGAACGAAATGTGTCATGTATAATATATTCCCAGGCTCTTATTGCATCCATAATTTGGGAACATACCTTTCAGTTGTGCTTAATTTTACAGTGATCATGTCTCCTTTATTTATAAATTTAACCAAGAGTAATATTGTATCTCAGTTTAGAATGTAGTGTCTAATTGTTCATAAACAACACACAGTATCTATACAAAATCTTAATGATAAATCCATGCTCTCCTTTCTGTGTCTACAGATTACAAGTATGCATTTGCAGTATTTGCTGAACTCTGTATTTTTAATAAGTGAGCCTAATCATTTTACATATCCTTTAGGATCTTATGAGGTGAAACCTATACGACTGTATAGAAATAATTCTTAAAATGTGTACAATGAATGGAGAATTACATCCTTTATATTGCTCTTTTGAACCATTCTATGTAACTCTATAGCACAGTCTTAATTTTCTATTAAATTTTTTACTGTGGTTTAAAAAAAAATCTATGAAAAGATTGTCACTTTCTAGAAAACTCTGTAGGACTTCTCCACAAGAGAATGCTACGCATATTGGTCCCCAAGAGTTTGTGGTGTGTTTTCTGAATAGGTCTGACAGGACAACATTTATGGTTTTCATAGTTAGCCTGAGGGAGAAATTATTCCTCCCATAACTGCGTTCTATGTACGTGTGCCCAGGGATTATCATCATAAGTAAATGAAGCATAGTAATAGCTGATGTGGTGGTTAGTAGCTAATTTAATGGGAGTTTTCCTTGAGTAACAAGTAAGGGCTTTACAAATAAATCTCTAGACAGGGGGCATTTCATGCAGTGTGTTATTCAAATACAACAACAGGCTTCAAATATGCATAGAACTACAAAACTCTTGTACCATTAACTTCTAATGAATTCTCTTTAGGGGATTATACTGTTCCACTGTTTTCCTCAAGACATACACACAAAAATTTTGCTAGATTGCATGTGCAAAGCACTAAATCTACATTCTTCTGAAAATTATCTCCCAGGCCTTTGCCAACTGGGTAGGAGGAGAAAGCAAATACCCTCCCCGCCTTTTCTAACAACAGCAGGATACCAACAGAGACCTCGACAGACAGCAATCTGGTGTGTGAGGTATCCTCTCCATAATGGAGCATTTATAGCCATAAAGAAAACAAAAATAGTCAGAGATTGGTGTCCTGCCAATTTGTCAGCGAGACCAGCTAAGCAACACTGGCACACCCTTGTCCTGCTTCTGGCACATCCTTGCACTGCAAGGGGAGCTAGCGAACAGGGGATCGCGAAGAGGGGAGTTTGAGAGAGAGTCATACTAGAATTGCTATGATTAGGAAGGGCCGCATCACCAGTGCCAACACTGCTCCTGTCTCCTCCATTGGTATCCAGACAAATAGCCTAAACATGGATGCCTCTACCCAGATCCTGGTGTGGATTTGCGGAGACTGTGGCCTGCATTTCCCACTCAAAGAAAGCCAAGCTGGGGGGACCATCCAATGTGAAAGGTGCCTGCTGGTGGAATCTCTCAGGAAGCAGGTGGGAGAGGTATAGGAGGAGGTAGCTAGGCTGAGGAGCATCCATGCCCATGAGGAATTCCTCAAGAGTATTCATATGGAGACATCCAAGGCTGAGAGAGCTATCCAGCAAGAGACAACTGCTGTTATGCCACTAGGGGAGGAAGATATGGCTCTGTCACAGGGAGGACACTGGCTGCTGGTTATTTCTGGCAGCAGACAGTGCTCCACCCCTGCTCCCAACCCACCCACCATGGTGATGGAAAACCGATATGCTGCCCTGGCAATGAGCCATGAGGAATCACCCCAAAAGGTGGTGGAGGAGAAGCCATGTACCCCTAAGGCTGGGACGATCACAGCCACCACCCCAACAAGTGACTACAGGGCTCTGGAAGTAAAAGTTGGGAGTGCAGGTGGTGGTCTCTTCAGTCCTTCCAGTCAAGGGTAGGGGGCCAGGCAGAGACAAATGCATCCTGGAGGTGAACGCCTGGCTGTGAAGATGGTGTCGCCAGGAGGGCTTTGGCTTTCTTGACCATGGGATGCTGTTCCAGGAAGGACTGCTAAGCAGAGATGGGGGTCCATCTAGCGAGGAAGGGGAAGAGCATATTTGGATACAGAGTGGCTAATCTAGAGCTTTAAACTAGGTTTGAAGTGGGCAGGTGACCAAAGCCCACAGATAAGTCAAAAACATGGAGACGTGGGAGAAGGGTTGGAATTTGGGAGGAGCATGGGCTGTTATAGCAGGAATAAAGGAGAGAAAATAGAATTGGGGGAGGAAATAAAACCAGTATCTTAGATGTCTGTATACTAATGTGAGAAATATGGGGAATAAGCAGGAAGAACTTGAAATGCCAGTAAATAAACACAACTATGACATAGTTGGTGTCACAGACCTGGTGGGATAATACACATGACTGGAATATTGGTATAGAAGGGTACAGTTTGCTCAGGAAGGACAGGCAGGGAAAAAAGGGAGGAGGTGTTGCCTTATATATTAAAAATGTGCACACTTGGACTGAGGTTGAGATGGAAATAGGAGATAGACTTGTTGAAAGTCTCTGGGTAAGGATAAAATTGATTAAAAAAAAACAAGGGAGATATCATGCTAGGGGTCTACTACAGACCACCAAACCAGGAAGAAGAAGTAGATGAAACTAACAAAATCATCCAAAGCACAGGACGTGGTGGTGATGGGGGACTTCAACTACTCAGACGTCTGTTGGGAAAACAACACCATAGGGCACAGATTATCCAACAAGCTCTTGGAATGTAGTGGAGACAATTTTTTATTTCAGAAGGTGGAGACAGCTGCTGGGGAGAGGCTATTCTAGATTTGATTTTGACAAACAGGGAGGACCTGGTTGAGAATTTGAAAGTGGAAGGCAGCCTGGGTGAAGGAGATCATGAAATGAGAGAGCTCATTATTCTAAGCAATGGTAGGAGGGAGAACAGCACAATAAAGACAATGGATTTCAAGAAGTCAGACTTTAGCAAATTCAGGGAGTTGGTAGTAAGATCCCATGGGAAGCAAGTCTAGGGGGAAAAACAATTGAAGATAGTTGGCAGTTTTTCAAAGAGACCTTATTAAGGGCACAAGAGCAAATTATACCACTGCATAGGAAAGACAGGAAGTATGGTAAGAGGCCACTCTGGCTTAACCAGGAGATCTTCAATTATCTAAAAATCAAAAAAAGAGTCCTACAAAAAGTGGAAACTAGGTGAAATTACAAAGGCTGAATGTAAACAAATAATACAAGTACATAGGGACAAAATTAGAAAGGCCAAAGCACAAAACAAAATCAAACTAGCTAGAGATGTGAAGGGTAACAAGACAACATTCTACAAATACATTAGAAGCAAGAGGAAGACCAAGGACAGGGTAGGCCCGTTACTCAATGAGGAGGGAAAAATTACAGAAAACGTGGAAATAGCAGAGGTGCTTAATGACTTCTTTGTTTCGGTTTTCACCAAGAAGGTTGGTAGCAACTGGATGTCTAACATAGCGAATGCCACTGAAAATGAGGTAGGATCAGAGGATAAAATAAGGAAAGAACAAGTTAAAAATTACTTAGACAAATTAGATGTCTTCAAGTCACAGGGCCTGATGAAATGCATCCTAGAATACTCAAGGAGCTGACTGAGGAGATATCTGAGCCATTAGTCATTATCTTTGAAAAGACAGGGAAGACGGGAGAGATCCCAGTAGGCTGGAAAAGGGCAAATATAGTGCCAATCTATAAAAAGGGAAATAAAGACAATCTGGAGAATTACAGACCAGTCAGTTTAACTTCTGTACCCAGAAAGATAATGAAGCAAGTAATTAAGCAATTGATTTGCAAACATCTAGAAGATAACGTGATAAGTAACAATCAGCATTGATTTGTCAAGAACAAATCTTGTCAAACCAACCTGATAGCTTTCTTTGACAGGGTAACAAGCCTTGTGGATAGGGGGGAAGTAATAGACATGGTATATCTTGACTTTCGTAAAGCTTTTGATACTATCTCGCGTCTCATAAACAAACTAGGGAAATGCAACCTAGATGGAGCTACTGTAAGATGAGTGCAAAACTGGCTGGAAAACCGTTTCCAGCGAGTAGTTATCAATGATTCAGAGTCATGCTGGAAGGGCATAACGAGTGGGATTCTGTTCAATATCTTCATCAATGATTCAGATAATGGTAGAGAGAGTACATTATAAAGTATGGGGACAATACCAAGCTGGGAGGAGTTGCAAGTACTTTGGAGGATAGGATTAAAATTCAAAATGATCTGGACAAACTGGAGAAATGGTCCGAAGTAAACAGGATGAAATTCAATAAGGACAAATGCAAAGTACTCCATTTAGGAAGAAACAATCCGTTGCACACATACAAAATGGGAAATGACTGCCTAGGAAGGAGTACTGTGGAAAGGGATCTGGTGGTCATAATGGACCACAAGCTAAATACGAGTCAACAGTATAAAACTGTTGCAAAAAAAGCAATCATTCTGGGATGTATTAACAGGAGTATTGTAAGCAAGACATGAGAAGTAATTCTTCTGCTCTACTCCATGCTAATTAGGCCTCACCTGGAGCATTGTGTCCAGTTCTGGGCGCCACATTACAAGAAAGATGTGGACAAATTGGAGAAAGTCCAGAGAAGAGCAACACAAATTATTAAAAGTCTAGAAAACATGAATTATGAGGGAAGATTGAAAAAGTTGGGTTTGTTTAGTCTGAAAAAGAGAAGGCAGAGGGGATATGATAACAGTTTTCAAGTACATACAAGGTTGTTACAAGGAGGAAGGAGAAAAAAATTTCTTCTTAACCTCTGAGACTGGGACAAGCAGCACTATGGGATTCAAGTGCAGCAAGGGAAGTTTAGGTTGGACATTAGGAAAAACTTCCTGTTAGGCTGGTTAAACACTGGAATAAATTGCCTAGGGAGACTGTGGAATCTCCATCATTGGAGATTTTTAAGAGCAGGTTAGACAAACACCTTTCAGGAATCGTCTAGATAATACTTAGTCCTGCAGGGGACTGGACTAGATGACTTCCAGTCCTATAATTCTATGATAGATGGCTCATGGGTTGAGAGACACTTTCCCAGTGGCATCCAAGTCAGTCCAAATTTCATGTCCAACACACCCCTTGAAGCGATGTTAAACCAAGACCCAGATAAGCCACCAGACAGGGTAAGGAAAAAAGAAAGCTAAATGCAACTGACTTTGGAACTCTTTAGCTAAGCACAAAGCAACAGCAGTTTAGAAAACAGCTTCCCAACACAGTTTAATGCTGCTAAGCCACATCAGCTGCAGCTCACCCATGCTAAACAGCACTGGGCTGTGTTGGTATTTGGATGGAAGACTCTCAAGGAAGAGCCGAATGCTGTGGGAAGTTGCATTAATAATTCATTTGATAACATGTTCCCTCTGAGCCAGCACTGAGTCAGTGTCCCAGCACGGAGTTAGAGCGTGCTGTGCGGCTGGAGACGCCAACTTTTAGATGAAAAGCAAAATCAAAAGTTACAACCACTTCAAGAGCCCATTGTGCTTTCTGCAAGAGTAGGGATGCTAACCCTGGTGTCCTAGCTCATTCCAGCTCAGGTTATTACATTACACCCACCTAATGCCCTTGGCATTTCCATTCCGATATTCAGTTTTCCTTTCTGACCTACACTGGTAAGCAACGACTCATGCTCAAAATGCTTTACAAACCTCAGGCCCAGTCCTGCTCTCACTCACAGCAACAGGAGTTTGGCCACTGACTTCAATAAGAGCAGGATGAGGCTCTTGATCTATTTAAAATACAGGCTGAAAAAAACCACCTCTTCCTGGGACACAAGCCGAGACAATTCTCAACAGACTTATATTTCTATGGGAGAATCAGAGGATTTTTTCTGATGACTCCTTTGTATTCCAGATAAAACGTTATTGATTGTAGTAAAACATGTGCCCACGTAGCAAAATCTGTGAATTTACATTGGTGTAAAACTGGTGTAACGGGGCAGAGAAACAGGTCCAAATTATTCAGCATAGACAGAAGCAAAATTTCTCTGTATTTGTTCTCTCTGATCTTCAGTAGTCTTCTGTGTATCAAGAGTTACAGTTAAATTCTGCCCTTGGAAATGCAAATCCGATTCCCTCTATGCCAAATTCTACTCCAAGTTACCCAACTCCCACTAAACTCAATGGGCCAAACCCTCCCCTCAGATACAAGCATGCTGCTGGAGGAAGTTGTATGTGAATACCTAAAGGCAGAATTTAAACAAGCAAGAAATGCCTGCACATATCTTAAGTGCAGAATTTAGTGCTCAGTATTGTGCGATATAAACCCAGGTGGTTCTTCATTCATCTCCTTGCCCCTTGATTCAATGTTAAAAAGTATAACTATACTGACTCTGCACGTCAGATTCATGGTTCATGTTCAGTGAAAGGCGATTTTGATCTCTGCTAAATGTGACTGAAGCAAAGAATGTGCAAAAGGCAGAAGAGGCTATTTCAGTAAAAAGACTCATTTTTTTCCTCTTTTTCCCCTCCTGTGAAAGTGCAATGGGAAAGAATATCATCTGACTTCCACGGGATCCTGTGGTGAACCAACCCAACTGAAATAATTCTGTGAGCCCTGCCTGCTGTGGGTCTCTGCCAGCTTATTCAACACCCTCTTAACCCAAAGAGCAGCACAGAAAGGAGAGCGTTTTCCTCTTGTGAAACAGCCAGCATTCCCATTTTTGTTACATTTCCTGCCCCCTCATTAAAACAACCAGCTCCATTTGTTTTCCAGAATTTACCTTTTCTAAAACTGAGTACTCATGAAAGGCAAAACCTTAACAGCCCAGGAGAATGAAGCTTTTACATCACGTACAGGCAAGGAAGGAGCACTGTCCCACACTGCCACAGATCGCCTCAACTGCAGCCTGTAGGGATGGTCCCCTAGGATGAGTGATAGTTTAGGCTGGGATTTCCAAAGGAGTCTATGGAGTCTATGGGAGTAAGGCACCCAACTTGTAATGGGATTTATGGAGACGTGCAACTCTTTTAGGCTTAATTTGAAAATCCCACAGTCTCTAGGCTCAGTCCAAACCTAAAACCCCCCTAGCTTCCGTGTTCAGACAGCGATCAAAGGCTGCTAGTGGGGTTGGGGGTTAGGAGTGAGGTACAACGTGAAACTGGAGTGACACCACCAAGCCATTTCACACAGGCCACCCAACGGCCATTAGATGGCAACACATTTCAGCCACTACTGAACTACACTGGAACGAGTGATCTAGCAATAGCAGGTCCGACATCCCCTCTACAGTGTTGGGAACACAAAATAAAAACTTGTTGGTGCTTCAGAATCCAACAGTATAAACAAATGGGAAACCCCTCAGTCTAATTTCAGGCAGCTTGAAGCACAAAAAGTAACATTAAAAAAAATTAAAGTCCTATCCTCAGCTGGTATAAATCAGTCTGGCTCTGTTTACTGTCAATAGCGAGAGGCCAGTTTTCATCTGCTGAGGAAGCGTTCTCAGTTTTAATAGAGTGAAGTATTATTGGTAACACAGATTACTTAAGCCATTTTGAGCCTGGCTTTCCTCTCGCTTATACCATTGTTACTGCCTTGACATCACTGGAATTACTCCCGATTTACCCTAGCGTCAGCAGCAGCAGAACCAGGTCTATTATTTTAAATAGCAATATCCTTTGAAAGAGGTGTGTCTCAGTTACCGTCAGCTATCCAAGCAGTAGATTTGGATCTGAGCAATAAGTTGGTGTAAGTTGGATCAGTTCATTGCATGTTGATAAGTGTTAGGGGTGATGACACTAACTCTGTTAGTGTTTGATAAGCAGATGCTGAGATCTCCTCACAAAGAAGAGGAGGGATCCTTACCGACTTCACCGGTGGCACTGACTGCTCTCGCTGCATTTATCATTCAAATACGGGACTCAGACAAACTTTGAAGCAGCTTTTAGTGAGAATATCAGACAGATAAAGGTCACAAAGGAGTAGAGAGCACTTCTTAACCACCCAGTCATCACAAAGAAATCCATGTACAAACATTGTCTGAGTGACTAAGGACAAAAACATATGCCATTTGTGTACACACTTTTAATTAAAATTGCACAATTCCAATGAGTTGTAATTGCAGTCAATAAAAAGAGGATACACTGTGTTTATGCACACACCTTTCCTACAATGGTGTCAACACACTGCAATCATTCATCAAGCCGGCAAGGCAGCGCAGTATTATCCCCATTTTACTGAGGAAGGAATTGGAGCAGGGTGAAGCGACTTGTCCAGCGTCCATCACACAGCGAGCCTCTGCTGGCACCCGAGTTGGCAACATACTCGAAAATTCCTCATCACCAGCCCTAATACTCTCCTCTGCCATTCCAAATGCCATTCTCTATCTTGAGTACTCTACTGGCCTGATTCAAAGCCCAAGGAAGCCGACAGAAATACATGTTGCCCTTAAGGGGCTTTGGATCAAGCCCTTTATACACTTCTCAAGTTCAGCCTCCTGCCTTCCTATCCATTCAAGCAGCTACATTCATGCCTGGCGTCATTCCAGGATGTAATGGACTTAAACCAGGAAAGAATTTGGCCCACGAGTGTGTGCGTAAGTGTACATTTATAGTATCACCAGATTCCTATTTGCAAACCACAGGCTTTCACTAAACGCATTCTCCGTTTGAAACATCTAAATGCAGCAAACCTACCAAATAAGAAAAACAAAGTGCTGTCCTGAGTGCAGAATAAACTTTTCCTGGTTATACAAGGGGGCGGGGGGTGAGGAGGGGTGTCTTAGTAGCTAAGGACAAAAACATACCACGCCATTTGTTCATATACTTCTAAGTAAAAATGTGCAATTTGAATTACACTCAAAAAACAACCCATGTATCTATATCATTGTCACAGGGAAAAAGATTCAACATGGAAAAAATTCCCTACTCATCTACAGTGTAGATCAGACAACAGAGATTCATACAGTAGTCATGGTTGTGCCTGTATTCAACTGTGCAGGTAACAAGAATCAAAAGGAAATCCTAATCCATTGGCGAAAGGGCCCTAAAACGGGCACACAGATGTGTGCAGCTCAATCATGCACGCAGGTTCTGACTGCAACATCCACTCTCTTCCTCCCCACCCATGTCAGACACACACACACACACCTTCCACCCAGATTATTTGAGCTCCTAGCAACAATAGTAAAAGGTACGTCATTGCCATTGTCAGACTAGGCATACATACAAATGCATCAACCGCACCTCTGGCCCTTATGTGCTGGCCCCTCTACATGCCTTGTGGGGAGAGGTTTTGGGAGCAGGCAGATTCAAATGTTTTTTATTTTATGCTCCTCCATCCCTTTGTCCACAGTTTGTGAGACTACTTGGCAGCCAGTATATGCCCATACATAAAATATAAACACTGGAAGATTAATACGTCGAGTGAAAGGAAGTGGTCTGCGGCTTCAGGGCCAGATTCTGCTGGCATTTACAATGGTGTAAATCCCACTGGAGCCAGTGGAGTTCAGATTTAGTTCAAAGCCATTTTCATTAAGGGATTACAAGATTTATTTCACCCTGCATTTTTCCCTTCTTTCATAGCTGTTGGAAGGCTAGCTTTAAATCCTTACATGACAACAAAAAAATCAACACTTCATCGAAGTGCTGACTGGAAATAAGCTTTCCCAAATGTTTAGAAGTGTTTGCCATGTAAACCAATATCTGATTAGCAAGCAATAATGTGCATTTAATTCTGTGTGTGCAAGGAAAAAAACGGGGAAATTGACTTTACTGACTTACCCCATTACTCCCATGTTGTAGGATCATACCAACAGTGTAAGGGACCCCAAGAAACCCTCCCACAATATTTGATAATTTAATTCTCCAAGGATCAATAGAGTAATTCATAAAAATGACATAGGATTTGAGTCTCATCTTATTTACACCAGTATAAAATCAGTTGCCCAGTGATGTAAGATCAGAAATAGGGCCACAATATGTAGAACAAAGTATTGAAGAATGTACAAGGAACTCCGGTATTTTATCTACTATGGACCTGCAAATACCCACATAAGTAACTTTACTTATGTGAGCAATCCCATTGACTAAAGTTACTCAAAGGTGTTTGTAGAATCAGGTCCTCAATCCTGAAGCCTACCAGATCCACAAAACCTACTAACCCATGCACGATGGGAGCAGCAGGGTTTCAAAAAAATCACATCTAAACTCCTGATACAAAAGCCTAATTAGCCTACGCTCCCTGTGGATTACTGAAGAAACAAGGAGGAAAACATTAAATAACTTCAAAGTAAATAATGACAAATAAAAAAATATTAAGAAATTGGATGCGACTGTAATATAGCTAGAAAATATCAGGTAAGCAAGATACAGTCAAACAAAGAGACAATAAATCCATTTATTTTGACTGTAAACTCTCTAGGGTAGGAAGCGCCACCTTCTTGTTTTGCCTTTGTACAGCACCTAGCACAATAGAGCTGAGGAAGCATTGTTCTAAGTACCTGCTGTAGAAGGGAGTTTGTTGCTGTAGTCATCATGAAAAGGTCGGATTATGAACAGGAGGCTGCCAGGCAATTCTCCAACACCACATTCTACAGACCACTATCCTCCAGTCCCACTGAGGAGTACCAAAAGATACTACACTATCTGCTCAACAAACTCCCTGCTACAGCACGGGAACAAATCTACATAGACACATCCCTAGAGCCCCAACCAGGGGTATTCTATCTGCTACCCAAGATCTGGAAATCCTGGACGCCCCATCGTCTCAGGCATTGGAACTCTACAGCAGGATTATCTGGCTATTTGGACTCTCTCCTCAGACCCTCCGCTACCAGCACTCCTAGCTATCTTTGAGACACCACCGACTTCTTGAGGAAAATACAATGCATTGGTGATCTTCCTGAAAACACCATCCTGGACACCATGGATGTAGAAGCTCTTTACACCAATATTCCACACAAGGATGAACTAGAAGCTGTCAGGAACAGTATCCCCGATGAGGTCACGGCACACCTGGTGGCTGAGCTTTGTGACTTTGTCCTCACCCACAACCATTTCAGATTTGGGGACAACTTATACCTTCAAGTCAGCGGCACTGCTATGGGTACCCATATGGCCCCACAGTATGCCAACATTTTTATGGCTGACTTAGAACAACACTTCCTCAGCTCTCATCCCCTAGCGCCCCTCCTCTACTTGTGCTCCATTAAGGACATCTTCATCATATGGACCCATGGGAAGGAGGCCCTTGAAGAATTCCACCTGAATTTCAACAATTTCCACCTCACCATCAACCTCAGCCTGGACCAGTCCACACAAAAGATCCACTTCTTGGACACTACCGTGAAAATAAGTAATGGTCACATAAACACCACCCTATACCGGTTAAATTAAAGTTCAGTCCCTGCCCCTTTGTGTTTTTACAACCTAAGGCCTCGATGCTGCAAAGATTCATTCACATGGTTAAATGAATGCATACGAGTAGCACCATTTGAGTTTATTGAGATTACTTGCATGCACAGCTGTTTAGTAACTGTTAGCAAATGCTGAATTTTTAACAACACCCACAACAGATCACATCATGAAGCCTATAATTTGACTGTCCTTTTAAGCATTGCAATTTTGTTATACAGTGTGGAGTGTCCACCTCTCCCTCAATATTCTTTTTGGGCATTTAATGGTCTAAGTTGTAATTAATACAGCAGCAGCTGCAGTTATTAGAATATGCCCTCACAATAGAGGAACAGTATATGCTTTCAGTTTTCAATCCCATGTGACCAGCACCTCCTTCCACCGTTAATAAAATATGGCTATTATGTGCCGTGTATGTTTGGGAAGCTGCTCTTATGAACATCACTTTTATACGTTGTTAATATTTTTATACTCGATCTGATGGTTGGGCTTGGTTACTGTGGTACGCGTGGAAATGGAACTGACTTGCCGTCCCAGAATTCTACCAACTATCTCTACAGATGTAGTTTTCACCACAATAATTTTTGAATCTCAAGTGTTTTGCATTACACAGAATTTGGAATTTGCAGTAACTGTTTAAAAGGAAAGACAAAGGACTGTTATATTCCTGCCTTTCACCCTTTAAAGAATGGGATAGCAGGGCAGGTGAAAGGAGAGAAAGGATATTCACAAACACCTTTGAATTAACAGGTAATGGAATAATTATATACATGGTTTTCTACTAAATATATTTATTTCCTTCAGGTTTGATTTGGTCCCTTCTCAATAATGGACTCAAAACTGGCACTGGATCACAGGGGCAGCTTAATGCGCTGGATTGCGTTCTGGAAAGGAGCACACCAGCATGGGGGCTGCCACACTCTTTAAAAGGTGCAGCATGAACTAGCCCTGCTCCAGTGGCCAGCATGGAAGGGGCTGGTGCCAGAGCCTGCCTGCCCCCTTGTAATGAATGTTGTAATATTTAACACTTGTATACGGTTTTTCATTCATAGAGGAGCAAGTATCTTTAACCCCATGTCACAGATGGGAAGACTGAGGAACAGATTTCCCTAAAATCACCGAGAGTCAGTAGCAGAGATAACAGAACTGAGGTCTCCTGAGTCCCAGCTTGCAGCCTTATCTGCTCGATGACAGAGGCCCTCCCACTTAGAGGTATACAGCACCTGTCAGAATTTGACAAGCCAAGTCTGGGAGTGCATGACCAAGAATGTGGTTTCTATTTACAGAGGAGGGAGATGGATTCTGCCTGTTCCCATTAAGCACCTAAGCAGGGCTTGCCAAATCTAGTGCGAAATTTCTAGTTCCTTACAAGATTAATAGGTATGAAAGAAAATGATCAATTACCTATAAATATCATTAATTACGCAAGCTAAGTCAAAAACCTTGCAATTTTCTCCTACTTGTGAATTAAAAATGTTACTTAACCTGGTGACTGAAGTTTCCACATATGTGCCTCAGAGATCAAAATACTTAACTCTCTTCATAAAACAATGTAAAATCCACAGATGAAAGGCGTTATGTAAGTGTAGAGGATAATTACTGTTATTCCAAACTTTCTGATGCTTGTGCATTACTGTCCAGTGAAACACAGCATGGACCACTGCAGGACTCGATGTGGTGACTTTAATTGTAATCTAGATCTCCTAATGGATGCCACAACAGCTAAGGATCTGTCAGTACTGGCAGAAATCTTGTTTTCAGGGTTTTGGACAGAAATACTCAAAATGATACGTGGCAGCATCATTCTGAGCTGCAGTAATCTGCTGTATCACAAAGAATGTCAAACTCAGACCAAAGAGAACCTACTGCAAGATGCATTCATTTCAGAATTCCAAGGGAGAATTTATCTTTCTAAGTACTGAATGGAATAACTGTCTTGTACTTAAGGCCCTAGACTAGAACCTAGGAGATCTGGGTTCAGATTCTCGATCTGTCAAAGACGCCTATTATGTCACAATGTCTCTGTCCCTCTTCCCCACCTGTAAAAACCAGGTAATGTTACTTCCTATGTCCACCTTCTCTATTTACATTATAACCTCTTCCCAGCATGGACTGCCTCTTACTATGTTTATGTACAGTGCCTAGCACAATGGGCCCATGATCTTGGTTGGAACTTCTAAATGTTGCTAAATACAACACAATAATATACTTGATCCCTAGAGTGGGCAGCCATGCTAATACTGTACTTCACAGACAGCTGCTTGCTTAGAGTTCTTACAGGGACAGCCCCTATAGTCAGTGGTGAGGTCAAAGGCACGGACTGGTCACGTGCCCTGTACTTTCAACAATCAGTGAAATGAAGCTGCTACAATGTCTGAGGAAAGAACTCACTTCAGAACCTGGTCTTCCTACGCACAGCTAAACATTCCAGCGCTGAAGAGATTTTCCCCAAAAACCTCTCTGATCACCGCCCTGTAATTTCATCATTCATTCAACCTTATGATTTGGTTGAAATAACCTAGTATTACACAGCAAGAAAACAGCAAGTAAGCTAAATATGTACCTCCTTAAATAAGGATAGAAACATAGCACCTGAACTTTGTTAGTCACCTACATTCTAAAAGCCTAAATCAATATACCAAGTCTTGCTGGGTCCATCTCCAGGACCACACCTGTTAACTCAGAGCTTTCAAGAGTATCTACTATACCTGAAATCTGATCAGAGAAACTACATACAGATTCCTGCCCAGCACATGCACCCACACACCAGTAAAACCTACCACCTCTCCCTTCCAACAAAACTTCTATAAACTTCTTCCATTTCCTGCACTTACGTTCCCACCCAGTCACACTGAACACAATCAACATAGGAAAGAAGGTGGAAGCCTTTGTCGATTCCCTCCCATTCACAATCTCACACAGCCTCACGTTCCTTCCCATTCAGTCACATGACTAATACCTACAGTGAATGATCACTTGTAGAAGTCACCGAAAAAGTAATAAATATGTTCATCTGTCTTCTATGCAATTTAACAGCTGGAAAGAAGGAAGAGAAGCCAGCACCCCAGTGGCTTCCCAGACCTTGGTTCTGGGATCTCTGCACTATAAAATACATTGCGGGAAATAACTCTGCATTGATATTCTTCCCCCTCCACACTCAAGGGGA
Organism: Dermochelys coriacea; assembly: GCF_009764565.3. Lineage (NCBI taxonomy): Eukaryota > Metazoa > Chordata > Testudines > Dermochelyidae > Dermochelys > Dermochelys coriacea. Next base: position 117,458,425 of record NC_050072.1, read on the forward strand.
AGTCTATAATTCTATTTTATATTTGGATTGAATAGTTTAAGTTGCTTAACAAGCTTTCAAAGGCTCTTCTCTAGCTTTGCACATTGTTTAATCACTATACTACTTAACATAGCAGGGTAAGTAAAGAGGTGCCTTGCCCCACAAGCACCAGCATCAATCTGAGAACAGTTTCATCTGTCTCTGGAAACCAGTTTGCAAAAGTGGATCCAAACCTTTCTAGCCACTTGGAACAGAGGATTTGCCACACTAGAGCTAAAGGGGCAGATCCTTACCTGCGATAAACTTGCACAGCTCCATTGACTTCAAGCTGAGGATCTGGCCCATAAATACAAGTTTGCCCCACCAATGCCCAGTACCTGATGATTCAGAAGGAAGGAAACAAAAAATCCATTACATATGACTGTGAAAAACTGATCAGGAAGGAAGATTAGCTGGGTTCTTTCCTGCCCTTGCGGTAAACAGCTTATGTCTTGAAGCATAATATCTGATTACCCTTTGTGGTCTATGTGGTCACAGCAGCCAACCACCAGGGTAAGGGCACATGATAAATGCTATTTCACTGAAGCCAGTTTGAACTGGAATCAGCTCCCTCCTAAGAGGGAAGAGATGAATTTAGTCCTTGCTAAAAAGCAATTGATTGTTCTAATTTCAAATCTTAACTGTGAATCTGACACAATTTAAAAGTGGGAGTTTTAATGATGGCTAAGCCCTTGCCCCACAGAACTAGTTTGTGCTGCAAATTTCCCACACCATAATTTCACTAGCTCCCACACAATCCCTGACCAAGAAAAGAAACCCATGGCTTCCTATTTATGCTCATGTGTATGTGCACATGTAAGTGCTGTATATCTCTACAGGCAGTTTTCTATTTGTTCCAGGATTAATATCTTCCTCCAGAACAACAGTGACAGACAGGCACAAATAATAATCAGGAAGATGTGAATTCAGTAGCTCTGACAACAGTCCAGTCTGAAAGTGCATAGCACCAAGTGGAAACAAAAGAGTGACTTCAATTCCAGTATCTAGGGTTGCCAACCCTCCATGATTGTTCTGGAGTCTCCAGGAATTAACGATTACTCTTTAATTAAAGATTGTGTCATGTGATGAAACCTCCAGGAACATGTCCAACCAAAATTGGCAACCCTGCCAGAAGCATCCACATGGGCCCTGATACAGCAAGGCGCTTAAGCATGTGTTTAACTAACAACATGAGTATTCTGACTGATTTAACTCTTGGTAGCCAATGGGGCTCCTCACATTTTTGAAGTAGGGCTATCACGTGATTTAAAAAATTAATCGTGATTAATCACGTGATTAAAAAAATTAATCATGATTAATGTGCTATTAAACAACAGAATACCATTTATTTTAAATATTTTTGGATGTTTTCTACATTTTCAAATATATTAATTCCAATTACAGCACAGAAGACAAATGTACAGTGCTCACTTTATATTTATTTTTTATTACAAATATCTGCACTATAAAAAACAAAAAAATTTATTCTTCAATACACCCCATACAAGTACTGTATTGCAATTTCTTTATCATGAAAGTTGAACTTACAAATGTAGAATTATGTACAAAAAAAAACAGCATTCAAAAATAAAACAGTGTAAAACTTTAGCATCTACAGGTCCACTCAGTCCTACTTCTTGGTCAGCCAATCACTCAGACAAACAAGGTTGGTTACAATTTGCAGGAGATAATGCTGCCTGTTTCATGTTTACAATGGCACCTGAAAGTGAGAACAGGTGTTCACATGGTACTGTTGTAACTGGCGTTGCAAGATATTTATGTGCCAGATGCGCTAAAGATTCATATGTCCCTTCATGCATCAACCACCATTCCAGAGGACATGCTTCCATGCTGCTGATGCTCCTTAAAAAAATAATGTGTCAGTTAAATTTGTGACTGTACTCCTTGGAGGGAGAATTGCATGTCTCCTGCTCTGTTTTATCCGCATTCTGCATATATTTCATGTTATAGCAGTCTCGGATGATGACCCAGCACTTTCGTTTTAAGAACATTTTCACAGCTGATTTGACAAAACGCAAAGAAGGTACCGATGTGAGATTTCTAAAAATAGCTACAGCATTCGACCCAAGGTTTAAGAATCTGAAGTGCTGTCCAAAATCTGAGAGGGACAAGGTGTGGAGCAAGCTTTTACAAATCTTAAAAGAGAAACACTCTGATGCAGAAACTACTGAACTAGTTAGCTCAAAGCCCAGGACGTTGCCATTGTGAATCATATTGTTCAAGAATTCTAACTCTGCCAGAAGGAGTTGCTTCAGACACGACCTTAACAGAGAAATCAATCTGCTCAGGATTTTTTAAATTATTTTTTTTAAAACAAAATCTTATTGGCCACTTTTTATTTTTGTTTTGAATCTTATAAATTAAAAGTATAGGTCATGGATGCTTGTTTAAACTTCTCTAAACAGCTTTGTTCTCCAAATACAATTTTCAAGGTTATAATCATCCTTAATATAATAAGCTGCTTCCTTTTACCATATTAAAAATTATATATTAACACTCAAATTTTACTATTTGAAAATCAGATAGTTACAGTGTCTGCAAATTAACTTTAATGTATTTACAGCTACATATAAGAATACCTCAATGGCTCCATACTACGAGCTGATGCAAAGAGAACTTGATATATTCATAGCCCCGATCCTACAAGCACTTAAACATGGGAATAATGTTATATGCACTAGTAGTAGATAGTTATTGTTGGCTTCTTTGTTCTGAAAGCCCAAGTTCATAGTGTCTGACATCCGAAGGGATGTACTTTCATGCCGTCTTCCACATCACAGAGACAAATACTCCATAATACTCATGTGTCAGAGTAATACTACAGATTAAGTCTAACTGATGGCCGTTGACATCATGTGTCACCCTTGGATAAACTCTCTGCCTGAGAATCCTAGTTGTACATCCCATTTAATCTACAATGCAAGGCAAAATTCTGGAACCACCCTGTGCTATATCCCCCCTTCATTCTTCTCCTTTCTTCGTTTCAAATGTTTTATTATCCTTTTTCTTTTCCCTTCCCTATTCACAGTCAAAGTCCAGGAGAGGTCATAAGCCTTTGTGAAAGCCATGAAAGCAGCAGCCACCTAAGCAAAGGCTTTTGGCTAGATCTTAGGCCTGGTCTACACTACAGCATTCGATCGACATATGCCGCGTTAGGTCAAATTTATAATGTGCGTGTCTACACTACCAAGCCCTTTTGGTTAACCTAAAGGGCTTGTAAAATCAACACCTGTACTTCACCTCTGCGAGAGGAGTAGCGCTAGAGTTGACCTTCCCAAGTCGAATTAGGGGTAGTGTAGACACAACGCTGTGTAATTCAACGGGTTTGGGCTCTGGGAGGTATCCCAGAGTTCTCCAATGTGACCGTTCTGGACAGCACTTTCAACTCCACTGCACTTCAGCCAGGTTCACAGGAAAAGCCCCGGGAACTTTTGAATTTCATGTCCTGTTGGTCAGCATGGAGAGCTCACCAGCACAGCTGACCATGCCTGCCCAGGGCCACAAATGCGCTCCAGCATGGAGCATACAGGAGACACTGGATTTGATTGTTGTGTGGGGAGAAGAATCTGTGCAGGCAGAGCTCCGAACCAGCAGCAGAAATGCTGACATCTATGCCAAAATCACACAGGGCATGGGGGACAAAGGCTACACCAGGGACATGCAGCAGTGTCGCGTGAAAATAAAGGAGTTCAGGCAAGCGTACCAGAAGACAAGAGAAGCGAACAGTCACTCTGGTTTTGAGCCACAGACATGCCGTTTCTATGAGCGGTTGCATGCGATTCTAGGTGGGGACCCCACCAGTACCCCAACACTCTCTGTGGATACCTTCCAGGGGCCCCAGACAGCCACAGGCAACAACGAGGAGGACATTGTTGAGGAGGAAGAATGCACAGCAGGCAAGCAGAGGATCCATTCTCCCTGACTGCCAGGACCTTTTCCAAATTCTGGAGTCAGTCCCCTCCCAGGACCCACTGTTGCGGGACTGTGATGACGGGGAAGGCACCTTTGGTGAGTGCACACTTGTAGTCACACTACCGGGGTTAAATGCAATTATGGTTAATGTTTAATCTGAGGTAAACAATTGGGATACAGTGGCGGCCAGTCTAGCTACGCAAAGGGTGCTCCCCAGAAAAGCCTGTTTATGTGCCAAGAGTTTCCCCACCAAAAAATGTCCCTGGGTGTGCCCTGACACCACTTACCCTTTCTTGTGTGTTTACCATGCCTGCCTGAAAACCCAAATCTGCTGCCCAGTGCTCTGCCATGTGTTGTACTTTACTGGTAGGCACTTCTTTTAAAAGACAAAATGTGGCCGTGTACTTCAGGGAATGTATTTACTGCTGTGAGGTGTTTCATTCATTGTAAGAGTTAACCTTGTGTTTTCAACAATGTATGTTTTTCCTTGCAGCTGCAACTTGTCTGTGGGTGCTTCCTCCACACCAGCACAAAGGCTGTCCCAGATTAAAAGGAGAAAAAAGCGGACAAGGGAAGATTTGATGCATTCCTCCGAGACTGACGGGGCCTAGCTGAATGCATGGAGGTTTACACTATCGGAGAGCATGCGCACTGACCAAGAGGGCAGGAAAGCATGCAGGAAACAAGAGGAGATGTTGCAGTTTCTGGGGGAGCAGACAGACATGTTGAGGTGTCTGGTTGAGGTGCAGGAAAGAGTCCCCCTGCGCCCAATGATGAACCAGCCGCCCTCCTCACTAAGTTCCATATCCTCCTCTCGCCAGTCCTAGAATGCGGAGGGTGGGGGGAACTCCATTAGCCTTTGAACTCAACTCCAGAGAATGGTTCATGGAGCAGAAGGCTCTCATTCCCACAGCTTTGATTGCTAGACAGTGCAATTATAGTAAGCTGCGTGTCCATGTCCTTGTCCCTCCCCCACTGTGTCATCAGCCCCTTAGACCTGGGTTATCTTTGCTATTCATTACGGTCTCTGTTCAGTGTTTGTTAGCATAATAAAAATGCATGAATTGAGGACAAGAGGCTCTTTATTCACTGTGCACATTGTGGTTGGTGGGGGGTTTAGTTTACAGGGCAGTACATGCAAAAAAAGGGGCAGCTTGGTAAGGAACAACACACAGAACTGTTACATCAGTGTTGGATCATTCATGGAACTGGTTTTCAAAGCCTCTCGGAGACACAGTGCATCTCAATGTGCTCTTCTTATTGCCCTGGTGTCTGGCTGCTCAAAATGGGCTGCCAGGCAATCTGCCTCAACCCCCCACCCTGCCAGAAACTTTCTCCCCTTACTTTCACAGATATTATGGAGCACACAGCAAGCAGCAACAACGAGAATATTTCTTTCACTGAGGTCTAACCTAGTGAGTAAACTGCGCCAGCACCCCTTTAAACATCCAAAGGCACATTCTCCACCATTCTGCACTTGCTCAGCCTATGGTTGAACTGCTCCGTACTGCTGTCCAGGCTGCCTGTGTACAGCTTCATGAGACACAGGAGCAAGGGGTAGGCTGGGTCTCCAAGGATAGCTATTGGCATTTCAACATCACTAATGGTAATTTTCCAGTCTGGGAAGAAAGTTCCTTCTTGAAGCTTTCTGAAGAGATGGGAGTTCCTAAAGTTGCGCGCGTCATGTACCTTTCCCAACTATCCCACATTGAGGTCGGTGAAACTGCCCTTATAATCCACTAGCGCTTGCGACACCATTGCGGTTTAAGTACTCTTTGGCAAGGCAGTCTGGTGCCAAGGTGGAGATTTGTGTTCCGTCTATCGCCCCATCACAGTTAGGGAACTCCATTGCAGCAAAGCCATCCACTATGTCCTGCACAATCCCCAGAGTTACTACCCTTCTTAGCAGAAGTCTATTGATTGCCCTGGCTACTTGGATCACAGCAGCCCCCACAGTAGATTTACCCACTCCAAACTGATTCCCGACTGACTGGTAGCAATCTGGCATTGCAAGCTTCCACAGGACTATTGCCACTCGCTTCTCAACTGTCCGAGCAGGTCTCATTTTGGTATTTATGCGCTTCAGGGCTGGGGAAAGCAATTCGCAAAGTACCATGAAAGTGGCCTTACGGCATTCGAAAGTTATGCAGCCACTGCTCCTCATCCCGTACCTGCACAACTATGCGGTGCCACCAATCTGTGCTTGTTTCCCGGGCCCAGAAGCGGCATTCCACCATGTGAACAAGCCCAGCTACCTCTGCCCGCATCTGCCAATTGCTCCATTCCATGACTTCCAGTACGGCTATTTGCATGGCATCACATTCTTCCGCACGGCGGTTCCTGGCTAGGCTCTGCAAATACTGCAGGACCATGCGTGAGTTTGCGATGCTCACACAACAGGGTACAGCTGAGCAGGGTCCATGCTTGTTGTGCTGTGGCATCTGCACGACTAACCCAGGCTTAGGTGCGAAAATGATGGTTTGCCGTTGCTCTCAGGGACGGAGGGAGGAAAGGTGGGAGGGAGGAGGCAAGTGCATCATGGGAGACTGACGACATGTACCCAAAACAACTTGCGAAAATGTTTTTGTCCCATCAGGCATTGGGAGCCTAACCCAGAATTCCAATCGGCAGCAGGAACTGTGGGATAGCTGCCCACATTCCATGAGTCGATGCTAGCCACGGCAGTGAGGATGCGCTCTGCTGACGGAATGTGCATAGTGGGGACATGCAGCATTGACTTTGTAAAATTGGAGGCTAAATGTCGACTTAATTAAATTCAACCTAATTTCATAGTGCAGCCATGCCCCTAGTTTGTATCTCTGGGTTTCTAATCCTGGATTTAATTTTGAAAATATATGGGCAGATCTGCAATAAAATGTAAACTCACAACATTCCTTTCTTTTTTATCATGTGCATATAGATCCAGTTATTGTGTCTGCATGTATGTGCATGAACGTATGAGTCTGAGAGAAAAAAGCATTCACAGTGAAAATTTATTGCAATAATGGGACGACATATTACCATGCATGTTATATAGTCCTCAAAGGCCAACTTTTACTCCTTTACCCACTCAGGGGCTGATTCTAGCCTCACTTACTTTGGTACAAATCAAGATTAACTCCAGTGAAGTCAACAGAGTCACACTAATGTGGATATGCTATGAGATCAAAAACAAGTCCACAGAGCAAAGCCTTATTCTTTCAATAGTCCCAATGAAATCAATGTAAGTAATGATGGCAGAATCTGGCCCTGACTTACTACCATGATGAGGTTTCTATACATCTGAATTTAGAGCACATCATGGTTTAATGATAACTAAGAGAAGGGGAGAGGTAAAAGATCTAAAAGGAAAACAGCAAGCACAAAGAGATTAAATCATCTACTCTACAACTATAATGGAATAACCTTATGCCTCAATGAAATCAGGAGTTTCCAGACTTTAGTAAGTGTCATTACTGTTCCATTTCTTTCAGTAGCTACTTTTTTTCTCCCAAATGTACTAACTGCTATTTCTTCCTGGGCTGCACCCTCTGGAAACAGAAGTGACTCAAACAAATTGACAGCTCTGAAAGTCAGCCAACTGGAAAATATGCACTAACAAATATTCAGATATATTCATATTAACATATTTTTTTCTCACTGGATTTGACTTTGGAGGCCAAATTCTGTATATAATTCCCTTAGGGCCTAATCTAAAATCCATCAACTTCAATGGTCTTTCAATCAGGCCAATGCTGAAAAGTCTTATAGAATGTAATAAGCATTAAACCTATAGAGTTCTATGGAAATGTAACCGCATTCTACAAAAATTATTAAAAGCTATAGAGTTTTACAGTAAAGAATGAGCGCCTTTCTAAAGTTTTTTGAAACAGCCTGTAGAAATCTATAGCAGAGATCTAATTCTCCATTTAGTTCTATGGGCTAGTCCAAAAGGTATATAGAAAAGTAGATCTTTATCCATTAAATTTTATAAGGCTTTTCCATAAGGGGGTTACACATCCATGCAATCTCATTGTTTTTAATACGGGTGTAACTGAGCGCAGAACATGGCTCTCTGTGTCTAGTTTACAACATATCAATTCAATACCTGCTTCCATGGTACACAACATGGGAGAGATTTCAGTGCCAGGTACTAGGGAATACGGAGTAACCCTTCCTTGCTTTTTTTATTTATCATGTCCCTTGGCTGGTTAGCATCACTTCACTTTGAACTTCATTTTTCCATTAGCAGGCAGATGTTATGGAACTGCTTCACCCAAAAGGCACAGAAACTGTGTTTCAAGCATTTAATTTGTCATCCGTTTAAATCTTCACGTAGACTTGGCTTCCAGAACACTATCAGATGATAATATCAATACTGAATGAAAGCATTATTTGCTGCAGCTAGTGTTCCATCAGGCCTTGCTGAGATAGGTGACACTTCTCTCAAATCATTTGATTTCTCTTTCTCTCTCAGTGCCTCAGTCAAAACTGATTATTATTATTAGATAGATTCCTAATGCATCCATCAGCACCAAAATATGTGAGGGGCACTTAGTTAAGATAAGACAATACTTTGCAAACTCAGTACATAAGAAGGGATTGTTGGAGTACAAAGTCGTATACAAGGAGACTCCTTAGTTGCCCTGTTAAGACAACTCTCTCCCTTTTTGCATGGCACGGGAATGGCACAAAGGAGACAGAGGGAGACCAAAGATCTGGCCCTTAGTTAAGAGAAATTGTAGGCGTAAGTTAATAGGCCACTGTCAAAAATTTGCCTCCAAAAGATCATTTGTTCTGCTTTCCATAAAATATGTTTAAAAAAAAAATCAGATGGTTGACTCTAGACACTAGATGTTTATGAAAGGCAGCTTTCACACTGGATAAATATTTTGAACTATTGCATATTCCTTCAGTTAGTTACACTAATCTAATCAAACAACACTGCCCTGTGTAAGCAGAAGCTTATCTCAGATCATTAAAAATGGTACAGAGTGTAACTGGCTTTAATACTAATGCCTGACAGCATTAGTGCAGTGATATAAACACTGCAATTGTACCATAATTAAAACATACAGATGTATTACAAACCAGGGCATTACAAACAATATGACAAATTATAATGCCTATCAATTTAGTTTATTGCACTAATGATACAACCCCACATCAATAGCGGCTAATGGCACTATGCTATAAATTCAATAATTACATCCAAAACATTTAAAACTCAGCAATTTCACATTTCTAGATGAAAGATCAGAATCTAGACCTATACTGGATATAAATAATCACACACACACAAATACACAAACGAACAAGGAAACCTTCTCAGCAGCAATTAACGTTACGTACAGACACTGAAACTGGGTCATACATCCTGATTTGGATCTTAATGCTAAAGATGGTACAGAGATATTTTTCCCCGCCCTATTAGCATTGAATATGGAGAGACAATATCTTGGTCAAGATCTTCAGAAGTGAGTAGTGATTTTGGGTGCTAGGTGCCCCACTTAAGGCACTTGAGAGGTGCCTGATTTTCAAACATTATTGAGCACCCGCTGTATGAAAATCAGGTCCCTTGAAGTTGTCTATTCCAGAACCACTACCTTTGAAACTTAGCCCTTGCTTTCAGTCTCACCCAGCGAGATCAGGCTAAACACCACATCATGCAGATGGATGACCCAAATAGGCCCCTTGCCACAGTCAAATTCATAAAGTTGTGGAACTGATTTCTTTGGGTACATTCAGTCCCTTTCCTCCTCACAGGGAGGAAGTGCACTGCAGTGGTAAAAGCCAGGTAGTCAGGATCCTTGGTGTCTATTCCAACCTCTGTCACTGACTCACTGTGAGACCTTGGGCAAATCCCTTTGTTTATCCAACTCTAAATGAAGCATAATAATACTTATCTGCATTTAAGGTGAGGCTTAATTAATTTATCCATGCAAAGTGTTTTGAGATCCTGAGATGCAAGTAGTTTTAGAAACGAATATTTATTATATTATTGAATACTGTGTATGGGGGGGGGGAATGACACATAGGGTTCAATAGAAAATTAATACATTTTCTACAGAAATTACTAAAATCCTACAGAACTGAATGCTGAATTATATTATTGCTATAGGTTTCATGAACCATTTTATAGGATTATCCAGCAGGCATATAATTCTCTAATAAATTCTATAGGATAGCCCAAAAAGCTTCCAGAAATATTGTCAGTTTCTATTAAATTCCATTGGACTTCTCCATAAAAGGGAGGTCTCATGATGTAAAGCAACCCTGTCCGCACTCAGACAGACACATACAGTGCTGGCACTTTGATGTTACTCTCCCTTTCTCAGTTATTTAACTCATCATAAGTACATTGCAATTCCATTTGTTCAGCAAAGCAAGATATAAAATGTACCACTGACCAGAGAAATGGAAGTGTGCTGGCCTCTGTTAGTGGAGATATTGGCTATACAGCAGAATGCTATGCCACTGCCAGTACTAGAATATTGATTATTATGCCTATTGCCAAAAGCAGCTGGAAGGCCTTTGTAGCAGCCTTAGCATAAGTAGGCAGGCCAGGAGAGGCAGGGGAGTGACCGTGAGACGTGTGTGTGTGTGTGTGTGTTGGGGCTGCAGACTCTGCAAAAACACATCTGTATAACTAATGGCTTGAAACTTCTTGCTTAAACTGGTTGCTCAGCCGTTACTATGATTGACAAGCCATGTGACGTTTTGAGCATAAAAAGGGAAAGAGGTCTGCGTGATTTGGATTTGACCTTCTGAACATCTCTTGGAATCCCCAGCAATAGGCAGGTACTTGAACCCTGTTGTTTGACCACTCAAGACCCTTCAGACTGTGGGTAGCTATTGTTTGGGGGTGCTCTGCATATCTGTGTGTGCTTGAGATCTAATAAAATAGTAAGTTTGGATGAAAGCATGTTGGGTTTGTGCCAATATTAAATCAGACAGATGCGCTGTGTCCCCCTTTGATTTGTTCCTGACACTGCCTCAAAAAGAGTATAGTTACCCCGAGCTTTGGGTTGAGAGAACCCTGGGTAACAGCCAACCCTGGGTAACAGCCTCCGAAATTTTCAAACCTGGATGTCTAAAGTTAGGCTCTTAAATCCGTATTTTGGGGTCTAAATAAAAGTGGCCTGACTCTAAAAGGTGTGGAATACCCACAACTTCAATTCAGTTGGAGCTAATGGGTACTTAGCAATTCTGAAAACCAGGCCACTTATATCTAGGTTCCTAAATGTGAATCTGGAAACTGAACTTCAGGCACTATGCTTTGAAAATGTTGGTCTCACCAAAAGAATTGAACACACACAACTTTCCTCTGCTTCCCCACATCAGCTATCAACATGGTATGCTCATGCCTGCATTCCTTCCGCAGGAAAAATTCCCACCAAAATCAAATTGTGTATCATACAACTAAGGACTCTGGCTTTGGCCCCTAAGTGTACAATATTCCATCTTTCGCCCATCCCACTACAAAGGACATATTTGCCAGATCTGTATACTCAGTTACTCCAAATCATCCCTTCCAATCTTTTTTTTTTAATTTCACTTTCTGCTCCAGGTCTGGCTTGTTGCCAGTAGGAATCCTGACCTGGCATTAAAAGGTTGAATTTACTGTCTTTGCTGGAAAGCAGAAGAAATTCACATCTGAGCTGTAAAATTCAGAATTCACAGCTGGGATCCTGATTCAAAGAAATCTGTTGCATATTTCCAAACCTGCATATGCAGCCTTTTGCTCCATGTAGTAATTAACACCTATAACATACCCAGCTCTCTCCTAGCAATCCTCAATCCCAGCAAACATGATTGCTACCATCTCGTATCCTAGCCAGACTGCTAAATGGAGAACAAGATTATGCCTGAGTAAGGAAAACAAAAGCTGGACTGGTCTCCTTCCATCACTGAGCACTGGTACTGCTGTCTCTCTAGTCTAGGCCATTATTATGTGGTGAGGTCAGTCCTGTTGCCAAGTGAACTTCCTGTATCAAGGGATGATCTATTCAGAAGATTATCTTGTTATGACGGCCTTGTTGCTGGATATCCTCTTTGCCGAGTAATCTCATCAATAGTCCTATGTGGATTTTGCAATCTTTGGGCATGATACAGCAGAAAACACCCATTGCCTTCCAGACTGCATTAGCCCTGGGATGCTTGCTCTGCGCTGGCCGATCTGTTTAGGGAAGGAGAGCCCAGGTATATGAGCATCCGACCTCAAATGCTCCATTTTACTGCTCAGGATTGTATTATTAGTCACAGGCCTAACAATTATTTTGAATTGGCAATTCAGCCAGAAAAAACAGCTGGCACCAGGTAGATTAAAATTAAAAAGCAGCACTTCATGATACCCTGAGGTGTGATACTGCAGAGTGCCAAAAGAGGCATGCAGGATCTGCTACCAAAAATACTTCCTTGGAATAGGGAGCAGGTTCCCCAGATGCTTTCCAGGAAGGTCAGCAGAATTCCCATGGACCTGCAGCTGTAAAGGCTTCCAAATCCCTCTGCCTTCAGAATCTAGATGGATTTAAATAATAAATCCCATATACAGTCCTCTGTGTACTGCAGTCACATTTTCCAGTGGACCCCCTCACACTTCTCTTCCTTGTTTCCAGAGGCAACAGGCCTCAGTCCATTTCTCAGCCTGAACAGCTCCCTCTAGAAACCACTAACAACTTACAACATTCTGGCTCTGTGATAGCTTCAGTCTCATAACAGGTGTCTGATCACAAAAATTTTAGACACTACCTACGACAAAAAATCCTAATTATTCCCCTGGCATTGATAACTAAGGAACCATTATCCATTTCTGCCGCAATGAACACATATTGCCTTTGAAATCAAACACAATTAATGATACTGAATTAGCCAGTATCTTACCAATGCAAAGCACTAGAAGATAACGGATAGAAAACAATCTTGCATTTGCCTGCAGAACAAACGACATGACCTTTCTCTAGACATCTATGACTGTATAAATGCCATTAAGGAAATCAAGTTTCTTGGGGTGGAGTGGGAGGTTTCCATCTTCCTTCCCCATGGCTTTGATGCTGTAGCAGTTTACAAAGAAAAATGAGTCTTAACAAACATACATACACACACCAGACAGACAGACAGAGACAGGATACCCTCCAACAGCACTGTCTAGTAATTGGCATGAGGTGGGGAGATAGTTGGTCAAGAAAGGGAAACCAAAGATTTGAACAGATGGGGAAGGAGAGCTTAGACGAATGAATGAGAATGAAAAGGGAAGCTTTGCATTGTTTCTAATTCCCCACCCGCTTCCCTCTCCCAGCTACCCCTACACACACACACACACACACACACACACAGGCATCCCTCGGCAGTTCTGTGATTAATGCAGAAAGTTGTGGTTCTCGTTCACTTAGGATGCTGGAGAATAACAGGCTCCTGTTTTTAATATCTGTACCTCACATGATTAATAACTTCTTAAGCACTCGAAAAAATTCTTACTGCTTTTCACATCAATCACAGAGCGGTTGTTACTTTTCCCCAGCCCAATGTGGTGCAAGAAAATTGTTTAACTGGTTTTCATAATCCTCTCAACAGTGGAGCAGTCAGTGCTCTGCTCTAGTGAGCAATATTCTGGAGCCAAGGTCTCTGGGTCTGGTCATAAAATGCGGCTTCTTATCGCTGATTGAAACTACTGAGAGGAAAGGAATGAGACCTCTCTTGCTGAGAGCACATATGGGAAAGCAGCTCGTTTGCATTTGGCTCAAAGAAGTCGAAGAAGAAGCTGAAGGGCAGAACCTAAATGAGAAGGAAATTCCCCCAAATTAAAAGTTATTTCCCGTCTCTTCTTAATAGAAATGCTGTGTATTACTCATTTATAATAGTGACTGTAAGGAATTTAATTGTGCACAGCAAAATACCATAAACCTCCTCTGCTCAAGAGCTGTGCTCTACCCACATATCCCCCTCCCAATGCTTCAGATTAAGGATCAAGGACACAATTAAGTCCCAGCCATAATAAGGATGCCATGCATGAGGAACTCAGATCTGAATGTTGGGAGACACCCCTAGCACTGGGTAGGCGTGGAGGGAAGAGCTGGTGTATCATATAATTATTATTATTTATTCGGTAGGCATCAGCAGTTGCCCTACCCATCCCATAGAACACCCTAATTAAGATGCTGCTTAGCACACAGCAAAAAGAACTTGCCATACAAATTAATGGGACTTCTCTCTGCCACCATTACAAAGTTCCCAAATAAAAGAAACCAAAAATGGAGAGGGAGAGGTGTTGGGAACCCTGCAATGGCATTTTCACTCCACAGATAATGCCAATTATTCTGCAATTACAAGGACCCTGTAATAGGAATCAAGCCCATGTAGTTACCACTTCAAACACAAGCCTAATCCTGGAGTGCAACAGAGGTTTAAGCTTAATATAAAACTTTTAAAGCCAGCTACTGTATTACTTTGCCTGAAAAGTGATGGTCTCACAGACCCCTGAGCGAGAGGGAGCAGAGTCTGAAAGGACTGCTGTCAGGCATCAGCAAATCCTTCTCTGTATTCATGGAGGGAGGATCAAGTCAGGAGAAGCCTCAGTTTGCTTGTCATGCTTCTCTTAGTAGACAGCAGTTCTCACACTGCCCTGCCTGCCCACAGCTAACCTGTGCAAGTTCCTAAGGGACCCAGAAACTGATGTGCACTCCTAAATGAGAAACCACTTCAGCTCTCAATGGAGAGACTAATGAGAGATGGTGGGGCATGATGTGGGGGGAGATGGAGAAATATATACTTTGTCCAATCTCTCCCACAGATTGGGGTGGGTCTGTCTCCCCGGTCTCAAAGTGTTGCAGTGCTAGACTGAATAGGGAGTGACTCTCTTCAGAGTTAGCCCTATGAACGATAATTTAAATCCTTTCACCTCAAACTGAAAACCAATCAAGAAGATCTGGAAGAACTTCAAAGGATTACACTACCCCCACACTCATTATATCAAAAGTAAATGCTACTGAAGTTAATGGAGTTACATCAGCATGAAACTAACGTGAGAGGACAATCAGGTCCTCAGTCTGCGTATAAACCTACCAGCAACCTCACTGGGAGTTCTGCATCCAGAACAAGGACAGGCTTTGGCATCAGACACCTTCATTAGCAGCAACAATGGGAAGTTAAAACATTCTGAAGAGTTGGTGTTGAAACAGATCTGTTCTGATGATGCTGTGGCATTTATTTACCATACTATTTTTCCTTTCACTTCATAATTCTCATATACACAAACACAGCAGACACCTCCCACTTCACATGACCCATACTACCACTAGACAAAAAGAAAAGGAGGACTTGTGGCCCCTTAGAGACTAACAAATTTATTTGAGCATAAGCTTTTGTGAGCTACAGCTCACTTCATCGGATGCATGCAGTGGAAAATACAGTGGGGAGATTTATATACACAGAGAACATGAAACAATGGGTGTTACCATACACACTGTAAGGAGACTGATCAGGTAAGGTGAGCTATTACCAGCAGGAGAGCGGGGGCCGGGGGGAGAGAGGAACCTTTTGTAGTGACAGGCTCTCTGTCCCACCCAGTGTGGCTATACCATGTACAGTTTAGTTTATGAGTCTGCTACTGCCTCCCACAGTTCAGAACTAGTCCTTTAGCTCTGACAGGAGAGACTCATGCTTTCAGTCCCAAAAGTGCCAGTTTCAATCTCTGCAGAAGACCCAGCCAGCAATAAAGATGTAATAACCAAGTGAAGTAGTATGGACTCATGCGGCTAGGACTTTGTTACTTTTACAAACGAACTACAGTATAGTTACTTGTCTAGCATGAAACGTGAAAAAAATAATCAACACGAAACTGCACTTGTAAAAAGAAATGTAAAGGAAATTCTATTACTAGGGCCCTCCTAAATTCGTGGCCATGAAATACGTATCATGGACCATGAAATCTGGTCTTTTGTGTGCATTTATCCTATACTATACAGATTTCACGGGGGAGCATTTCTCAAATTGGGGGTCCTGACCCAAAATGGAGTTGATGGGGAGTCGCCGCAACATTATTTTAGGGGGGTTGCGGTATTGCTACCCTTACTTCTGCGCTGCCTTCAGAGCTGGGTAGCTGGAGAGCAGTGGCTGTAGGCCGGGCAGCGCAAAAGTAAAGGTGGCAATACCATATATGGCACCCTTACTTCTGTGCTGCTGCCTTGAGAATGGAGCAGCCAGAGAGTGGAGGCTGTTGACTGAGGGCCCAGCTCTGCAGACAGCGACGCAGAAGTAAGGGTGGCAAATACCATACCAGGCCATCTTTACTTCTGCGCTGCTGCTGGCGGTGGCTCTGCCTTCAGAGCTGGGCTCCCGGCCAGCAGACGCCGCTCTCCAGTTGCCCAGTTCTGAAGGCAGCGCCGCAACCAGCAGCAGCACAGAAGTAATGGTAGCAGTACCGCAACCCCCCCTAAAATAACATTGTGACCTCCCCCACAACTCCTTATTGGGTCAGGACCCCTACAATTACAACACTGTGAAATTTCAAGTTTAAATAACTGAAATCATGAAACTTATGATTTTTTAAATTGTAATTAATATATACTATATAGTTTTGCATGGTATCTTTGTGACAAAGGATAATTTTTAAAATTTGCTGATTAAAAAGCAACTGCAATCTGCACTGGATTCTTCATCATTAATACTAATCAATAAGGTTCTGTAAAACATCAGAGACATTCAACAGCACTTTGAGGAAGATCAAAATATGGAACTATTAATGTGGGGAAGCAACCAACTTTGATTTTTCTGGCATTTCTGCTTATTGCATTCATTGCTCAACATTCTGAAGAGCAGCCTCTGACATGTATCAGTACAATCAGTGGTAAGTTAAATACTAGATTCACTGAATATAACTGTCAAGTCATGAGCACAGCCCATTTTTCTTCCCTGACCATACTTAGAGATGTGCCACTGTGGTGTCTCTTCAGAGCTCACGCGAGAGGAGCCGTGTTGGCCTTCTCACACCGTCAATTGTCTACAACAGTGGTTCTCAACCCGTGGTCCAATCAGCACACAGCTGCGGCCCATGTAGATGTACAGGTAGTATATATCGTGTGTGAACATGGCCCACATAACACACAGAGAGCTACATACGTGGCCCACAATGGTAAATAGGTTGAGAACCACTGATCTACCAAGACCGGTCACTGTGTGAACCAGTTGCATAGGCAGGCAGCTGGAAGTGAAAACTCCTGGACCTGTGGCAGCAGCTTGCTACTTAACTGCCACAGAAGGATTTCCTTTCCTTGGTGATAATTCAAACCTATTTCCAAAGAGACTGCAGCAGTCCTATGTTACACCCAAGGGCCAAACATAAAAAGTGCTACACATACCAGGCCTGATCCAAAACTCACAGACATCAGTAGAAAGACTGCAATTGGACCAATGACTTTGGTTCAAGCTCATACTCTTTTGGGGAGTGTCAAGCACACCAGGATGAAGAAACTTACAGCAGAGCAGCACATTTTGGCAGCCCACCAATGACGCATAGTAGCCCACTTGTTTGCCTGATGTACAGGTTTCCAGCTAGAACAATATTTTGCCATATTTCTTTCTCTACCATGGGATTTAAAGCTGGCAGCACTGTAGGCTTTGAAATAAACTTTATGAAAAGCTGGTCTGCAGCCCTCTTTTGGCACGTCCACAGCTACTTGGTTCACTCACAGTACAAAATATTGCTGTGTTGCATGGAAGCCTGCTCTGCTGACTCTGTCACATTAAAAGCTGTGATGAGCCATTTCAAAATAAATCCTCAGAGCTAAAAGCTTGGGCTGCTCGCTTACCTCACTGCGATGGAAAGGTACTTGCTCCACGAACTCCTCCCTGCTTCAAAAGAGTTTCCTCTCATGGATTCCAACAAAAACACTTGAGATCCAGCTCCTTAGGTCTACAAATGGCTCAGGAAATCAGAGGGTGGCTAGATCGGTGTGTGTCTCTAGGACAGGGCTACTCTAACTCCCACACAAATGAGTTGCAAAGTGAGGAGGCAAGTCCCAAATCAGCATGCTGGATCACTGATTCTATTTTTATGCAAATCACATACATCGTGTATTTGCCAACAGTGCTAGAATCAGGACAGGGCTGTGCTCTGTGTATGTGAGCATGAACCAATTTAGTGTTAGTGCCAGAATGGTAGACTCAGACTGCAGTCCTTTGTTATGCACACAGCAAGCCAGGGCCAGGTGCTAATCTGGGGTGAATCAGAGCAGAATAATAATGTCAATAGAGCTATGCTGATTTGCACCAGATGAGGATCTGGCCCACAAAATGGACAGAAAAGGTACATGTTATCCCTTGCCACTCCACCAATATGAATCAATCTTCAGCGTGCGGCACAGGCAGCCAAGAAGGGAATAATGTATCCATGCCCATTCAATCTTTGGCCTTTTAGCCAAAATTATTAACCAAGTTACCTATTAGTACTGCTGGTGAAGGCTTGTTTATGCAGTGTGGACACCCGTCCAGTGGGAACTGGCCTGATAAACTTGGAGCCACAGCGCCAGATTCTCAGCTAGTGTAAATGGGTGTAACACCATCTGGCACCGCAAGCTGATGGTACCACCCATAATAATAAGTCAAATTAAGCAAAAGTGGACTTCCTCCTCACCTTACATCCTATTTGCTCACACACATCTAGCTCCAGCAGCAGTCCTGGGACAACAGTGTTGTATATTTACTCACTGACAAAGACATTCCATATAAGATTTGCTACTAACTTCTTAGTTATACGTGGAATTAATTCCTAGTGACAATTTTTCAATTTAATTTAGCTAGCTGATTGAGACTTGAAGTCATTTCAGCTGGGCAACAGCATGTCACTAAACTTAACAGTCCCCTCCTCTTTCTCCAACCATGATGGCCAACTTTTTTCTAACCCAAGCCCATTCCCATATTAAAACTGCAGGGGCCTGTCAGCAGCACAACGGATTTTTTTTCTAGAAAAGACAACCCCATTGCTGTGTATTGACTGGCAGCTGTTCTCCACCACAGAAGTGCTGTAAGCATATATTTTTTGATAACTCGAGTCTATATAGAGTATTATACATTACATATTACAAGATAATATTAACAATATAAATTGCTTTAATATTATATATAACATAGGATATAAATATATATTAACCTTATTCTATCTTGTATTATTACAGGACATAATAATATTGGATATAATGATACTAATATTATATTGCTTTGTAGGTAACTGGCCCCCATCTCTGTAAGAGAGGAACTATAGCTCACACTCAACAGGCTGCAATCTCAGCCCCAGCCAGTAAAATTTTTCTAAACAAGCAAATAAGGAACAACTCTTTCTTTACAAACTAAAGGAGCAGGTTTTCTATTTTCTTCTTCTTCTTCTTCAAATAGGTTTTGCTTGTTCAGTCCTACATTCTGCAGTCAAGCAAAAGACCATCCACTGGCAGTTCAGAGCAGTGGTGGAGGATGAACTACCACCACTCTACAATATTTCTAGGTGAAACTTCCTAAAGGTGGGATTCATAGATTCCAAGACCAGTAGGGACCATTACAACCATCAAGTGTGACCTCTTGCATAACACATGCCATAGAACCCAAAATACCAAGTTTCCTGCCTCCTAGTTTGGTATCTCCTTTGAATGAAGCACAGAGGGGCAAAGAGACATGTACAAGGCCAGAGAGTCACTGCTAGAGGTGAGAATATAAGCCAGGAGGCTCAACTCCCCGCTGTAATCACTAGCCCATATTTCCCTCACATTAAGGACCCCATAGGGCATCAGCAGGATTTGAAACTTCGACCTTCAGGCTTCGATCCCTAAATGTACAGAAGTTACCAAAGTCCTATTAAAGTATTCAATCCTCTCACAAGGGAAGTAGTGGAAGCCCCATTGTTTGAGTCATTTGATTGGGCAAAGATCTAAAAAATATAAATTTAGAGAACACTTCTACACTGGCAGGGGATAGACAAGGTTATTGAGTGGTGTTTTCCCTCTCTAGCTTATTTGATCCTGTGATTCAAGTCCACAGGCCTTCCACCTCTTTGAGAAGAAAGACACACAACAAAGTTGCTTGTTTATGGAAAGGGAAAGTCACTTGGTATGCAAAGTAATTACAAGAGATTATCTTTCTCTTGCAGAATCTATGAGGACATCCTGATTTTTTCCCCAGGGAAAAATTCCCCGGGATTTTATTCCCACTAGGGGATAATTTAACCATATGGATACATGATGTTAATAAGGCTAGACTCTTCCTACCCCCTAAGAAAGATGAAGAAAGACGACGAAAATCCAGATATCGCTAATTGGAAATAGGAAATGGGAAAATGCAAATAGGAAAGGATCTGGAACCTTATCCTCCCAGTCTAAATCACCACCAAGAATGTTCTGTTGAGTGCTAATTTTACTGGCTGCCAAGATGACCACTTTAAAGACAGAGCAATAATGTTAGCCCAACTATTTATAACAACTGATTTATGACATGTTTAACAGATGTTATGGTAACTGAAGCCAAGGGCAATCTAAGGCACAGCAGCAGAGTGGTCCACAGACACGTACATCTGCAAGGAGATTTCTGGAGATCTGCACAATCCTGTTTTTAATTGTGGACATTTGGAATGCCCCTGGTTTCTTGATAGCTTGTTATTTTCACAATCATTAATTCTCCTAGTGGAGACTTTGTACCCCCCCGTTTCCAGAGAGCCCGATCTTTGCCAATTTTGAGGCCTGTTCTATATTAAGGCTGAGGCAGGCAAGGTCAGAAGCCATGAATTCCCTCCAGCACACATCCAAGAGGTCTTCTCTACCCAGATTTTGTTGGTTCAAATGCATAAAGCTGGCAGACTGGTATGGACTCCGGCTTACGGAGCTGATGGCCTTCTTGCTCAAAAGGTCTGGCCAATATCAATAAATTTGACCCCCTGTGCCCACCAGGTCAGCCCTGCTGGCAGGGTTGAACCAACATCCACCCACTCATCACGCACCTGCTCAGGGAATTGTGGGAAACAGAAGGCTGACCAATAAAACACACAAAAGAGTTGTTAATAAAGCCAAATTGAAATTCTTTATTTGCTTGAATTCCAAAGAGTATTTTGTCCCTACTTTTTGCGCCATCTATTGAGACCTTATTATTTCCCCTCTGTAGATCCTCCATGCTCTAGATGAAATCTTGATTATCCCTCCAATTTTTTCCTTGACTGAACCAACCCCACTCTTAACAATGCTTATATACAAAGGAGACAAGTGCCTTATAAATACTTTAGATTACATTACAGGTTTTATATTGCAACCACTGGCCTTCATCTGAAAGGAAATGAAGAGAACTGCATTCAGAGTCCAACAATGTTACCACTTAACTAAACCACAAGGGGTTCAACCTATTGAATGGCACAAGACATTCCAACAATCAGAAGCATTTCTTTTTTGATGAACAGTGTGGAACCGAGGCTTGATAAAGTATATCAGTCCTGAAAGCATTTCAGTCAGACTGCAATATACAGAATCCTATCAAATCATGTCCTTCTGATTACCCATCTCAAGAAACACTCCAGTTCAGAAACGAATGCTTTGTACCATTTGAAAGCTGGGATCCCAAACTTTCAGAAAGTATAAAATCTCATTTTTAGCTCTACAACTCTTGAGACAGTGGCTGCTAAATTCTTGTCATAAAGGAAACCGGGAAAACAGTCAAGAATGAGAATGATGTGAATTTATGGGCCAGTGTCAGACAGTCTGCCAAGGCTACAAACAAACATGAAAAAAACACCACTCATCTATCCAAAGATACAGTCTAAAGCATTTATTTGTAGTCCTGGTAATTCATAAAATATCAGATCTTAAAACCATCACTATTTCCTCAGACTAGTCATGATTTTTCGGTCACCAGTTCAGGAATTAATATAGCAAATTTCCGCCCTCTGACCAGCATAATTCTAATACACCACCTCCATCTAACAATATCAAAGTGAAACATCTATTGAGCTTCAGGACATCCTGACCCATGAGACAACAATGAAATTACTATTATGCCCATTTTAGAGAAGGGTGACTAAGACAGAGAGACATTAAATGGTGTGCCCTTAGTCAGCATCAAGATGTCGTCGGCTTTGGACTTAGAACCCACATTTTGGGACGCCTAGTCCCCAGATCTAGCCACAAGACACCTCCGTCTCCACAGTTTTTGAACCCTGTAGTTTGGTCTTCCACTAGTGAAGACTGAATTCTTGACTTATGCAACATTCCCACTTTCAGAGAACATGGGAATAAAAGGGCTGGTCCAAGACCAGTTCCTAGACATCCTACATGGAAGAACATACTGCTAGTCCATGGCAACAGCAGAAGGGGATTAGGTATTCCTCCTTCAGCGTGAAACCAGCATAATGAGGGGAATAGGCCCTTTTGTTCCTGTATTTGCTGTTTAAAAAAAAAAGTGATCTAAAATGTGAGATCTTTTTAAAAAGTCATATTCTCTCTCATTTTATGGCAAACAAGTCCTTTTATAGAACACAGATCACTTGCCAAACTCCAGGGAGCTTTTTCAAAGGTGAAAAATTAATGTGGGACTTGTTTTATTATTATTTTTTAAAAGATCACAGAGAGTCACAGTTTCTACTTTGATCAGTGGAGTCCATGACACTACGCCCCATATTTTTCAGAGATATTATTATGATATGATTATGGCATAATTATGATGTACTTTGTGCAAGATAAGTAATAGGAGATGTTATTGAAAAGGTTATAAAGTATTGAATATGATTATCCTACTTGTGTGCATGGGCCCGATTCTGGTCTCCAATTGGCATAAATAGCTGAGAGGAGAATCAGACCTCAAGGAGTTTTGTTTTTTAAAGGAGAAGGGAGAGCATTTGTTCCATGAGCATAATTGAGACACATTTTCCTCTTACACTTCTTTTACACATGTGAAATTAAACTGAAATCAGCAAATTATTTCCTCTTTTACAGGCACAAGACAGCAAAATCAGTCTTAACTATCCCTAGCTATAAAGGCCCTGACTCCAGTTTTATGCCATTGTCACCCCCACTGAAATCACTGGGGTTGTAGTGGGGTAGTAACAGCACTGAATCAGGCCCAAGTTTACCATGGGATGGTTCAACTTTTGTTTATTTGTTTAAAGATTAAGGAGCTGATCCTCATCTGTTATAAATTGACACAGCCACTCCACTAATTGCAATGGAGCTACGCAGATTTACACCAGATGAGAATCTAACCCTGAGAGTTCCATTACAGTTATTGAGCCAAATCCAAGTCCAGATATTAGCAGGCACATGTTCACTGAACAGCGTTCTACCTGCTTATGCTAGGGCTGAATCTGGGCCATCTATATTGTGACTGAAACCTTACAATGAAGTCCTGTAACACTTTGTGTTAAAACTCTTGCACTAGATTCTGATTTCTGTTGCACTGGTGTGAAGTCTGCATACTTCCATGGAGCTACACTGCCTTTACACCAAGGTAACTAAGATTAGAATCTGACCTATTTTACTCACTTTAATACGCTGTACAATTGATTCAGCCCAGCATACTTAGCTAATCTCTCTCACCATATGCTCCTAGCCATGTATTAAGATTTGAATCAGCTGGTTACTTCATCTGCCCTAGTTATAATCTTGTGTCAATGAGAGCCAGAGTTTTCTGTCACTACGCCCTCTCAATTATACAAGGGGCATCGTACCACCATTCATACTGCTCCCTTTGTGTCGACATTTCAAATGAAAGTAAAGAAATGTATTTGCTGCTGCTCTGAACTGTGCTTAACTACTGACAAATGTGCAGTGTTTCATCAGACTGGGTCCTGGGACCCTTTTGGGAAGGATGCTATGTCAGTGGAATTTGTTGCTGTCCCTCTAAGATAAACTTCACTTACTTTTTATTACTTAAAAGTTCAGATTGATATTCCCATCAGTTTAACTCCGCATAGTCTCCATAGCAATAATAAGGCAGCTTCCTCACAGTTTGAAGAAAAATTGTAACAAGTCTTTCTAGCTTCAGAGCTGCAGAAAGACAGCATGTTTGGCCAGTACCCCACTGTCTACTAAGCATCTTTGGAATAATGGTTACTATCTTTATTTTCCCATTAGACAATAAAGCTGTCACCATCACCACTGAGGTACTGTAGCCATCCATTGCCCCTGATTTATGGCTTAGGGTTAGTTGTTGTAATAGGCTGCAATTTGTCTTTGAAGAATTTTAATCTACTAGTGGAGAAAAAACCTAAATCTTTGTTCTCTAGCTTCACTGCGGCATTTTGATTATTTCAGCTTTAAAGACCCTGCATATCTTAACAACAGGTGAGAAAAAAAAGAGAGGGAATAAGGTAAACCAGTGTCCAAACCTCATCCTTCACCTGCAGGACACTAACAGTGCGCTGCATAATAAATAATAATGCTCAAAACCCAGATCTTATGCTTTTCATCAGTGGATCTCAAAGCACTTTACAAAGGAGGTCGGTATCATGAGTGGAGAAACTGAGGTACAGAGAGGTGAAGTGTCTTGTAAGCCTGGAGTAGAAACCCTTGAGCCCCAGTCCAATGTGCTGTACACTTTACCACATTGCTTCCATATGACCACCTCCTAATGGAGGAAAACTAGAATCAGCAGCAGCAATAACAGGTATACCAGACTGGCCATAGGAGCTTTAAGTACTGTAATCATCAGACCCCTGATATCTAGATGACTAAGCCAACCCATTACTACCTGAAGAACAGCCTATCTTCCCGTATCTAAAACCTTTAGTAAGAACAAAAGGCCCTCTCCGAAATTAAATCTACACTTGGTCACTTTTCATTTCCAAGAGTGTTAGTGAGGTTTTTTTGCTGCTTAATTCAAACAGTTTCTTACCCAAGGATTTTGCGATTATTTTTAAGGTACTTCTGCTGTAAAAGCCGATTCCCCCACACTCCTGTAGCATTCCGTCCTCCAAACCATAATACACCTTATTGTCCAGTTCAGCAGCACGGCCAGGATAAAGAGTTTGGGAGCAAATGCCATTTCCAATCCCACGAGAGGGTTTTGTGTTTTGTGTCATGACTTGATGCATCACAGAACTTTACTGAGCTACAAGGATGGAAAGAATACTGCATTATGCTATATCTGAGTGACCTTTCAATAGCA
The DNA here is from genome assembly GCF_009764565.3 of Dermochelys coriacea. Lineage (NCBI taxonomy): Eukaryota > Metazoa > Chordata > Testudines > Dermochelyidae > Dermochelys > Dermochelys coriacea. Next base: position 117,483,478 of record NC_050072.1, read on the forward strand.
GAGAGCTATTTCAGGACTTACACAATTCAGAGATTCCTGCAGAGGGTAACTGTCCGGGGAATAACCTGAAACTACTACTATAAAGGATGCATCTTTGCATGAATCTTTTCTGATTGTTATAAAAACACAAGCTTTATTACATACAATATATATATTACTGGAGGAACTAGATGGGAAAGGGGAACTGATAATGGTCTATAGAGCCACTATTAAACCACAGAAAGAATGAGGAATACTTGTGGCACTTTTGAGACTAACAAATTTATTTGAGCATAAGCTTTTGTGGGCTAAAACCCACTTCATCGGATGCATGCAATGGAAAATACATTAGGAAGATATAGAGATAGATAGATATGTACACATGAAAAAACGGGTGTTGCCATATCCACTATAATGAGAGTGATCAGTTAAGGTGAGCTATTATCAGCAGGAGAAAAAAAAACCTTTTGTAGTGATCATCAGGATAGGCCATTTCCAACAGTAGACAAGAAGTTGTGAGTAATGGTAGGGAGAAAAATAAGCATGGGGAAATAGTTTTACTTTGTGTAATGACACATCCACTCCCAGTCTTTATTCAAGCCTAATTTAATGGTGTCCAGTTTGCAAATTCATTCCAATTCAGCAGTCTCTCGTTGGAGTCTGTTTTTGAAGGTTTTTTTTGTTGTAGTATTGCAACTTTTCGGTCTGTAATCAAGTGACCAGAGAGATTGAAGTGTTCTCCGACTGACTTTTGAATGTTATAATTCTTGATGTCTGATTTGTGTCCATTTATTTTTTTACATAGAGACTGTCCGGTTTGGCCAATGTACATGGCAGAGGGGCATTGCTGGCACATGATGGCATATATCACATTGGTAGATGTGCAGGTGAATGAGACTCTGACTCCGACTCCTCGTTCTTTCTGCTGATACAGACTAACATGGCTACCACTCTGAAACCTATTAAACCACAGGTTACCTGTTCAAATTTGACACAGGTCAGTAGCGGCTGAAAAAGTTATATCATTTCCATGGCATCTGGCCAGGCTTCAGTGACCAACATGCAGCAAGTTGATGGTGATTTTAGCTCCTAGCAGATGATCACTTGCACCAGCCACCTTTTACAGCAGTTTCCGGGGACAAGCCAAACACTGGATGGTCTCAGAGTTAACTAGAATCTCTCCCCTTAGAGACGCGGTGACAGTGTGAGAAAATTCACACCAACACTGCCCTGTGTTGAGGATGGAGGATTTCCCCCATTCAAACGGGTCAATCCAGTCCCCTCAGGAGCACCACACTCACAAAAAAAACAAAACACAAACAAAAAAAGAGGAAGGCTGCCTATTATGAGGAACAAATGATAACTGTATTACTCCTAATCCAGATCACAAAGCTGTCTTCCTTAAACACTAATACTTTTTCCCCCACAGTTGCCAGAGGCCAGGTACTGTAATCAGCACTACACCTCTGAGTTGCAGTGTCTCGTCTGTATCTTCACAATCTCATAATGTCTTATTGTTAATCACCTGCCCCATATAAGTTTGCAAAGTGATGGTGGTGGGGGGGAGAAGAATACCAGTGATATAATTTATGGCTCGTGTCCAATCATAGTAAGTAGGGTTTATGTATAAACAAAAAAGATTTTCAAACACAGGGAAGTAGAAATTTATTAACTGGGAAATATTAGTGGTTGCATTTTTATGCATAAATGTAAATAATAAACACTTTAAAGTATACAATCATTCGCAATTAGCTCTTTAAGAAAGAAAGACTCTATCTAACCATTTCCTTGAGCCAATTCTGCAACATGAAGTCAAATTTGAAGAAATCAGGCACAGCATTTTTTGCCTACATACAATTTCTGGAAAGACTTGCTTGGTACATGTACATATATGCATCTGATGCATATATGTCATGCATACCCCAAAATAAACGACACATACATACACACAACTAAATACATGCATCCAATGTGAAACAAATGCAAACATGGGAAATGGTCAACAACAACGTTAGTTGTTGCAGTTTGCCATGTTGCATTCTGTTCTAAAATCTGCTCTCACGAGACACTGCCTACAGCTTTTCTTTGGCCTTTTTAAATAGCCCTGAAATTTTATATCTGAGTATGTGTTACCTGGCAACGTGCTAAGAGATATTCATACCTCTTTTGCACCATGCAGGTCAAGATGTATTTGTTCATGCTAGTATTCTTGTTTTTTGTGTAAGCTCTGGCAATGTGTGCAGTGCTGTACAATACACTAAACAGAGACAGTTCCTGCCCCAAAGTGCATACAGCCGGCTAAAAGACAGCCACACAGAGAAAGAGAAGGTGTACTGGGAAATACAGAAGCGAAGGAACCATCTCTTAAATAGTCCTGATCTTTGATGCACATATATCATGTTAATACTGATTTACAAAATGTAATAACTTAAGAACTGGTTCCAAGGACAAAATGCTTTGTAATCAATAGATCTGGAAATATGTGTTAATCACTGAACAGTATGTTGACTGTAACAGAGTATTTTAAGCAAATCAAACCACTCCATACTCAGACAGAACTTCCATTGCGATCAATGGGAGTTTCATCAGAGTAACAAGCATCAGGTCACACGGGCAGAGGCAAGCCAAGATGATACCGTGCAGCAAGTTCTGCTCTACGGCCTTAGTGCCTGGTATTCAGCATCTCTCTTTGTAACGAAGATCCAAAAATTGCTTGAGAATATAGACAAGAAATTATTCCCCTTATCTTTCTCCTAGGTATCTAAGGGTTTTAGACAGTGGGAGCGTAAGAGAAGCTGCAAATCAGCTGCTGAAAACTCCCAGAGCTGGAGGCTTCAGAGAGAGGCGTTCAAATATACACCGAGTCTGCTGGGAGGCTAAAGGACGCCGCAAGAATCTCCCGAAACTCACGATCATATGGCATCCTATCAAGCAGCTCTGCTGTCACTGCACATCTTTCCAATGGACTGGAATAAAAAGAGGGATAGTAACTCAAGCCATGTTAGAAACCAAGCCCTACCACTGCATTCCATAAAGGACCAAACTTGAGACACTGACCTGTCAAAACAAAGCGAGAGAAAGGCAGGTTCTCAACTGGTGTGAAGTGGTGGAACTACACGAATGTAAATGAATTGAAAAATCTGGCCCAGAAGCTTACTTCCTGCTGTAGTTTTATTTTGTCTTTTTGCACAAACTCATTCTAATATCATGTACAATCGCAATAATCAGTGGTACAGCTGGTCAGAATTCATTGAAACATTTTTTAAATTAAAAATCTTTTGAAAAAAAAATTTTTTTTTATTTTTGGTTTTCAGGCAACTGCAACAAATATTTTAGTTTCTATCATAAATTTTCATGGTAAAAAACCCCAACATATCCCAGTGAGCTCTCATAGGTGCCCAAATACAGAAGAATTGGGTAACTAACATGTAAAATATTTTTATTTACTTCTTCTCACTTTTTAGTGAAGAAACAACTCAACCCCTGGCTGAAATCTAGTTTTTTGAAAAGAAAAGAAAAGAAAAGAAAAGAAAAGAAAAGAAAAGAAAAGAAAAGAAAAGAAAAGAAGGGGGGGATTGTTTGTGTCAAAGGGTTTAAAACCATTCTTTTTTCAAAATTTTACAGTAATTTTTTTTACACTGAAAATGCTAACAAAATTATTATTGAAAGTTTATTTACTAGAAATTTGATCTTCAGTAAATGCTTAGGTAACATTTTCAAAAAAAAATTCTATTTCACAAATTCCACCCCGAAAGGAAAATTGTTGCCAAATTTTCATGAATAATTTTCTTTTCAAAAGTGGTAATTTTTCAATGAAAAATTTCATTTGAAAAATTTCAAACCCATAGGATCCCAACTTGCTTGCTATTGCTCATGTGCATTTCCAATTGAAATAAACAGGAGTGGCACATGCACATTTCTGGGCATGAACATACACAGTACATTTATTTGATTTGTACTAAGTTGTTAACTACAGGGGAGCATTCGGGGAGCTCAATTTTGGGATGAACTAGGCCCTAGAGAACAGACCTGACAGTCAATTAAATATTCATTTTTCTCCTTGCCCTCCACCCAGTTTCAACAGCATTCAGTTAAATGAGCTCCTGGAATGCTCCCCTGTAGTTAACACCTATAAATTCCCATAGCTGGTAACCAAACTCAGAGGAGACTAAATCAATAAGATGTCTCATCCTGTTAACCATCTGTGCTTTACTTGCACAAAGTAAAGTTTCGGTTAACTTCTGTCCAGTGATTGTTGGTACCAATAAACGGAGACCTGATCAAAAAGCTTTAATATGTTTAATGTAAAAAACCAGACAAGTTTTAAAAAGAACAGTTCAGCCCAAGAGCTATAAAAACCTGCTATGCTGTATTAGAAAGAGAAAACACTATCTTAACTCAGCCACGTGAATGGCTAAGCGTAAGAGTCTAATCCAGCCTTCCTTACGCACCAGAACACTCATCGATTCCAATTCTAAGTAGTGCAGCATTATGCACTTGGTCCCCACATGAAGGGTAATTAAAGCCAGACTTTGTGACCCAAAGAAACTGGGGTAAGGGCTCTGAACTGCAGATTGAAGATTTCTCTCAGTTTCAGAATATCATGGCAGCCTGGAAATTTGTAGTAGGCTGATCCTGCCCCTGCTCAAGCCAATGTTGTTTCTCCATTAACCTCTATAGATGAATGTGAATGTGCAGCAGAGGGAAGAAAAACATTAGATTAATGCTTCAATTACCACTTGGAAGCAAGGTCAAAGGTGAGGGAGGGACAAAAACAAAAACACAACCACCACTCTGAGCAAGAAACCACTGAAGATCTGGGAGCAAACAGTATGGAAAAATGCTTTACTCCAAATATCCTAGGGAGAGGAGGAGAGGATGGGACATGTTTGGGATCTGATTAATCTGTTATAGGATAATGTCTATTATCTGTCAACAGTATATTACTTAATATCATACTTTTTAACAGGGGGCAAGGTGGTGGTAAAAATGCCAGACAATTAACTCATTAAACAGAAGCCTCAAAAGCATTAAAAAAAATGAGAAAGCCACCACAACTCCCCGAATACAATTAATACAACTGTCTCATGCAGAATAAATAAATTTAGAGTCATGAAAGAGCAACCATGGAGTCCACAAGAGACATTTAACAAACTCTATTCTGGCTTACAGTTCTGCACAAAGACAAGGAGAGATGGATCAATAACTTCACCTGGGCTCAAAGACATTTCTTGCAAATTTCTCTTGTGCTGGTGTTCTCTAACAAACTCTTATCCTCCACCAAAATCTCATCTCCAGTCTGGCACTTCCAACAAGCCAACATGAACCAGAGCAACTTATACCTCCTGTGCAGAATGGATGAGCAATTTCCTGTGCAGTGTCTAAATGGAAGGACAGACTTCAGATTCCCCATGGCCATTCTCAAACCTAGAGAGAAGGTGAATATCGTGGTGACAATCCATAAGATCTTGCATGAGACCTTCAATTTATTTAGCAAGAATTTTCATGCTGCCTGGAATACAAGGTGCATAGAGAAATTCCAAAATGGACTTCATTGGCTAATCGAGCAGGTGGAGACCAGTCTGGGTGCAGAGACACAGAAGGCAATAGACAACTCAGGAAATGAGGTCCTACAGAGCACTCTGAACATGAAGAAATACTTCCAAAGAATCAAAGATTTCCTAAAAGAGAAGCACTACAGCCACTGTTCCTGGGAACAGTCTTTCTGTTTATTGACCATCTCGTTTAAAAAAAACGTAGAAATTAAATGTAATTTTTCCCCCCTTGGATAGAAAGTAGCAATTTCCCGCTTAAAAAAATGTAAAAGGTTTAGGGGCACATTTTCAAAAATATCATATCCCCATAACTGGGGCTAGCTTTCCAAGAGTTCAGCGCCCATTTAGGCAGCTAAAATTAAATGGCCAGAATTTCAAAAGCCCTCAGCATGCAGCAGTTTGCACTCGCACTGCTCTCAGTGGGAGCTGAGCTCTTTTGAAAATTTGGCCCTAACAAATTTATCCTAAATATAGGTGGAGAGTTTTTAAAGAGTGCTCCTGGATTCTCTCCCAGAGCTGGGAAAATGTTTTTTGTCCATTTCACTGGGTGTATCGACTGTTTTATGGCTTTTCGTTATTGTTGCCTTTTATCATTACACTGATTTTGTTCTCTTAAGAAATATAGGGATTTCTTCATTAATAAAAAAGACGTCGTCTCAGGGGCACACATGTCTGAGTCGAGAGGACAATACACCTTCCTAAAGTTCTGGTTTGGGTTACCGAGATCTTAGCTAGGTCACATAAGAAGATCTGACACTGTACCAGAATTTTCTTAAACTGATCAATTAAAACATTGGAAGGGCACAACATATACAAACTAAGAAAAGCTCAAGACTATTAGCTGGCAGAGGTTCTGACCTAGAAGGTTAGTTTCCAGCTACAATCATCTACTTTCAAATGCACCCGTCACTGTAATCTCTAGGGTTGTTTTCTCCCTATTTACTACAGCACATTCAACAATTGGTACAGATTTTTAGATGCAATGGTTTACACCAATACAGAAGACTAACAAGGAAGTTTTTAATTTATACTGTGTTCATTTATGTGGTCAAGTTTACAAATAAAGACAATGGCAGTTTTAAACAGTTCATACATTGGCACTAATGTAATCAAACCTCTCCCACCCACCCCTTTTTTCTTACATAGATCAAACAAATAATTGTCTTCAAACATCCATCAGATTATTCGCCTCAGAGCCCATACACGGTATTCAAGAAAGGACTACATGGCTTTTAGAGCAGCTCAAGTTTTTCCTCTCTGACTATAACAAAAGATCTCTAAATATGCATAGTTCTGAAAGAAAATTAAAATCAGGCAGAGTTAAAAGTTTCCATGAATTTAAAGAATCTGGAGGGGAAAAAAAAAATCTAAAATCTTTTGCCAGTCAGCTTTAGAAGTGCTGTTATTATTTCACACCTGTGCAGAGCTGTGGAGATTTTCAGAGCAGCGTAGGAGTTTAGTCACTCATCTTCCCTTCACCTGAATGGAAAACGTGTACTGCTTTGAAAAAAATGTCAATCTTTAATTCTGGATTGAGAATGCCTATTAAGATGGGTGTCGCTTCTGTGAGCAGGACTATGCCTGCCTAGGTGTGACAGAATAACAGTGAGGAACCACATCTTAAAAGTAGCAACAAGATCAAAGGAAAATTTAGTATTACATGCACTGCAGTTTAAAACCTTTCAAGATTTAAATGATTAATTAAAAAGAAAAAAAACAATTTGACTACTGTTAAACAGCTCTATGATGTTATATCAGCAAACTTAAGTACATGAGCAATCCCATGAATGAGACTATTCATGTACTTAAAATTAGGCACGTGCTTAAGTACCTTACTGAACTGGAACCTATGTGCCTGAGGTTTCCTTGTGTATATTGTACCATACAAGATATATGCAGGTCATATCTATATATTTAGATATATGCTGGACATATCTAAACCTCTGTGCTTAGACTTTATGGTGGACATATATCTGTAGTTAGACTATGCAGGACAGCTGTATTTTTGCCTAAGAAAAGTAGGCAATATGCAAAGCACTTTGTAGAAACTACAGGGTACAACCCTGCCAAATTTATTTAGGCAGAACTCTCACTGAAGCCAATGGGTACTTTGGCTGTGCATGGACTGCACCACTGGGACCACAGACTGTTATTAGAGACTGTTAGATTAGATTTACTGTTTTGGAGAAATACTTCTGTGAGATTTAAAGCAGCTCTGCCTGCTACTCTGTTTTCTCTCCAAGTGTGACTTGTCTTTGTTGTGTCACTGCGTACAAGATATAGCTCTCATTCTGGCAATGAGACTCAAAAGCTGACTTAGGTTTATATTGGCACAAGAACTAAGAGTTTAGTTACACTACAGGTTTTTCCTGTTGAGTTAATGGATTGTCAGGTGTCTTGAGGTAACTACGAGTTCATAAAGGCTGGCGTGTCCTGGAACAAATGTTTGTGAAATGTCCACTTTGGCCTTTATAAACACGTTGGCTACCTTGAGTTATAAGGTTAAAAAAAATAGTGTAAACAAGACCCACGTTAAAGATCTCCTCTCTGGAACTCCGTGTTCATCCGCAATGGGGGCTTGGAGAGAGTTTAACTGCCTGAGATCGTGGCGTGTGTGTGGACTTCTCTTCTTTGAGGTTACACAGTGTAACTCTTAAACATTTATTTTTAAAGGAGCACCTTCAACTTAAATATCACATATTCTAGTAACAGTGTTTAACTCTACTGTTAAAAACAACATCTAAAAATTACCATAATTGAAGAATCAGAGAAACAACAATACTTCTCTGTTTATTCAGGGTGGTTTTTTTCCCTTTGTGTATTTGACAGCTGAGTGTTGACCACTTCATTGATTCCTACATCAGTCATTTCCCCTTATCGCTTGTGTGGCTTTTTCCACCCAGCAACATGGAAAGAAGGTCATTTATTTAAAAAAAAAAGGAAATTTTGAATGCAAAACCACAATTGGTCAGAGGAATCCAGCAGCTGAAACTTCTTTTAACAAGTTTTTTTTTCAAAAACTGACCACATTTCCAGATGACAGTATCCCTTCAACTATGACATGGCCTGTGCATTTTGCTGGATTATTAGATCAGAAAGAAAGACTAAAATAAGGTATTTTTATGAGAAAAAGTTATACATCTGGATTATTCACTATTAACATTTAGACCATTCTGTATCAGTCCATAATGAGAGACATTAATTTAATTATTTTGTTATTTCAAAGTGATCCAGGTATTGCATGAGATGGAGCAGATGGACCGCAACTTTCTCAGCACTTAGCGTTTGCGCGACCTTTATATCTGCTTATATTCCTTCAGCTATTTCACAGACCTCATTAGGACTTGGATACCATCACTCGTTTGTGAACACAACAAAACAAGTTAATAAAAGGTTTTGCTATTTTTTAAAAATCTACTACAGTAGAGAGTGATGCATTTTAAGGCAAGAGGGGACCATTATGACGAGCTAGTCTAACCTCCTGCTTTAACTGGTCCACAGAATTTCACTCACTGATTCCAGCATTAAGACCCATAACTTGTGGTTGAGCTAGAGCAAATCTTTTAGAGAGACATCCAATCCTCATTTTAAAACTTTTAGGTGATGGAGAATTCACTACCTCTCCAAGTAAATTATTCCAATAGTTAATTGCCCTCCTTGTTAAAAAATGTGCACCTTATTTCTAGTGTGAATTTCAGTTTCTAGCCATTGGATCCTGTTATTCCTTTGTGTGTTAGATTAAAGTCCTCTGTTACCAGGAGGACAAGTTCTACCCCGCACTATAATTATGCTGGTGATTTTTACCAAGGTGTGACCAGGCTAGAGATGTATTTGAAACATTCTGTTTATTGCTACCCTGGGCCTGTGTTCATAATCCTGGGCGAAAATGACCCACACTGTACACCCAGGTGTCAAGTACACTTCCCAACACCAGCGGATTCTTTATGCCCCACTCAGAGGAAAGGCAGGTGGTCACCAGGGTTGGACAGCTGTGAACTGCAGTCAGGACTCCACAGGAGCCATGCCAGCAGAAGCTGCTCCACGCATGGCAGCTGTCCTACCCTTCTCCCAACTAGGCACTAGGCCACTTCTAGACTCTGCCGGCTCCTTGCACAGCACCTACCCCCGGCAGTCTCACTTCAGCAGCTCTGTGCCTGGGGCTCTATTAATACTAATAAGAGCTACCATAGGCTTGGTTAGTAACCAGAGCAGTTAACAGGAACAGCAGCACCTTTGTTCAAGTGTCATCTAAGAGTGGGTAAAATTATCTTAAAATTCAAGAACCAATTTAAGAAGCATTTGTGAATTATGAAAAAAATGAGAAACTGAAATGTTTGTACAGTGCTTTTCACAATGGAGCCCTGATCTTGGGTGCTACCCTCATACAAATAATCATTATCTGATTAGGAAAGTTTTCCCCAAGTCAGGCCAGCTACTATTGGCTGGTTTATAACCAAAACCGATCACTGCTTTCTGCATTGGGCCATAGAATTCAGGGTTAAACACTGATTATTCATATCTCAGCTACTGATCCAGCTCCAAAAAGCCTGCAAATCTGGCTCATCACACTATGATTCACAAGGAAGATTTTAATCCCTTATTTCATCACTCAGTAAAAATCATTCTTCATGAAAGAGAGATCATTTAAAACACCACTCGGAGAAGGAGTCTGTCTCCAAACGAGTGAGACTTGGCAGGTTGTCTGTACTACGCTGAAGCAGTAAAGGCAGCCCTGGTAGTAAGTATTGTGCAATTTCAAGTTGTAAGGAGTTGTGCCTGAAAGCTGCCAAGGAGGGGTGACAAGTAGGTCACAAATCCCCAGGCTTGGGGGCTCCCTTCCCCTTAGTCAGTGTCAGCACAAAAGTATGAGAGCAGCTATAATAGGAGTTCATTCCTTTGAGACTCCCGCCTTGCAATTTCAGACCCATCCATAGAGAGGGCTGGGAGCAAACCACCAACCAGTGCTAAGCATGGAAGGGAAAAAAATCTGGATCGCTTTGCTAGCTATCCTCCTCCTGGTTCCCTTATTCCACTCTGCCTTCCTGTACATTCTGCCCTGGAGTGGAACCAGACACTCCCCTTTGCACATGGCTGGAACAACAGGATCAGATGCACACACTTGTTGACCGCTTTTATTTTCATCTTCATTCACTTTCAGAGGCATCGATCAAAACCCCACGAGCCATGCACCCCGTTGATTCCCCAGTCCCCTGAAGGCAATAAAGTGGCAGCCACTTCCCCTAAGGGAAGCCAAGCAAACTCCCACAGGCGCTGAAGGAAGGAGTCATGATCATCCACCAGCACAAAAGACCTGCCCTGCTGAGCAGCACGGCAAGAAAAAGTCCCAGGGCATCCAAGGAGCAGGGAAACATGCTTTGCCACGGGCTTACCGCCCTCCGTATGATGTACTATTATACCTGCCTTGGGTTCCAATTATTTCCCTTTTGCCATTTCAAACCTTTCGCTCCCAATCTCCAGCGCAGCCTCCCAGCCTCTGATGCAAACAAAAGCCCAGGCGTTGTTTTGTCCTGGTGGGTATTTCCCCTCCTCCTCACTTCTTTTTAAAAAAAAAAAAAAAAAAAAAAAACTACGAACGCCAGAGACTTTAAAGGACAGCCAGGACCCGGCCTGCTTGGATGGGGTAAAGATTTGCCGTTTAATAGTTTCGTTAGCCTGGGTTGCTGGAGCAAAAGGGGAAACATCAAAGCAAACGAGCCACGCGACTTTTTTTTTTTTTTTTAAATTCTCTTTCGCTGCCTTGAAGGGAGGGGCTGCGACTCCAGCTGTTTGACGGTGGTCGCCCAGCTTCCGTGTCCCCCACCCCAAGAGAAATCAGGGTTTAGTTGGCATGGAGCTGGCGGGGGGAGGGGGGGGAGGTCTCTTTCAATACAGGGTGGGGCTAAAGAAATCAAGCGCAATCTCCCCGTTACTTTCCTCTTTTACACACAAGAACCCCCCTCCAGGCACCCTATGGCCCCCGCAGCCCGTCCATTACTGGACACACTTCGGCAGCCTTGCGGCTTCCCCCGCCAGGGCCGGCCCCGCGGGAAGAGCGGAGCAGCGGGGAGCCGGGCTGCAGGGATCCCGGCCGCCCAAGGCAGCGCGTTTCGTCCCTCACGCAGCAGGGCCCTTTCGGGAGGGCCGGTTAACCGAGGAGGGGGAATTGGCGCCACCCACAGCGGCCCCCGGGACGGGAAACGCCACCGCACGCTCGGAAGAACCCCCCCCCCCCCTCCCGCTCTTCTGTCACCTTCTGCCACATTGTTGCACCGCAATTCAAAGGGGGGGGGGGGTCCCCTGTCTGTCCTTCCCTCCCCCAGGCGCGGCTGATGCCAGGTGGGGGTGCGAGGGTCCAGGGGAGACGCCCCAGCGGGATGAGCGCCGCACGCGGGGGTGTTGGTTGGTTGGGTTTTTTTTTTTTTACCTTCAAGCCCTGAGCCCGCCGGGCTCCGCCCGCTGCCTCCCGCTCCCCGGCTGCTTCCTCGCGGGGCGCAGAGATCCGGGCTCCCCCCCCCCCCCCCGGCCACGCGCGCGCCGCGCCGCGCCGGCCCCCGGGAAAGCCCCGAGCCGCGAGACGAGCCCCCGCCCGGGACCTGGGCGCCCGCCTGGCGCGGCCCGACACCCCCCCCCCGCCGCCCCCTGGCGGTCACCGCGCGGCGCTGCAGCCCCTGCCCAGCGGGCCGGGGAGCGGCGCCAAAGTTTTCAGACTGCGCGAAAAGGAGGCGCAGAAGCAGAAGCCGGGGGGGGGGGGGGGTTCATCTCTGAGCAGAGGTGCGGGCAGACGCGTTATACTAGGGGGCGCGGAAAGCAGAAGCTACGCACGGCCCGGGGAGGGGGGGGGGGTTACTGCCGCACCCCGCGTTGCACCCTTACCTCCAGCCCATGCCCCTCGAGGAACAGAGTCGCCCTCCTGGCTCAAAGAGTGGCGCCACAGAGTCACCCTCCTGGGGTCCAGCTACTCCAGTGCCCAAAGACACCCCAGAGGGCAGGCATGGGAGCCCCGGACTCCCTGGAGACCCCGGCTTAGCAGGCTGGTCTCAGCGGAGCGCTCACAGAGCCCTGGAACAGACCCAGGCAGCCAGCAACGCCCTCGCTTCCTCCCTCTCACATACAGCCCTCGTCCTTCTCGGGCAGGAGACTTGCACGGATTGTAAGCGGAGGATTGATCCTCCTGGACCAGGCTGAGACCCCCCGTAATCTCAAAGGCAAGAGTGGCTCTTGGGCGCACGCAGCTCCCCCGTGCTTGCGCTCCTAACCACGCCAGGCATGTGGGACAATCCCAAGCCCTGGTTGCTGACCAACAGAGTCTCTCTCCTTTCCACAATAATTTCCCTCAATCTGGCGCGGCGGCTTATCACGTTTCTTTTACCACCTGGTTTGTTTTACTTCCCCCCGCACAAAGAACAGCCCACACTGGGGCACGCAGGGAAGAATTTTTGACATGGAACAAAACATTTTCTACTGGGGATCCTGCTCCCCAACTGCAAAACAAGCAAGGTCAGATTTATTTTTTTTTAAAAACCTGAATAATCATGAACAAGGCTTAGTAAGAAATTTATCTGCAGGGGGTGACTTAGGCAGCAAACACATGACTTCTTTGAAACTAAAGACCTAACAGGCAGCAAAAAACCTCTAACCATGAAAGTCTTTTACAGAGACCAAGCCTTGGGTTTACACACACACAAATGGTACTATTTTAAACCATATTAGAACCTCCTCCTCTAGCATGGATGCTTTTATACCAGTATAAAAGTGCTCCTACCACCTTAGCTTATTCCTATAAATCTTAATTTGAGTCAAATAGAACTGAAATAAAACTAGTGTTTCATTTCAAATCATTTTGGTGGAAACAAAAACCTGGAAAATTTCATACTATATAGAAAATGGCTTTCAAAAAGCCATTTTTTGTCACAAACACCCTCTTCAGCGGGCTCTGACCTTGCAGGATTGGGTCCTTAGCACTCATGGAAGGTGTTAGAGTGACTGCCATTGGAATTGAAATGCCTTATTTATCCACAGAACAGATACAGCATAGGCAGGAGCAGGCAAGCATCTCGAAATGTTCCTCTGGGGCACCTAATTTCCTCACATGGGAGAAATCACTACTAGGAGAGAAAAAGAGTGAGAAAGTCCAGTTGCTATTGCCATTCAACCCTTGGTTTCCCTGTTAAAGCAACCATCAATAGAACTAATGCTTATTGTAATTTTAGTATTGGGACATGTTCCATTAGAAACTGTGCTGAGACCATTCATTGCTATCCTGTAGATGTCCAAACAGATGTTAATGGTAAAAACTTCCACTCTCCACCAGCATTATCCTGGTTTAAATCACTAATTTAGGCACCTTTGAAAATTTTAGCCTTAGAGGCTGTGTATCTAATCAGCAATCTCTTGATTCAATCAGCACCATTTTTTACTCTGGTTATTATATTCCCAGTCCATGCAGGGTCTCATCTTTCCAGGTGCAAAACGGCCCCTAAAGCCAACAGGTGTGCATGAAGCAAGTTTGCAGGATCAAGTTCATTAATCAGTAAAATAGAAATCGTGCATGCACAAAAGTTACAAGCTAAGGGGTTACTACAGTTGTTTTGTTTTTGAGAGAACTATTTCCTCAGGTATTTGAAGACAAAGGTTTAAGGAATTATTGGGATACACCCATGCCAGAAGTCACCTGTATATTGCTCACCCAAAATCAGATCCTAGAGTGGTTTTCAACAATCATTATAAAAAAATTGAACCACCTACTCGGGCACTTGCACATTACCCATGTTATCCAAAGCCAGTTCAAGAACCCTTGTCACCTAGACACAAATGATGAGGGATGATCTAAAAATGCATCAGGTTAGATTGATAGAAACAATCTTGAAAACCATGTTATGATCTGAAGATTTGCTAGGGCAGATGGGGCCTTTGAACACAAGATTGTCTGCTTTGTACTTCACAGACATTCAACTATATCAAGAAACTGATATCAAGAAGTTATTTTTGGTATCAGACTGGAGCCAACAGAACACAGACTGTAGACACAATTCTTCTCCTCAACTTCAATCCATGACCACTTTGTTCTTGTGGTAGTAATCACAAATAGCTGCTAGTGGTGAGCATCTATCTGTTCACTTCACACTCTTTCGAAGTGTCTTACAATACTTCAAGGGGATCTCACTTTCTGAGGTAGAAGGAGTATATGTATCATAGCTTTCTACTGACTGGAATAGATGTGCAGATCTTACCTGCTCTGATTTAACAATGCCCTGGACTGGCTGGGCTCATAGAGCTGCTCCTTTAGCTCATGCAAGAGAGGCCAGTGTCAAAAATCACAGCGTAAAGTTCATTTACTTCTGGGGAGTTACATCAGGGATTGCTGTATTATATTCCCTGTTCTGTATGTATGGGGTTAGCTGTGATATGTGTCTCTTGTCCAGTGTGTGGGTCTCTCTCTCTTGCTCTCCACCTTAAAATTGCATTTTAAAATACGGAGCTGAAATGATTGATTGGCATGTCATATTGGTGTTTTGTCAGTAGTAGTTCACGGGGAAATGGAATGTCATTCACGGCAGCATTGAATTGATGGAAATTACTGTTCAGTTCCCAATGGGGAAAAGTGCTGAAAATAATTCCTCCTTTGAAAACAAAATTCTGAGTTTGCTTTTTCTCCAACTGTTTCCAGTAAATGTCACTTCCTAATATTGGAAGGGACTGTGTTAAGTTTGCAGTGAAAGATAATTTTGCAAGATGTGCTAATGATATTTCCAGTCTCTTACATTAAAACCTAGAGACTTCCTCCCTTGCTCAGGCGGATAGTCTCGGTGCCACCATCACCAAAAAGAGACATAAAACACCATCAACACCACAAGGATAGCCATCTTTTGTCATGCAGTTCCTTCCTCCATCACTTGAGGGTGCAAGTGAGGTGCCCAATTAGGGGTGCAAGTCTAGGCAAACACGATGTTCTTCCAGACTCTGCACTCTCCAGTCTGCCCTGGCAGCAACACGACACCACAGAACACTGGGAAACCAAACCTGCGATGGGCTGTACTGACACAGAGCCATTTCCAGCAGGTCATGTGACCCATTGTGGGCAAGATCCAGAGTCCACAGATGTCAGTGGAAAGACTCCCATTGATTTCAGTGGATTTGGGATCCAGGTCCAAGACTGGCTTCCTTTGATACTATACCCTGTAGTAAAGGACAGGGAAAGGGGTGTTTCTTGGGCTATATATCTGGGGAATGAAACCTACAGTTAGGGAGCATAGGGAAAAGTCTAGTTACAGATGAGCAAAACTGAACGGAGCTTGTTTTAGTCTAGAGAGAGAACTTAGTGAGTTCAGCTAGCCTTGTGCTGGGTGAAAGGACATTTTCAGCTAGCTCTCTGAGCCATATTGTCATGTTCTTTTATCATATCCCATTAATATCTGTTGCAACAAACAGCTGGCTGAGGAACAACCACCACACACAGTCCAATATCCCACGCACACCTATTGTACTAGGCAAGCTAAAAAAGGAAAGTGCTTTTGGACTTGAGTTGGTGACAATATGGCAATCTAATCTAAGCAGCCTCAGAAACGACGGCTAAACTACAGAGTAGAAAAACCATGCTCATACATCTTGTAACCTCTGCTGTAGCAAAATTGGGTTCTATTAGCCTTTGACCCACCACTGTGGACAGGGCCTAACGAATCTGTGATCTAACCAAGGTACACAGGAGGCGAGGGAATGGTTCTAATGCCCCATCTTGCAGCAAATCCATGCTTTAGCCATAACCAAGTTTTAAAAACACTTACCTAAGTTTTAAAGTCTTGACACTTGCTTATGTGCCTAAAATTACTCATACTTGGATGGTCTTTTTTAAAAAAAATGGATTTAGGCCCCATTTACACAAATTTGCACTGGTTTAACTAAAATCAGATTATAAATTGATTTAGTTCAATTGGGATAAACTGTGTGAACACACTCAATTCAACTTCGATTTAGTATTATTTTAAATTAGCATGGAATCAGTTTAAGATGAGGCTTGTCTAAAACAACATAAACCAGGTTTAAATCAAATTGAGAGTATCCACACAGGAGTTTGCATTGGTTTAACTAAACCAAATTAAAAAAACAATTTTAGTTCAACTAGGGCAACTCCAATGCCTGACTCTAGGCATCCATGTTTAACATGTTGAGGCAGAGCCTCAGTTGGTGGAAGTTACTATAGTTCTACTGAAGGTAATGGACCTACCCCCAGTTTACACCGGGTGAAATCTGGGCCATTATGTAAAACCAAACTGCTCAGATTTCCTGTGTATGAATGCTGCCATATACAAAAGAACGCCAATACAATTTCATTTTTAAAAAACAATACTTTATTTTGCAAGTATTAAGGATAATTTTATCAAGGACACAAAGAGTGCTTTTTGGTGGGGAGAGAGATTGGAAAGTGACTCACCATAACAGAATAAAAATACCAACTGTTTCATCATTTTGGGCTCACTGGTTTGTATGCTTCTGCAGGGGACAGAAAAAGGAGAGAGAGAAAACTCTTCGTACTCATAAAACTGATGGAGGATAAAAAACAAAAATTGGTTACCAGTTTTTAAAGCCCCTTCCTGCTTTCTTAGTCCTGATTTTTTCAGACCTATGGAAGAGTCTTGTGGTGTGCCAAACCCTCCAAATACTTCACATAGAATTAAAAAAGAAAAAGAAAAAAGAAAAAGATTATGTGTACATAAAGTCTCAGCTAGGGGTGCTCCTAATGTGTCTGATAGTATTTTAACAAACAAATGGTACACTCCTCAAGCAAAGCTTACAATGAAATTAACAGAATTTGCAAATAATGTCACTTGGTCTGACCTGGTTTAGATTCACAATGTTAGCAGCTGTTGGCCTAATGCCCTTATGTTCACCAGCGAGGCTCCTGATCCTATGCCTAACTCACACACTGGGCCTCACTGGGTTCTCACCACAGGGTAAATCAGGAACAATTCCACATAAATCAACGGCATTGCCTATGCCACTATAAGTGAAATATGTTTGGCTCCATTGATTGCTTCATCTTTGGTAATGCAGGCATTCCTCCCTTACCTCTTTGTACCACTAGGAATAGTATTAATGAAGCGATGCATGTCTTTAAAAAAAAAAAAATAGAACGGACATTGCTAATTGCAGCGTCTCTTGCGATGGAGAAGAGACGGGGCTTGAGAGTAGTTAGCACAAGGTTTCAGAGTAGCAGCCGTGTTAGTCTGTATTCGCAAAAAGAAAAGGAGTACTTGTGGCACCTTAGAGACTAACAAATTTATTAGAGCATAAGCTTTCGTGAGCTACAGCTCACTTCATCGGATGCATCAAATGCATCCGATGAAGTGAGCTGTAGCTCACGAAAGCTTATGCTCTAATAAATTTGTTAGTCTCTAAGGTGCCACAAGTACTCCTTTTCTTTTTGTTAGCACAAGGGGCATCTTTATATAAGATGCCGGACATACACAAACCCAGTAGCACCCTGTATCGCACAAGTGGAAGACCACAGCCAACAGCGTTACCACACAAAGCCTGCCTAAATGCTGGCCCACATGAGCTGTGCAAAGAATGGATTGCTGAATACTCGACAATTTAATCCTCATTTTTACAGCATCTAACACCAAATTGTTTGAAGAACAACAGGAAATATTCTCTGGATTTGAAAGGCCAGATTATGGCTGCTTGGCATAGCTGTGCTGGGAAAGGAGAGGTCACAGGGATGCCTTCCCTGCTCTCCCTTGGAGCACATAAGCCAAAGGCAACCATAATTTGGATATCAAAGGTGGGAGAAGGTCAACCCGTACTGGCAGCCCCATTCCACAGCCCAGAGGGATGTGAGAGGTGGCGAGGGCTCCTCCAACAGTTTGCAGTTCCAGGGCAGCGTTCAACTGACACCTACAGAATAGGTATATCAAAAGCTGCAGCTAAGCATGCCCCTTCCCCATCACAGGAGGTTTCATGGGCTTGATTCGGTTTTTGCTCAAGAATTCCAGCACTGCACAGGTATAACACCACCAGCTATCCATCTTGGAATGATGCCCCCTGTATTTAGTCTAATGCCTCTGTCACCTTGGTAGCTAAGCTCCAGTATTGCCAACATCAAGCATTCAATAATCATGAGGTAGACCCCCCCCCCTCGCCCTAATCATGAGGTTATCTTAAAAATTAATTTGGGGGCATCTCTTTCTTTGGTTTCTGAACCTCTAGCTCATATTTGCTTCACGTTTTCAAATATTTCTTGGTAGCCAGGAGGGCCAGAAACTTAACTTTTTACAAGTAAGAGCTGATTTCTCATTTCTCTCTTCCATTCCTCAGATGGGGCTTTAAGAAAAACACCAACTATCACAAAAAGAAAAGGAGTACTTGTGGCACCTTAGAGACTAACAAATTTATTAGAGCATAAGCTTTCGTGAGCTACAGCTCACTTCATCGGAGCTGTAGCTCACGAAAGCTTATGCTCTAATAAATGTTAGTCTCTAAGGTGCCACAAGTACTCCTTTTCTTTTTGCGAATACAGACTAACACGGCTGCTACTCTGAAACCAACTATCACAAGACTCAGAGTTGGCAATGCTGCAGCACCTTATCCTGGAGCTTCCCTCCCATCAACCCCATCCAAGATCTATTTTTTTTTAAAATATCCATTTGATCACCCGAAGGTTTTGGAAAACAGCCATTTTTGCAATGGTGTGAATATGCCTGGCGGAAGGCTGGTTCACGCTGAAACACTTTCACTGGGCCCAGTGCTGCTTCCAGTCAATGGCCATCAGATGTTAACTTTTGGTCTTCCCTGATCTTGGCTGAGCTATGGTGGCTGTTTTCTAACAAGATGCTAGGGCAGTGGCACATGTAATTCGGGTCATCATTATTCATTAAGTCCAACACAACACCCTAGTAATTGAGTATCTGCATTTAGGTTCTTGAAGGACGTAGTATTTGTAGTCAGGTTTCCAGATATCCAGTGGTAGCCATACATAACTGCTTCACTTCCCCACCTGAGCAGGAAGCACTGCTACCTGCTATGCCTAGGCTCCCACCACCAACTCCTCCCCACTGCCACCAGACATTTTCTGAGCGCGAGCCTGTGTCTCCTTCCCCACCCCCATCAGGCCCAGTGACACCTCAGTGTCATGGTTGTATTCCTTCATGCCCCTCCTACCAGTTCCAAGCCTCATACGCATAAAGGAAAGGGTTTTCCCCCTCCCATCTATTCCAGTAACCCCTCTCATTTCTCCCATTAATCCACACCCTTGCCCTCCTGTTTCCTCTCTAGTAGCCCCTGTCCTCTCCCTCCCATATGTGCCTTTCCTTTCTCAGCTACTCTCACCACCACCTCCATTTTGGGGAAAAGCAGTTCACATCTCTCCCTCCCCAGTTTTTCCAGGGGAAGGAAATGGTGATCCTCAGCCCAGGAGAATGATCCCATTAATCTCCTCCAATCAGCCCCTCCAAAACGGACAACTACAGGTAAAGGAGTAGGGGAGAGGTTATTCAGCCAAAACAAATCTTTTTTTGTGGAGGGAGACCCTTATTGCTCCTTTCCTGCTCCATTTATTTATGGTTCCTTGGCTGTGTTAAGATTAATTTAGGTGCAGATCTTTTTTTGCATCTCTTGAGTAGATCATGCGTCTATGCAGAGTTCCATTGAAGACTGGGGGACAGGCACAGGGGTAGACCATAGTGGATCCTTCCTGTTGCAGAGATGAGGTCTTCCATGGTAAGTTCCTTGTGGCCTGGATTGTCATCTTGTTCATAGGAAGTGACCCAGGCACCTATGAAGCTTTACAAGTAATAGCAGCCCTGCCCTGGATCTGCCTGGATGACTTCAATATCCTATGAAATGGGTCAAGCATTCCAAGCATTGTTGTTTTGATTTGGGTTTTTTGGTACAGAAAACTTAATTTTGTACCTGTACCATTACCTTTCATTTAATAGTTATACAAAACAATATTTGTAACTCTTTCTTATATTCTTGTAGCAACATAACTTTCAGCGTTTCTAAAATCATGTAGGTTTGCAGAAAAAAAGTGATAGAATGTCATGTTATTTATGGTAAACACACTAGCAATCTTAAGATTACGTTTTATGTAGTTCAGTCTAGCAAAGAGTCAGGTTGCTATCTTTGATATCAGAAAATCAATTCTTAACAAGGAAGTCGATGATGCTTTTCCAGATTTCTGCTGTGGTGATGGGGAGCAGAATCTGCCCCTTTTGTTTACATCTTGATTTTTTTTTAATTTAAAAAAAGATTCTAAAATTTGGACAACTTCCATCTTACTTACAGTGGTGACAACCAATAGCCATGGTGGTGATGTGGAAGGCAGTTTATCCTAGCTTTGTCATTCTTATCACTTCCTTCCAGAGCATCTAATACTGCCTAGCAGAAGCTTGACCAGCTCCTTCATCATGGCTGCCTCTCCAATCAGAGCTCACTGTACACAAATTTATTGTGAGTAAGGATGTAAGAAGGGAAATGGAAGACGAGAGAATTATGAATAAATTATACATAATTGAACTGCCCTGCCATCGTTTTCTTAGAACTACAGTCTTCGTGTTGTTGTTAGCCAGAGATTATAATGATCCTATAAAAAGCCTATTTTCTAGTTCAGTGGCTCAGAAAGACAATTTTTCTCTCTGCTGATTCCCCAGATAATTACAGCTGCCTGTAGAGCAGTTCATTACCATCAGCTGGCTGGTATTTAACAACAGCTTCAGTGGCCCCTCCATGGTGTGTAATGCAGTTGGAGCATGTTTCATTGCACCTTTGTCACAGGGTAGCCTGCCTTTATTCTAGGGTTCATATGCTTTTCTCAGTGACAGATCCTGGGCTGTAAATTGTGTCAAAGGAAAAAACAACCCTAACTGAATTGATATCGGACCGTCAATGCTATCTTACAGTTAGGATACTGTGATCAAGTCTGTTGTTTTGACACTAGAACACCCATTTTTATGGCTTGTGTACTGTATCCAAACTAGGAAAGCAACTAAACAACATCCAAGGACCCACTCTGCTCTTACGTACACTACTGTTAATAAGAAGTAACTCCACTGAAATTACATGGGTGTAAAAGCAGATGCTGCAACAACTGCTTCCTGTACCAAATATGCTCATTTCACAGTTATCTTACTTTACCTCCCTCAACACCTGGTCGTCCTCTCCACCTTGTGAGTCTAAGCCCCCTTCTCCAGGAGCTATGAACAATAATAATTAATTACATTTGAGGAAGTAAGCAACACAGTGACTGCAAGGGGAAAGCTAGTGTGTGACTGATTTAATAGTATTCTTCCTTCCCTACATTTTGTGGAGAAAATGACTTCTGTTACTGTACTAGGAAAAGCTCCCTAGAAACCTTGCTGTGAATCTGTAATCAGTCTTTTGATTTAGGGTAATACCGAAAGGGGCACCTAGATTCTGTCATCAAACACAGTGAGCCAAATTTTTGCTCTCAGTTATGCTAGCATAAACCCAGATCAACTTCACTGACAGTAGATGGTCCAATGACACTAGAATGAGAGGAGAATTCAGTGGCCTTTGTCCATTTGGACTTACGATATTGTTTGTTTTCACTGGATTGGGAGGGCAAACAGTGAAATCACCACATTACTGTTTCCTCTAAATCATGCACTGCTCAAGGCCATCTCTCTCAAGCATCAGCAATGTGCACACATCACTCTTTATGACACAGAACTTTTTTCTCCTCTTATAATGCATAGGTCTCCGTAAAGCTATTTCAAACCAATGTGCGAGCCAAAAGGCCCCATATCCTTATTGCGTTTATAGTCAACAAAGCTTTCCTTCCTTTTATTTGTGCTATCTGGAGAGCCAGCTGAATTTCTGTTCGGCATTTAAACTGCAGCCACTTATTCTGAGTAGCACATGCAAGACACAAAAGCCCATTGACAAAAGCCAACATTTTTCAGCCATGGGACTGTTTAAATAAGTGCTATGACCAACAAACAATTGTTAGTGCAATTCTAAAAATGTCTTGTTGGAACCAAGTTGCAAAATTCTTCATCCCACAACTGGGATTAATTTTACAGCAACCCATCACAAGGGAGGCATGGCAGATCTGCAGAGTACACAGTGATTCTGAATCTTTAAAAAACACAGTTATAAAGGGGGAAGGATCCCCTCCAGAGCAGTCAAAGAAACTGTCCTCGAACCCTGAGTAAGCAGGCAGGGTATACTCACACTGCATATAGTCCAAACTTGTCCCCTTCCTGGACTTTGACATCAGCTTAAAGCTTTCTCCCCATGTGAGTCCCCTTGGGCTTCTTCTGATCTAGTTCTGTAGATCCCTTTTCTCCAGCTTGATCCTCCAGCACCTCTCAACTCCTCACAAGCTAGTAAGATCCTCCCACTAACCTGAGTCAGCACTAATCACTCTGCCTCTAACGCAAGGTGCTACACCTGCACTAGGGACACCTTGTATTAGCTGCAGAGAAGAGTGGCTTAGCAGAGGAGCCTGCATTACCATGCAAAGTCCTAAAAACTGCCCCCTTGTAACCCTTGCTAGTAGCACCTGCACTGAATAATGGCGGTTACTAACACATTTTCAACCACACTGTAGATGGGGAGTTTATGAAATATTTCCATGACTGGCAGCATATCATCATACAAAAGACCTGAAAACCCAGCGTCTCTAACTCAGTTGTTATGCTGGCATCCAGTTTTGAGCCCTGAAAACACACACACACACACACACACACACACACACACACACACACACACGTACGTACGTACGTACGTTGGTTTAGTGAAAAAAGATTCAGCATTTTAAAAAAATTATAGGAATTCATACTATTCAGGAAAAGAATCAACTAATTTTTTCTGAATCCACCTTTACTGAAGATAATTTTGGTCGATGCAAAAAAGCCCTTAGATAACTAGAAAAAGCACCATGAACCAAACTCATCCATGTTGTACCTCCATGGAGTTCTCTAACACACCACTTGCATGCACAGAGCATATAGAAAATCTACACAATCTCTTGTATCTAAGTAATACTGTACTGTATTTGGAACATATTCAGTGTGAGCACACAATTTTATTCAAACACACACTCACTGCAGCTATAAAATATACATACATATTTTTGTTAGCACTTTATGTTATTTATTGAGTGGGACCAACATGCTCTGCACTGTTCAGAATATGGAGTAAGACAGTCCCTGCCCTCAGAGATCTTGCATATGTGTTTTCATATTGCTTCAGATGCAGACCTGGCTATACTTAGAATCATAGAAGATTAGGGTTGGAAGAGACCTCAGGAGGTCATCTAGTCCAACCCCCTGCTCAAAGCAGGACCAGCCCCAACTAAATCATCCCAGCCAGGGATTTGTCAAGCTGGGCCTTAAAAACCTCTAAGGATGGAGATTCCACCACCTCCCTAGGTAACCCCTTCCAGTGCTTCACCACCCTCCTAGTGAAATAAGTGTTCTCTAATATCCAACCTAGACCTCCCCCACTTCAACTTTAGACTATGCTCCTTGTTCTGAGACCTATCCCAGTCTCCTCAAAATCAGACTCTTACCATCTATTCTTCTTGAGGCTATATCTTGAGACCTTTCTGAAGCTGAAGTTAGTTTGGAATCCAGCAGGCCACTTATTAAATGGAGCTTTATGTTGAGAGCACATTACTTTGATCCTCAGACAGCTGCTTTGGCTGCCTGTGGGCTTCTGGGGAGACTTCAAGGCCTTTAAAGTGCTAAATGGTCTGGGTTGTTTTATCATCAGCAGAAGCACTCGAGCTGGTGCAGCCTCTGCATAGAAGAGGAGAAGCAGGTGGGAAGAGTCTTGACTCTCAAATGTGTTTCATCCCCGTGGCCACCACAACTCAGATTTTTTCAGCCT
The DNA here is from genome assembly GCF_009764565.3 of Dermochelys coriacea. Lineage (NCBI taxonomy): Eukaryota > Metazoa > Chordata > Testudines > Dermochelyidae > Dermochelys > Dermochelys coriacea. The sequence goes on from NC_050072.1 coordinate 117,507,861, forward strand.
TTCAGACACGCGGCAAAGTTAATCTTTTAAATCTGGCATTTGAGAGAGGGCTGGGCAGAAGGTTGGATGGAGTTAGTTGTTAACAGAGTATAATTAATTTGTGGGACTGGAATGGATTATGATTGTATGGACAGCTGGTAGTGGATTTAAAGTGACCGTTATATAGTTTAAAATTATGTTGTCAGTTTGGTCAGAGCTTGGGATGGAGTTTCTAGTACTTATGTCTAGAAACTGGAATATACAATAACTAAAATGTGGTCTGAAAAACTTTCCTTTGTGTTCAAGAAATCCAGAAAACCAGAAGGTTACAGTTTAAACCAGCCAGATTTGAAATCGTAGAACAGAGACCTGAGAAGCAGGGGCAGCTCAGCTTTTAGGGAACCTGAGCTAGTCCCCCACTTTAAAAAAAAACGAGTTAAAATAAATGTACCTTTCTTCCAGTCCCATGTGCCATTTGCAGCCCTCAATGTAGCACATCCATCTTTCATGTGGGGAAGCTACCCTGCAGTCCAAGAATGCATAGCCCACATCCCACAAGGAGTTACCAACTCAGCAGTAGTGGGAGTGCCCATGCTGCACTGAATACCTGGCAGCTGTAGCAGAGGACTGACGTTATAAACTAAGGACCATTCCTGTGAGGTGCTACACATTCTCAACTTCAGTGGAGGCTGATGGAGCTCAGCAGAATGACAGAGGTGCTCAGCACCACATGGGAGTGAGCCCTTCATTATTAGAATATCAGGAGCTAGGATTGTTCCAGTTTTCCACTGCCACCTGCTGAAACACCTGGAGTCGGATACCATGGCAGGCAGATTTTCCCTGTAAGTGCTCCCTGTTTTACTGACTGCATTGATAGGAACACCCAGAATGCACAATCAGCTTTAAAAAGACAGACAGACAGACAGACACACACACACACACACACAGTCCTATCATTTTTGCAAGGACATTTTCACATTAGCCAGCTGAAGAAAAAAGTCCCATTCTGCCTTCAGATGCACATGCATGGCTCCCACTGAAATTAAGTGAGCCACAATTAGGCTTACAGTTTACAAGGTGACTGTCACTCGATCAAAGAGCGTCAAGACCTCACCTGAGTATTCATAGCTAGGACCTGACATTCTCAATCTGCCTCCCTGAACTCTCTCATTCCAGAGTAGATGACTTTTTAAAACGGTTATATTACTGAGCTAAAAATAGCGCTGCTAGAATCCACCACAAAGCCAAGTTTGTGATTCAATATGATATAGTTATTCCTTAGCGAGCAAGTAGCAGTGCAACTCTTTGAACTCCCTGAGATACATGAAGGACAGACTGATACATCACAAGAGATTATACCGTGTGTTCCAACTGGCGAAATATCAAACATGAATGATTAATGTGAATGATATAGTAGCTAGCCTAGTCATTCCAAAGCCTAATTCACTGATACTTTGTCCTTGTATCGTTGGTTTGAAAACATATCCTTTCTTTTCAAATTGTAGGAGGGTGGACGGACACAAGCATGAATGGGGCTTATCTCCACATAGAAGTTGCACCGGTTTAATTTAAATCTCATTTTAAAGCAATTTATTTAAATCAGTGCTAAACCCTGTATAATCATTTTAATTTTGTTTTAAGAGTGACTTGTACTTATGAATATTACATCTTAGTGTAAACCTGTTCCTAATCAATTTCAGCTAAACCACTTTAAGCCAGGCATATATGTATTTATGGGTGCCCACACAGCCTTTTGCACCAGTTTTACTAGATTGATTTTAAATCACATTTGCATGTAGACAAACCTGAAGTCCTTTTGTATATCGATTATGATCCTATATATCCAAGGAGCTAAAACAAATAATAGATATTTAACCTGAATATTACTGTGTTTGAATGTTACGGTCCAATTCTCATCTCACTTTCACCAGTGTAATTTGGAGTATTACTCCACTGAAGTCAAAGAGTCAGATTCTGATATCAGTTTCACTGGTGTATTTCTGGAGTAACTCAAAATGATGCCTAGGTCTTTTTCCTTTCTGAGATTTTAAATGGTCATTAAAAAAAAATCCTGATCTCAGGTGAAAGCAGAGCTGGAGAAGTCTGAGCTCTAGGGCATGGTTTAGAAAGATTGAGTAAAAAGGGAGTCTTTGTAGGGAAGCCACCAAGAAAGGAACATAGGACATAGCACTGGAAAGGTCATCAAGGCTAGCCCCTGCAAACACAGGCAACCCAATCTCATAGATATACATATATTTCCATATCTATGAAAGAGAAGAATTTAAGCATCTTCTTTGTGTGTGTGGAGGTAAGTAACAGGAGCTGAAACTGGAATATTGGGCTCACTCTTACCTTGTGTTCCCTCAGTCCATTTAGGCAGGCCCTTGTTCTGCACTGTGACTGTAAGCTGTTTGGGGCTGAGTGTCTCTTTGTTAGCAGTCTGTACAGTGCCTAGCACAACAGGGCTAGGGCTTCCAGGCACTGCTGCAATACAAATAATAATGAGTAGTGGCAATGGAATAGTATGGTGTGATAGATAGACATTGTTCTGATTATCAGCTTGTCCCTGCAAAGTGCTGAGCTCCCTCTACTCCCACTGAGGTCAATGGGAATTGGGGACCTTTTCCTAGCAGGACTGGGCCCTGTGTGCATCTCTGGAGTGAGATGGTAAATACACTCTGCTGCATTCTTGATTTTATTTTTTTGACCTTTAAGCACCTGTCTTATTCAGCAGGGATTGTCCATTCAGCCTTATGACCTTCAGATAAGCAGTACAGTACACTGTATTGCTCTATCTGGAGTATCTGACTGCATCTCATACAGCTTCACTTTCACATTGTGCAGGAAAGAGAAAGACTAAAGCAGAAAACCTAGCTTGCAAATGTAGTGTCTCCTTCTTTCCCATTGTCCTGTCATCACTGATTGTACAGTACCTGTAAAGTAAAAGTGAGACTGTTGTTACATGTATTTACCTCCTAGACACAACCCGGACACAAATAGGGCTGAGTTCCATTAGGTATTGTGAGCCCTCAATGCCAAGTGACTTCAGTGGGAGTCAAGCAAGCTCATTATTTAGAATGAGGTGTGCAACATGATGATGATGATGATGACGCATTTTCAGATACTAGTCTCCAAATCTCTACATATTATAGTTGTCTATATTTCCAATCACACTGATGTATGCTGTTCCGAGCTGGGTAAAACCTTGAGTTAAAACTTTGTTCTAACTGATGTGTGAATGTGCCCTTCTCTTAAAATAGTTGGAAGAAACTAGCGCCAGGTGTGTGTGTGTGATCTACTGGGTATTGTAACCAGGCGCGTGTGGATGTGAGAACACACAAAGAAAGTGAGAACAGACAAGAACAGAGAGAGGACAGAGGCAAAAAAAGCCAAACAGTAGTCTCCGAGTACAGTATGAATCGGAAAAATAAGCTAGAGATGGCTTTTGGGTCTGTTGCCTGAAGAGGGTTGGGGCAGTAAGCTTTAAAAAAAAAAATATCACTCCTTTTATTCCGAGTTCCTCCTGCATTCAGAGAAGCAGAACTTTGTACATTCCTTGTAAACAAACAAGAGTGCATCAAAGAATAGCAGCCTCCATCAATTATACTTCTAACTGGAACATCCCCAGGGCCCTGAAATTTGACTGGCTCTTTGGGTTGAAACGGTGCAAACATGTTAATTCTAAATTCTTCCTTCTCTTTGTGTATATTCTGTTTAGTGGGGTTTTGTTTGTTTGTTTTTAAATTCTGCCACTAATAGGTTCTGACCATAGAACAATGTGACATTTTTCAATTAAATCTGTAAATTGCCCATAATGCCAATCTCACATCTTTTTCTTGAGGAGTTTGAGGTAGAGAACCTTCTTTGTTCACAATGTGACGTTATTGACATGAACTGTGACTGTATAGATCATTGTTGCAACCAGGGTCCAATGGTTGCACCAGGTCTTGTACAGAGGAGGCCAAGAGGGGTGTCTATGGAAAGTGTGTAGTTTGCTGGTTATGATTATGCTGTCTGTATGTGTGCATCATTTTTGTATTTGAAGTTATGAATATTGGCTATGTACTTGTATCTCCATTTGTTTGACTAAGTAGCAGCAGTGAAGCATTTGGTCAGCTTCTTGAGAATGGGCACTTACTGAGAATAGTCCTATTAAGAAACACTTAACTGACAATGGACTTTTGGAGATGCCAATCCACATCTGAGCTTTCCTGGGAATGTTCAAACTAACATGTAAACAATGGCATTGGCCTACAAAAAGCCAAATCATTCATGGACATGTGACTTGCCAGGTGGCTACAAACTCCATCTTGTTACTGTGATTTTGCACAGAAGAACAAAGGGGTTTCCGCCCACAAGAGAGAGAATATAAAAGGCCCTGGAAGCCTCTCCATTTTGTCTTCAGCTGGCTCAAGAGATGGCCTCTCCACCCCCAAGAGATGCCTGAAAGAAACTGGAACAAAGGACAGTAACTATGGGGGTGTGAGTGATTGCTGGACCCAGACTAGGAAGGAGTCCAGTCTGTGAAAGAAGCTTATTGGAACATCTCTGGGGGTGAAATTTCATCTGTAATCAGTTTCTTAATGAATTAGGCTTAGACTTGCGTGCTTTGTTTTTGTTTTTTTTTTTTTTGCTTGGTAACTTACTTTGTTCTGTCTGTTATTACTTGGAACCACTTAAATCCTACTTTTTTACATTTAATAAAATCACTTTTGCTTATTAATTAACCCAGAGTAAGTAAATTAATATATGGAGGAGCAAACAGCTATGCATCTCTCTCTATCAAATTTATAGATATAGATGGCAGTTATAGAGGGCAGACAATTTATGAGTTTACCCTGTGTAAGCTTTATACAGAGTAAAACAGATTTACTTGGGTTTTGAATCCCATTGGGAGTTGGGTGGTTGGATGCTGGAGACAGGAGCACTTCTTAAGCTGTTTTCAGTTAAGTCTGCTGCTTTGGGGCATGTGGTTCAGACCCGTGTTGGAACAGACTGGCATGTCTGGCTCAATAAGGCAGGATTCTAGAGGCCCAAACTGGCAGAGAAAGCGAGCTCAGAGGTAGTCTATGCACATCAGGTGACAGTCCTGAGGGGGTTTCTGTGACCGAACCCATCACACACGACCAGGCCCCCGAGTGGTCTTGACTCCCATACAGGTGCCCAAGCCTATAAGGTAGTCATTTGGACTCTGGCTGGGCACTAAAGAAGCAGCATTTTTTTTTTGAGGCATTCTGTCAGTGGAGCCACTCGACCCAGGATATCTTGACCAGATTAAGTCTATCCATTCAACAGCTATCTAGGTTCCCATAGTGGCTTTCATCATTGGTATCCAAGCACCTTCCAAGTAAAAAGAAATAGCAAATGTCCATCGACCAGAAAGGTAGACACCAGAAACCTGGCTGTGAACTGCATTTCCCTCTCATATTCAGAGCTATAATAAAGAAAGAACAAATAAGAGTTACACTGGCTGTAGCTTGTGTTATTGTTCATCAAAGAAAACATTCCAAGTACATTTTCAGGAATGTGTCACTATACAATGTCATTTTTTGCAAGCATTAAATAATTCTCATAAATTATACAAAATTGTCCATCAGGAATGATTTGGGCAAACCTGCTGTATGGTCACTTCCTCTAAATCTAGTGCCAAAACCACGGAGAACTTCCCAAATCAGACACAGGCACAGAAGCAACATGTCTATCATGCAACAACAGAGCAAGTCCCCCTGGACATTTCAACACTAAAACAAGTCAGTCAGGTTATCACTGTTTAATATTTAAAGTTTATATTCTTACCTAAAGTCAAGTGAAACTCATTAAAAAAACATTTCTTCCAGTCCAATCCTTACAATGCTATGATCCCGGTGCAGGCTATACCAGGGACAAATGCATCAGCACTAACATGAAATGGCTTTTGGAACATAATTAATTTTTTTTAAATCCAGGCAGTTGAAGTATCACTCCAAATGGCAATCTCCAAAACTGAATTCTATTGTATATTTTTACACATCAATCTCTTGACTGATACTTGTTTTGCAAATACTTTGGAGATATCGCATTGAGCCCCAAATCTGTTTCCAAGTGTCCTATTGAAAAACACCACTATGGCAACTTCCCAACAACGCAATTAACATGCAACTTGCTGCTTAGTTTGTGTGTTAAATGCTTTGCTAGGAAATAAAATGTAACTAATTATGGACACCAAAAGAAGGAGGGAGAAACTGAATATTTAAAACACGCAACTGATGCCACATATGGGGTGGTCCAAATTTGAACTCTGAACGTGCTGCTTGTTCCAGGGCCACTGGGGGCTGAATACATTGTAAAGGCAGCACACTACGCTCCTTGTTGGGTGCGGGAAGGAAGAGAAGAGAGCCTCATGTTGCTCTCTAATGCCCTCCCTCACCCTGACTGATTCAGGAGCAGCATTCCCTTCTTATTCCCTTCTTTCCCTTCCCAGCAACAGGACAAGACCCCTCCAAAATAACTCCACCTCCAGGCCTCCCACTGAACACTCCTCTGTAGTGAGAGCAAGTAATTTCACTATCAGAGATTTCACCATCTAGAACGACAACACTTTTACTCCAACAGCTGCATGCTTTCTGATCATGGGAGCAAGCCAGAGTCATCAACCATTTGCATCCGATAAAGTGAGCTGTAGCTCACGAAAGCTTATGCTCTAATAAATTTGTTAGTCTCTAAGGTGCCACAAATACTCCTTTTCTTTTTGCGAATACAGACTAACACGGCTGCTACTCTGAAACCTGTGATCAACCATTTAGGCACCCAGGAGCATTTCTAAGTGGATTCTGAACTCAAACGTTGGGGCCAAATTCTCTGGTGGAGTAAGTGGGCTCTACTCACTTTAATGGCATTTTGTACGCTAATCCTAGCGGAGAATGAAATTCTTGTTTTTTTGTGGTTCATTATTTCTTTGGCACAAATTTGCTCCTTCCTCTTTCTATATTGTTTGGCCAACTGTGCATTAATGAATGGCCGGCCCACTGAAATGCACATGAGGCTGACTGTGGCTGTGCAAACCCCAGCTGTCTGTTAAAATGCATTTAGGAGTTACTCACATAATCAATTATGATGATGTCTGACGGAGCCCCTTAACTCACTCCTCTTGCAGCATCAGCCAAAGCCTGGGAGCTTGAGCAGTAGCCTGAAGTGATGTCCCCAAGATGCCTGCCTGGGATGTTTCTTTTTCAACCACTACATGTCTGGGTGCTGGTCCCTGGTAAAACAAAGCATACAGGACTGGAACTTGAGCTGGGTGGAAGCCCAGGTGTGACTATATGGTTGTTTTCTCTGATAAATTTATCCTATTTAAGTTGGAGTGCTCCTCCTGCCCACAGATTTGCTAGCCCTCCCCTCAATCAAAAAAGGGGAAAAAAGGTTTTCCATAATTGTTTTTAATTTATGTTTTCAACTCTGTCTCTACCCTCTACTATCCAGGTCTCTCTCTAAGGCAGCTTTTTTAGCATTCATCATAGGGACCCAAATAGACCTCTCCTAGCTGAGGACCCATTCAGTTAAACTGAACAGTCCACTTACTACAAGTCAATATGAAATGCTGCTCCCTCCTTTGGCTCTACTTACATGCTGTTGTAGGTGTTTGTCCCCCTCTATTGGCTGGTCTACATAAAAAATTTATGAGACGATTACTGCATCCAGCTAACAAAAGTAAGCATATAATTAAGGGTTAGAGGTTTATACTTTTGGTGATGAAGTCTAGAATTCAAATCTCACTGTCAGCTCAAATAGATTCAGTTATATTATGGACTTAAATATTGTCCTAATTTAGCCTAATACTGAGATTTATAGGCTTTTCACCCACCGCAAGGATGAGTTTGGAGCATAGGCTGGGTTTTTACTGAAAAGCAGTTACTCACCTTAAATTGACTTTGGGATTGTTTCCATGTTCAGGACACACGGTTGCAACCATCAAAACAGCATGTTTTACCTTGTGCAACTAACTACTCTACATTAATAACAAAAACAGATATATCTCAAAAGCGTTTTTCAACCACCCCTTAATACCATCATGTCTTTAGAAGCTGTTATTAGTGTTGGTATGTGACAAAACACATGAGAAATAGACCAAGAACAAAAAACAAACAAACAAACAAAAAACTGAGTGAGGGAAGACTGATTTGGAGAAATGACTTAGAGCAAAGGATTTACTAGCTGTACAAGATTGGATGTAGGCCAATTCATATGGAATCATGGAACTGACCAGGTGACTCTGTGGCAGGTAGAGATTCGACTGAATTGGGGTAATGGTCCCTGACTGGCAAACAGGGAGTGCCACCTCAGCCATTCCCAGCCCAGCTTTATTGTCCTGCCAGTAGTCTGATCTTTTCAGGACAGGATACTAATAGCATTGGGGGCAAAAGTATATATATGTATCTGTACGGACACATGTGCACTGCAAGAAGGATCTTTGTTCATTTCAGTTTGGAAGTAGATCTCCTAGGTTCAGATTGATTTATCTTCTGATTTTCAGATCTTGGACTTGGCAGTATTGTCATCAGTCCGTTGGGGACTCTGATGTGTTGATGTTCTATTAGCATCTCCCCGGCTTGCCTTCCAACGTGTGGATGCATCGCACAACACTGATTGGCAGGCTCACCTTATTACCCATTTGTTGTACTGCTGTCTGTCTATGGAAATGTTTGTTCAATGACTAAAGAGGAACCACCTCCACTGAGAAATATGGCAACAGTTTAACAGTACAAAGCCAACTATATAGGTAGCAGGAAAGAAAGGAAAAAAAACATTATAAGATGACTGTAAAAGATCCTGATATTGCTGAGCACATACGCCTCCCACCGAAGTCCAGATGCTCAGCACCTTTGGAAGTCAGGCCTCCATTTAATCCTTTGATGTTAGAAATTGTCATCAGACTTGTGGGGATACCATACCTTCTCACTCCTGGCTCTGAAAAAATAAAAATGAAGCCTCCTCTTTTATGTCTCCTGCACCAAAGAGATTTGAAACATTAAATGCTAAAAATATCTTCTAACATATAGAAGTCTGTGTTCCCGTGTCAGCAAAGAAAAAACTATCTACCTTCTGCACTGGACATGCTCACAAAAGTTGTCTTCAACAGTATATAAACCAGATGGGGCTTTTTTGTGGTTTTGCTGCAATTATAAGTTACAATGCTGTTTATAAGAAGGTATTTATTTTTCACCAATCACATGGGAGTTTTAAAAACTCAAAATAGTCAGCATTCCACAGTCCCTGCCCACAAGCAAGTGTGAGATGGCTCCAAGACTCCTCAACTTGTTTGCATTGCAATATGTTTCTAATGAGAAACCAAGTTTCTGAAATGTGAAGACATTACAAATACACAACGCTTGTATGAGGAAGTTGTGCAAGATGAAATAGAGATTGAAACCACAGAGCTGTACAGAAATGTAATAGGGTTCTATTATGCTAGAATCCTGTAGAAATTTAAGAGTATGAGATCCTTATGGTTCTATTTGAACCATCCAAAAGAATTCTATAGCAAGGATTCTATATAAAATGGGCAAATGAAACCCTAGAGGAAAGTTAGCTGAATTATGTAATTCCTTATTGGCCAACTTTTTATTTTACTGTTCTAATGCCCTTATCCAAACCCCATTGAAGTCAATAGTTATATTTCCACTGACTTCAATAAGCTTTGCATCAGGGCATATATGCTTACAAGCATTTGCATGCCTTGGCATAGTTAGCAAAATCTACAAAAAAAGAAAAAGGAGTACTTGTGGCACCTTAGAGACTAAAATTTATTTGAGCATAAGCTTTCGTGAGCTACAGCTCACTTCATCCAATGAAGTGAGCTGTAGCTCACGAAAGCTTATGCTCAAATAAATTTTAGTTAGTCTCTAAGGTGCCACAAGTACTCCTTTTCTTTTTGCGAATACAGACTAACACGACTGCTACTCTGAAACTTAGCAAAATCTAGTTACAGTAAAACACATGCAGAAAAGAATGGTCCATGGCATACTTCTTCCCAGCTTTTTAAACTCTGTGGATGATGAAGCAATTTTCTACTAGAAATAAAACCAGCATAAGTCCTGCGATTAGCACTGAAAACAATTACGCAACATAGATGCATCTAAACAAATTTCCATCACTTTAGAGAAAACTATCCTAATCTTAATCATATGTAGAAAAATGAAGAGGAATGTAAAACATAATGAGTTTGAAAATGTTTATTTCATTCCCCCCCATACAGCTGTTTTTTTTTTTAAAGTGTGAAGTCAAAGCACATAAATGATAAAAAACAGACCTTTTCTAACCAGAGGCCCAAGATCTGTAAATACTTGTGCTTCCCCCACCATCAGACATAGATTGATACTTCCTCTTTCCCCGATTCTTCTAGCTAACTCCTCCTTCCATTCAATCTTTGCTTTTATCTTCCTCACCCCCTTATGTTATTCCTGCAGCCTCTCCTTTCTTCCATTATCCTCATGTGTCTTTCTCTATTACCTAGCCAGACCCATTTGCTGATACGCTGCCACTAAGACCCATAAGACAACCATGCATTCACCAAACCCAACACCCTCGCACGTAACCCATTCACTAATTTCCTTCTTGCATATTTTCCTCTCTCTGAGATGCAGTTATTTATCACTCACTAGATATCCCTCCACATCCTGTTCACGGGGCTTCCCAATGCACCCACCAATTTTCTCCCCCTCCCCCACCCCACCAGGCATGCATCAGTCTACCACATATATGTGCACCATGAACATCACTGGTCCCCAAACTACTGCAGCTCTCTGGCCATCCCTCTTGTACAAGGCTGGGCTCTTTGGATGCTCCTAACCCTCAGATGTTGGACTTTCAACCTTCCCTATCTGGGAAGATTTTCAGGTCTAGCCATACAATAAGTTGCAACCTTTCATGGGTCCTCATGCCAATCCTTTGTTTGTATTAGCAGAGTGAACACTGTCGTGTTGTCCTTTAAATGTGCCTGTACGTCCCACTGCCGTTACCACAATTGCTTTTTGCTGTGTCAGTGTGCTGTTTTTTTCCCCCATTGTTCTCAGAACATTTTTTGAATTCTCTTTGCACTATACATATTTGAATCCCATCAGCTATTTCTTGATTGGTTCAGCAAGAAATGCTCAGTGGATTGCAGCAAAATTGTTTCCAGTAGGCATGGTCCGCAAAGAAAAAGGTCTTCTCTATGAACAAAGTAAAAGCAAAGGGAAGAGCACAGAGTGATATTTAAACCTCTGGCATGTCAAGTTATTTACAAGCCTCCTTTTCACAGTCCAAAGAATCGACCTTTCATTGCCCAGCAGAATAATAGTAACTTTTGTTCCAATTATGAGGGTTTTTTTTGTTTGGCTTAAAACAAAAATATTTTTAATCTTTGCACAATAAGGCTATTTGGATTTGAGACCAGAGTCTGCAAACAAAAAAAAAAAAGGCACTATTCTTCTTCTATACAAGCTTCTGAAAAGGGCACACAAGGAACTAATTTCTCCACAGGAAAGCTAGTATTTAAGATTATTGAGCCAGCCAGAGCATTTTGCTATGCTAGGTTACAGCACTGATCTGTACCATGGTTATACATAAAACAAATCCTTAGTCATTAGTTGGTGAATTGTGTTTGGACCCTGCTAGCTCCCCTGATCTGCATGCTGGACTGTGACTATGAGCAAAGGACTCCAAAATCCTAATACAGCCCCTAAAATCATCTCTCTCTGTGGTCTTGTGCAAGTCACAATCTCTCTGCTTCTGTAAAATGGGGATAACAGTGTTGAACTTAATTTTCACTTGGCATTTATTTTCACATTTTAAAAAATCTATAGCAATACATTCGCAGCAACATGTTTTACGTGTTCAATAATTTAGTCTAAAAACGGACACGTGTGTTCGCAGGGAAAAATGAACAAAGATGAAAATAAGCAAGACTGTACTCAGTGCTAGTTTCTCTAGTGTGTTTCAAGGATTAATGGTCGCAGTTCCCACAGTTGGCTGAATTGAGCTCAATTCTTGGCCTTAAAGATGAAATGTCAGATCTTCAGCTGGTGTAAAATCAGCACAGAGTTATTCACAACATAACTGCAATGGTGCTACACTAATTTACACCAGCTCAGAATCTGGCCCCAAAAGTGCTTTAAATTCTAAAATTTATAAACATGGCTGTTGCCAGCACAATCTCAACTATAGTGTGGACAAAGCTTTAGTTGGCTATTCCAATGCCTCTCTTTATTTTACAGAGTGTTTGTGGCTCCCAGTAAATTCTCCATACTGGAAATCAGCCGGGACAATTGGATTAGCAATGTTTAGCTTTGCCAATTTCTGACAAAATGCAAGAAAGTTATGCTACCATGTTTCATAAACCTGTGACCTGAAAAAACAAACAACTCCAATATAGTCAGACAATGAGCATACCAAACTCACATGGAGTACTGGACTTTGTAATGTAGGGTTCACCACCAAAATATCCATGCAGTTTAAAAAAAATGCAAGTACAGACAGACACTGCTCCATCATTGTAAATCAGCAAGCAAAGAAGTGAATACAATTTGTTGTAAATATTTAAAGCCATTTCTGCAGATTTGACATGAGCTTCTGCTAATGAACATGATGTTGCTTTTGATGCCAATGTTTTCCTGGAACTAATACTTTGGATCCTCATTTTGTCATATCCATAAGACTGGTCAGGCAAACCACACGTTTCCTTAAGCACATGACAGTGAAATAGCATGTTTGTTCACACAGACACAAAGAGATCCATTGAGATATGACAGATAGATGGGGTTGAGAACTTTGAAAAAAACCCCAAAAAAACAAAAAACCAAACTAACAACAATACACTGAAAGAAGGCTTGACCTGTTCTGGGAAAAATATATTTTGAAAGTGAACTGTGATTTTTAATTGGAATAACTGATTGGGAAAATTATTTTTCCATATTGCATCATAAGGGATGTCACTGTTAGCCATTTCTCTATCTTTCCCTGTGCCTCAGGTCAACATGCAGAAACAGTTTTATCTGTAGGTAGACCAACCCAAATAACATGAAAATTATTTCTAAATGTAAATACTTGGACAGAAATCAGAGTCTACAGTCACAAGGGCTGTACCTACCTAGATAGAAAGCCACCAGATATATTTTTTTTCCTTAAGCATGAAAGATACCTGGGTGAAATGTAGGTCAGTAGATCAAAATGGCTTCTAACGTGTAGTATGCATTAGTAAGACACTAACAAATGGCCTCTTGTTAACTAGCAGCAGCTCTTGAAGAGTCAACATCAAATCGAGTCACGGGAAGCTATAAAAGTAATTGAAGTGCAAGGTCCAGACAATGTTGTGATAGCATAATCATATTGTTAGCCTTCACCATCACATCAGAGCAACATCATGACAAGCACAGTTCAGCACAATGTCAAACAATCGTACAAGCTATTCTGTGACTTTCTGCCATTCCTCTTGGCATAATATTGCCTCTATCTGTCCTCTCTTCTCAAGAGCAGGACAAGCTTGAGTACATTCAATCAGCCCACAAGACCTCACAGTCCAGCCATGGGAGGGCACAACAGAACATTGTTTCCTATTGGCAGGGCCCTCTCTATACTTTGGCTGTACAAGAAGCCTGTGTAATCACCTGGGGCTGAAGAATTGTGCTCCAGAATCTAAAATTGTATTTTAAAAAGCCTGTTTCCAAGACCCATGATAGTGGAGGCAAGCTTAAAAATAACGAAGAGTACTTGTGTCACCTTAGAGACTAACAAATTTATTTGAACATAAGCTTTCGTGGCCTAAAACCCACTTCATCAGATGCATGCAGTGGAAAAATACAGTAGAATTATTATTATATATATCAGTTAAGGTGAGCTATTATAAGCAGGAGAAAAAAAACCTTCTGTAGTGATCATCAGGATGGCCCGTTTCCAACAGTTGACAAGAAAGTGTGAGTATCGGTAGGGGGAAAAGCAAGCATGGGGAAATAGTTTTACTTTGGGTAATGACCCATCCACTCCCAGTCTTTATTCACGCCTAATTTAATGGTGTCCAGTTTACAAATTAATTCCAATTCAGTAGTTTCTCACTGGAGTCTGTTTTTGAAGTTTTTTTGTTGTAGTATTGAGACTTTTAGGTCTCTAATTGAGTGACCAGGGAGATTGACATGTTCTCCAACTCGTTTTTGAATGTTATAATTCTTGATGTCTGATTTGTGTCCATTTATTCTTTTATGTAGAGACTGTCCAGTTTGGCCAATGTACATAGCAGAGGGGCATTGCTGGCACATGATGGCATATATCACATTGGTAGATGTGCAAGTAAACGAGCCTCTGATAGTGTGGCTGATGTGATTAGGCCCTATGATGGTGTCCCCTGAATAGATATGTGGGCAACGGGCTTTGTTGCAAGGATAGGTTCCTGGGTTAGTATTTTTGTTGTGTGGTTGCTGGCGAGTATTTGCTTCAGGCTGGGGGGCTGTCTGTAAGCAAGGACTGGCCTGTCTCCGAGGATCTGTAAGCGAGGGATTGTCCTTCAGGATAGGTTGTAGATTCTGAATAGGTCAGAATATGAACAAGAGGCTGCTAGGCAGCTCTCTAACACCACATTTTACAAGCCTTTATCCTCTGATCCCACTGAGGGTTACCAAAAGAAACTACACCATCTGCCCAAGAAAATCCCTGAAAAAGCACAAGAACAAATCTGCACAGACACACCCCTAGAATCCCGACCTGGGGTATTCTATCTGCTACACAAGATCCATAAACCTGGAAATCCTGGACGCCCCATCATCTCAGGCATTGGCATCCTGACACAGGATTGTCTGGCTATGTGGACTCTCTCCTCAGGACCTACACTCCCAGCAATCTTCGAGACACCACTGACTTCCTGAGAAAGCTACAATCCATTGGTGATCTTCCAGAAACCACCATCCTGGCCACTATGGATGCAGAAGCCCTCTCCACCAACATTCTACATAAAGATGGACTACAAGCCGTCAGGAACAGTATCTCCAGTAATATCATGGCAACCTGGTGACTGAACTTTGCGACTTTGTCCTCACCCATAACTATTTCACATTTGGGGACAATGTATACCTTCAAGTCAGCGGCACTGCGATGGGTACCCACATACCCAACAGTATGCCAAAAATGTTATGGCTGACTTAGAACAGCGCTTCCTCAGCTCTCATCCCCCAATGCCCCCACTCTACTTGCGCTACATTGATGACATCATCATCATCTGGACCCATGGAAAAGAAGCCCTTGAGGAATTCCACCATGATTTCAACAATTTCCATCCCACCATCAACCTCAGCCTGGACCAGTCCACACAAGAGATCCACTTCCTGGACATTACAGTGCTAATAAATGATGGTCACATAAACACCACCCTATACCAGAAACCTACTGACAGCTATACTTACGTACATGCCTCCAGCTTTCATCCAGACCACACTACACCACACAATCCATTGTCTACAGCCAAGCTCTACGATACAACCGCATTTGCTCCAACCCCTCAGACAGAGACAAACACCGACAAGATCTCTATCAAGCATTCTTAAAACTACAGTATCCACCTGCTAAAGTGAAGAAACAGATTGACAGAGCCAGAAGATTACCCAGAAGTCGCCTACTACAGGACAGGCCCAACAAAGTAACAGAACGCCACTAGCCGTCACCTTCAGCCCACAACTAAAACCTCTCTAGCGCATCATCAAGGATCTACAACCTATCCTGAAGCACGATCCCTCACTCTCACAGATCTTGGGAGACAAGCCAGTCCTTGCTTACAGACAGCCCCCCAACCTGAAGCAAATACTCACCAGCAACCACACACACCACACATCAAAAACACTAACCCAGGAACCTATCCTTGCAACAAAGCCCATTGCCAACTCTGCCCACATATCTATTCAGGGGACATCATCATAGGACCTAATCACATCAGCCACACTATCAGAGGCTCGTTCACCTGCACATCTACTAATGTGATATATGCCATCGTGTGCCAGCAATGCCCCTCTGCCATGCACATTGGCCAAACCGGACACTCTCTTCGTAAAAGAGACTTCATTTCTAAATGCAAATGAAGCTGGCACAGAATTAAAGTCGAGCTGATGCTGTTGTGTCTATTGTGCATTTTCTACCATTTTACCCAGTCTAGATTTGTATGTGCCAAGTGATGAAGCTTCTACCACTTCGAGATGATTCATAGCCTTATAAATCTCACTGTCAAGATAGTTTTCTTGATATTTATTCAGTTTAAGGACTCTTCTCTAATTCATCCAGTTACTCCTAGTTGTAGTCCTATGGTCCACCTGTGAAACATGTTACCTCCCTTCTTCATACAGCTGTCTAATTTAATACCCTCCTCCTCTCCCCATTCATCTGTCTATCCAAGGTGTATAGCTTATTTTACTCCATAAATTAATCCTTCTATGGCCTATAATCATTCATTTTTGGTGTCCCTTTGACATTCTTTCAGTTACTCAGTTATCACTTTTATCACTATTATTAAAGTGCCTAGATGTTGATAGGCTAAGACCAGACCGTACAGAGACTATTACATCTCCATGCTGTTATTACAATGCTTATATAGCCCCAAGTTGCAGTGACCTTACCTTGCAGGTATATTTCAACCATGAGTCATGTCTAATTTGCTGTCCAGTATTATCTTCAAGTCTTTTTCAGCATGACTGCTTTGCAGATTTTTCTTCTGTTGAATATACAAGTCTTCCAACTCTATTAACTTGCCCTTCCATTTTTCCCAGACATTATTATTGTCTACCCAGATTGTAAATGCCGCTATGTTCCTTCATATTATTGCTCTGCCTATCCTGATGGATGTTTACAGCCTTCCTTGATTCAGTGTATCTGCAAATGTAATTTGTGTTCAAGTTTACCCTAGAGACTAACAAATTTATTTGAGCATAAGCTTTCGTGAGCTACAGCTCACTTCATTGGATGCTGTAGCTCACGAAAGCTTATGCTCAAAATAAATTTGTTAGTCTCTAAGCTGCCACAAGTCCTCCTTTTCTTTTTGCGAATACAGACTAACACGGCTACTACTCTGAAACCATGTTTACCCTGCCATCCTGATCAATAATGAAGATGGTACATAAGATGGGAGCTAAAATATACTACGTTTCCTTAGGACAGATGTTTGGCTCTTTTACAACCTCTTCTGCTTAGCAGTAACAGTTCTTCCTCTATGTGTTTAGAACCTCTCTTTCTAGGGTAGTCCCATTATATTAGCAGGGATTGAAGCCAGATTTATTCAATTGTAACTGCCAGAATTATGCTTTTCTTTTCCACTCACTTCTGAAGATTCAAGGAAACTGATCAGATCTTCTACTTCTGGTACCCCTCTATACCCCACATGCACGTGACTTTTAATAAATATTAGCAATAACTCAGCGAGTAGGTAAATGCTCATCATCTTTTAGGACAAATACATGGACTGAAACATATAAATTTCACCACCCCGTTCACTTACTGTTTAAGAAACTGTTTGCCCATGAAAGTGGCCTTCTACACTTGAAGGAAATAAAGGACAAATATAAGACAAAGTCTACAAAGTACCCCAGAATGTTCTATTTGTGGTACAAAAATAATTATCCATTGTCTGTTCCTTAGCATATTTAATGCTGAAATACAGGGCAAAGGACAATCAATACTGAGATATATATTAGGCATTAAAGCAAGATCTCTCTCAACATAAATAGGGCTTTACCAAATTCATGACCATGAAATCTGATCTCCCCTGTGAAATCTGGCTAGTGTAGGAAAGGAGGTGGTCAAGGAGCTCTTACTGTATGCCCGATTCCAGATGCTAGTCTCGGCTGGGCTGGGGAGGGATCGGACTTCCTCTTCCCCTGCAGGGGCCACTCCTAGGGCCAGATCAAACCCATCTCTGGGAACTTCTCCCAGCTGCTGGCTGGGAGCCCAGCTCTGAAGGCAGCACTGCTGCCAGCAGTAGTGCAGAAGTAAGGGTGGCAATACTGTAACACCCCTACAATAGCCTTGTGACCCCCTCCAATGGCCCCTTTTGGGTAAGGACTTCTAGGGTTACAACACTGTGAAATTTCAGATTTAAACATCTGAAACCACAAAATTTATGTTTTAAATCCTATGACCATGAAATTGACCAAAATGGACTGAATTTGGTAGGGCCACAAACATTGGCTAAGTATTTGAGCTATGCTTTCACTCTTGGTCTTAAGCTTGAATTCCTCTTCTCAAAAATCTTACACTCCCTGGGCTGGAAATGAAACAGTTGTGGTGTCAACAACAGCACCCATTCCACGGGGTGTTACGCTTTAACCATGACAGCATATCCTTCTGGTGAGCTGAGGACAGAAACAAGATTCGTAAGAGTGCACATACAGGATTGGAGTCATGATAGTGCTCTGCCAAGCAGTAGCAATCCTAGATAAACGTGTGATGGAGAATGCAACTTTTTGTAACATCAAAACATGGGATGCCTTGCTGTCAAGCCTTGATGCAAACAGGGTGGGAAGACAGAGAGAAAGACCCCAAAGAAGTGGATATCAGTTGGGGGGAGGGGGAAATCAGGATGACTTAATGGTAGATGAATGCCATCCTCTTTCTTAACCACCACTCCCTCCCCCGCCCAGAGAAATCAGTAAGAAGTGTTGCGATTGTCTGGAATCCATGAGAAGCGTGTGAACAGGTAATACAGGACTTTGTAGAAAGGTGTGATAGTGGCTTAACAGGGATATGACTGAGCTGCCAGTATTCCCTAATATACATAACCCAAGTTTTCAAACCTGAAAACAAGATTTTCAAAAACAGGGACCTGGCTTTAGGCTCCTAAATCCATATTCAGGCATGTAAGTGGCAAGTACTGAGAGCCAAATAGCTCCCACTAATCTCAGTAGAGATTGATCAGGCCCCAGTACAATAAGGGAAATTTAAAATTTTAAGAAGTTTTCAACTGGATTTGGAATTTTTGAAGACTAACATTTTTAAACAGTTACCACAATCATCCTATATTTGCTCACAAAGACACCCAAAAGGGTTGGTTAAAAGTTTAACTACCTTTATCATGCCAGCCTAAGACCCTGCCTTCGGAAGAATAAAAATAATATTTTTCTTTTGTGAAAAAAGGTCTTTCCCCCATTTTTAAAAGGGCAAATAATTACATAATTCAATCCATCTTGAACACAGAATTATAGTTCAGCAGAAGTTCCAGAAAGACAAATAAAATCCACATGCAGTTTACTAAAAGGCCTCCCTTATCCCACACAATAAAATTTACAGCACATCATGCAAACGCATTAATAATTTATTCATTGTACAGTACGCATCCATGACAATAGTGCAACAAAACTAGCATTTGAATGAGTTCCAGCAGTTAGCTGTTTCAAAGTGAAAATGCACAAAAATGTTTTCAGTAAACAATAGAGTGTTGCTGTTAGTAGTTTCAGAGTAGCAGCCGTGTTAGTCTGTATTCGCAAAAAGAAAAGGAGTACTTGTGGCACCTTAGAGACTAACAAATTTATTAGAGCATAAGCTTTAATGCATCCGATGAAGTGAGCTGTAGCTCACGAAAGCTTATGCTCTAATAAATTTGTTAGTCTCTAAGGTGCCACAAGTACTCCTTTTCTTTTTGCTGTTAGTAGTGTCAGTATTAAGTTTTCAAAGCTACAATAATTAATTCCAGCACTGTGCCTAAAGTCAAGTGAACTTTAGCACCTTATTTCCATTTCAGAAATGTAACGTCATCTACATTTAGTTCTTAATGCCATCTGAGAAGCCAAGCAGTAAAAATATTTCATGAATTATGCCTTTTCTAATAGGCAAACTGATTTAAAATGTATAAAGATAAATTGATGACCCATTAAAATGGTCTCTGTATCATTGGGTTAAGTCAGCATAATTGTAACAATAGTTTTCCTGATGAGAAGCTGGCAGAAGGAAGCCCAACAGCATGAGACATTTTGCAGGGACTCTACAAAAAAAAAAAAAGTGTATTATACTTTTATTTTTAAGATTGGCTTTAAATTTTTTTTAAAGACAAAATTTAATTTGAGAGAGTCATTATGCACGTAATAAGGTAACTATGAATGCACACAGCAAGTTATGGCCATTCACATGTGTAACCTGCTTATTTTCATATGAAATTGTAGTAACTGCACATATGTATTAGGTACACAATGGCATACCTTACTTTTTTTCCAATTAAAAGTCCTAAACATTTAGACTATAGAATACATTTTCCTATAAAGAAAATGACAACCACATTTTGGACATTAGCAATTTGACAGTATCCCTTTTAAGGTCAGAAAGGAGGATATTTTAGAAAAATCCATTATTCTGAAGTGTTATGTCTTATGTCTCAACTAATGAAACTGAGTTAGAAAATGAGTAGTTCACAGAGCAAACACATCCTTAAAAAAAAAAAGGAAGTTATAACAAGGGCTTAAGTAGTAAAGCAACACTGGCTGCCTAGATCTCCAGTTACCAACCTAGTTTTTTAGCAAGGAATCTCTAATCATAGAATATCACTAACACACTACATTTACAGAAGTAGATTCCCGACTTTTTTTTTTTTTTAAAAAGGGGTGGAGAAAGGAAAAAGGGAGAAGACAGATTGATGCATCTGCTTTGTGTGCTGCTATCTCTTAGCATAGTACACCATGTAGCCCAACGGCAAAACCTGAAAAGCTTCTGCGGAATCTGAAAAATACATCCAACAACTCAGATTATTGAAGTAAGAAATGCTGTGAAAGCAGGTAAAATACATTTCCTGACTTCCTGCTGTTCTTTATCTTCTCTATGCAAAGCAAAACAAGTGGACTGAGAGGTAAGCGTGTTGGCGTGGAAGAGGGAGATTAGCATCTCATTGAACCAGAGTTTGTTTTTCCATCAACACTATTATTCTTATTATTTAACAGCCACATGGATTTCTTAATGAAGTTATGCTGAACATATGACAAAGGTAACATGAAAAGAAAGTGTCTATCTTGAAGTTTGGCTATATCCCATAGGTTATTTCCAAAAAGAACAAAGGCACAGGCGGTCTAGTGTTTTAATGGGGCCCTTGTTCTTACTCATAAAAAGAATAGGAGTCGATTATAAAAAGAAAGGTTGGCAATGGCTATCCAAGTATAAAACCTAATTTTCCTGTTTTGTTTTCTCAAAGAGCTCAATTATGTTGGGTCATTAAACACTGAAATGATGGGTTCAACATAGTCAGTGACAGAATATCCTGGTTAGCACTTATACATGCAAAGCAGCTTAAATGATGACCCCGTTATAAAAGCAGCATTCTACAGATCAGTTTGGCTTTACAATCCACTAAAAGGCAGCACTCTGGCTCCCAAGGATAATGCTGTACAGTACTTTTATCTTTAGTTTCTTTTTAATATCCTTTTAAATGCATCACAAAGTAGCACAAATATTTCTGGTGAAGTTGGAATGGGGAACAGGGAAGGTGTTTTTCATGCTAGCCCCACACATAGGAAAGAAGACAGAACACACACAAAAAAAAAGTTAAATCTGTCCTTCCAGTTTCTGTTTCACAAAAGGCAGTCCCCTCCATAATGGAGAGGACAAGTAGTACTGTTTTCCATGACAACACTAGGAAATACTGATAGCAGGACAAAGAGGGACACAAAATTGAAGGGAAATGGTGGGGAAGTTGTATGATCTCTCTAAACAATCAATACAAAAGCCTCCCTTTAAATCAGTTTAAGCCACAACTGTGGCAAAGTTTACACAACAAACCCAAAATATCATTAAAACTACTGCAATCTTTACTTTCACTGTAAACAACAAAAAAGGGCTCTTTTTAAGTGTGCTTCCCTAACTGAAGTGACTTTCCCTCTAATAATGCTCCCTCCCCACTTTTACTGGATTGTAGTGTAACTTGCTTTCAGTCGCTGCATTAGGGTGCAAGACTGTGCTTAACAAAAAGGGAAAAATGGTGTTTACATTACTAGCTTTCAGCAGCGTACAGGATCTTTAAAATGTCATTAGTACATCACGTTCTTGTACACTAGTGTAGAAGGGTCTCCCAAAGATAAACGAATGTAGACCAGGTTTGATCTTCTCAGCTAAAGCCATTATTATGTTAAGATCGCCCTCTGCTGTTAAGTCAAGGTCTATTTTTAAGCTACGGAGAGACTTAAAAGGCTTTTTTCCTTTCTGCCTGCAAAAGAGTTGAGAGAAAAACTGTTACAATATAGAACGATTTCCTAGTGACCAAGAAATTCCCACTCCCTCCCTTCTATTATCTTTCTACTTACGTATCATCCTCTATGTACTTTATGAGAGTTAAGGCTTTTCTATGAAGGACTAGCAGAAACTGGGCAAGGAAAGTACTCCTCAGAGACAAGCCAGGTTTCAAATGAAAGACCTGTTTAAAATTACAGCAGAAAACTAAATTACATACAACTCAAGTTTCATTCCAGGAATGTGGAAAACTAAAACAGTGAACTAACAAACATATATGTAACAGTTCCTAATTGTGCTAAAGAAAATGTATAATCATGAAAGGATAAATTTTAGACTCTGTTTGGACAGATGTGGTAAGTTAAGCTGTTCTGCCATTCTATTAAGACAAATCATGTTTTTGCTTTTTTTTTTTTTTTTTTTACACTACTTGAAATGGATCAGACACACACACATGCACGCTTTCACCCCAAAAAAGTCACTGTAGTCGTTCCTGGATGCTGTCCCTCCAATAAAGTACTTTCCAGGAAAAGACCACAGCATCATCAAGAATGGCATGTTGGCACAGCACATACTTGGTATTACTTTTTGATTATTATAGTCATAGAATGACAGCTATTTTATAGGAACTAGTAATTAGCAGGTCATTACATTTCTGCACATGTTCAGAGGAATCTCTCGTACTACTATTGTGTTTTCAAATAATGCAGAGAAGGATCTATTTGTGTTAAAATATTTGTTATACGAGAGTAGAGAATTGTTTTTCATCTTTTGCTTGTTCTGAAAGCTGTTACCTGCTCCAGGAAGGCTTTTACTAACGTATCACGATGCAGGACATCTTGAAAAACATTCCTGTGAAGAGACAACAAAGAAAGCATGGCATGTGATAAGGAGACACTAAATATATTATATTGGTGCCTGATAATAGCATTATAGTTAAGGGTCTGACAGAATTTAAAACAAATTTTTTAAAAAAGTCAGTTTTAGTGAATTATGGTATGGCTTTATTTAAAAAAAAAAAAAGTTACTTTGGAATATAAAACTTAACTTTTTCATTACAGATGCACTTAACAAAAACCAGGTAAGCCAATTTCAGCTGTAAATGTATATAGCATACTATATAGCTATACTTATTTAATGTTATTCAACCATAACAGATCAGGAATTTCATCAGGATGGCCTGCTAATGAAATACTGAGCAATAGGTACTACTTCTGAAGTAGTTTTAACCTCCTATAACCCATTTCCCAAGAAGAAAACACAAGCTGTTTACCCTGATTGAGAAAAGTGTTTACTGAATAAAACAAACTGTAATTTGTAAGAAAAGGTCTCACAAAATGCAACTACGCTGCTATGCTATCCTAAGCAGTGTAATTTTGAAAATATAAGGATAGTACATACAAATCAGGAGTGAAGCTTTCATCTGTGTGGATAGTGATATCCTGAGCCATCTCTTCATCTGAATTGGCTCTCCAAAATGCTGCCAGCTCGGACCTCATGTATCGCCGTTGGTTATAGATATGTTCATGGCAAGGAGGCATCTGCTTCACTGTGTTGACATCCACATCTATATGTGTAGTAGGATATGGAGCATACATTACTTGACGGAAGGGCAACACAAAGCTTCCAGTTGCATCCTGTTATAGCAAAAAAGAGTTAGAGAAGTCTCCCAGTTACAAAAAAATACAGGTATTTGAAACAACATTAAAGTTTAAAACAGCTTGTTTAAAAGCATTTCATCTTTGGGGTGTATGTGTTTATAATTCTAGTTAAACCCTGTTATAAAACAGGGTGGTTGTTTAAAGTGACAGTATACACATAAAAGAGACTTTTTTTGGAAGTGGTGTTGGAAAATAGTGATATGCACACCTCTGCATTGTTTCATGATAGTCTTGTTGCTGGTAACACCCTTCCAGCAACTCCCTTGCACCAAATGGCACATCATTCTCATGCTGCATGATGCTTGACATTAAAGTGAGTTACAAAGTAGTATGGGAAAGAGAACAGCAACATTACAGCCATGAATGCAGCTTTAAGTGAACAAATACCCTACCAAGTGAATTGAACAGAAGTCAGGAGATGCAGGCCATACAGCATTATACAATATTTATCATGCAGGAAGCATGGCAGCATTTAACTTCAGCCTTCTGAATTTGAGAAGTTTGAGCATGAACAAGTTTGGTTTCCTTAAAAATATTTTCAGTGATGGGAACATCATTTATCTTCACTCCTTGTAGAAAAGCTTTAGAAATTCTCTCAACACTAAGTAGATAGTGCACGTAATCAGCATTTGAAGTTAAGAACCCTCCCCCCCAAGTGCACACTTGCTACTGAGAACAAAGAACTACTTAGTTTACTTAGTTAGGAGGTATCACATCTTAGGCAAACAGGTTGAGCTTTTATTTGGTTTTGATAAAAGGCATTGTTCCCACCCAAACGATATTGGTACTGCTAGGTAAATACAATAAAAGTTAAATGTAAAAATGTGGCTCCCTCTGGTCCCTACTCCCCTCCAACAGAAGTCAGAATGGGCAGGCAGGGGCAGAGCACTGGCTCCATCTTCCTAATGTTCTGGCCAGCACAACTGAGCTGGCATGGAGAGGGAGGTAAACTATGCCAGATATAGGGCTAGCACAAGTTACTTCCCCTCTGGAGCAAAGGGGATGGTGGTGGGGAAATGGAGGAGAAGGAAAGGAGAGACAAGCGTCCAGATTATGACTCTGGGTCCTGGTCTGCTCCTGTAGAAGTGCAAGTACTCACACAGGGTTTGTGACTAAGTCATAATTAAGCCCTAAAAATTTTATTTTTTAACTACTAAAAAATAGTTTCAATTCCCTTTTGACAGCTTAATTTCTAGAATAATCTTATATAATAAGGTTCCACAATCTGTCCCTCAACTTCATATCATTTAGCTATAGTTTATCATCATCTGTCAAATTTAGTCTGATAGCTCCTTGGGACAGGGGCCTTGTAATATTATTTGCCTATGAAGTACCATCCACTCCTACAGCCCTTAATAAATATTGTGAAACTATTTTTCTTAGGATGTTGGAGTGCTGGAGACTAACATTCTTTTCTATGAGTCTGATTTAGCTAGCATATGCAATTTTTAAACTCTTGCCTGTATGGGTCTAGGATCCCCCCAAAAGTAGTAAATGTATAGATTTATTCGCAAAGTGAAGGAATAAGGACAAAAACTATTCCTAAAGGGAACAGACAGTACAGAAGAAAAATTAGCTTGAAATTCTTGCATCCCTAGAAACAGCTTTAAGCCATGGAAATATAGATAATTATTTATTACTTGCATTACCATAGCACCTAGGAGCTCAAGTCGTAGCCTAGGACCTCATTGAGCTATGAACTGTACAAACAGCAAACAACCACCACCACCACCAACAAACAAACAAAAAAACCAAACAGTTCCTGCCCCATAATGCTTATATTCTAAGTATAAGCCCTGGTCTACACTAGGCATTGGTCGAATTTAGCAGTGTTAAATCGATTTAAACCTTCACCCGTCCACATGATGAAGCCCTTTTTTCGACTTAAAGGGCTCTTAAAATCGATTTCCTTACTCTACCCCCGACAAGGGGATTAGTGCTAAAATCGGTCTTGCTGGGTCAAATTTGGGGTACTGTGGACGCAATTAGATGCTATTGGTCTCTGGGAGCTATCCCAGAGTGCTCCATTGTGACCTCTCTGGACAGCACTCTCAACTCAGATGCACTGACCAGGTAGACAGGAAAAGGCCCGCGAACTTTTGAATTTCAATTTCCTGTTTGGCCAGTGTGGCAAGCTGCAGATGACCATGCAGAGCTCATCAGCAGAGGTGACTATGATGGAGTCCCAGAATAGCAAAAGAGCTCCAGTATGGACCGAACAGGAGGTACGGAATCTGATTGCTGTATGGGGAGAGGAATCCGTGCTATCAGGACTACGTTCCAGTTTTCAAAATGCCAAAACATTTGTGAAAATATCCCAGGGCATGAAGGACAGAGGCCATAACAGGGACCTGAAGCAGTGCCGTGTGAAACTTAAGGAGCTGAGGCAAGCCTACCAGAAAACCAGAAAGAGGTGAACGGCCACTCCGGGTCAGAGCCCCAAACATGCCGCTTCTATGATGGGCTGCATGCCATTTTAGGGGGTTCAGCCACCACTACCCCACCCATGTTGTTTGACTCCTTCAATGGAGATGGAGGCAACACGGAAGCAGGTTTTGGGGACGAGGAAGATGACGATGATGAGGTTGTAGATAGCTCACAGCAAGCAAGCGGAGAAACCGGTTTTCCTGACAGCCAGGAACTGTTTCTCACCTTGGACCTGGAGCCAGTACCCCCCGAACCCAACCAAGGCTGCCTCCCGGACCCGCCAGGCGGAGAAGGGACCTCTGGTGAGTGTACCTTTTAAAATACTATGCAAGGTTTAAAAGCCAGCATGCTTAATGATTAATTTTCCCTGGCATTCGTGGCTCTACTGGATATACTCCCAAAGTCTTTACAAAAGGTTTCTGGGAAGGGCAGCCTTATTTCATCCACCGTGGTAGGACACTTTACCCCTCCAGGCCAGTAGCACGTACTCGGGAATCATTGTAGAACAAAGCATTGCAGTGTATGTTTGCTGGCGTTCAAACAACATCCGTTCTTTATCTCTCTCTGTTATCCTCCGGAGAGCGATATCATTCATGGTCACCTGGTTGAAACAGGGTGCTTTTCTTAAGGAGACATTCAGAGGTGCCCATTCCTGCTGGGCTGTTTGCCTATAGCTGAACAGAAACGTTCCCCACCGTTAGCCGCGTGGTGGGGAGAGGTAAAATGTGACCTTGTAATGAAAGCACATGTGCTATGTATGTAATGTTAACAGCAAGGTTTACCATGAAAGCGTACCCATTGTTCTATAAAAATGTATCTTTTAAATACCACTGTCCCTTTTTTTTCCCCTCCACCAGCTGCATGTGTTTCAAAGATCACAGATCTTCTCCTTCACGAAGATTAGAAGGTGAAAAAATGAATACAAAACAAATCTGGTCTATTTCTTGTTTTGAGCCACTTCATCTATCTTTATACATCATGCTGGCAGCAGACTGCGCAGTACGACCGCTAGCCATCGTCACTTCCTGGGTGCTCGACAGAAGACGGTGCAGTATGACTACTAGCCATCATCTTCTGCTAGCTGCAGATTAAAAGACAGTGCACTGCTGGTAGGACTCAATTGCCATGAGATGAAACAAGGGAAATGATCTTGCTGAGTCACTCCCATGTTTGCCCAGGCGCCCGGTTAAAAGAGCACCCAGGACTACGTCGACGACAGCTACCACTCATACTGCACTGTCTTCTGCCAAAAGGCAATAAACTGCTGCTGTGTAGCAATGCAGAACCACGTCTGCCAGTACCCAGGAGACATACGGCGATGGTTAGCTGAGTGGGTCCATGTTTGCCGTGGTATGGTGTCTGCACAGGTAACTCAAGAAAAAAGGCACAAAACGATTGTCTGCCCTTGCTTTTACGGAGGGAGGGAGAGAGGGAACGGGGGCCTGACGATATGTACCCAGAACCACCCGCGACAATGTTTTAGCCCCATCAGGCACTGGGATTTCTACCCAGAATTCAAATGGGCGGTGGAGACTGCGGGAACTGTGGGATAGCTACCCACAGTGCAGTGCTCCGGAAGTCGACGGTTGCCTCAGTACTGTGGATACACTCCACCGACAACATGCACTTAGAGCATTTGTGTGGGGACACACACACTCAACTGTATAAAAACGCTTTCTACAAAACCGACTTCTATAAATTCAACCTAATTTCGTAGTGTAGACATACTCTAAGACAAGAGGCAACAGATGAATACAGACATATAGGAGAAGTCATGGTTATAATATTGGCATCAGGAATCAACAAGTGAAGACGACAAACTTCTTAAGGAAACAATATATTCAGGTATTTTCAAGTTAAGATGATTATATTAAATTAAGAAGTTGTAAGTGTCTGGATACTGGAGAAAAGATTTTAGAAAGAAAAAAAAATCAAAAAAGCACAATAAAATTACCTTACCTTGAGCAATCCTTGTACAAAGAGTCCTGATTCATATTTGAAGGAAGATTCATTTCTACAGAGTCTGGAACACTTCCGTTCTGATGGAGTAAGAAACAGACACAATGTCCTCACTATCTGCAATACAAAAAGCTTTGTAAAAAAAAAATAGGCAGACGTATAGTAAAGAAAGTTTTCATCTTAGAACACAATTCAGTCCAGATTTCAAATAAGTGATTATCCAAGAAGTTCACCATACCTTTGAAAAAAGAATGCTATAATAATGTGCAATAGTTACATACTGACATCTAAAAGTAGAGGTATTAAAATTGAACCACACTGCTCAAGACTATATATTAAATGAAAACACAAAACAAATATTAAATGGAACATCTAAGGTGGCATAGTTTAATTGTTTACAGTCAAGAAACACAGAAGTTTAGGTTACTACAGCATCATCAGCTTTGGACATGTTGTACATCCAATATATGATATGCTTTAATAAGTGTTCTAGATGCTCTTACTCAGAAGATGAGAAAAAGCATGATCCATACTGCAAGGAACATACAACAGAAATAGATAATGAGAAGTTGAATGACACGATGAAACAGAGTAGCAAATCAATGATCTGAGTTGTTCAGCAAATGTCTTGCTCAAAAGATGCTCTTGCTGTAGAAACTTTGACTGCTAACACATGTCAGAAAATGCAAAAACCTGCTTTAAAGATGCAGTAATAGGTGTTTTTGCATTTTCAAAAAGACTAATAAACATCACTAATACGGAGCACTCCATCTAGCTGCACCATTAACAGAAACATAGTTTGAGGAGAGAGTATTTAGAAGCACTGCTGTGGTTGTTACACGATATGCTCTTAACCTGTTTTCAGACATACATTTCCCAAGCTTTTCTTTTTTTAAAAAAAAAAAAAAATACTGTGTATGCACAGCATGCAATTAAGATGTCCATAATTTGTGTCACTAATTCAGACTTCTTTTGCCACAATAATGCTCATTTCATGATATACATACATGCTCCTACTTCTACACCCCCAAATTATTTCTGAATAGCCCTGTTCAGCAGCTTTTGTCTGAGAGCTCAATCATTTTATTTTTTCCTCTGTTTAGTCTACTTCTCATTTCCTAATAAGGAAGCAGTTTCTAATTGTTGATCTAAGTATTAAGCACAAAAAAAGAAGAGCAACAGCTCTTTACTAATTAGTTATTTTAAATATTGTGTTTAGAATACGTGCATATTTTATCCAAACAACTTACATATAGATTATTATTTTATTTTGCAGTAGTGCCTGGGACTCCCAGTCATGGAGCAGGACCCTATTGTGCTAGGCACTGTACAAACCAATAAGATGACTGTACAAGCCCCAAAGTTTACGATAACCATGTCCTCTTGTTGTAAGCTTATTATATTAATATTAGTGGGTATTATACACACCCACTTAAGAGACGGACTCCCAGAACTAAAAAGAAGTCTTACAATGAAGGAAAGTTCAATCTTGTAAAATAAACTGGAACTCAATAAAAGGTACACCATTAATTCGAAGCATAATCAAATACAAAGACTGCATGTGGGTTTCTTTCTGATAAATAGAGTTCTCTGAATATATTGCCTCTACAGAGCCACACTGCAGTATCATGCCATAATTTCATGAGACCAACAGTAGTAGTAGTAAATATTTACCTTACTGTAGAACCCAGAGGACCCAATACCTATTGTGCTGGGTGATGTACAGACAGACAAAAGACTACCCCAGCTCTAATAGCGGTGGTACAGGTAGCAGTCATTAATGGCACATTTGCCTGACACCTAAATGTTATAGGACTACATGTTACTACAAAGTCCTTCTCAGCTCCTCTCTGACTTAAGGTGCATATTAAAGGGCCCCCTTTTGGAGGAAGGACAGAGAGGCAATTCAGCTGGAAAATTCAATTTACTGATAAAAAGAGCTTTATTTTCTCCATCACGAGTTGCCTCTGCAATTCTCACTGTAGGAGATTAATTAGCAGTATTCACACTACAGGGGGTGGACCAAAGAATGGCTTAATTAAATAGGAATCAAAGTACAGTCCTTCTGACCCAAGCATCTGATGTATCCCAAAAGAATGTAAGAATAATGTTTTGTGAAAGTATGAATTCAACTCCCAGCATCAACCTGCTATTTTAAGAGACACCTTTCTAATAGACACACAAGGTGAGTAAATGAATATCTTTTATTGGATCAACTTCTGTTGGTGAAGATGACAAGCTTTTGAGCTACACGGAATTGTCCAGGTCTGGATGCCTTTGTGTAGCTCAAAAGCTTGTCTCTTTCCCCAACAGAAGTTGATCCAATAAATGATATTACCTCACCCCCCCGGCCTCTCTAATATCCTGGGACCAACGCTGCCACAACATCATGCCAATAACCTTTCTAATAGAGACTCAATACATCTGAAACAGGCACATCTGCATAACTGTAAACAATTTGTACACACAAATCCATTCAGAAAGCCTCAGAGTTGAAGGGCTTTCTCCATTTCATTTGTCCAAAAACAGCTGAGCAGGTTTTCTAAAAGTATTATTCTTTTATATATGAAGATATGCAGGGTGGATTTGATTTAAATCACTAGTGAGGAAGATTTGATTTAATCATAGTTTTCTACATAAAAGTGCATTCTTGTTGGTTGTAATAACCTTAATACACATTCTTCACAACTCAGAGATAGATGTAGATTTCATTTTTAGAAGGTACACCCTATACATTTTTAAACAGTGATTTATTTTGAAAACTTTTCAGATGAGTTTTATAGCTATATCAGAAAATGAATGAGTGTTTGGTTATTTCATTTACCAAAGCTAATTGAAGCAGATATTTATGAAGTCATTGGGAGGTGAACTATCATTAATATTTGAAGGATTTTCTTGCAATGCTGTATTAGGAGGAGATCACCACCAGACAGACATTTAAATTGTTTTATTTAACTAACAAAACAACATTAAGTATTCTGGATTTTTTTCTTCAATAGCAAACATAATATTTTAACAAAACAAGCATATGTTCCTCACTTCTCACATTTATCTCCAGACTTCTTCTCTTTGTCCAGATCTATTATGCCCCCAACAATCTTCTGTTCATTGAACTTTTGAAACTTTGCACTTTTAGAGAGAGGTAAGGGATTGACTCTGTGTAAACAAATCTTCTGAGGGACAATAGAGGTCTGTTATTTCTCACCTCTATATATTATTTAAAAACATTTTTGCTGTTAACAAGCATGTTACCTCTGGAGACACAAATCCACAGTTTGAGAACTGCTAAACTAAGCATCTCTGATGGTATCTTCTAGACTGAGCACTGAGTAGACAGAAAGATTAACCTAAATAATCTACACAGAAACCTGTGGAACCCTATAAATTTGGGTCCCTAATCCATGAACTATTGGAACTCATTTATAAAACTTTTCTTAAACATTACATGAATATATTCTCATACTATAAAATTAAAATTTATAATCTCTATTCCATGATGAGATAATTAAGATACATTATAGCTCAAAGACCAGACCATCTTTAGACAGATTTTTTCCTCAAAAAGCATTTGATAAAAAAACCCTCCAATTTAAATAAAAGATATCCTATTTTTTTAATTTAAAAAAAAAATCATTGATTTTTTTATCCACCCCGTAGATATGTAATCACCTGACAAGTTAGTAGGCTTAGGAAGAAACAGTTACTTACTGTAACTATGGTTCTTCTAGATGTGATGCAGATATGTATTCCATTTAGGTGCGCATACGCCCAGCCCACCAGAACTGGATAAGTGTGCCTAGCAGGTGGCATTGGTGCCTCATGGCCATAGCTAAATGAGGTGGTACTGCCCCAACCCTCCCTCGGTTCCTTTGCACCTGTCTTTTTTTCCCAAAAAGTGGCAAGTGTGGGCAGAAGGCAGTTTGCCATAGGAGTCTGCAACCGGTTATTCTTCTGACTAATGGTAGCACCACTGAGAAGGCAGTCTTCAGAGAGAAATCATAAAGAGGATTATCCTGATATTCCTGGCCTTCTGCCTTAGTCCTCTTCCGTTAAGAAGGCATTCAGCCAATGCTTCCTATACTTTGTGATCGTGGAAGTGTAGGCAGCATAAAGCAAGCATCTTTTTGATAAGTTAGTTCCATAGACACTCCAGACAGCAAACATGCCAGTCTACCAATGGACACCTTACTACTGCAGGACTCAAATTTTATAAGTTTGCATCTGCACTTTGGATCTTTCATGAAACCCAGACCTCCACTGAAACCCAGAACCTAACTGAGTTTATTGACCAAGTCACTAACAGAATTCAGTTAGTTCTGTTTTATTTTTCACATTAAATTATTTAAAATGTGTTATTTATTTATGA
Organism: Dermochelys coriacea; assembly: GCF_009764565.3. Taxonomy (NCBI): domain Eukaryota; kingdom Metazoa; phylum Chordata; order Testudines; family Dermochelyidae; genus Dermochelys; species Dermochelys coriacea. The sequence goes on from NC_050072.1 coordinate 117,540,432, forward strand.
TGAAGGCTCTGAGGATCATGGGGAAACTGCAGCACAGAACAGAAGTGCAAGGAAAAATCAAAGAACTAAGGTTGGGGCTCTAGAAAGTTTGCATCTTACATACGCACAAGTGACTCAATTGTTTGGTGCTCATTAGATATTGTGTAAAGGCAATTTGTCATGCAGCAGCACAGCAAGTTTTACTCTGCAGTTGGGTATTCAATACGACAAAATTAGGCATAGACCGATTTATTTAGATAAAACTCATTGCCATGGCTGAATTGCTAAATATTAATCCAGATGCCATCAGTTTATGCATCTGGCTAATAAAAAAAAAATCGAATCCCCTAAAACTATAGCCTCATTTTCCATAATTTCATATGCACAATAAAATAAATTAGTCGCCAAGAACTGTCAGAATACAAACAATGCACTAGTAATTGGTAATTGAGTATGAAAAATAATGTAACAATCATACAAATAAAAAAGTTCAATAGCAATACAGTGCTGCCCCCTCCACATCAAATATATTTGTGGGAAATGTAAAATATTATTCAGTTAAATTTTATTTCTCATTAATTGCCACTTTTACATTACTGCAGATAATCTTCTGACAGTCCAAATACAGTAATCAGAATCCAATTTTGAGAATTATAAAATGCATTTACCTTATTAACTTTCTCTGCACTGCTACCTACAACCACAGAGCAACCACAAGTTTGTAGGTGTGAACTGATGGCACTGCAGATTAAAACAAAATACAAATTAATAAACACAATGGACTACTCCAAAAGAAGTGCTTCAACATAATTCTACATGCAGAAATGAAACACAAAACAAAAAAGCAGGCTTCAAACAGATTTTTCTTTACTTACATTACTAGACCTTTGGATTTTCATAATGTCTAAATTTTAGTTCAATTCATTTAAGAAATAGCAATCTGGTTTTTAAAATATTACTATGAAGCCATCCTGGCTGAACTGAATTAAGTTACCGGAGGACTAACTCAATTATGGGTTTAGTGTCTAAGAGTATAAGGTAATTTATTTAAGATAAGCAAAAGTAAAATTATATCTTCAAATTAAGGGAACTTGAATTATACTGTGATTAAACAGCTTTCATTGGTAAAGGAATATAGGCACTACAGTAAGGTTCCGAGTCTTGCTTCTTTCAATTACTAAACACATCAGGGCTTTGATCCCACAAGCATCTGCTACCACGTATCTCAGTACAAAAAACCACCACCACCACTTCAGGATCCAAGGTAGCACACAACACTGAAGAGTTCTTTGTATGTATGAATATATTTCTGCAGTTGCATTTTGGAATTCCATAAGGACGCATGACTGTGCTTAAGTTACAAGGTCAAAATTAGTATAGTCACTTTGTCAAGTCCACTTTTTACTCAATGAACAAAAAAAATCAAAATATATACCGAAGCCATGACAAGTTTAAAATTGTAATCTGGCAAAAGCCAGGAAGCTCCCCTATTCCTCAAGGGCATAACTGTGAGTAGTGCAGCATAAGAAGCTCAGCTGAACAGGCTATTTGCAATGTGTAGCTCTGGTGCATACACCATGTTTGTTTACTGAATCAGTTATAATGCAGCTATTCAGTAATGAGAATATACAGTGAACAAGTGCTATGCTCTGTACCTAGATCATAATCAAAAACAAAAGAGCAAGGTACTGTTATTTGTTGTACCAGAGCCATACTAATAGAATGCTACATCATCACAGGACCAATTTCTCTTGATGTGTATTGGTGGAAAGCAATTCACCTACTTAAACCATCTAGTGATATGCACTCAATGTAAAATCATGGTCTATGAAATCATGACTGGTGTGGAGAAAGTAAATAAGAAAGTGTTATTTAGTCCTTCTATAAACACAAGGACTAGGGGTCACCAAATTAAATTAATAGGCAGCACGTTTAAAACAAACAAAAGGAAGTATTTCTTCACACAACGCACAGTCAACCTGTGGAACTCTTTGCCAGAGGATGTTATGAAGGCCAGGACTATAACAGGGTTAAAAAAAGAACTAGATAAATTCATGGAGGATAGGTCCATCAATGGCTATTAGCCAGGATGGGCAAGGATGATGTCCCAAGCCTCTGTTTGCCAGAAGCTGGGAATGGGCGACAGGGAATGGATCACTTGGTGATTACCTGTTCATTCCCTCTGTGGCACCTGGCATTGGCCACTATCGGAAGACAAGATACTGGGCTAGATGGATCTTTGTCTGACCCAGTATGGCCATTCCTATATATTTCTAAAAGCTAACTTGCCTCAGGATTAAAAACCTAAATAAATCCTTGCAACAAAATGCTTTATGAACGCTAAATGCTATGAAACTGCTAGGTATTAACAACATAGTCAATATTTTAATTTGTGGTTTCAGAGTAGCAGCCGTGTTAGTCTGTATTCGCAAAAAGAAAAGGAGTACTTGTGGCACCTTAAAGACTAACAAATTTATTAGAGCATAAGCTTTCGTGAGCTACAGCTCACTTCATCGAATGCATCCGATGAAGTGAGCTGTAGCTCACGAAAGCTTATGCTCTAATAAATTTGTTAGTCTTTAAGGTGCCACAAGTACTCCTTTTCATTTTAATTTGTGTAATACTGTGGGTGTTTGGTGCTGTAGAACATAGTGACAGTTCTATGAGCTAGGTACAATCTAAATTCACCAGGCAATTACACAGAGACGTTTTGAGGAATGACAGACTATCAATGAGAGCCATTAAAGATGGAAGTGTATGTGATTTCCTAACACAAGAGACATTTGTGTACTAATTTACTAATGGTTAACTATTTTTATGTTAAAGAAAATGGAAGAATTAAACATTCTAAGTAGAAGAACGTGCATAACATTTATGGATTTGTTATTCTTTACCTGTGACTTTAACTCATGACTTTTCCTAAACTTCCTATGACATAACCACTACCCAACTTACTGTGTTAAGAAACTAAAAACCCTTTGTCTATGTACCCCTATATACTTTTAACAGTTTCCAGGCTCCTATGCCATTTTCAAAGTAATATAACCCTTATCAATTAATGCTTTATCTAAGCATGTCATTCCAGTGATAAGAAACAGCTATCCTATACTTATGCCAAAATGGGTCGATAGAGATCATCACATAAATTTTAAGAGCCATAAACCCACGACCATTCATTTAAAACGGAAACAATCTTAATGCTATCACTTAGGCAGACATATAAAGAAGCGATACCAGCACTAATATCTCCTCATCCCAAATTAACCCTTAACCACCAATACAACTAGACTTTGCAGAATTGGATTTTTTTAAAATTATTTTGACATACATTTTATTTATTTATTTTATTTAGTTAGTTTATTTTTAAGCATTTTTCTATTTAAATTTTCACATTGGTGGGAAATTATGAGGAGGGGGTGTCAGACAACAATTATTTAATGACAAAAGATACTGAGATTCAAAAAGTTAAAGCTTTGTAACCAGTAAAACACAAATTGTCAACATTTCATGTCAAAATAAACAGATCAAATATCAAATCAAATGCTTGCAATTTCTCAAGCAGCATTTTTCTTACTTGCCTATCAGTAAATTTTGATCATCGACAGATTTTTTTGTTGCTTTGTGCATAACTGGAGAAACTGATATTTACCAATAAAATCTAATCCTTCCAAGCCTAAACACAACCAATTAAGAGACACTGGCATCATTTACTTTTAAAGTGGTTTCACAACAGCATAAAACAGAGAACAAGACCGTACTTGAGGAGAAAACCTTCATGGCAACTGTCTCCAATGTCATCATCATTTAACACTGTATCACTTATCTGGAGTGCAAAGGAACAGAAAGAAGGGTTAGAGGACATGGTGTAACAAGCCATATTAAAAACATTTTATTTTGGATTTTTAATTATATGTGGTGATAGCTTAAGTGAATCCTAAACAATCTCAATTTCACAATTGCGAGGAATCAAGCACGTTTAAGACTCACAGAAATACAGCTCTTCCCATTTTAAGCCATTAACTTCTGAAGGAGGTCAACAGATATTAAGAGACATCTAATCCATTCCCCCCAGCTCAACCACTACTGATACCTTGTTCCCAACAGTATATTTTTAGTGCTTCAATCAAAATATTTTAAACTGGCCCATGTAATGGTATTTTCTCTCCTGTCCAGGAAAGGATTATTCCACATTCTAACAGATCTCACCATTAAAGCTCTTTCCCCTAATGTTAATTTTATTTGATGAATTATCTTTTCCTTTCCCTTTTTAAAAAGCTTTATACAGTTGACAGCCAATTTTGCTAAGTGTTGATCAAAAATTATTGCTACTGCTCAGATATTTATGAGAAACTGCTATTAGCAAAAATACGGTTTAGGAGAGTTTTCTGTGCCAACAGTTAAAGAGCATAATGACTTATGGTATGAATGACTTATTTTACTAAAGGCCAAATCAATAAAAGTGGCATAGTTGCTTCCTTTTCAAAAAGCAGCAAACATAAGGACTTACATCTATTTCTTCTGGCACACTGTGGGATTTCATAGATGAAAGAAGTTCCATTACAGGAATAACTTCTCCTGTCAGCATTGGAATGATGCTTTGGCCCTGTGCAATAAATAACATGTTGTGAAATAAAAGCATACCATGCAGTATAGAAAGCTACTAGTAACAGAAATTTTTAACACTAAAGACAGAACAATTTTAGCTTTTTTATTTTTTGGTGGGGAGGTTGGCAAGACCACAAGACTAGAAAGGAACAGGAAATTGATACATACGTTTTTCAGTTTTGCTCATCAAAAATAGCAAACTGGAAACAAGCAGCTGACCCAGTAACAAGAATGTTTATAATTCGTTTCAAGGCTTTTACGCTAAATACCCAATCAATTTGACTTGACTTGGACAGGGTAGATCTAGAAGCAGGTGATTGTATCATCGTGTATCAGGAAGTATTATATTTCGAAAAGTGCATGTTTTAAGAGACAAGGGACAGATACAGACTCATTCTTAGATTAGCATCGGAATCAAATGATGATTTCTCTGGTCTTATACTTTGCAAGAAGCTCTAGGGTTGTGCTTTCATACGTATTGCTTCAGAAACCAAATTCTCTTTGTAATCTCAGCCACGAAGTCTATAATGACTTCTCTCTTGGATAGTTACAAGATAATAGTTACCAAGCATCAGTTCTCTGACCCAGCTGACTAATGACCTAGCAAAAACCTACCCAGAAGTAAACTTGGGTAGAAGAGAATAAATGTAAGGAAGTTGCTATCTTTGGAGAACATCATGTTCAAGTAAGTGGCCCCCCCATTTCTGAAAGGTAATATTCGTCACAGATTTCCACTTTACCCATAAAGCGACGGGGGATATAATTTCCTTCAATTTGGTCAGAGCTTCCACCATCTTATCTTCACAAAGATTGCCTTCTGTGCATGGCAGCTCACTCTGCTAGTCCAAAAATATCTTCCTGGATCCCAAAAACAAACAGCAGTACCAACTTCTACAGTCACCAGTTCCAGTAATAGCTTTCTGACGGTATGCCATATGCATCAGTCAGTCTCTCTTACCTGATCCTCCATTCTCTCCGTGCTTTCCAAGACAATCTTCTGGAAATGTTCTTGCCTCTCCTGAGCAAGAGAAGCAGTCAATTTTCACAAAAGTTAAAAAACTCCAGTATTTGGCTATACAATTATGCACCCATCAGTCAACTGGTAAACTTTCTTCCCTGTAGAGTCACACCTCTTTGATTCACATTTTGATGTTCAATGCATTTTCCTTTATAGAGCTATTTTGTGGCAAATACTAACCCCCCCCGCACCCACCCCCCATAAACCTCTAACTTTCCAGGGGAGGTGGGGGAAGGCTAAAATAAAACAAAAATATCCTTCACCATCTGATCAAGAAAATACCAAATTAATCTGTCTCATGGTAAATAAAGATACTGAATTAAGCTACACTGATTTTTACTTACTCCTTTTGCAGTGAAAAAACTAAGTTGTTCCATCCTAACAAAAAAAGGGAAAAATGCAAAAGAGGAAACTTATTTGCTTTTGGGAAGGGGATTTGTTCCATATCTTGAGATACTGGCACATCTTCAATACATGAACTGTTCTAGAACTAAATATTGCAGACATCCATGGAAACGTCAAGGTACTTCACCACAGGATACACAAGAGATCACACCAAAAATTCAACGAGAACTCTGGTAGCTTCAAGTCATCAGAACCTCAGTAGCAAATATGATGGTGAACATAATCATTTACAACAATTCAGCATAATATGCTATGAAAAATTGGCCTTAATGAACGGCATAGTTAGAACAACATTCTAGGCAATGAAGATTCTGCACATTCCCGAGATGTCTTCTTATAGAAGCTGAAGAGTTGCCACAGCTTTCACAGGTTTGCTTAGTCTCCTGTGATTGAGCTACTCAAGGCTGATCAATTGCAGAACAGAAAGCTTGCATAACTCCTCAGAATAGATGAAGAAAGAAACAAGTTAGAGTAGATTTCCTCCTGCCAATGATAAAACCTAAATGAATCTGAAACAAGTGCCTGTGAAAAACAACATTGGTGCTATATAGATCCTTTAAAGGCACTTCCCCCTCCTTGACTTAGGCTTCAATGAGAAATAACTTCTTGACAAACAAGATTCTTGGTTTAAAAAAAAAGCGTCAGTTTTTATGTAATTGAAACTGAACAAATTACTATAATCCTTTTTCTCTTTTGAAATACAACTGCTAGGAATTATTGGACATACACATAACACTTCAAATATCTAGCTTTGTAAAAGCTAGACAGGATTCTAGACCCATTTGGAATGACTTCTAAAAGTTGCTTGTCTGTCTATGTCCATTATTCTAAACATTGCTCTGCATATATCTGACTCTAAGTGGATATTCCAATGCAGGATGCTATTTCAAATTCATAGCGAGTTTCTCCTTCCTAATACAATCTGGTTGGAGCTGCTGACCATCCTATAACAGAACTCTTGAAAACCTGGAAGACATGGTATCTGGTAGGAATGCCAACACACACTGGTGGCATCAATTAAGGCAAGACTTCGAGCCATTTGTTTTCCATTTTAACCTGGCATGTTGGGTTGATTGATAACTGATGTTTCTGCTCCAAGAGCCACAGTTTTACGCATTTTCCCATTTTAATAATTTATGTTTTAATGTTATATTATTATGCCCAGAAACTGTTAGGCACTGGTATCTAAAATGTATATAATGCTACATTTGTAAACAAATTTAGAGCATCTATCACTGAGGTCTCTCTATTGGGGGCAAGGATTGAGCTGGGATAGAGATAACTTATGTAGAAGGGCTCATAACTGCTCAAGAAAAAACAAGGATAAATAACTTTCTTTCAGAGCTTAGCACTCTGCTGCTGACTGAGCCTGTCTGTTCCAATAACAGCGGATGGGAAAACAAATAAATAAAGTCAAAGATCTCACAACTAGATTTTTGGGGTTGACAGAACATTTTCTGTAAGTTCCAGTGCAGCTACAACTCCATGATTTCATCATGAAAATCTTTAATTCTGTGCATCAGGAAACAAATATATGACTACTTCTAAAAATAAAGTCTCATGTTGAATTTGATCATTTTGTCTCAAAAACGTCAAAGCATAGAAACCAAAGCTAAACAACACAAAATGAAGAAAACATCTGTCCACAAGCACAAGATCATGATATACATAACTAACATATGATTTTTACAGAATTAACTGCTAAACAGCATATTTGAATGTTGGGAGATATGACTGGGCATGAAATATTTGTGACATTGCCCTCATCTAGAGAAAATGGGAGTTTAAATGCCTAGTCTTCCTTTAAAAAAAGGAGTACTTGTGGCACCTTAGAGACTCACAAATTTATTTGAGCATAAGTCTCTAAGGTGCCACAAGTACTCTTTTTCTTTTTGCGGATACAGACCAACATGGCTGCTACTCTGAAACCTGTTCTTCCTTTGTAAATCTGACAAAAATATCAAGACTAGATGTGCTGGAAGACAAGCTTCCACAGGTTATCCTATGGAATCAATAAGTTGAGTACTCTGACAAAATGGGAAATACAAGATAATTTATCTCCCATCTCCTACCTCAAAAACAGAATCAAGTAACTTTTAAGAGGTGCTCTTTTATAATTTTTTTTTTAAATTGTCTAGGTTCTAGTACACAAGATAAAACTAGAATTCTCCCCCTCCACATCAAACAGACACTTTAAAATAAAGTCAAAGTTTACCACTTTTTCAATCAAAATTATAAGATGGGAATGAGGATATGGAGGTAGATATCACCATATCCGAGGTAGAAGCGAAACTCAAACAGCTTAATGGGACTAAATCGGGGGGCCCAGATAATCTTCATCCAAGAATATTAAAGGAATTGGCACCTGAAATTGCAAGCCCATTAGCAAGAATTTTTAATGAATCTGTAAACTCAGGAGTTGTACCGAATGATTGGAGAATTGCTAATATAGTTCCTATATTTAAGAAAGGAAAAAAAAAAGTGATCCGGGTAACTACAGGCCAGTTAGTTTGACATCTGTAGTACGCAAGGTCCTGGAAAAAATTTTGAAGGAGAAATTAGTTAAGGACATTGAAGTCAATGGTAAATGGGACAAAATACAACATGGTTTTACAAAAGGTAGATGGTGCCAAACCAACCTGATGTCCTTTTTTGAGAAAGTAACAGATTTTTTAGATAAAGGAAACACAGTGGATCTAATTCACCTAGATTTCAGTAAGGCATTTGATACCGTTCCACATGGGGCATTAGTTAAATTGGAAAAGATGGGGATCAATATGAACATCAAAAGGTGGATAAGGAATTGGTTAAAGGGGAGACTGCAACGGGTCCTACTGAAAGGTGAACTGTCAGGTTGGAGGGAGGTTACCAGTGGAGTTCCTCAGGGATCGGTTTTGGGACCAATCTTATTTAATCTTTTTATTACAAACCTTGGCACAAAAAGTGGGAGTGTGCTAATAAAGTTTGCAGATGATACAAAGCTGGGAGGTATTGCCAATTTGGAGAAGGATCGGGATATTATACAGGAGGATCTGGATGACCTTGTAAACTGGAGTAATAGTAATAGGATGAAATTTAATAGTGAGAAATGTAAGGTTATACATTTAGGGATTAATAACAAGAATTTTAGTTATAAGCTGGGGACGCATCAATTAGAAGTAACAGAAGAGGAGAAGGACCTTGGAGGATTGATTGGTCATAGGATGACTATGAGCTGCCAATGTGATATGGCTGTGAAAAAAAGCTAATGCGGTTTTGGGATGCATCAGGAGAGGCATTTCCAGTAGGGATAAGGAGGTTTTAGTACAATTATACAAGGCACTGGTGAGACCTCACCTAGAATACTGTGTGCAGTTCTGGTCTCCCATGTTTAAAAAGGATGAATTCAAACTGGAGCAGGTACAGAGAAGGGCTACTAGGATGATCCAAGGAATGGAAAACTTGTCTTATGAAAGGAGACTTAAGGAGCTTGGCTTGTTTAGCCTAACTAAGAGAAGGTTGAGGGGAGATATGATTGCTCTCTATAAATATATCAGAGGGATAAATACAGGAGAGGGAGAGGAATTATTTAAGCTCAGCACCAATGTGGACACAAGAACAAATGGGTATAAACTGGCCACCAGGACATTTAGACTTGAAATCAGACGAAGGTTTCTAACCATCAGAGGAGTGAAGTTTTGGAATAGCCTTCCAAGGGAAGCAGTGGGGGCAAAAGATCTATCTGGCTATCTTATCTATCTGATAAGTTTATGGAGGAGATGGTATGATGGGATAATGGGATTTTGGTAATTAATTGATCTTTAAATATTCAGGGTAAATAGGCCTAATCCCCTGAGATGGGATATTAGATGGATGGGATCTGAGTTACCCAGGAAAGAATTTTCTGTAGTATCTGGCTGGTGAATCTTGCCCATATGTTCAGGGTTTAGCTGATCGCCATATTTGGGGTCGGGAAGGAATTTTCCTCCAGGGCAGATTGGAGAGGCCCTGGCGGTTTTTCGCCTTCCTCTGTAGCATGGGGCACAGGTCACTTGAGGGAGGATTCTCTGCTCCTTGAAGTCTTTAAACTATGATTTGAGGACTTCAATAGCTCAGACATAGGTGAGGTTTTTCGTAGGAGTGGGTGGGTGAGATTCTGTGGCCTGTGTTGTGCAGGAGGTCGGACTAGATGATCAGAATGGTCCCTTCTGACCTTAGTATCTATGAATCTATGAAACTGTAGGGGACGTCAGGCAAGTCATTACCAGCCCTGATAGAAGTTGCATGTGCTCCGGTGCAGGCCCTAAATTTGGTAACATTAGAATCAATTTTTAACATATAACTTCAGCAGTTGTATTGAGGTAGAGATATTATTTATATATCTATGAGAGTTTGTTTCTTGGATTGTTATGCAATGTGACTCAGGGAGATTGTTGCCTTTACAAAACATGTACCTATTTTCTATACAATGCTAGTTCTCTGTGTTGATTAAAGGTATTACCAGGTTTTTAACATTTGGTTGCAATGAACAACAAACCTACCTTATGCATCCATATTCTTCCTTTCCTTATAATATTCGTTAACCTATCAACACACACTCTGTGAAGAGGAAGATAGAAGCCAAGTTCACTTTGTGGAAGTATAATTGATAGTCCATATGTACTTCTGTCCCCATTCCAGTTTCCATCAAAGATTAATGACACAATAATTACTCCTTTTTCTGCCAAGACAAAAAACTTCACATCTATTGCTCCACTCTCTGCATTCCTAAGTATTTCCCCATTCAATGTGTGATTTGCAAGAAAAGTTATTTCTCCATCACTGAGAAGCATCTGTTCTGCCTTTGGGGCCCAGATGTGTCTGACTCTAGGTCCAAGAATATTGTCCCAGTAGGCAAAAGTAGCAGCTAGTAATGGTGAGTCCCCATTCAACGAGATCTCCGTCTTGGCAACTGCAGGAGAAGGAGGTGGACAGAGAGTTGACATGACTGCTTCTTAACTGTCACATCATAGAGATTTTTTCCATCACCTAGAAAAAAGTTTTAAAAGAGAAAATAGTGAGATTAGCACTGGTTATTAGTTTGCCCTTTTTCTTCTTCACTAAACAGAAGACAGACAAGTTTTGATTTCTACCTTACGCATTTGGGATTTTATTCTAATCTCCGTGTATGGATGAAGTCTAAAAGCACACTTTTGACTTAAAGTATAGTTGTGTGCAAAAGTCTATTACATACCAGTGGGATAATAAAATAAATTCTGTGCCTGAATTTAAAGACCTAATTGTTGACTAAGTCTCTTTCAATTCCCTATATAAATACACTAAAACCAATTAGTTTAAATCAAATGATACTACAGCTAATTTTTGAGAAATTACATATATCTTGAATATTTTTATGAAACTCACAAATCAAGTTTATGTGCCAGACACTTAATTTACAGTGTTGATTTCAAATTAGAAAGCTGTAAATCTTGACCATTTTGTGTTATTTTGTAAATGATATCTAGATACCATTACAACAATTTATAAATGCTATTTAATAAATACATATAACATACTATTTACAACGGCTAGACATGGTATGACTTTGGCATACATCGCCTCCCTGCCCCACTCACAAACAAAAGAATAATGAAGTTAAAAGCATTACTGATTTAGGGAGGAGCCACAACTTCCCCATATAAGAAAGAAAGGTCCTTTCTGAGCAGAAACCTATCACTCAACCACCAAAGCATCTCTCGAGTTACAATAGTTATCTATATCCTGCAACTTCTGCACATGAGCATCAATTGCTAGTACTGTTTATAATGTTCTACTGAAGAAGTTTCTTCCACAAAAGTCAGATTGTTTTATTCACCTCTGCAAAAAAATATTGTAAGTGCTTATACACTTAAAAAAACAGCACGTTTGCTTAAGTATTTTCTGGTCCTGCATGGAGAACCATGCAGGCAGATCTATGAGTCCTTGCAGTTTTCAGAGTATGAGTGGAGCTTAAAAGAAGAAAAACATTCATTTTCTAAGTTCAAATTCTTAAGAGAGAACATATAGCATAATGACAGATGCACTTCTTAGATACTGGTGAGAGCCTATTTTTTCACCTCCCTCCCCCAAAGTGTCAAACTGTACATGTCTCAAAATGTAAATAATTTTAGAAAATACAGACTTTTTTGTATTTGGACTACATATACATTTGAGATGTGCAAGAGAGAAATCATATATTCAACTGCAACATTCTTCATAGAGCCTGCAGGAAAGACACCAGCATATTCCAAAGAGAAAACTAAAGACTCTGAAGTTTAAGGTTGCTTGCCACAGAGCTTGAATTGGGATTGAGGGGAAACAGACGTTTTATAAACTGAAATCAATCAAGCCTCAAAACATGTATAAAGCAGGTAAATCAGGGTTTACTTCACAAATATGTTGGACTTGCTGAGTTCAACAAAATGGGGATCAACATATTAAAAAAAATGGTGAGTCAGAAACAAATCCCTCACAATGGAGAAGAATGCAAGATAACAGATATTAGCAGTACTAATGGAATATAGACAGTACCAACCCTAGGCGTTTATTAAATTACTATTGAAATTTTTTCATTCTTAAAGCACAAGACCCTAAGTTATCCAGGTGCTGACGACTGACTCTTTTTTGAACAGCTCTAGTGCTTTCTGGTTTTAGTGACTTATGCAAATTTCAGACGGTTTTTCTCTTTCATCCTACCATCTACAATCAGATCCATTTTATTTAAAACATAACACTTGAGTGGCTTATTATCATTACAGCTGGCTGAAAAAAAAGATACTTTTTCACAAAAAAAGTTTTTGATCAGCTCTAGTTGTAACATTTTTGCACTAACTGTATATTAAACAAAATTTGAACTTATCCCAAGTGTTTGTCTCTTCCCCCTACCCTTAGTTTGTCTACAAGTGAAATGCTGAACCGCTGTAGCACTTCAATTACTCCTAAGGATACTCTGCACAAAAATTAAAAATTCTCCACCAAAAAAAAAAAAAAATTCTCCATGCAATATTTTAAAATTCTCCCAATTTTATTTATCAAATAAATTTGGAAGCTCCAGCATGGCATTGGGGAGCACAAGCCACTGGCTGCAGAGACGTGGGAGACCACTGTGCAGCTCCCCCATAGACATGGACTCAGCAGTGTTACACCGCAACCTTGTTACACCGCAAGGACTGGGCCTGTCCCAGAAACACCCTAGAGCCCTGCCCCTGTGCCAGGTGCGGTCAGGGAGACTCAGCATAGCAGGATCCAATTGTGGAGGGATTGAGGTGTGGGTTGAGAGGATTCTGTGTGGAATCCGGGGGCAGGCAGCTTAGGATCAGGTGCAGGGGGGATCTGGATGCACAGGGTCTTGTTGCGGGGTTCTGGGTGCAACGGTAAAGGGACTCTGCAGAGGTCCAGGTGAAAGTGGTTGGGGCTCAGCGGGGAAGGGTATAGAGCTCGGCCGGGGGGTATGGGTGTGGGGGGCACACTCGCAGGGGTCCAGATGCAGCTGGTTGGGACTAGGTGGGGTGGGGAATCTGGGTGCGGTTGGCTTGTCTGGGTGATCCAGGTGCAGGGGGAGTGGGGCGCATGGGTGGGGTTTCTGAGTGTGGGGGGGTCAGGCTTGACAGGAGGGACTGGGTATGAAGGGATATGGACACATGGGGGTTGGGTGAATGGGGGAGCAACTACCTATATAGGGATCTGTCCCCGTAGAGCTGAGGAGCGATGGGTGCAGGAAGCAGGGGGTGGGATGGGGTGTGAGTTTGCAGAGCTTCCTCCAGCCGTGGGAAAAATCTGGGGATGGATCTCGCCCGGCCCCAGATACTGTACATGGGAAGAGGAAGTCCTGTCCTCCCCAGCCCTAGCGGCTGAGCCCGGTGCAAAGTAGGAGCCACCAGCCGGGTCTTCCCCCACCCTTCCTCCTGCTCCACAGTGATTTACCTCTCTGCCAGCTGCCCTGGGCCCCCGAAACATACTGTTGGGGAGCGTTGCATGACCGCTTTTGTGGCTTCCCTTTGCTTCCCTGTCAAAAAGTCATTTTTCTGCAGGGAAGCAAAGAAATCTGCGGTTGGACATAAATTCTGCGCAAGCGCAGTGGTGCAGAATCCCCCCAGGAGTAATTCAGTGTACTCTACCTATGCCAAAGGGAAGAGGTTCTCCCACTGGTGTAGATAATCCACCTCCCTAGAGGGCACATGAAAAATCCGCACCCCAATTGACATAGTTAACCCAATTAAATTTTCTGGTGTAGACCAGGCCTCTATCTATATCTGGGAGTCTCTTCCTCTCTGTATTCCACTAGCTATTGTCATTTATTCTACAATGGTAGTTCCATCTCTCCATTCCACTCCCTTTTCCTGTGTTGCGTGCACTTTACCTTTCAAACTCTCCCTCTAGTTTTCCCAAAAAATCCCCTTTCTTTTCTCTTAGCCTGAGCCTCTTCATTTTCTAGAAGCGTACTGACTTAAACCATAGCAATTTAAATTACCAATTTTAAATCATTATTTAAATAATAAATCTTAACTCGGTTTTGCATTTGTATGTTATTTTCCTAAAGAGAGATTTATTCTCATTGGTTGGTAACTATTAAACTGTGTTGATTAAAAACTAAATATAGCCTTTGTACTAAACTTGGTGCTTCTTAATGTTAACCAGGATACACTGTATTTATACACATTTACATTATTTAACATCACTTACATTTATTCATATTATTTTATACATTATGTTGTTAGAAAATGTTGTATGATTCATTTTTTACTTGATTAAATTCTCTACTTTAATGGAAATTCAAATAAATTAATTTTTTTAAATGCTGGTTTTGTGCATTTTAAGTGTACCGGGTACATAAGAAAAAAGTTTATCAAAACATATTTTGCATTTAAAACTAACATTTATTAAACAAAGGAATTATTAGCTGTCGTTGGTGAACTGAATTGATTGTTTCTGTTCACCATGTCCTCCAAGATTTTAGAACTATTAGATGTCGTCCTTACATCCAATTTTTATTCAGAGATTGGAAAACAAGTTTTCTTGCTTCTTCAACTCACAATTGGCTTTTAATAAACTACTCATTGAACAGGTCGAATTAACTGAAATGAAGAAAATATTCTCTCTGTACCAGCAGAAGAGGCTGCTGCTGTCAAAAAAACTGGCAAGTGACTTTTGCCAGCACTGTGGTTGGCCTTTCTTTAAACAAACACATACTTGCTTAATATTATTTTTTGTATTTAATTTAAATTTTGGTTTGAGCATTGGCTTGCTAAACCCAGGGTTGGGAGTTCAATCTTTTGGGGGGCCATTTAGGAATCTGGGCCAAAAGATTGGTCCTGCTTTGAGCAGGGGTTTGGACTAGATGACCTCCGGAGGTCCTTTCCAAGCCTGATATTCTAGGGCACTGTAACAAGGTTAGGCCTTAACGTCAGTTGTCAATTTCAAGTTTAAATTCTAAAGCGGTTTATTTTTAAAAAATAAAATCCATGTTTAAATAGAAAAATCGGAATGAACTAAAAACCAAAATTGTATTTTAATTTTTTAAAAGGAGTGACGCTACCGAGTTGGAACGGAGAGGCAGGCTAACAGGTTCCTTTGACTGGCATGAAATCTGCCAAGGTCAAGCAAATGTTCACCCAACAAGGAGAAGAAAGGCACCGCAGCGCAAAAGGAGGAAGCGGTGTGAAAGTTATTACTGCCCAGCCTGTGAGACAGATCCCTCCTTACCCCAGGGTCAAAGCCACAGAGAGAGGAAAAGACAAGCTACCAAATGCACTGACGGACGTTCCTGGAGAAGGAGGCTCAGCACCGCACTAAGGCGGTGGGTGACGACCACAGGTAGGCCCCACCAATACCACCGCCCACCTCCTGCGTGTCTCACTTCACCTCTAGAGCTCACGGCACTTGGCAAAGGCGGCCCCGAGCACGATCCCGGCTTCTCAGCTGGAGAAACTGAGGCACGGGCGGGCGACGTGAGGTGCACGAGGTCACCCACCAGGCTCGTGGCCGAGCCGGGGACAGATCCCGGGTCTCCCGTCGTGCCCCAATCCAAGGCTTGGTCCACCGAGCCCTCCCTGTAACCCCTCTTCACAGAGCCACCCCGCCGCCATAACTGCCGCCCCCCCCCCGGCTCTCGGCTGCAGCCCCAGCCCCAGCCGCGCGACGAGCCGCCCGGCTCCACGGCCCCGCCAGCTAAGAAGGCTCCCTGTAGGCAACAGCCGCAACATTCCCCTCAATCCCGGCGGGGGGGGGGGGAAGGGGGAGACTCGCTCCCGTTATCCGCCCCCTCACCTGCGCAGCCGCACACCCCTCAGCCACGCGCCGCAACCGCCACACCGTACGGACAAACGAGCCACGCTCGGCGCCGGCCTCAAATCCCCTTGCGCATGCGCCTCCGCCTCACTGGCTCGCGGCCCCGCGCTGGCCGCCGTCGCGCGCGGCCCCCCCCCCCCGGCGCTCCCGCAGGCGCATGCGCGCGAGGGCGGGGGAAGAGACGCCGCTCCGCGCACGTGAGCGTGCTGCTGCTGGCCCTGCGGAGTGGCCATGGGCGCGGAGGGAGGCGCCTGTGGCTGCGGGGTCATGGAGGGAAAGGGGCGGTTACATTGTAGCACTGATTTTTGCAACCCATCAGCTTTCAGACCCTGCTCACCATAAAACTATGCTAGTTCCTAATTCATTAAAAACAACGGGTACTTTTTACTTGCCGCCTGGATTTTGACTGTAGGTAGCTCTTACGTCACTATTTTACCAAGCATTTCTCTCTATCCCTTTTACTTTTTTTTAAACGACAATCCTATGTCATCCTATGACAGGTTTCAGAGTAGCAGCCGTGTTAGTCAGTATTCGCAAAAAGAAAAGGCGGACTTGTGGCACCTTAGAGACTAACAAATTTTGTCATCCTATGCAGCACTTCACACGAGGAGCTTGGCTTAGGTCTTCATGCACTAGGATGACACAAATACAATAGCACAGTCAATACCAAGCATTCAAAACTCATAATTGCCTTAAAAACACATTTTTATTTGATGTCTCCATTTTGACCTGTCAAGATTAAGGATTCCGAGCATCTATAACCATGAAGGATAGACACTTACTTTTCAAGTATATGATGATAGTCCCTTGTAATCACATAACTCCAGAAGCTGAATCTATAAAAAACAAACAAACAAAAAATGCACACCAAATACTATAAGAGTTGGAAATAGGGAAAACCAGACACCTCGTCACCCTATTTGGCGACACTATGATGCACTCCCTGGCCTGAAGATTTTATAGTCTGACCTGACAAGACAAATGGTCCCATTGAGAGACAGAGAGGTTACAGCTCTACTGCTGAAAACTGCCCAGGAGTCTGGACACTTAGTTTCAGAGTGGTAGCGGTGTTAGTCTGTATTGACAAAGATACAAAGGCAGCTCTCTCACACCACATTCTTCAGGCCATTACCCTCTGATCTCACTGAAGGTTATCAAAAGAAACTACACCATCTGCTCAAGAAACTCCCTGAAAAAGCACAGGAACAAATCTGCACAGATACACCCCTAGAACTCTGACCTGGGGTATTCTATCTGCTACCCAAGATTCATAAACTTGGAAATCCTGGAGGCCCCATCATCTCAGGCATTGGCACCCTGACAGCAGGATTGTCTGGCTATGTGGACTCTCTCCTCAGGCCCTATGCTACCAGCACTCCCAGCTATCTTGGAGACACCACTGACTTCCTGAGGAAACTACAATCCATTGGTGATCTTCCAGAAAACACCATCCTGGCCACTATGGATGTAGAAGCCCTCTACACCAACATTCTACATAAAGATGGACTACAAGCCGTCAGGAACAGTATCCCCGATAATGTCACGGAAAATCTGGTGGCTGAACTTTGTGACTTTGTCCTCACCCACAACTATTTCACATTTGGGGACAATGTATACCTTCAAATCAGCGGCATTGCTATGGGTACCCGCATGGCCCCACAGTATGCCAACATTTTTATAGGTGACTTAGCACAACGCTTCCTCAGCTCTTGTCCCCTAATGCCCTACTCTAATGCCCCTGTAATACTCTACCCTTGCGCTACATTGATGACATCTTCATCATCTGGACCCATGGAAAAGAAGCCCTTGAGGAATTCCACCATGATTTCAACAATTTCCATCCCACCATCAACCTCAGCCTGGACCAGTCCACACAAGAGATCCACTTCTTGGACACTACAGTGCTAATAAGTGATGGTCACATAAAAACCACCCTATACCGGAAACCTACTGACCGCTATACTTACCTACATGCCTCCAGCTTTCATCCAGACCACATCACATGATCCATTGTCTACAGGTCTCAGATACAGCTGCATTTGCTCCAATCCCTCAGACAGAGACAAACACCTACAAGATCTCTGTCAAGCATTCTTAAAACTACAGTACCCACCTGCTGAAGTGAAGAAACTGATTGAGCCAGAAGAGTACCCAGAAGTCACCTACTACAGGACAGGCCCAACAAAATAACAGAATGCCACTAGCCGTCACCTTCAGCCTGCAACTAAAACCTCTCCAACGCATCATCAAGGATCTACAACCTATCCTGAAGCACGATCCCTCACTCTCACAGATCTTGGGAGACAGGCCAATCTTCCCTTACAGACAGCCTCCCAACCTGAAGCAAGCACTCACCAGCAACCACACACCACAGAACAAAAACACTAACTCAGGAACCTAACAAAGCCCGTTGCCAACTCTGTCAACATATCTATTCAAGGGACATCATCATAGAACCTAATCACATCAGCAACACCATCAGGGGCTCGTTCACCTGCACATCTACCAACGTGATACATGCCATCATGTGCCAGCAATGGCCCTCTGCCATGTACATTGGCCAAACCGGACAGTCTTTACGCAAAAGAATAAATGGACATAAATCAGATTTCAAGAATTTATAACATTCAAAAAACAGTCAGAGAACACTTCAAACTCCTTGGGCACTCAATTACAGACCTAAAAGTCGCAATTCTTCAACAAAAAAAACTTCAAAAAACAATGAAAACCTGCAGAACTGGAATTAATTTGCAAACTGGACACGATTAAATTAGGCTTGAATAAAGACTGGGAGTGGATGAGTCATTACACAAACTAAAAACTATTTCCCCATGCTAATTTTCCCCCCACTGTTACTTACACCTACTTGTCAACTGTTTGAAATGGGCCATCCTGATTATCACTACAAAAGTTTTTTTTCTCCTGCTGATAATAGCCCACCTTAATTGATCAGTCTTGTTAGCATTGGTATGGCAACCCCCATTTTTTCATGTTCTCTGTATGTAAGTGTATATACGTATATCTGCTACTCTGTGTATATATATCTTCCTACTGTATTTTCCACTGCATGCATCTGATGAAGTGGGTTTAGCCCACGAAAGCTTACGCCCAAATAAATTGGTTAGACACTTAGTGAAATTCTTTGTGGGGTCCTAGCTTAAGTGACTTGCCAATGTGCACAAAGGAAATTTTAGGCAAAAGCATGGAGCTGAATTCCAGTCTCTTGCATCCTAGTCCACTACTGTAAGCACAAAATCATCCTTCCTCTCAAAATTCCTTTAAAATTAAAGAATATAATTCCAGTTTCATAAAGATTTAATACACCATGGTGTTATGCAACTTTTTGCCATACCATAGCAAGAACCAAATCTCTACACATACTTTTACACCACCATCTGTGCTTTTGTTACAAAATAGCCCTTTTTAAATTTGTTTTTATTAGTTGATGTGGTTTTTATTTTTTTACAAAATATTACTTAGAAAAACCGATATACATTTTTATTTTATATCAATTATGTATATTTATTGGATTATGCTATTGTTTTGTAAAATGTAAAATTTCAATTTAAAAAAATCACTCAAAAATGTGTACAACTGTTCTTTGAACAGTGGAACAAATTGCAAAACTAGCTTGTAGTGATAAAAGCTGTTGAAATTTAAACTGTCAAGCTAAAAATCAGGCATCAAACTCAAAGCTAACATAAACAGGCTCAGCGATTTTGACTACAGTGCAGTTGCGTTGCTTACATCAGGACTAAATTTGACCTTAAATATTTTTATATATTTTAAATCCTTTATGCTAGTTACTAACATCCTAAATTATTAAAATTGAAAGGAAGATATATTTATTTGTTCACTGTTTATGCAGTTTACTGCTTACATTTCACTCCTTTTGGACAGCACAAGTAGATTGGGGTAAACCCTACCTCTGATGTGTGAGCCAAACAGTCAGCTCTATAGGTTAGAAGCTTAATAGGAAATTTGAATCTAGCAGCATACAGCCTTCATGAAGCAGCAGAGCGGTAAAGAGGGTACGATACTGGAGGAGAAAGTTAGGGGGCCTCAGGTCTATTATTGTTTCTGACGTTGAGTTGCTATGCGAACTTGGGCAAGTAATTTAACATCTCTGTGCCTCAGTTTCCCCATCAGTAAAAGGGGACTGTGCTTTGAAAACTATGAATGAAAATTACTATACGAGTGTTAAGCATTATTATTAAAATAAGTAGACATTTTCTTTTAATATATATTGCTGTTTTGTTGCCACGCTGAGGTATCTGCAAGGGTGATTCATTTCTGTGGCAGCAACTCTCCCCTTTGCCTTTTTGTTTTTCCTTCAACTCTTTGGGTTTTCTTCATGCAGCCAACAAAATAGTAATCCCATTTTACATGATCTGAAAAGACTAATAATATGCATGCAGGTGCATTTTGCAGACACAATAGAGTAGTGGTGAGTGACAGGCTGCTATGTAAGCAGATATTTTTCCAAGCAGAAAATACAGCTGGTGGCAAAGCTCAACCCTGCATTTCTATGTTAAAGTTAATTATAAAGAGTATAAAACAAAGCAGAAAGGAGGAGGTGGTTCAGTTCAGGCTGTGGGCCAGGGCTTAAGCAAACAACCAAACGAAAAACCTTTTTAAAAACATTTGCAATGTCTCTTCTCCTGAATAATGTCATTTTTAAATAAAGGGAGGTTTGGGTGAATGGAAAAGAGACTGAATAATATTTACTAGAACTCCGCTGTGAGGACTGGTGGAAAAGCAGGCTTTTTCATTATCCTGTCTTTCCATTTGTGGTGTGAGATAGGGGTGGATATACTAAGTGATTTGACCTGGAAACACAAAAATGGATTTCTCCTCAGGTTCCATACCCTGGACCACATTCATCCCACATGTAACTCCATTGAAGTCAGTAATGAAAATGGATATGAATTCAGGGATGAATTTGCTCTGATATGCTCACTATCACAGCAGTGCAGATAGAACTCTATATTGTTAATAGGCTCAATAAAGAAAAAGAAAGTCTGCTTGAAGTATAAGGTTAAAATTTTTAAAATTAAAGGTAAAATCAAAAGGAAATTAAAAGTAGTCCATTACGACCTATAGCAATATGTTGTGGGGTAAATTGTTTACCCATGAAGGTAGAGTGGTCAGTTTATCTATGGTGACCTGAAAGAATTAATGTTATACAGGCCATCTCCAACAATACTACTAAAGCATTAATTCCACACCCCCAAATTTTGCCCTTAGCTTCCTATTATGCACATCTATGTTCTCAAAGATTGTGCCATAGTGATTTTCTTTGGTTTCTAATACTGTCTTACTCTGCAGACCACTCTCCAGCTCCTCTCAGTGGTACAATTACTGGAGCTGATTGACAAAACTGCCATTACCAGAGTAATGAGCCAACAAGTCCATCAACCCTGTATTTCAGTGGTTCTCAAACTTTTCTTCTGGTGACCCCTTTCACATAGCAGACCTCTGTGTGTGACCCCCCTTTTAAAATTAAAAACACTTCTTTACATATTTAACACCATTGTAAATGCTGGAGGCAAAGTGGGGTTTGGGGTGGAGGCTGACAGCTCACAACCCCCATGTAATAATCTCGTGACCCCCTGAGGGGTCCCAACCCCCAGTTTGAGAACCCCTGCTGTATTTGCCTCTTTTAATTGAGAGATGAGAGACACCAGTTGAAGAGCCCTGGAAATTGAATCCCTCTATTTCCCCAAAAAAATCACAGGCAGCAGCAGCATATGTTTCCCACAGTGCCCTCACAAGTGGGGTTTAGTCTGAGAGCAGTTTAGCCAATTATGACAATCTGGAAAAGCAGTGCCTCTATTACTGTTGCCAGTCATCAATCACAGTGGTGTTAGCACAAATGGAAAGATGAAGATAAAACAAAGAAACAGGGATGGTGTTAAAGTTGCTGAACATCTGTCAACAGCATTTAGACCACATTTTTTATTTATATATATAAAAACAGGAAGGAGCAAAGGCAAGGCGGACAGAGTGCTTGTTGTAGATCTCAGAGGTGTGATTTCTCAGATCTCAGCAAGACAGTAACTGCTAAGGTAAGCACCAAAGTAATCCTAACAGCTAAATAAGCAAACTTCAATAGCAAGGATGCAGAATCAGCAATCACTTATTTCTAGAGTATTCATCATCACTTTGAAAGAGCTTTATAGAGTTACAAAACTATATTTGTTGAAGAATCACTCCTCCTACCACTGAAAGAAGCCACCTTTGGTGTTTTTAAACAGAACCTACCAACCCTATACAGTCATTTAGGACAACAAGTGAAGGATGAAATCTTATTAAAGCAGTATGTAATTGCCTCAAAGAGAAATTGGCTATGAAACATAGAGACACATACCACACTAATTTAAAAACAAAACAACAGCAACAAACGCCATGGGATTTTTTTTAAGTACACAAGAGATGTTCAATCAAGGTTCTGATATCAATAGTTTGAGCAGAATTTGACCCATTTTATACAGAGATCACTTTACTCGTTATTGAAATGCAGCTGCCTCTGGCGTGGAGGCATTTAACAGCACTCAGGAATACTACACAACAGCTTAAGATAAGAATCAAAGACAGATACTGTATCATATTGAAAATGAAAGCAAGGCTGAATTTGGGTCAGCAGAACATAAGGACCCAAGTTGGAAATTGGGAATAAAGACCATGTTATTGAAAGAGATGCAGATTGGCCACCATGGTCAGAAATTCTATTGTATATCTTGGGAAAGCCACCATCTTCAACAGAAAACTGGCTAACAAAAGAAGCAAGATGCTAACAAGACACTAGCAAAATTCACAAAAAGAAAAGAAGTACTTGTGGCACCTTAGCGACTAACAAATTTATTTGAGCATAAGCTTCCATGAGCTATGCATCCGATGAAGTGAGCTGTAGCTCACGAAAGCTTATGCTCAAATAAATTTGTTAGTCTCTAAGGTGCCACAAGTACTCCTTTTCTTTTTGCGGATACAGACTAACACGGCTGCTACTCTGAAACCTAGCAAAATTCAGCGATAGATGTAACATATGTAATAGCATGTTGTGGCTCACTGGATGTATGCACAAAACGGATGCTCTACAGCAGAGATTGCCAAACATATAGCAATAACCTGGATCTAGATCTTTTGTCTATCAGCCATGCCACTGTTTTGGGATTTCTGCATAGGTTTTTTTTCTCTCAAGTTCAAAGACATCAGTTAGAATCACCTGACTTATTTGATTTACAAAAGCAAGCAAACAAAAATGATCATTGCAACTTAGTGTAACATTTCTAGCTAGAGGACATGTGGATGATAAGTTTTTCAAATCGAAAGACTCTCAATGAAATCAAGTATTTTAACTTTCATTATGAATTAAGAGTGATGGGAAACACTGCATGTTTCTGCTTAAGCAATAGCAGAACTTCCTCTTTATTGGTAATTTCATATTTGACCTTGTTTGTTTCTTGTTCAGTCTCATTTCCTCTACTGAGTTTTACTTCTCTTATCTAGGGAGGACCTAGCGGTTCACTTGTGACTGATGATGTGTTGGGAAACATGTTGGTTTGATTAGCCATAGATGGTAGGATGGCACAGTTGTATATTTTTTCCACGTGTTGTACGTTCATTTGCTTACAGCACCATGCACAGAATTTTTTTTCCCCAAGAGGCAGCTAGTTTCCAGCAGTACTTACCTATCTTTCTCATGATGCAAGGATTCAGATTTTACCATTGCAACGTTTTCCACTATGCATCCACTGCAAGCAGTGACATTGGCTCCAAGGAGTTAATTACATGGAGGAAACCCTGTTCCTTCCTCTGTGGCAATGAGACGCTTGCTTGCTATGCAGATGTTGCATTACTACATGGGAGAGGTGGGATTTGAAAGTCCATTCAGGGAATCTCTATCCCTTCAGCAGACTGCAGAATCCAGGTCTGATGAGACTCCTTCTGCAACCCCATGTAATTGGGCTTGAGGATGCTCCACTTGCCATGGTCTCAAAGAACAGAAGTGCAGTAACAGCAGGGCTTATGGCAGCCTCACAGCTGCAATGGAGTGGCTTCACTGACCCTGGAGCTTGGGAGAGGCACTTTTGAAAATAAGACGGCTGCTACTCTGAAACCTTTTGAAAATGTTGGTCTCATTGTTTACTTACCATTACTTGCATGTGTATCATTGGCAGTGCTAGAAAAGAAGCTTCGGAGTTGATGAAAGTAGGACAGGAAAGCTAATAAAAAACATTCACAATGGTGTTTAAAAAGCTGAGATTGTCTCATGTCAATAATAGCAAGGTGTGGTTCTCACAGTGTTTGGAGGTTTTGAGTTTTTTGGGGTCAGCAGCCCCAAGTTCATACATGCTTATTCAAACTTTATCCAAGCTTCTGAGATTTCCTCACTTGAGCTGTAACTCACGAAAGCTTATGCTCTAATAAATTTGTTAGTCTCTAAGGTGCCACAAGTACTCCTTTTCTTTTTGCGAATACAGACTAACACGGCTGCTACTCTGAAACCTAAAGCTGTTAGTGTTAAATTTGGGACCCCTAATTTGCAACCCATTGAACCTGAGTAGCATTGCAAGGGACCAATCTGAGGACAGACTTGTGCTCTTCATTGTTTTATTTGAACAGAGACCCCTGTGCTGCCATTGAAGATGCTGTGGTGATAAGGGCCACATAAGTATATAGATATTAGTAAGTCAATGTTAACTTTGCTCTTGACTTCAGTGGGGAAAGGATTAGACTATTAGGAGTGAAAACCTGGCTACATTGTCAATGGCAAAAACCCCCATCGACTTCAATGGGGACAAGTTTTCAATTGTAGTTACTGGGGTTTTAATTCCCTTTGTCTGTTTGGGAGTTTTTTGTATAACTATATAAGGATTAGACGTCAATAAAATACTCATGATGAATGCAATACAGCAAGATGCTGAGCACTTCATACAAGGTGATTAGATCCTTCAGCTCCCGTTGATTTCACCGCTCACAGGACTGAGTCCTCAAAAGTTAGTGTTGACAAGAATGAGCACAACAGTCTATGAATTAACTCTGGTATAAATACTGTCTAGAGTTGGACAGGTCTTTTAAAGCATATTATTTACTTGGCTCTGGTATTGGAAAGTCAATTTATTATAGGCAGCGGAGGGAGTGACACCTATAATTAAGATTGTCTGACACTTTCCATGATAAGATCCTGTTTTCAGCTGCTTATAATTTTGTCGTTTGATCTGAAGTTTTCTATGCCAGGTGTTTGCCTCAGGCTGCATTTTTTATGGACAGTGAAGCAAAAATGATTCAGCCCTTTCCAAGCATGAGTTTCAGAAAAAAGAGGTTTTGCTGATATTGGAAAAAAAAATCTTATACCTGTTTCATTGAGAAGCTCTAGCACCTCCTTGCTTTGGAGCAGGCACTTCAGAAAGGATTTGCTCTGGTGTCAAGGATGTGTGTTTTTACATCCCTGTGAATATCTGCCCAAGTTAGGAGTTCCTGAAAATCTAAATAAATAAAATAAATTTGTTAGTCTCTAAGGTGCCACACGTACTCCTTTTCTTTTTGCGGATACAGACTAACACGGCTGCTACTCTGAAACCTGAAAATCTGAGCATGCTCAGCAGAGATTTGTTAGAGTTTGGCAACTAAATTCTCAGATTACTGAATGAGGCAGGGGTCCTGTGGAAAAAGAGAATATGTGATCATGTAATTAAAGACTATCATAATACATATGCACAGCAAGCCTAATAAACATTGTATAGGCAACTTTAATTCATTTCCTAACTTTTGAGTGCTTGACTTTGTGAACTTAATGTTCTTGCAACATAGTTTTTTGTGCGTATGTGGTTCTAAACAGCAGCTGGAATTTATTGTAAAGCTGGGTTAGTTATAAATCTAAATAAATTAAAAACGTAAGAGTTACAGGGTATCAAAAGCCTAAAAAACAAAACATGGAGTCTTATTACCAAGTAAGGCAGATATTGACAAAATATTTGTTGGTAGTCATTTTGATTTCCAGATAAAAGCTTCTTATGAGCTACTCTTGATTAGGTATACAACAAGACACTTTAGGTCAAATCCTCAGTTGGAGTAAATCAGTGCAGCTCCACTGAAGCCAATGCAACTCCCCCAGCTGAAGATTTGTCCTTTCGCCTCTCATTTAAGCTCTCATAACTCTAGGAAAGGGCAAATTCTAACCCTTCCATCTCACATATAAGGCAATTCCCAGATCAGATATCATAGTGCCTTTGGTGCTGCTTTACTTGCAACACACAATCCATCACAACAAAATACTTTTAAGGAACCTTAATGGGAGCCAGTGTTCCCTGTCTGAATTTGCATTGGCTGGACCATGATCACAGTCATGGAGTTAATGAACATTGAACACTCCCGCTCAACAAATGGATTTTCTTTCTTGTTGCATAATCCCCAGCCATTTTGTGCTTCATATAAGGATTCCTTTGTGCTTATTAAGCAACTTCTAGACAGCGCTTGAGTCATGCCACAATGCTGCTTAATGTCATTTTGGCCGTTTTTTTGTGAAGCTGAATTGGTACTTCGGGTATTTGCATTCCAGCACTCCTATTTTTAGGACTGGAACACTGCTTGTGGATACTAGCGATGTATGTTATTTTACTTTGCCAAAAGCATTGTGGTATCCCAGACACAATGTGCTGAAGGGGTAGCGTGCAAGTCTCTTCATTGCTTCTCTGTTTTCATGAGCTTCCACATTTGGATCAATGGCAGAACAAACAGCTGGAATTTACGGATAGTTTGAAAAGCATTTTCAAATACTGTAGATCCTCAAATACTAAAATGTCCTTGCCCCTCTCCTATTGTGCTTCCAAAATCATTATGGTTATTTCACTATGACTCTAATTCTAGCTGTACTTGGTCACACCAAGCAATTATATAGCAAGAAGAATGATAGTTGCTCAATACCACTACAGTTGCCAGGAATCATATCCTTTCCATATGGAAAAGTGCTAGAACTCTGGATACAACTCAAGTATATAATGGTCTTTTGGAAACAGCCAAATGTGAGAGCATGTCTTTCATTAGAGTGAATACACTCCACCTGTAAACACATCTTAAGATCTTTAAGTTATATGTGGACTACTTATACTGCACTGTAACCTTTTATTAATAACAGTGCAGCTTGGATGCCTTTAAAACAATTACAGATACTGGCTTCTATCCTAGATATACTCTAGTAGAGCCAACTGCTGCAGTGCTACTCAGGCAAAACTTCCACTGAAGTTTGAGCCTAAAGTGAAAGCTAAACCTAAAGCTCTGGTCATTTTGCTGTGGTTGTTTGTTCTCCATGTGATCAGTCTTGTTCCCATAGAAGTCTGTAGCAAAAGCTCCCCTTGATTTGAATGAGAGCAGCCTTGGGCCCCATATGCAATAAGAAATTTCCCACTATAGCTGTCAGGAGCGAGTTTTCCCTTTGAATGAAACCTTGGGCCTGATTCTCCATTGCCCTATGCCTTGTACAGTCATTTACCCCACTACAAAAAGGGTGTAAAATGCTACCATGTTGATTAGGTAGCATTTCACACCCATTTGCCTTGATCTAAATAACTGCACAAGGTGCATGGTAATGGAGAATCATGGCCCTTGTCTAGGACATGCTACCTTGCTTTCATGTTTATTGTTTATCTAGGTCTGTCAGATACTATTCCTTCTTTATGCTTCAATTTCATGTGACCCTATATCAGAGGAGGTCTGTGTGCTAAAAAAATAGAAAAATTCTGCATTCCTTGACTGTATATTTCACTTATAATGTCTTCATTGTCATATGGTTGTAAACAATACCTTGTTTATGTTCAGTGTTCTGCATAACTATACATGCTCCTCTGTTTCTACCAGTGACTCAGTTAAAATGTATCAAACATTTAAAAATTAAAAATGAATACATCTCTGTAGAGATTTGATGCTCATGAGACTTCCCGGATCGGCGGGTAGTGATCAATCTCTGATCGCTCTGCCGTCGACTCCTGTACTCCACCGCAGCGGGAGGTGGAAGCAGAGTCGAAGGGGAGCGGCAGCAGTCAACCCTGCGCCGTGAGGACGCGAGGTACGTCGACCTAAGATACATCGACTTTAGCTACCAGCTATTCTCATAGCTGAAGTTGCGTATCTTAGGTCGATCCCCTCCGTTCCCAGTGTAGACCAGGCCTCAGATAGAAATTGAGAGTATTATCTGGATACCAATTCTAGTATGTAGGGGCCATGATTTTCTGTGAAATGAAAAACACATACAAACCCAGAAGTGCTTAGATATAGATAGCTATGGAGAAAATATATACTGCACTGGCATTTGCTGTCAAAAACAAGATAAACAGAAACTAGGAAAAAACATTTTTTCCATTTTGTTTTCTATCCACAAGGGAGAAGAATTAAGACTGAAAAATAGGGCCTTTAAGACTCTTCACTGAGTCAAAAATCCTCTTTAATTCTATAGGAGCTTTTTCTGAGCAAGGTCTGTTAAATAATGCCGAAAATATTGGCATAAATTTAAAACAGACATGAATCAACAACAAAACTGGTAATTAGACAGAATGGAGTAATCTTTTGCTATGGAGGACAGTGATTTGTCTGTTTCCCTACAGTAAATGTCACAGGAAGTTATTGAATATTTTGTCTCTCCACTTTCAAGACAATCCAAGGAGAATTCCATGTATCCTTGTGGATTAGAGTTTAATTTATAGTTTCCTAAGTAGCTGGCAGACTGTACAGAGCAGAGGAATAGAAGTATGTAGTATTATAAAAATAGTTTTCATAGGAGGAACACGAGAAATCTAGGTTCTGATGATGAATGTGGATGGGGTTCACAGTCACTCTCATTAAAAAGCCTAAAATACTAGATGGGACTTTGAACTCTAGTCCAACTGATTTTCTTTGTAAACACACTATCACTATTGTCAGGAAATCAAAGGAATGTATTAATACCACAGCACAAGCAACAGACTCTTATTGGAAGCAAGGATTACAAGGGTGCGATTGCCATCTGTTATTCTAAACCAAATTCAGACATCAGACAAGATCGGAAACTGCTTTTCAAATTTTTTTTTTGTTTTGTAAAATATAAAATCTATTTATCTGTTCTCATACAGTGGATGTACATAACCTGTCAGTCAACATGGAGTAAACAAACAGTGGACTTCCCCTTTGTCCCTTGGCCTATTCTCACAATGCCTGCCCTCTGAAGAAAGATTAAACAACATAAGGCTAAATCCTGCAGTCCTCACTCAATCCAAGGTCTCACTGAAGTTACTGGTGCTCTATAAATAAACACAGGAAGAGTGTCAGAGGATAAACCTCTCTCTCTATTGAAATCAATATTGGAGATGAGAAGCCACAGCAGGGGTTTGCACAGACTCTGCAATACATTTCTCTTGCTAATGATTTCGCAACAGCCCATTGCTGAGAAGTACCTAAGGGACAAGGATAAGTGATAGCTGCTCATGAGGAGTTAGCAGCTGACATTTGAGCTCTTGTGTTTAAGAAGGGTTCACTGAATTCAGGTGGGGTTCCTTGTGTGCTGCAGTGCAACTAGAAAAGCGGACTAATCCATTTGCCCCCATGGCCACAGCACACTCAGCATCGAGAGCCAAACAAGGCAACGTGGTAGATCATCTCTATGCCACCAAATGTATGAGCACTTCCAGTAGCTCAAATCTTCCCTGGCAGCTTGGAAGCTCTATTTTCTGACACGTTTTGCCTATGTAGCTTGTGAAGCACCACCTCCACCAACAGCTTGGATCTCACTTAATAGTTGCTACTGTTTTTGTTTGTCAGTCAGATGCCACGTGCATTTACATGCTGGAGTACTTTATACAGCAACGACGTCAATATCTCTGACAGAGGAGTTCACAGTTGAGCCAACTCCTTGAAACTCTCCAATGTCATTATGTAAAGTGCACTTACAATTTAACAGCTGCCATTCATTTGAAATTTCTAACAG
The DNA here is from genome assembly GCF_009764565.3 of Dermochelys coriacea. NCBI lineage: Eukaryota > Metazoa > Chordata > Testudines > Dermochelyidae > Dermochelys > Dermochelys coriacea. Next base: position 117,570,677 of record NC_050072.1, read on the forward strand.
GAAGAAGGCTTTTTTGGAAGAAATGTAGCTGGTTTAGTTTAATATCCTCTATCCTGCACTGAGGGCAGGTGCCATACACTCAGGATATGAGCCACTGTGGTGCATTGTGAAGAGAGAGTCTTATAATCTACCATATAATAGGTGGAATTCTAGTGCCATTTGACTTGAGATCAGTACAGAGCCATCAGCAAAAATTGCAGGGTGTGAATATCGTCACCATATACTACTAAGTGGTCTGTATAAAGTGGGTTCAACAGGCTCACACAATTTTCCAGTGGAGTGGTGCTGATTTCATTAACATTAATGTGTTGGTATGAATTTGCACGGTTGTCCGCAGAACCAGCAGAGAGTCCACAGATGCAACGATCATGGAAGCTAAACTAAACTACTCTCTCATCCTGAGAGATTCTTGGTCCAGGTCAGGGTTGAGGCACTCTAGCTCCACACTATGTGGGAGCCTGTCCTGCTGGTGCTCATGCTGAGCCTCTTTTGTGAGTAAATAGAAGGGATTGACTTCCAGGGTTATCAATTGAGTACTTTTCATCAGCTATAAAAATCAAACAAAGCAAACAAACCACTCCCACCATATTGGTTGGTTTCATATGTCTGAAATGGAACATATTCTTACAGAGGTTTAAATTAGTTGATCCACAGAATCCAACAATTTCTGCAGCATAGACAATTTAGAAAGCTTCATCAATGAAGACATTAAATTATTCTTCCCCCCTTTTTAAATGTATAGGGTGGCCATAGACAGACAGACAAATGTTACTGGTACAGACACTTTTCCCCCTAAAACTCCCCAACTATTCAGTTATTCCAACAAGAATGCCAAATACAACACCACCAGTGGCTTTTGTGTGGCGGATACTAGTCCTTTGTCTAAACTGAGCTCACCAGCTCATTTTACACAGGCCAGTAAACAGCCATCTGCTGTTGCCAACTTCTGCATTCTACTAACCTATACCAGATTTATAACTGAGATATGAAAGATCCATTACCAATCTCCTTGGCTATCCATTCTCTCTACATGTTCACATTTTTTGTATAAAGCGTTTATAAAAAGAACAAGTGCACCAAACATCTTTAGTACCGAAAGTATGAAGCCAGTCTTGCTCCTTTTCAGAGGTTATGCAAGATTTGTCTGGGGAAGTGTGTAAGAGAGGTGAGGACAACATTTCGGGTAAACAACATCCCAAGAGCAGGACAACACCAGGATAACTGTACTGCGGGTTTTTTGCTACTTTGCAGATTGTTCTTCTGCTGATGCATGGTTTTTATCTTTTCGCGCTGACACAACTGCCAAATGATGTCTGCAGGCCAAAGCCTCAGCTGATATCAATCGGTATCAAAGTTGATTTGAATCAGCTGAGGATCTGGTCCTGCATGTCTGCTCTAATGCTTTGAGATGTAATGCTGGCAGTACTTTTTGTTGTTGTTATTACATATTCTTAAATACAGTGAGTCACAAAAACAGGACTTCTATCTGTTTGCCCTGAATATTTGCAGGGCGCCAGTCATCTTACTATATAAGCAGTATCACATCTGCAGTTATTGACAAGTCTCACACTTTTATATCTCATTTCCAGTCACCTTTAATTTTACAACGGTGTAGTGTTTGGGAAGTGCACCATACTGTTTCACAGAAAATCTCTGCATTTTATTGTCTTATAGTTAATGTCAAGTGATGTTACATAATGTAATATGGCCTTCTTCTTCCCACCTCCATTGTATGTCCTCTCTAAAGACCATTCCCTTTATCTTCTGCTCATAGAGATGGCATGTAAATAGAGGATGGATCAATTACAGCAACCTTCTATTTAATCCGGGTGGGACAAATTCCACCCATATATCTGTCTACAGCATCTAGTTCACATCTCTACCACTCTGTTGTCAGCAGGATATAACCTTTTACAGAACCATTCCAATTCCACAACTGATACTGTAACTGTGAGCCTTCTCTGTTTTGGTTCCTGTGCTTTACAGGTTTTAAAATAGGTTCATCCTAAACAGTGTTCAAGGATGTACTCAGCATTCAGGCCTCCATGTGGTCTAGCCACTAGAGAGGGACAAAGTGCTTTATTTTATAAGCATTGTTTATATGGGCATGGAGAGAAGTGCCAGATTAGTAACACTGGACCCACAGCCTTTAAAAAAATGAATGGGTAAACGGAAGTTTTGATAAAACTTTTCCCCCCTAAAAGTCCTTAGTGCCCTTTCAAAATCTCATCGCTCTTGTGCAAATAGCATTTGAGGACAAAGTCACTCAATTAACATGCAATTGTATTATTGTGTGCACAAATTAGACAACATCTGCAGGTGGTGATTTTTTGTTTTTGTTTTTTTTTGTTTTTAAATCAGTCCTTGGGTATCTAAAGCCAAACTCCAACATGCAGTTTTTTATATTGCAGATATGCTGGTGACTCAGATGTTTATATAATGTAGAAATTTTTTTTCCTTCCCACTTCAAGCCTAAAAGAATAATCAGTACCTGAGTATCTGGAAACTTCCTGTCATGAAGCCTACAATTCACCATTTAAATTACTTGGAATAATTTAGGCTTTAATTGTAGTTAGTTTTAAAATATGAATGTTACTGTCATGGTGCCATCTGATAGATCTATAATTAAGTACCCTAGGTAACTAATTATGCACAGACATGCTCAGAATTAGTAACATCTGAAGCTAAAACATCACCTTAAGTGAAATATGTAACTTTAATCTACTTCCATATTAATGTTATGCAAAAAAACACACAGATGCCTAACGGAGCCTCATAACACAAGGCAATAGAGTAGAGGCATAACCAACTCAGGATGGCAGTTAAAAAGTTTTTCAAAAAGACTAAGCAAATTTATTTTAAAATTTGATCTGATTAGAGGTACAGAGAGTACACAGGAGATCCTGGTGTTATTAGTCTCCAAGGTATCATAAGAGAAAGGTAAGAGATCTGTACATGTTCTAGTCAAACTCCTTGAAGCAAGAGGTGAATAATGAAAAAAAAAAAACCCAGTTCATTGGAATCGCAGTAACCAAAATATAACAAATGCCAAGGTAAGAACACTAATGGGGAAATTTTAAAATAGACAAAGGGCAGTTAAGTGCCCAACTCAGACTGAAAAGTCCCTTTGTAAATATCCTCCAAAAGCCTCCAGAAAAATTAATCGAGCTAATCATGATTTCCAGGAACTCTACCTGACAGGGCCCTGAGGTGCTTACATTGTATTGTAATCACAACATTAGGCAGTTTTAAAAGGAAAAGCCTTAAAAAGATTTAATGAAACAGGGCGCTCATTGAAAAGAGAGGCTTAAAAACATAATTTAATGCAGGTAACCTTTCCTGTCATATTGAAAAGGTTAGAGAAATTAAGAAAATACACACAGCAGTAAACACCATATATTTCTCTAAGGAACTTTTTGCCCCCACCTTCCCAGCTGAATTGTCAGATGCAGTTTTTTAAATTAAATTCTCCAGGCCAAAGTAGGCCCTGGTATAAGTGGATGCAATGCCATTTGTTTGAAAGAGGACACACTGTTGCAGAGTTTTCAGTGTGATTAGCAATCTGGCTATCAGTGAATGCTTTGAAGATGGCTTAAGACGGTGGCCAAAAGGCTGGGTTGGCATCTTCCAGTGTGTTTTTTTCCAATTTCCAATACTGAAAATTCTATGGATGTATTATGATAGAAAGTTTTAGAGCACATCTATTCCTAATGAGTTTCTAAGGCCACTATGGTGGTAGCACTATGGATTTTACTTAAACACACACACACTTTACGTACTTGAAAGGGATGGCTTATGACTTTTGAAGTCCACTGTTGTCAGAGATTTGGTAGCAGTCTATATGTGCCTTTAGATACATGTATATAGTTCAGTCTAGTTCCATCTGTCCGCTTTACCCCCTTCTCAGGGCTGATATCCTATTCAAGAAGGCACTATGTTAGTTGAGATGAAAATTAAAAAGCAAACAAGCAAGCAAGCAAGTAGGCAGAATATACTGGAAGTTGAACCAGCCTCTTTGTTCCTCTCAGAGTAAAAATTAATACTCATACTACTAATACTCACTTTACATTTTCAAAGCTCTGTGCAAATATTAAGAAAGTGCTCTCACTTGGAGTAAGGTTTTTTCTCACGGCTTCATTTACAGTATAAATATAACCATGTTTGAACATATCTCAGTTGTGGGTAGGGCAGGAGCTTGTATGGTTGTGGCCAAACTGTTACAACCATAAATAACCCTGCTGTAGCCCTGATCATTAAGTGGTTCCATCCTTAACAGGACCATAACATGCGGCAAGTCCACACAAGCAAGACCAGATCTTGTTATAAAACTCTGGGGCACACCGCTTTAACAGGATAAACTGCATAGTGTAGATGAGGACTTAATAAGGCAGCTGCACATACTCTCTGCAGCAGAAATTAATTCTTCTTATTACTGTTTTACCATAGTGCCTAGGAACCCTAGTCATGGATCCCCACTGTGCTAGGTGCTGTATACACGCAGAACAAAAAGACTGTCCTTGGACCATTGTCTCTTTGCCCTCCCCTGTGACTGCCACACTCCTGCCAGTGCTCCTGAGTTCTGGCTGGCTAACCGTCAGGCTAGTCCATGACTTCTCTTGAGCAGATTGCTAATCATTCCAAACTCAGTATGGGGGTTGTGAACGGGACAAAACGAGGCTATAAATAAATAAATAAATAAAATTTATACCAGATTTCCAAAGGCAGAAAGCAAATGCACTGCTCCTCTAGTTCTCAAATATTTTACTCATTGGTGCTTGGGCCCACTAATGTTTATATACAAGTATAAAAATATTTCTGTTTGATTAGCAAAACGAATTTTTCCAAATGCTGCAAGTAATAACCACCATCTTGATCTCAGTAGACAGAGTTTTAATTGATCTTAGTGAAGATTACCCTGCCATGACTGTAAACATAAAACATCATGATGGCACTCAGTCACTGAGAATAAATTATTGATGTTATTACCCTGATACAACTGTAAAATACTCCAATCTAATGGCTGCTAATTAGCCATTGTTCTTTGAATCTGTTGATTAACTGTTGGGTATTTCAATCAATGCTTTGTAGTAAAAACTTCCGAGTTTGTGTTGCTGTTTTACAAACCTTTGTCTTGGTTTCACGGCTGGATCCCATTATATGTTTAAGCAAGCACCCACTACAACAGTTCCACGATAGTTTGCATTAGGGGGTCAATGTGGATAAGCTCCACCTATAATTTGACTAATTTTTTTTTTAAAAGTCAAGAGTTGTTGCTATCAAAGGGCTGGTTTTGGAGTAGTTCAAGGCATACACAACCAGTTTTGTTGGTGATGCACCAGTTGCCCAGTGAGGTGTGCACCAATGTAAATAATCCAATTCATGGCTACCACTCTTTCCCTGTGTGTGTTGGCTACTACTCTTTCCCTGTGTGTGTGTGTACCCCCTGGTTGGGTTGTTGGCAACAGGAACTGAACCTGGGACCTGTGATCTAAAAGCACAAGCCTCTACTGTCTGCATGCTGAGGTGCTCCTCCTGCAGCAGCCTGCCCCCAGAGCTTTGGATCTCCTTTATCTTTCATTTCCACATCAGCCCCTTCTTGGCTGTCACATAGGAGTTGAGCTCACTCCGGTCACAGTTCATGATCTCCTCCTGGTTCAGCCACACAAGCTCTTCGGTAGTGGCACTGATGAAGGCATGTCGGCTCTCCAGCTGTCATAGATACACCTTGGATGAATTCCGCAGTTTAGCGTGCTGCAGACCCTGCTCACTCAGGCATTCTTATTAGGCATCCTGCAGGGTGGACCATAGCTGGGCCTCATCAGCACATGCTCATTCCATTTTGGCTGGAACTCTTCGATGAGCTGATGGAGGCCCCAATGACTGCCCAGATGAGACTCCATATTTCCATCTCACTTGGAACCATTGATCAGCCTATGGTTTTCCCTGACCCAGGCCAGCTGGTCTTGGAGGTTTTGCAAGGTGAACTGTCCAGCTCCTGCTAGGGCTGCTGGGTGCCTGACAGGGTCAGCTGGATGACCTGTGGGGACCCTGACTTCAGGACTGATTATACTCTATGCTGATGGTGACCAGGCATTCATGTAGATGGTGAACATTGCAGGGAGACAGGGGAGCGTGGTACTGCCTGGCTCACACAGACATGCTGTGGGGCCAGGGTAGGGTCTCTGAAGGATGGGAGGGGAGTGCGGCACTGTCTGAATGCACGCAGGCCAAGGGGCCAGATGGGATAGGAGTCACGTGGCACTACTTGGAGTATATACATGCTGCCAAACCAAGAGAGGCCAGAGCCAGGGAGTCTTTTACATATCCCACTCGGATGTGCACTGTGGGAGAGGCAGGAAGATTTCTAGTTTATATTATTAATCCTTCAGGACAGAGGCTTTTCTTTCTATAAGTCTTTAAAGAACTCTGCATACCCATAACTCTCTATCAATAGGTAATAGCCATGATTTTGTACTCCTGAGTTCCAGGACCTCATGAACACCTGCAGCCAGCATCTCTATGGCTGTGAGGCTCAGGTGGTTTTGCAGACCTCTGTGGAGGAAATTTTCCCTTTGTTAGCAAGTCAGAAGACATTGCTGAACCCCATGGGGCAGAGGGGAGGGGAGGTATGCTGCCGTTGCTTCTTCTCCTCCTCTCCCTGCTGTGACCCTCCGTCAGACACTCTATATAACACGAGGACTAAGCCTTAAGTGTAGCCACTTTGGAATCTGCAGGACCCCGCTCCCGAACTTCATTTGTTCCTGGTGATATGCCTTCTCACAGTATTTCCTCTCCCTCCTTATTGGTGGTTCTGTGTAGGTGGTTCAAGCTATGTCACTGCAAGTTGCAGGTTAAATGAGCGTAAACTGCGGCCTAATCAAGTGAGTTCACATAGGGTTCCACGTTTGCTTAAATGGCTATGTATATAGATATCAGAAGACCTGATCTATTTCTCTCTTAACAGAGAGTTGTCAAGGTAAATTAGACCTAGATATTTACCAACCTTTCAACCACGCTTTATCAGAAGTCTTAGCTGAGGATTCTGCTGATACAACTTGTCTTACCACAGTACGTAAGATTTTTATCTTGGCAATGTTTCTTTTAAATAGCCTAATATCTTCTACTGGGTTTAACTGAGAGAAGGGTTGTATTTCATGAGAGTATCACATGTCAAGTGCAGCACTGTCTTTACAGGCACACAGCAAGTGTTGGCATGCTATACAATCAATCAGACAAACCCCTGCTGCTGGTGTTTTGTTCTTTTGAATCTTACAAGCACACATCTCCTCCTCCTCCAAGGATAATTAAAACTACACTAACCCTACCCACACAAAGGGCCAAACTCAGACTTGATGAAAGCAGGTGCTACTCCATTGCCTCTCAATGGAATTGCATCTGTTTACATCAAGACTGAATTTGTATCATGTTCTTACGGACTGATATTTTGTGGTGATTTTAAATTTTTTTTTACCTATGTTTATTAAATCTCTGAAATAACTACAAAGACCAGGAGTCAAATATTTCATATGTAGAATTCTATATAAAAGAAAAAAAAATGTCAATCCCTGCTAAGAAGGTCATAGCCATAAATTTTAGCTAATATTTATATATTTCAAAAATAGAATTGAAGAGTTCTTAGCATACAGAGAAAAAAACCAAAGAATTAAAAATATAGAGTATCATAAAATATTCATATTTGGAAAGCAAAGATCATCATGGATATATTACTTACATTCTAATCTCTCTGGGTCATAGTCTGTGTGTATGGTACCTAACACAATACAGACTGATCCTGATTAGGGCTTCTGTAATAGAAAGAATAAATAATAATAAAACGAGCATCTGAAGCTAAGGCTCCATTTGCAGAATTTGGGGTTCTTTTCATTATTATTAAACTGAGGCAACAGAAATAATTTTTCTCTGACTTCAATAATGCTAATGCTTTTAATCTTATTAATATAATTTGGGTGGGAAGTGATAGTGAGATCTTTGGAATCCAAATGAATGAATTTACAACATGAAGTTAACACTTTTCTGTGTTAATTATGGGTCATTCTAGAAATGTCAGGGGAAATTAAAGTTTTGTTTGTACAGATGTGCAGGTTTCTTTTCTGCATCCAGACTTCAATCATCATTCAACATTGTTCATCATCATTATTCGTGGAGGTCAGTGACCTACCAGGTGTTGAGGCTCAGTTGGAATCCCTTAGGAGGGCTTCTCAGGGGATAGAATCATAGACTTGTAGGACTGGAAGGGACCTCGAGAGGTCTTCTAATCTAGTCCCCTTCACTCATGGCAAGTATTATCTAGATCATCTCCCTCATCTTCTTGTATTCTCCAGTAGAGGAATCAGACCTGAGAAGCGGTTGATAGTAGCCAGTCCTGTGGTAGCAGAATGGGGAGCAGGCTACCAATGGGGCTCAGCAGCCCCTTTTTCTGGGGTATGGGATGTAGGGTTCTGAGTCTCTTCCCCCTCCATCCAGAAACTGCTTCAGGACAGCCCCCAACCATTACAGTGAGCACATGGCGGCCTAGTCAGTGGTTCCCTTCTTTCACCCCGACTCCCAGTCTCACCAAAAGCATACTATGTTCTGTCCCCCCTCCAGCACCTCCCTCCATTATCTAGATTAGGAACCACTTCTTGATGGATGGAGGTGTGAAGGAAAGGCCCAGAAGTAGCTTCCCTAATCCTGCCAGTCACCTCTGGGGCCAGGATCTCTCCCTGCAAGGCCAATGAAATCTCCTGAGGTTCTGTGCCATTGTTCCAGCTCCTGCTGAAAACATCTTTCAGAGCTGCTGGCCCTCTAATTCTTGTCCTCAATGGATGGTGTCCCTACCTCTATACCAGGTGTGGGTCTTGTAATCAAGAAAGTGGGGAAAGTGGGGGGAAGAGAGAATAAGCAGTAAAAAATTAATTTTATTCTTTCTTGTTTGACTAGGGAGCCAGAAATGGAGAAAGACACTAAAAGAAGCCCAGACCAAGGGGGCATAAGAGAGTTAGCCCTTCACAAAGCATTACTGATGAGGTTTCTGTAATGATACATTCATAAACTTAAAAGGAGACAGTAAGTGTTACAGTCTTTCAGCTTCTGGCTCTTTTTAAGCTGCCAGACTCGGTTGTTAGATCCCGTCTCTCGCTCCTCTGTTGATGAGGTAATTACCGTACAGTATTTGAACCTGATAATCCCTCTCACATAGAAGGCAACAACCCCAGATGTTGAGTCTGCAAAAGTAATGGTGACTCTCCTATGAGCCTCAGTGAAAAATAGGCCATTTGAAAAACTTACATCCAGAGGAGCTCAATGAAATAACTTATTTGTAAATGTTCATAGCTGTTGTCATGGAAACATGAGCTCATTCCAGTGACCAGCCTAAAGAAAAACCTGCTCCACAACATTGCAATCTACATAACATTTTCATTGGAATCTTGTTTACTCAGGTCAGGCCAACACAAAGTAAAACAAAATGCTGGTTTCTATTGATACTCCAATAAACAAAAAGGTCTTATATGGAGTAGATTGTTACATTTCACAAAGAACATGACAAGATATTTCACACAGCTGCTCTAAGAGTAAAAACAGTTCTTGTCTAATATGGCTCAGCAGTCAGTCCCTAAAAGATATATCAAGAGAAACCAAATTATGACATGCCTAAGACAAATGTTAATGTTGATCTTTGCAGACATGGTTATTATTTTGTTCTTTACTATAGTTTCAATGAGTTTGTCTGGTACTGAAGTCAGACTTACCGTTCTGTACTTGCCGGAATCACCTCTGGAGCCCTTTTAAAAAATTGATGTCACATTAGCTATCCTCCAGTCATTTGGTACAGAAGCTGATTTAAATGATAGGTTACAGACTAGAGTTAGTAGTTTCTGCAATTTCACATTTGAGTTCTTCCTATTACTCTGAGAGGTTCATCTTTAGTTTATGCAATTGTACAGTAAAACCCCTTTGACTGGGACACCAATCATTCCGATTAAGAGTTTTTTAAAAAGAAATCTGAAAACACTTTGAGACATTTAATAAAAACACACAAACAGAAATGTAGTTCATTTCCCACCTCTATTTGGCAACAATGTCAAAGACCAGTGGGTTTTTTTTTCCCACCAAATGCATCCGATGAAGTGAGCTGTAGCTCACGAAAGCTTATGCTCTAATAAATTTGTTAGTCTCTAAGGTGCCACAAGTACTCCTTTTCTTTTTGCGAAAGACCAGTGCTTACTGTAACAATCTCCTACCTATTTAACATCTGACTGGCCACCACTTAGTTTCTGAATGCACCCCCTCCAAGAGCATCATGAGCCAAGCAGCCATCCTTGGACGAATATCTGTGGGCTAAACCAGTTCTTTGGAAGTTATCCTAATAAAGCAGGCCCTGAGAAAGACCCTGCCATGAAGTTGGATGTGCACAGGTAGATTTTTGCATCCACAAATATCCAGTTACAGGATCAGGATCTAAATGTAGTAAACTTTAAAACTAAACATTGTAAATACTGAGAAGTAACACTTTCAATATAGTTATTACAAAAATGGATATATCTTTCTGTCCATTCATACTATAAAGGGGGGTCACTATTGAAAGTGAATAATCTTAGAAATTTGTGCTTATTCAAGACAACTTTACAGAGCCTACACACAGAGATTTATACATTCACAGGCCAGAAGGGACCATTGTGATCATCTAGTCTGACCTCCTGTAAAATTTCCCATAAAACAGGCCATTATTCCCCAAAATAATTCCTGGAACAGATCTTTCAGAAAAACAGCCAATCTTGATTTAAAAATCAGTCAGTGATGGACAATCTACCACAACCCTAGGTAAATTATTCCAATGGTTATTACTCACTCTTAAAATTTTACACCTTATTTCCAGTCTGAATTTGTTTACCTTCCAGTCATTGGATTATGTTATACTTTTCTTTGCTAGACTGAAGAGCCCATTGTTAAGTATGTGTTCCCTATATATATACGTATAGACTGTAAAAAAAGTCACCCCTTAATCTTCTCTTTGCTAGACTCAAAGAGCTATTTAGTTTATCATTATGAGGCATGTTTTATAATCCTTTAATCATTCTCATGGCTCTTCACTGAACCTTCTACAATTTATCAACAGCCTTCTTGAATTGTGGGCACCAGAATTGGTATTCTGGCAGTGGTTGCATCAGTGCCAAATACAGAGGTAAAAAAACCTCGAGGGAATATGTAGTAATTTAAAAATCCCATTAACTGCTCTTCTCCATCTTGCAATGTATAATGTTGTTTTTCCTCCAGTCCTGAAGTAGCTCTGAATGTCCAGTCTTAACTAAAATCTACATTTACTCCCTCTGATCTATAGCAGCTGTAAAAAGATTAAACAAAAAAAGGTTCCCTCATGATGTTTTTTTTTTATTGTGTTATGAGGACGGATTGATTAATGTTTGTTCTGTACTTTGAAATGATAGAGTGCTATATAAATCCTAAGTAGTATTACTGTAAGACATCAAATGTGCACAAAAAAACCCTTTAGTTTCATGTATAATCTCCTATCCTCCTCCACAAAAAAACATTTGAACAGAAGGGCAGCTTGACAATCTTTAGGAGACTATTCATGTATCCTGCACAAATGGAGCAATGGATTCATTAATATGTCCCTCTGACTGTGCTAGGAGATACACTTCCAGTATATGCTGGGAGGATTTCTGCAACAGTCTGCAAAGAAGTGGAGAGGAGGGTCCTTCGAAGGGTGATCTTTGTTAAATGGAAAACTCAGAACCACCTATTTTAAAAAGGAAACATATGCACAAAATAAAGTTGCCACAGGCATTTTACAGCCCAATGAGCCTAAGGTCTCACTGACCTTGGCAGTAACCCAGGTTTATGCTTTATATGATGACCAATGGTGTTTTTTTAAAAAAAAATATCCCTCTAATGTACATTATGCAGAAGCTACACAACTTCCTGTAATCAAACAGGCTTTTCTTTTCCAGCTTGAGGATACATATTGATTATGGCAAATGCAAGGGGGGGGGGAGATCCTATTTTTGTTTACAGGGTGAAGCCTGCTTTATGCAGCCATCTAAGGGGTCAGCAAAAATTGGGTCTTAGCAGAGCAGGTCTTTAGTCAAAGTTCAAAACAAAATTGTGTTTAAAAAAAAAACCAACCACCCCAAAATGCTTGGAAATACTTCATAAATTAATAGACTGTTAGGCCAGAAGGGACCATTGTGATCATCTAGTCTGGCCTCTTGCATAATACAGGTCATAACTTCACTGAATTGATTCCTGCTTGAATTAGATCTTCCATTTTAGAGAATCCTCCTATTTTATTAAATAATTTCCAGCAGTGGTGAATATACCACAATCCTTGTTAAGTTGTTCCAGTGGTTAATTACCATCACTGTTTAAAAATGTATACCTTACATCCAGTTTAAATTATCTAGCTTCAGCATCCAGCCATTGGATCATATACTTTTTGTCTATTACATTAAAGAGCCCTTGGACATCAACTTTCTACTCCTCCTTAATCTTCTCTTTGATAAGCAAAATAAATTGAGCTCCTGGAGCATCTCATTACCAGACATGTTTTCCAATCCTTTAATAATTCTTGTGGCTCTTCTCTGAACTCTCTGCAATTTATTAACATCCTTCTTGAATTGTTGATACCAGAACTGGACACAGTATTCCAGCAGTGGTCATACAAGTGCCAAATACAGAGACGTAAAATAACCGCTCTACTCTTACTTGGTAATCCCCATTCATATGTCAAAGGATTGCAATTAGCCCTTTTGGCTTCAGCATCACACTGAGTTCATGTTCAGTTGATTATACACTATGACCACTACATCCGGGTCAGAGTTGTTGCTTTCCAGGATAGAGTCCCCAGTCCCGTAAGCATGGCCTACAACCTTTGTTCCCAGATGCATACATTTACCTATACTGAAACACATTGTTTGATTGCACCCAGCTTACCAAGATATCCAGATCACTCTGTATCAGTGACCTGTTCTCTTCATTATTTACCAATCCGCGGATCTTTGTCTCACCTGCAGACTTCATCAGTGATGATTTGACGTTTTCTTCCAAGTCATTGACAAAATGTTAAACAACATAAAGCCAAGAACGGATCCCTGTGGGATCCCACTAGTAATACACCCAGTTGATAATAACTTCCTATTTACGATTACATTTTGAGACCTATTAGTTAGCAAATTTTTAGTCCATTAAATATGCCATATTGATTTGCATCATTCTAGTTTCTTAATCAATCAATTTCTTATGCAGAACCAAGTCAAATGCCTATTTAAGCCAAAGTGTCCATGTTATTACCTTTAACAACCAAACCTGTAATCACATAAAAAAAATCAGACAAGTTAGAAAGTTCTATTTTCCGTAAACCCAATTTGATTAGCATTAATTGTTTTACCCTCCTTTAATGCTTTATTAATCAAGTTGCATATCACCCATTCCATTATTTTGTCTGGGATTGATAGGCCTGTCAACCTGACATAATTACCTAGGTCATCCCCTTTACAGTTCCTAAATATTGGCACCACAAGAAATTTCTTCAAGTCTTCTGAATCTTTTCCAGTGTTCCAAGACTTAGTGTAAGCCACTGAATGCCAGATGCTGCGACTGGAAGACAGGGGAGGGATCACATGACAATTGCCCAACTCTGTTCATTCGCTTTGGTTGGAAGAAAGGATACAGGGCTAGATGGACCATTGGTCTGAGCAACTATGGCCATTCTTTTATTCTTAGAACAGCTCTTTTTAAACTATGACCCATAAAGGAAGTCAGACTACATTATGATGATGGTCCCTTCTGGCCTTAAAATTATGAATCTAAGTTATGCGGATGTGCTGATTTTAAAATGTCAGTCTTTAGTAGCTACTGTTTTACTTCCTCCTGAATTATGTTGGAATGAAAAGTATTTTATCCTCATTATCATCAGAGGTGAACACACCATCTGTCTTTTTCTCTCAAATACAGAACAGAAATATTTATGAACTTTTCTACCTTATCTGCATCATTGTGGATAAGTCTACCATACAGTGACGGGCCATTACCATTGTTAGGATTCTTTTTGTCCCTAATCTATTTGCACTCCTACTTTAAAGTGACAAGATGGGTGAGGTAATATCTTTTATTGGACCAACTTCTGTTGGTGAAAGAAACAAGCTTTCAAGCTTACACAGAGCTCTTCTTGAGATTTGAGAAAATTACTCCAAGCTTGTCTTTCATGAACAAAAGATGGTCCATTAAAAGATATTACCTTACCCACCTTGTCTTTCTAATATCCAGGGACTGACATGGCTACAGTATAACTTTAAAGTGTCCACTTAAGAGTTTTTTAATTTGCTCCTCACTGCCCTTTTCACTGTAATTTACACTAAAATCTCTCTCTCTTACTATAGGGTAAGGTAACGATGAAGTATACCAGAGCCAGCAGTGCTTTTTTATTTTTAAATATAGGATTCCTATTCAAATTTCCATGTGGTAGTGTTTAGTCATCTTCCACACGACTAGTTCTGTGCTTGGGTATCAAACTGGTTCCTTTATCTTGGCACACATTAAGTATCCAAATCATTGTGTGTTGCTTGCAACATTACATAGGCACGATCTGTGATGTAAACACAAGTGTTGACGCACGCAGCTGTTATTAGGAACTTGGAAGTGACAGCACAGCAGCATATTGTGAACAATTTATGTTTTACTGAGTCTCATACACCATCTTTAGTAAGTCAATCATCTTGTACCGACCCTAGAGATTTATTGCTGTAGAGTGTTCAGTTGGTGTTAAAATATGTCAAGTTCCCTTATTTAAAGGAGAATCCAGTTGCACGCTTCAAGTTCTGCTCAGGACTGAAGTCAAACAAAGTGCTCTATGAAGTTGATTCTACATCACTTGCAATCTTTACATCAAGTCTGAATGTCTTTCTAAAAGTGGTGCTATGGGCCTGATGCAGAAATCATTGGGTGAGGTTGTGTGTGTCAGGCAGAAGGTCAAATTAGATTGTCATAATGGTCCCTTCTGACCTTAAAAATCTATTAATCTGAATTACAGTTGTTTCCCACAGAGTTCAAAACTCAACCCTAACAAGGGAAATTGATAGTATAGTTTTAAAAGGAAAACTAAATACTTCATGTTGACAGCAAAGTAACTACTGTTTTGTTGGTATAGAGTGTTCTGGGTTAAGGGTGGTCCCCTGCCCCTCTGGGGTGTCACAGTACCAAATATCAAATGCAATAACAGCAGGCTACTTCCCTTTGTCTTCAGATCACTGTGCTCTTTTAACTGTGAACAGCAGGCTGAGGTTGAGGAGAAATTTTAAAAAGTCAGGCTTTTTCATACTTCTAAGCTTGTGGCAAAGTGACTCATCTGATTGTGCACTGCACTGTGGTTAGGTGCAGTGCTCTCTCTCTAGTCCTGCCGAACAGGTCCACCGTATTCCCTTTTGCCTTGTGAGTCCCCCACCCTCCCTCCCACCCCTTCCTAGGTGATTTTTGCTCTCACCCCTATCAGGGTAAAACAAGGTTTTCACCCAATAGACCCAGGACCTCACACCAGCTCCACAGCCTTGGTCAACACCGAGTAGTGCTTCTGGCCCTTTCTGTTTGGGGTCTTCCCACTAGTCTTCCTGGTGAGGCTGCCTCTACTATGGGTTCCAGCCCAGGGATCCTTACAGCAAGTGCTTAAGGTCTATCTGGCCAGAACTCTTGCTTCTTCCTTTGGGTACTTCCTGCACTGGCTCACTTTCTCTTCAGAGGGCTCATATTCTCAGCAGAGATCTGCCTAGAGTGACCAGATAGCAAGTGTAAAAAAATCGGGATGTGGGTGGGGGGGTAATAGGTGCCTATATAAGAAAAAGCCCCCCAAATCGGGACTATCCCTATAAAATCGGGACATCTGGTCCCCCTAGGTCTGCCCCAAGGTCAAGCCCCTAGTCCCAGTTCTTAAGGCAACAAAGGAAAGGAAACTAATTTAACAGAAATAAAAGGCAATACCAGCTCCTCTGTGCTACCAGATTCCTCCAGCCTTCTATCCTACCCGTCTGTGCTCACAGGCTACTGAAGGTAGCTTGGTCCCCTTGCCGTGTGCCTTCTGGGAGCAGAGGGTGAGAGCTCCATCTACCTCCCTAAGGTGAGGCTTCTGAACGGCACATCTGTGTTTTAAAGTCTCCTCCTTCAAGACTGCCATGCTTTGCAGTGCAGTGGGACAGGACTGATGGAGCCGAAAAAAGCGACTCTTTAACCCCTTCTTGTCTGGTGTGATGTCTGTACACCCTGTCACAAACCTATAAGAAGCTATTGGCTAAATGGTCACAAAAATGGTATTAGGAAATAGAAGCGGAAAACAGTGCTCCACCCTACACACTAAATAAGAGGAAAAACAATTCAAAATTAGGCACGTACTAATACCACATAAACCTGTGTGTAAGTTCTGTGATTGTACATTTAAATTAGATGCACCCCGAGTGGGTCACTTGTGCATCGCTACTTGATTTACGTTTGCAATAGTATGTCTGCTGAGCAGAGTAGGCAAAGGTGCATGCATAATTTGAAAAATTGGACCCTTAATTAGCTCTGTATTCCTGCACTCATATATTATATTGCAGTGCATAACAGATTTTATTTATGTATGAGGATATATCGAGGTATACCAAAGCTGGTTTTCTTACCCCACTATTAATACTGTATAGATTACCACCACAGATTCACAAACCAGTATCTTCCATTTTCTTTCCCCACAGAACCAGGAAGTGTCTGGGGAGCTACAGGTAGGATGGCGAAGAGGAAGTTTTTAAGAGGTAATTTAAAGCTTATTTCTGTGCCGTGCCCACCGCAAAATGGTTTGTGGGGGGCATGCAGCACCCTTGACATAGTGGCTTAAATAAGGGGAGCATGGAGTAGGGTAGCTCTCCTTCTCTGCTAAAAGCCAAGCACCAGTTCTCCCTCTTCGGGGCTAGGGGGAGCTTTAATGTAGGGTGACCAGATAGCAACTGTGAAAAATTTGGATGGGGCAATAGGTGCCTATATAAGACAAAGCCCCAAATATCAGGACTGTCCCTATAAAATTGGCATATCTAGTCACCTTACTTTAATCCCACCCAAACTTCTCCCTCCATCTTCCTCTTCACGGGCTTGTGAAATCAGGACTCAGTCAAGAGTATATGATGTGAAAGTGCCTGGGTGGGAAGTTGATGGGGCTTTCCCACTTTGTGGAGTAGCACTGGCACCTGTTGTCCATGCTGGGAGTCTTGTCTGCCTCCTTTCTTCCATAGGAGGCCAGCTTTTGTGATTTTATTGTAAGCCTTACAATATTTGGTGTTTTTTTAAAAAGCCACAGTTCCTAGAGTTACGTGAGAATCTCAGCTTTCATTTAAAAAAAAAAAAGATGATTGCCCTAATGGTTGGAGAGAATAGCTTGAAAATGTGACCCAAAAGCTCAAAAAACAGAAGGCAAATAAAGTGAATTTATTCGTAAATCTCATGATTTTTAAGCCACTCTATCTTTTTGCATAACTGGGGTAGTGTGACAGGGTCCACTCACTGCTAATGCTTCCTCCTTCTGGCCTTCTGGGGATTAGCTCTGCCAGGTGGTGCATTCTCCTCAGTGGTCTCTGTACCCATCTTCTCTCAGTCTGTAGCCTCTCTCGCTCTTGGAGCAGCAGCTTCCAGTTTGTGGCTTGGCCCTAAGTCACTAAGTTCCTCCCTTTCTGGGGAATCACAGTCCTTCTGGACCAGCTGTCTGGCTGATGTCTGCAATGCCCTGTGCCACTACCCAGTGTCTGGTAGGGGAACCCAGTCCTGTCCTCTACACTGGGTTCCAGCCAGGACCCTATAACATGGAGCCAAGGCCTGTACGGGCCTAGCCCTTGCTGCTTCCCCCCCCGGGATTCTTCCTACATAACTGGCTCCCCTCTCAATTTGGGTTTGCCAGTCCACTCTCCATTCGCTCAGAGAGTGACTGCAGACTTCTACCCTGCAGCCCCCTTTTCTGCTTGCAGCTCCTGGGCTTTATAACAGGCCCCTCCTGTTCCTGCCCAACTGAGCCTGTTTCTAATTAGGTTTCTGCTTTTATCTCCCAAGGGCAAGCAAACTTTAAGCAGACACACCATATACACACTTTTAGGAAGAAACCTGACTGTGAAAGGAATGCAAGGTTGTGTTATCAGAGCAATAAATCTACAGATAAAGTGGGCTTATACTAACCCTCTCCCTTCTTTTCAAAGGGAAACCGAAGTTTAAACCCACACAAAACTGTAGAAATATCCTCACTGAAATTTGTTTTTTTTGTATACACACTAATGTCTTTATTCTTTAAACTTTGAAAATGTTTATGATGGAAAATGTTTAAAAGAAGATACTGGTTACTTTCAGCTTATGTTTTCACTTGAAGGTGAAAACTTGTGTTGTTTCTCAAATGCTTAAAATGACATAAGCATCTTTTAATACGTATATTTGCAATCTAAATGCAAGCCTTCATATAACTGCCTGACAATGTTTTATGAATGGAAAAATGTTTTTATATACAAATATAGAAAGGTAATTAAATGTTAGACTAATTACTAGTGTAAGAAGCCATTTAAGTATAGAATATATTAGTGGAGAGTTAATTAATTAATTATAGGAAGTGCGCAAGCCAACCTTCACCCAATGCAGGAAGACAAGAAAATCATCCTTCTGAAAATTGTCATGTAAAGTTAAGACTCTTTTGAGAACTAAGCATAATGACAGGTTTCAGAGTAGCAGCCGTGTTAGTCTGTATTCGCAAAAAGAAAAGGACTACTTGTGGCACCTTAGAGACTAACAAATTTATTAGAGCATAAGCTTAAATGCATCCGATGAAGTGAGCTGTAGCTCACGAAAGCTTATGCTCTAATAAATTTGTTAGTCTCTAAGGTGCCACAAGTACTCCTTTTCTTTTTGAGAACTAAGAACCTCTTAAATCAACAACAGGAGCATTTAGACTTTTCGAAAAGAGAATTTCATTTACTTTCAAACTCTAATAATGGTAAAAAAAAAATCAAATCTCAGAAAATGGACTGAATGAAAAGAAAGTTCTCGAAATCTTTTCTGCCACAAAAAGAACAAAGGCAATTAGGAAAAAAAAGGTGCATATTCATTGGACAGACGGCATATCCAGGTGTTCAACAAGTCACCTAAGTGAACCCCCAAGGCCTGGAGCCAATGCAAGAGCAATTGCAACCAATTTGAAGGTAAAAATAAGAAGGGTCTAAAAAAAAATCCAACCCATACTCACAACCCCTGCTACTCTGCTTAGACCGCAAACTCTCCACAACGTATCCTGTCCATGTCTACAAGCAAGTTTCCACAGACAGATAAGAAAAACAGAAGACTCAATGTTTTGTTCAAGGAAACCACTCAAAAACCTCAACATGGATTGGTGAAAAGAAGTTAAGACATAAGAGATTAGATTTAACACTCTTATTATTCCAACAAACTCATTGCAAAATACTGATGTAATTTAAGACTACACTGTTAATCTCCAAGTGGTTAACCCATGTATGCCTGGACAGGAGACGGATTAATCACTGGTAAACAGAAAAAGTGGGATTTAATTGAATTTAAAATTCTTAATATTGATTAATTGTCCTGTTTTAAGACAGCTACTTAAATGGCTTCTTCTAAGTGTCTGATTTAAATATTTCCTTTGGTTTCATAGGATGGAGTTAAAATTGCTGACTTTACTCTCTATAAACTGGCTGGTTATTTATTAATAGCCAATAGGGCCATCTGCTCCAAAACAAAGCCCCCCTCACCTATAAACATCCTTGGTTATCTGACTCTACACTAAAGAACAGATTCACAATAATTTTGGAAAACAGTATATTTTGGTTTTCTCAAACCAAGAGAAAAACAAACTAAGATATACTGAAGAAATTGTAACAGAAGTAACCAGTTAATCATCTGTGTTCTGTCATTTGTGTTGAATGTTTTCTTTTCTTTTAATAATTAAATAGCCATGGTTAATAACCGTACTTATTTTGCTTGGTCTTGATCATGCTGTCACTGTCACCTAAGCTATGTAAAAAACTCCCATGACTGAATAGTGGAAGCTGCATGCCTGAGATGGCAGCAAGGGAAACAATTACTAAAACCTGGCCTACTATTTCTTATTTCTTTAAGCTAAATATTATTAATTTTTAAAACAAAAATACTTTGCGTTCAACAGTTTAAAAATGCTCCTTTCAACCCCACAGTGCCATCATCAAAGAGGGAAAGGAAACATTAAGAACGGTGCAGGAAAATGTAAATTGCCATTACAGTAAGAAATTGCTTAAAGAAAACCCCCAAGATTGTGGAATGAACTGCTAAAGTCAGTTGTGCAAGGTCTATCACTACAAATATTTAGAAGTATTCTAGAGTAGGATATATTCAGTGTCCTTCTTGTTTACACAGAGCCTTATCCAAACTCTGTTGAAGTGAATGCAGAGATTCCCATGGACATTAAGAGGCTTTAGATCAGGTTCACATGATATTGGAGTAAGTCTGGGTTCGGATTCAGGAAAACACCGTTACTCATAAAAGCACTTAACCACTTTTAAAATTAAACATGTGGTTAAGTGCTGTCCTGAATCAGGGCCTAGATGAGCTATTTTTCTATCACTAAATCCCAACTTTCTATGATTTTAACAAAAGACGCCACCTCCCCGCAAAAGACCTTTTATGATAAAAAATAAATATACAAGATGTTCCTCTGCCTATTATTTCCCACAGCGCCCGAAAGTGTGTCAGGTGCTTTACTATACAGATTAAAAAACAAGCCATTATTGCTGCCTAAGACACTAACAGGAGACATAATGAACAAGGATAAAAAACAGGACTGTAGATGATTGCTGGGGAAAAGATGTTGAGGTAACGTAAGATTATGCAGTTACTCTGTGAGGATTAGACACTCCGATATCAGAATGACAAGAGGAGTGTATGAACCTGTATAGACTAGACTAGAGAGTTGGTACAAAAAATAAAGGAATAAGGACTTACTTTCTTGTAAATGAAGGCACAAAGCAAATGTATAGCATAAGAGAAACAACACCTCTCCCCAAATACACCTGAGATTTTTGGGTTTAATTTGCATTTTAATGTCAAGACATTGTTGATGAAGGGCAGTGGAATGCAACATAAGAGAGCTTTGCTAATCATCACAGAGTTCACCTAACTCATTTGCATACTTGCAGTTCTTTTTGTTTAAAATGTGGCAAAAAGTTGTCTTGGACTTTTCTTCTTACCTAGGGAAAAAAAGAAGTTTCACAGCTTTATTTCCATAGTCATGAAATGCAGCCTCCTGATGACATCATTGCTATCAGATGTGGTTTTTATTTTATTAGCCAGCAGTGGAATTTCTGCCATTGCTATCAAATAAAAACATATGTATACACACACACACGTTTTCTTATCTACTTCATTAGTTACAGTGATTACAGTATATTAAACATATCTGAGGATGCATCATAATCATAGTCCATAAGTGATTTCAAGAGTTCCCAGCATTATATTTCATCCATCTTGCATCACAGCACTGTTTCCTGACTGAGAAAAGATAGGCCAATTGTTTATTTACTAATTGAATTATGGCTGGTGCATTCTAAATAACTCAGTAAAAATCGTATTTATTAGGTGCATCTATTTCCAAGTAAGTGACTGTAAAAACCTCGATTACATGCTGAATAGGAAATACCAAATTTGTTTTAAATATCTGGACCCAAAACTCTGCATAACGGACATGCTCTGGTAAGGCAGCCAAGTGATATTTATCTTATGAGTTAGGTTCTCACTTTTCTCAGTGGATAAACTGAGCACAATAGATATAATACAGCTATTTTTAGTCATACATTTGATACATCATCTCCTGAAAGCTTACTTGCACAGATCAAACTTGTCCTCTATTCTCTCCACTAGTTTCCCCTGAGAGTCAAGTTCAAGGGCTCAGTGGCCTTGGCTCAGCATAGCTAAAATCTCTCTTAAAGGTCTGGGATGAGGCCTGTAGTTAACAACTCTGCTCCTCAGGAACAAGGGAACACCATACCACAAGGGTAAAGCTCATCTCTGCAGAAGACAGAGCCCCAGGGACAGACTAGAGAACTCCCACAAGAACTAATAGCCATTTCAAACCGCACCTACCACCTTCCACTCCAAATGTACTTCTTTGACCTGCCTTCTAATATAGACACACAGCAGCATGTACACACATTTGTAACAACCCCTCCTTCCCCGCAAAAAAACTCAAAAACAACCCCACCCCAGCCAGAACATTGCATTGCCTTGGAGAGAAAGAGAAAACGTACCACACTTGACAGACATTAGTCACCCCACTTCATATATTACTGGAAGGGATCAGATACTACAGTGATTGGCGCAATATAAGAACCTATATAAAATAAAATAGAATATGAGCACTGTTACATGGATGGACAACTAGGTGCAGGAAAACAAAGAAGGTAATGATAATTGGTAGTATATTGACTCTGGGGCAGAATCAGGGAGAGGTGCAGTACTGCAAGGATCTTAGTTAAGTGTTATCTAACATCTTCATTAATGATCTGGAAGAGGCAGGAAAGTGCAAGTCAATGAAATTCACAGGCTATGAATTCCAATCACCAATAAGGGCAGAATTAAGAAAGGAAAATTTTAGACTGACTATCATCAGGAAAAAACATTTGGATAGTGAGCTCTACTAGTCTGTAAAATATCCGAGGGAAGTGATGAAAGCTGCATCACTGCAGTGATACATACAAGTGTGTTGGAGAAATCCCTAGACAGAGATGATCTTGTATGTCTGCTATCTCTATTTTCCATGATTTTATGCCACTGGTGAAAACAGAGGAAGGAATATGTAGGATATCTAAACAAAAGAACATCCAGAAGAGAGAAGCGTAGCACATGAACTGCCTGGGTTATCAGTTTGGTATCTTTTGAGACCCATATGCACAAATACATACTGATGCCCATTTGCAGTTACGCACATTCACAATATATGAAAAAACTAATTAAAGAACAGACTTAAAAACTGCACTTTTAGTTTTATGTCTCCTTATTGAGTGTCAAGTATGGGAAAAGGCAGAAGAAAAAAACAAAACAAAACACATTCTCAGTTCCTTTCTATGTAGTTAAGTTGATAAGCAAAAGGAATATCGGGTATTAGAAAAGTAACTGGAGTGTCAACATCTGAAAGACTGCCAGCTCCATTCACTGACAACATAATATGAAGCACATTGCTCAAAGTGTAACAACCAATGCATTTTTATTACCATAGATCAAATTGCATCAGCGTCAGCAAGAAGAAAAATATTACACATTTTCAGGATGTATGGTCCATTTGTGTTCTGTTCAAATATCTGGAAACATGTTTAACATTGTCAAGAGGCAAGTGAAGAAAATAAAACCTATTCCCTCTCAGTTGCTGTGCAACATACAAAATGGGGACAGGTTGCTCTATTCCCTGCAGACAAAATAGAATCACTACACTTAGAGATGGTAAAGACCTACTGTGGCACAGTTTCAAAAGGGCAGCTTCAATTTTGCCAGGGCAATTTGTCTTAGGTTCATATAAACTTAATGCATTATTGCAACACAGCCACGTCTTCTCTGCTGTATTCAATCTACGTAGCACTTCCCAGAAACTCAGTCACACACCACCCAGTGAACTAGATAGGAATCACAGTGAATTTGTCAGTGTCCCATGCTAGACCCAATAAAATGGAATGCTAAAGGACTAACCAAAGTTTCTCCCCACAGGCCTCTCAGTTCTACAGCAAATTCCTGTGGTGCAAAAATGCAACATGTTTAGATTTGCAAGAAAAAAAAAAGTCCACAGCATTAAGAAAACAAAACAAATCTACGTCACCTGCACAACTCATGTCTCGAATACAGCATAAAAGTCATCAAGCAACAGACATTTCACAACATGCATGCTCTACACTGTATGCATGTGGATGGCAAGTTTCACAATTCGCTCATCAGCACAATAAATTACATGGAGCTAGAATGAATTGGGCTACCGTCCACCTCTGCTTCTAAGAGAGCTTCCTGGACTTTGGGTCCTGGCACACAGGAATAAGCAGAACAAGTGAGCAGAGAGGGGTGGGGAATGGGCCTTGGCTTCACCCTGTCCATTCACTGGCTAGTTTGCAGTACACTATGAAGTCCTCTCCGTTTCTGGAAGAAAACCAGGAAGCAGAGGAGAAACTGATTCTGAGGTCTGGTCTGCATTACAGACCTATATCAGTATAACTACATTGCTTAAGGGTGTGACAGATCCACACCCTTGACCGATATAGCAATCTACTCACGCCCTTTCCACCCCACGTGTAGACAGCAGTATGTTGGCAGGAGAGCTTCTCCCGCCAACATAGCTACCGCCTCTCAGGGAGGTGGATTAACGACACTGAGAAGAGAGATCTCTCCTGTTGGCTTAGAGCAGGGGTGGGCAAACTTTTTGGCCCGAGGGCCACATCGGGGCTGCAAAACGGTATGGAGGGCCGGATAGGAAAGGCTGTGCCTCCACGAACAGCCTGGCCCCGCCCCCTATCCATCCCCTCCCTTCCCGCCCCCTGACTGCCCCCCTCAGAACCCCCGACCCATCTAACACCCCCTGCTCCTTGTCCCCTGACCTCCCCTTCCTGGGACCCCACCCCATCCAACCCCCCCGTCACCTGACTGTCCCGCCCCCTATCCACACCCCCACCCCGACAGGCCCCCCCAGGACCTCCGACCCATCCAACCCCCCCTGCTCCTTGTCCCCTGACCACTCCTTCCATGGACCCCCCACCCCTAACTGACCCCCCCCAGGACCCCACCCCCTATCCAACCTCCCTGTTCCCTGTCTCCTGACCACCCTGCCCCCCCCAAACCTCTGCCCCCTCCAACCGTCCCCTGTCCCAACTGCCTTCCGGGACCTCCTTCCCCTTATCCAACCCCCCTGCTCTCCGCCCCCCTTAACATGCCACTCAGAGCAACAGGACAGGCTTATTGGAAAACCTGGGAGGTGGGCGTGCACAAGCTGCGGGTGAGGGGGGACAGCCGGGAAGGGGCCGGGGACTAGCCTCCCCAGCCGGGAGCTCAGGGGCCAGGCAGGACGGTCCCCTGGGCCGGATGTGGCCCACGGGGCCATAGTTTGTAGCCCACGTAGTTTGTGGCCGTAGTTTGTGGCCCATGGGGCCTAGGGTGTCTTCATTAAAGTGCTACAGCAGTGCAAATGTGCTGATGAAGCTTTTTAAATGTAGACTAGCGCTCAGGCACAATGCTTCTGGGCAACGTCTGGAATGGTGCCATTTAGGCAAGATGCATTGCTCTATGCTGGTACTTAATATCCTAACCTAGACCAGTGGTTCTCAACCAGGGGTGCGCATACCTCTGGGGGTTTGAGAGGTCTTCCCAGGGATACATCATCTCATCTAGATATTTCTAAGTTTTACAACAGGCTACACAAAAAGTACTAGCAAAGTCCGTACAAACTAAAATTTCATACAGACAATAGCTTGTTTATACTGCTCTATACACTATACACTGAAATGTGAGTACCATATTTATATTCCAGTTGATTTATTTTATAACTATACGGTAAAAATGATAAAGTTAATTTTTTTCAGTAATAGTGTGGCTGTGACACTTTTGTATTTTTATGTCTGATTTTGTTAGCAAGTAGTTTTTAAGTGAGGTATAACTTGAGGGTACTCAAGACAAATCAGACTCTGGAAAGGGCTACAGTAGTGTGGAAAGATTGAGAGACACTGACCTAGACGATAATTTATAACTCCTGTTGCATTTTCTGCAGCTCCTTTGCACCACATAGGATCCACAACAATGCACCAGGCAATGTCAGCTCTAAAAGCACAACAATCAAAAACTGGAGAGCTGTTTTGCTTCCCTATTTTGAATCTCTTTCCCATCCTTGGTTCTGCCAAGCCGTCAGATTTGAGAGAACCGCGTCAGCCTTTTTAAGACCTTTCTTTGTTACAAAAAGAAGGTAAATCTCATGCACCATTTCTTGAGTGTGCCTTACAGTTTATATAGGGATTTTTTAAAAAATAGTGTGTTGGGGTTTTTAAAACAGTTTGTGACTTCAATGACCTAAACATAGCATATGGAATATGGTCATGTTATCACAAAAATACCCATGTACATGTATGTGCACAGCCATGCTAGCACAACCTATTTTTCTGTCTGACTATTGTACCTGGTGGCTGGGGATGGGGGGCGGAAGGAGGGAAGAGAGACAAATTAGGTTGTCCCAGAATATCCTAGTATATAAAATCCCAGGCCAGGAAGCAGGTCTATCTGTTGTTCCCTTAAACTACTTGTCCACCTGCCATTCTAATGTTTGGCTTGATTTTATAAAATAGTTAGAGAAATATATTTGTGATGAGCATTTTGATAGTAAATGCATACTTAATAGGAGAGACCTTTGGTCTGAATAATCATATCAAAGACTTTCCTGTTCACTAAAATGCAGTATGTCATTTCTCATTGGCCCTTCCAGCTTTGACATTCCGTGTTAGCTAGTTTCTCAAATCTGCCTTCTTGTCATACAGAACTTGCACATCCCATTCATTTTTCTCTGTACTTGCTGACAGATTCTGGGCTCCTCATTTCAGCATCGCTTTTCAGAAATGTAATTGACTCCAACTACTACTCCATTCTTCACGTAATTTAATTACGGCAAAGCCAATCTCGAAGGCGAAAACTCTGCAGATTCATGGAATTCTGATCAGTTCAAGACTTGCTTTTCAATGCAGCAGCATCTGTTTTCCTTAAAACTTATTTTATTTCCTGAGTACCAATTTGTCATTGATCACAGGCTTCCTTGTGTGTTGTGGTAAGTTTTTGAGTTCCAAATCTTTTTCACCTTCACTGCAAATTTCTCTTACTTTGTTTATTATTATTTTTTAATTCTTTAACCCCTTAATGATGTGGTCCTCCCTTCCCTCCCCCCACCCACCATCAAAAGTTACAAGCAGTGTTTGATCATATAGTGCAGAGTCTTGAGGCCAGATTCGGCCACCCTTACTCAGATTGTGTTGCAGCTTGATCATTTTGATAGTCCCATAGCAGTCAATGGGCTACTTGTGGAATAAGGTACCACCTAACATCAGTAAAGATGACAAAGTCAGGCCCTTAGAAAGCATGAAGGGCCTGATCCTGTATAGTACCAGGCCAGAGCAGCATAAAAGTGCAGAGTAAAAAGCTATGAGCAGGAAAAAAATGCAGAAGATGCTACATTAAGAGTGTTGCATGGCAACCAATTTATGTCCTTGTAGTAGCATCAAAGAGGGGAGCAAGCAGCTGATCACCTCACCAGCATGAGGAGGATAGTGTAACCCACACACCTTCTGGGTGTGGTGTTCTGTCCTAGCTAGTGGCACCGAGACCACTTAAATAGAGTTAAATGAGTCTGGTCTACAACCTTAGCTAAGAGTCAGTTGGCTTTTAGCTCATGCGGTAGAGGCTCATGCACTGAGCTCCAGAGGCCCCAGGTTTGATCCTGCCTGCCAATGACTGGGGTTTGTCAGTGTTACAATAGCACCTAAACTCATCTCTCTTTAGTCACATCCATTGTCCATCCAGAATAGAGCACTCAACTGCACTACATTAAGCAGTCCATTCTACTTTGCAGCCAGTTGCGTCTCCCTATCTTGCTGCATTGCCTAGTCTGGCAGTGGTGGTCATGGGACAGGGGGTCTGCTAGAGGAAGGAACAGATCTACCTCTTACTCTCTGGGCTTCCTGCTTCTGTGTTCCTCCCCTTCAAGGAATGGAGAAGGGTTTGCAAGGGAAGGAGGGGAGTAGCACAGAAGCAGACAGTAGATTTCAGATAGGAAAGGAACAGAGCAGATACTATTTACACAGGAAGGGAGGGAGGGTCCTGAGTTCCTAGGCTGCCTCCCTCTCCTCTCTTGTGCAAGATGGAAATGGCTCCACGCTACTCCCTCCAAATTTGAAATGTGTTGTCTCAATAATTCCTCTTTCCCACATGGGCCTCTCGTTGGAGTGGAAGAGAGGGGGACACAGGAGCAGGGGGCCCAGAGCTGCAGCAGCTGGGAGCTTCTGGGCCCCAGAACGGCAATATGTAGAGTACACAGTCTGACATACATGTCTTACATATACACTAGGAATATATAATATAGACTATATAATTGGGTGCAGCAGCAGCTGCCCTAAGGTAGGGAGGATTAACATCTTAGAAGATGCACTTTTCTTTTGCTTACTATGACCCATTTCAATAGTTACAGCTATTTAGGACAATTTTCAAATTGCAGCCTCTGA
Organism: Dermochelys coriacea; assembly: GCF_009764565.3. Taxonomy (NCBI): domain Eukaryota; kingdom Metazoa; phylum Chordata; order Testudines; family Dermochelyidae; genus Dermochelys; species Dermochelys coriacea. The sequence goes on from NC_050072.1 coordinate 117,598,945, forward strand.
ATTTGCTGCCATATTTTTATGCTTGCAAGTTTTTCTACCATCAAGATTCTGATATATGCATTCAAGGAGTGTGAAGGACATGGGAAATGCTGGTATTATTTTATCTTCACATATCTATCCATTTGTCATTTTGCTATAGGCTTACAAGGGGATGAACTTCAAGCAGAAGTTTACTGCACCTATGCGAGAAGGGAGACAATGACCAAACAGATGCCCGGCAAATACCCGAGACAATGAAGAAAAGCAACTGCTGTGAAGTGTGCCTTAAACCAGTTTAACCAGGTACAAGAGACACAAGGCAGACAAAGGACTTTGGTTACACTTCCTAACAGAAGGAGGCAGAGATAACTGTGGAGCAGTCTGAACCTCACTCCCCAGAAGTGCAAGTGTCTGGGCCAAATTTGAGTGAGTCGCATTGCAACCTGGTATATGGGAGCCTAACCACGTAGGACAGGAGCCACTGCTGGATGAGTAGAGGGTAGAGTCTATCTCCAGCCCCGTGTGAAAGTTTGTTATACGCCTTTTGTCAGTTGCCGAATAGCCTTGAAAAGGCTCCACACATACACCTAAAGGTGGCGGGGGCTGTCACCATTTGCTCCTCATTAACTCTGTCATTATACTGTAGCCTAAGACACAGTTTGAAAACGAGAGAATCCTGGGATTTCACTCCAGGACAAGTGAAGGCAAAGGGCCTGTCAACGGAACAGAGTGCACTTGGAAAGACTAGAGATGGCTCAAAGGGGTAGTTAGTCAGAACTGTGACATATATATTCATGCAAAGGGCATGTGCATATCTGAATGGTGTAATTAGTTGCCTAGAAAACCAGTATGCATGCACATATCTGAAGCCTGTACATCTGTGCATGCAAAATTGCAGGAGAATACAGTGGTCCCCAAGAGCCCATAATTCAGATGCTACCAATGAGGGGACAGTTGTAAAGCAGACGGTTGTTTGGGTTCCTGTCATGGGGTCTGCTCACCACTAGAAGTGCCTCCTCCTGGCCACTCTGGGGGTTAGCTATTTGCAGGTCTGACTCCCCCGTCTGCTGCTCCCTCTCTCTCACTTAGGGTACTCTGTCTCCATGGCTTGGCCCTCTGGCCAGGTCACTAAAGTCTTCCAAGTCTTTCCATATCAGCAATCTTAGGCAGTCTTCTCATGCACTGCCCTAATGGAGCCACTTCCCCAGGTGCAGATTGGGAACCCAGGCCCACTCATGACTCCGGGTTGCAATTCAGGAACCCTATACCTGGCAACTGTGGCTATACCTCAGACCCTATTGCGCTTTCCCTGGATTCCTCCCTACAGATTCTGGCTCCCCACCTCTCTGGGTGTACCAGTTCAAATGCTCTACTCCCAGAGAGGGACTGCAGACCACTGAACTCTGTAGCCTCAAAACACACCTCCCTATTTCCAGGAAGTGACTGCAGACTACTTCCTGTAGACAGCTTCTTGGCTTTTTAGCCTAGCCCCACCTGTTCCTTCTCAGCTGGATTCCAGTTATCATTCAAAGGATTACTCAGGCCACAGCTGATGGGAATTATATGGCCTATCTGGTTAATTGGCCCCATCTCAGACTCATTAACCCCTTTCAGGCTGGTGCAGGGTGAACACCCCATCATAGTTCCATTATTGCAAATGGCTTCCTCTTAGAAGGGTCTACCTGCAGTGTATGTTGTTTTTCCACATCATACCCCATATGTTAAATTTTAGGTATACATAGATTATTTTCTGAACCTGTCCTTTCTCTCTTCTCATCAATTCTGTTTTTACAGCTCCTGACCTACTCAATGAGGCCAAAACTAGTGAGGAGAGCTTTAAACTAGGCTAAAATAGGGCAGGCAGCAAAAGCCCACAGGTAAACAAAAAAAAGTGACCTTAACAGAAAGCTTGATACTGAGAGTTACATGGAAAATTACAATTGGGACATAGAAGCAACAAGACTGAAATCTGCTCAATATCTTAGATACAAATACAAGGAGTAGTATGGTAACAAACAGGAAGAACTGGAAGTATTAGTACATAAACTAAATTACGACTTAATTGGTGTCACAGACTCGGTGGAATAAGTCTCATAACTGGACTACTGGTATATAGAGGGAAATAACTTGTTCAGGAAGGAGAGGCAGCATAAAAAGTAAGAAGGTGTTGCATTATATGTCAAGAGTATACACCCTGGTTCTGTGGTCCAGAAGCAAATCAGTTGGAAGTCTCTGGGTAAACACAAGGAGTAAAATATAGGGAAGATATCCTGGTAGAGGTCTAATATGGACCACTAAATCAGGAGGTGATTGATGAGGTATTTCTAGAACAAGTAACAAAAATAATCAAAAGACAAGATCTGGGAGTTGACAAGGGGCTTTAACTACCCAGACATCTTTTGGAAAAGTAATACAGCAAAACATAAAATATCCAATTAGTTCTTGGAAGGTACTGGGATCAACTTTTTGTTTTAGAAAGTGGAGGAAGCAACTAGGGGGACAGCCATTTTAGACTTGATTCTGAACAACAGGGAGAAATTGTTAGCAAATCTGAAGGTGGAAGGCAATTTGGGTGATAGTGATCATGAAATGGTGATTTCATGATTCTAAGGAAAGGAAGGAATGAGAGCAGCAGAATAAGGACAATGGACTTCAAAAAATCAGATTTCATCAGGACCTGATGAAATTCATCCTAGATATGTAAGGAAATAGCTGAAGCAATCTTGGAACCATTAGCCACTATCTTAGAGAATTCATGGAAGATGGGTGAGGTCCCAGAGGCCTGAAGAAGGGCAAACATAGTTCCTATCCTTCAGAAAAGAGAACTAAGGGTACGTCTACATAGGGATAAAAGCCCTGTGGCATAGCCATGGTTCACCCAGGTCAGCTGACTTGGCCTCTGGCTGCAGGGTTAAAAATTGCTGTGTAGATGTTCAGGCTCAGGCTCCAGCCCGAGTCTTAGACTCTCCACCCTTGCAGGGTCCAAGAGCTCGGCCTCCCACTCAAGTCCAAGTGTCTGCACAGCAATTTTTCAGCCCTGGAGCCTGAACTGTGCAAGCCTAAGTCAGCTGAACCAGGCCAGCCATGGGTATTTTTTATCCTGGTATAGATGTACCCAAAGAGGACCCAGGGATTTATAGACCAATCCGCTTAACTTCAATACATGGAAAGATAGTGGAATACATTATTAAACAATGTATTTGTAAGCACCAATAGGGTTATAAGGAATAGCCAGTATGGATGGCAAGAACAAATCATGCCAAATCACCACTGTGACCTAATTGACCAAGTGGACGGGGCAGGGGAGAGAAGAGCAGAAGAAGTGATATATTTTGATTTTTAGTAAAGTTTTTGACACAGCTCCACATGACATTCTCATAAGCCAACTAGGGAAACATGGTTTAGGTGTGAGGTGGGTATACAACAACTGGTGGAAAGATCATACTCAAAAGAGTAGTTATCAATGATTTTCTGCCAGACTGGGAGGGTGAATCTGGTAAGCTCCTGCGGGGGTCAGTTCTGGGTCTGGTACTCTTCAATATTTTCATTAATGACTCAAATAATGGATGGAGAGTAAACTTATAAAATTGCTGGATGACATCAAACAGGGAGGGGTTGCAAGTACATGATTAGAATTCCAAGCGACCTTGACAAATTAGAGAATTGATCTGAAATCAACATGATGAAATTCAATAAAGACAAATGCAAAGCACTACAATTGGGAAGGGAAAAAAAATCAAATGCACAACCACAAAATGGGGAATTACTGGCTTGGGGGGTATTACTGCTGAAAAGGATGATGGGGGTTAGACTGGATCACAAATTGAATGAGAATCAATAATGTGATGCAGTTGCAAAAAAAGGCTAATGTCTTTACATCTTGGGGTGTGTTAATAGGAGTGTCATATGTAAGACACAGGAGGTAAATGTCCCGTGCTACTCGGCACCGATGAGGCCTCAGCTGGAGTACTGTGTCCAGGTCTGGGCACCACTGTGACCTAATGCACCCCTACACATTACTGTAATAATATTCCTACAAAATATGCCTTGTGAGGAATCTTTTGAAAACTAATAACTTGCTGGTCAATGGAGAAATGTGTGTAGCAACATTAGATGTAAAGTTATAACTTATGTTATATGTTATAACTTAAGTTATGAAATCATGACTGAAATACATTTACCAGACAAGTCTGGGGAGTGAGTAAAACCAGTTTCTTGAAGACAAAGGACAAGCTGGCGCTTTTAGCCAGGTGCCAAAGTTGACTGGCAGTCATCGGTCAAGTGGCTCTTCTTTTGCAGCAAAGGAGGGCAAGAACAGATCAATTTGCATTTTAGCAAACATCAAATGGAATCTCTTTTACTTTGGGACTCCATGTCTCCATCCTCACAGCTGGAAGGAACTTTATCTAAGGGTAGCCCTCAGAAAAAGCATTTCACAGGGTGACAGGACTATACAAGGGAGGAGCAAACCCACCCCAGGGATATTCTCTCTCTTTCACCTGAAAAGACAAAGGAACCAGTCTTTGGACTTTGGTGAGAGATCCTGAGTTGAAAATTTGATCAGCAATGTGGCTGGGAACCTGTGGTAAGAATTTTACTTTGAACTGAGTCTAGTTTGTTAAGTTTTAGTTACTAAAAAGCTTTTTATCTTTATTTTTCTTGTAACCATTTCTGATTTTAATACTTTATACTTGTACTCACATAAAAATCTCTTTGTAGTTAAATAAACTTGTTTTATTCTTTAAAGACAACAATGGATTAGTTTTGATTAAAAACTTAACCATGTGGGTAACTTCAGTTAAATTAACAAACTATTGTACATTGACCCCTTACAGTGCCAACAGACCTGCAATATCTGGACTATCCAGGAGAGGACTGGATAATGCAGAACACATTTTTTTTGGGGGGGAGGAGGGAACTGGGAGTGTGTTGGGGTCACCCTTTAAGTGCTAACCAAGGCTTGTGGATGCCAGAGTGTGACTGGACTGTGCTGGCAGGCTGCAGGTACACACAGACACACAGGATGTGACCTGCATGTTGCTTGTGAGGTAGGATATTACAAGAAGTAATGGGCTTAATCTGCAATAAAGGAGATTTAGGTTAGATACTAGGAAAATCTTTCTAACTATAAGGATAGTTAAACTCTGGAATTGGCTTCCAAGGGACGTTGTAAAACCCCCATCATTGAAGGTTTTAAAGACCAGATTGGAAAAACACCTGTCAGGGATGGTCTGGGTTTACTTGATGCTGCCTCAGTACAGGAAGCTGGACTTGACTTCTTGAGGTCCCTTCCAGACCTACATTTCTATGAATGTCATTCTCTCCTTCAGCTCCCATAAATAATAATGGACATACCACTACACACTAGTTAGGGCTGCAACTTTTTTGTTATTGTACATTGAGCCAAGGATGGCATAGATAAGGGAACAATGCATCTGAAAGGGTTACTGAATTTAACATATTTAAAAGCACTGAAAGAAACCAAAGAATGCAACACAGCACCACAGAGCAATTAGCAAAGGTGCTAAGTCAACTTGTTAAGCAATCTGTGATATCAGTCATGCAATCAACATGGGAGGCAATAGAAAGGAACTAATCAGTAATTAGTGGGGCCACAGAGATATTAAGCTCAGGAGGATCCCTCATTAACTGAGTTTGAGAGAGCAGATCTTTTTGTTACAATGCCTGTTTTGAAATCTAATATTTCCTCTGATATGATTAAATCCATGTAAAAAAACATTGTAGAAAATCTGAGGACCAGCAAAGGCTGCTCTCTATTGTACTTGTGCTTTAAAATTTGATTTGAGGGTAAATAGATGACAGTTATTTTTATGATGGTATCCCGCAGCAGAAGCCCCCAGAACAGTGGCATGCTCAATAGCACCACCACCCCTTTTTTGGCCTGATTCTCTTAAAGGGCTGAGCACACACTGCTTCAGTTGACTTCACCAGGATTTATGGGAGCTCAGCAGCTCTGAAAAACCAGGCTGTTGATGTAGCACCTTTCATAGCACAGGGTCACAAAATGTTTGACGGAAGTAATGTTGCTCCATTAAATAAAATGAATAATAGCTAAAGAATATAGAAAAAAAAATTCAGGAACAAAGTAACAGGGATTAAGAAATTAAGTATAGTCAATGGCTGAGTGAGTTTTTAGAAGAGACTTAAAAGGAAATGCATAGTCAGTGAGGCAGAAAAATACAAAACGTTTTGGCAGAGGCCAAAGGATGCAGAAAAGAGCACTGACCGGAGGTACCTCTTTACACATCTATGTACTAGATTTGTATTTGCAATCTTGCTAATTTATGTGCAATTGTGCATATAGTTTTCAAAATCAGACCTTTTATAGAAATGGTACATATAATCAAATGCACAGATACAATGACTTGCTCTTCTGGACTTACTCCAGTGTGACTCCTTTGACATCAGTGGAGTTACTTCTCACTTACACTATGGTAGATATACCATGGAAAGCATCCAGGTTAGTAAGAAAAGGCAGTGCACTGAGTCCATGGGACGCGACTCAGTATAGACTGTATTCCAGAGCACATCAAAACTGGCTTCTGAACTATGCTACATTTTTATACAAGCTCTGAAGCTAGGCCCACAATTGGTGGTGCCTCCCTATTCGAAGCAGGGAATTGAACCCAGATCTCCAAAGACCCCTAATCACAGCACCATACTTCCAGACCGAGTCAGAATAATGATCCAGTTTATTATCTGGAGCATCAGATTCTATTAGCCTTGTTATTTTAGCATGCACTAAACAACATGTGGGGTTTGCTGCCTGATAGCATTCAGTAATTTCAGGCTTTTGTTCAAACCCGTTATAAAGATTTGGTTTTACGAAGGTAAATGTGAAGTTCCCTCTCCTATGTAGGTGACTGCTGCTGCTGATTATTTTGTTTTTTGCATATCAATGACTCATGGTGTTGCACAGTATGCTAAATTCATGTTAACAATCAGAACAGCTTCTGTATTTTGAAGATAGTAGAATACTTCCTGAGAGAGGCCATATTACAAAAAGGGTCATACAAGGAAGTGATCAGCATAAACCCCCAGTTGGCCAATAAGGATCGACCCTCTGAACTTGCAACTATGGCACAGGACGAACACATCCTGGAGAAACTCCTTGAGGCCAATAATTATACCAGGGATGAATCTGGCCTCAAATGAGGTGTCTCACTTCACAGAGAGGGCCACCTAACTGAATGCTAATGGCAAAAAAATTATTAATGCTGTAAAATTATGAAGAGTACAATGGAGACAAGGTCATCCAGAAAAATCTCATCTTTTGTCTCATTGGTAAAACAGCAGTCAACCTGGTCATTTTCTACAGGTGTCTAGGTTCCATTCCAGACAAAGCTCTTTTTCCAAATGCTAGTCTTGTGAAATTTAGCAGTTGTGAGAGGTAGCTGAGCATTTTAGATCAAGGGTTCATCATGATAGAGCTGAACTAAAATTAGCATTTCTGTTCTACATGAAATTCTGACTTTTCAACATCTGTTTTTGTCCTGAACCAATACAAAAAGTGGAAGTAGCAAAGGTTTTCAATGGAATGAAAAATTCCAAAAAAATTTCAGATTAGCAAAGGGCAAAACATTTTGTTTCAGCATTTTCACTGGAAATAAAACATTGGTACTCCTGAAATAAAACTGTTTAATGTTGTACTGATGTTTTGGATCAGTTCAACAAATTGAAATTAAAATGCATTTACTTGTGGTGCCTCAGAGTTGTTGTAATTCAGGAGCCTCATACACTAATTATCCCCTATAAGCAGGGCTCCCTGACCAGACTAATTCCCAATCATGTGATAACCCCCGTCCCCCAGTGATATGCCATGCAGCTCGGTCAGAGGCAAGCATGTTGCATCATGGGAGATGTCAGGAGGCCTAGGCCAGTGACAATTAAAATTACAGAATTCTCAGCTCCATGAAAACCTACTTCCTCCAATGACCCACTCAGCTAGGTGCGCTGCTACTCACAAGAACTTTCCTCAGAACAGGATGTCTCAGATTGCCTTGCACAGAGTGTGCGTAAACTACTACTACTACTATGCATGTATATAGCACTTTACATACTCTCTTTGAAAATCTAAAAATTGAATGAGGCGATACCAGGATCTGATAGAAAGCCTGTCACAGCTCCTCAGTTCTGTAGCTTTATCAGTAGAGCAAAAGGTCTTTTGGGAAGGGTATGGAGCAATATACTTACCTGTGATCTAAATTAATACATGTTCTATTTAGATTATATTATGCTCACTAAAAGCATTAAACTGGCTTCAAAGCAAGGTTCAGCCTTGTTCTTAGTCTACCCAAAAATAGTTTTCCCACTACTGTTTTGTATATATTCTGTATTTTGTATTTTTACATATTTTGTATTTGTGCTATTCCTACATAGCAATTTTCTTCTATTAGAACAAACTTTTCAAACAAACAATTATGGAGTAATTGCTAGTATGTTTCATGTTAGCAGCTGCTTGCCAGGCTTCCTATATATAGATCACATGGCTGATTATGGAATAATAAGTGGATGTGTCATTACACAAAATACAACTATTTCCCCATGTTTGTTTTCCCCCTACTGTTCCTCATACATTCTTGTCAACTGCTGGAAATGGTCCACTTTGATTATCGCTACAAAAGTTTCCCCCCCTTCCCCCGCTCTCCTGCTGGTAATAGCTCACCTTACCTGATCACTCTTGTTACAGTGTGTATGGTAACACCCATTGTTTCATGTTCTCTGTGTATATAAAATTCCCCACTGTATTTTCCACTGCTTGCATCCGATGAAGTGAGCTGTAGCTCACGAAAGCTTATGCTCAAATAAATTTGTTAGTCTCTAAGGTGCCACAAGTACTCCTTTTCTTTTTGCAGATACAGACTAACACAGCTGCTACTCTGAAACCTTGATTCCCCTGTGTCATCACATAGGAAACCACCACCACAGTTCTCTATTTAACATGAACTTCCTGAATGTTTTTACTATGGCCCACCTTTCTACAGGGCTATTATAGATTGAGAATTGAGGCAAAATTGCAATTTATATTTTCTCTCTACAAAACAGCAGTAACTGAGCAAACACTTGACTAGCTCATCTATTGGTATGGCAGTTTTGGCCTGCCCTTGAAGAAAATATACCCTTTACAAAAGCATTTCTTTCTCTCTTCCTCTCCCACAGTGTAAGTCAAACATGCAGATTGTTAGAAGAGATGGAAAGGCAATGTTTTGCTAAGATAACAGGAAAACCATAATGACCTTTCACTCCCAGCAAACTAAGATGTGGATGGGCATAACTTCTTTGATAAGAAGCTAAGAATGGCCATGCTAAGTCAGACCAATGGTCCACCTAGCCCAGGGTCTTCCAACAGTGACAAGTGCCAGATGCTTCAGATGGAATCAACAAAACGGGGCAATTTATTGAGTGATCCATCCCATCGTCCAGTCCCTGCTTCCGGCAGTCAGAGGTTTAGGGATGCCCTGAGCATGGGGTTGTATCCCTGACTATCTTGGCTAACTGCCATTGGTGCACCTATCCTCCATGAACTCATCTAAATTCTTTTTTGAACCCATTCATACTTTTGTCCGTCACAACATCTTCTGGCAATGAGTTCCATAGGTTGACTGTGCCCTCGGGGAAGTGCTTCCTTTCGTTTGTTTTAAAACCGGCGGCCTATTCATTTCATTGGGTGACCCCTGCTTCTTATGTTATGTGAAGGGGTAAATGTCACTTTCTCCATACAGCCTTCATGATTTTATAGATATCTTAGTGGTCTCTCTTTTTCTAACATGACCAGTCCCAGTCTTTCCTCCTCATATGGAAGCCGTGCCATTCCCCTAATAATTTTTGTTGCCCTTCCTGTACCTTTTCCAATTCTAATAGATCTTTTTAGAGATGGCGCGACCAGAACTGCATGCAGTATTCAAGGTCTGGGTTTACCAGAGAGTTATACTGTGGCATTATGATATTTTGTGTCTTACTATCCATTCCTTTCCTAATGATTCCTAACATTGTTCACTTTTTTGAGTGCGGCTGCACACTGAGCAGATATTTTTAGGAATTACCCAGAATGACTCCAAGATCTTTCTTGAGTGGTGAGATAATTTAGACTGCATCATTTTGTATGTAGAGTTGGGATTATGTTTTCCAATGTGCTTTACTTTGCATTTATCAACATTAATTCCATCTGACATTTTCTTGCCCAGTCACTCAGTTTAATGAGATCCCTTTGTAACTCGTTACAGTCAGCTTTGGACTTAACTATCTTGAGTAATTTAGTATCATGTGCAAACTTGGCCACTTCACTGTTTATCCCCTTTTCAGATAATTTATGAATGTTGAACAGAACAAATGCCAGTGCTGACCCTCATGGGACCCCGGCTGTTTGCCTCTCTCCACTGTGAAAACTGATCATTTGTTCCTACCCGTTTCTTGTCTCTTAACCAGTTACTGATTCATGAGAGGCCCTTACTTCTTGACCCATAACAACTTACTTTGCTTAGGAGCATTTGGTGTGGGAATTTGTCAAAGGTTTCTGAAAGTCCATGTGCACTACATCCACTGGATTACCTTTGTCCATGTGTTTGCTGATCTCCTCAAAAGAATTTGAATAAGTTGGGAAGGCATGATTTCCCTTTACAAAAGCCACGTTGACTCTTCCCCAACATAGTCTGTTTATCTATACGTGTGATGATTTTGTTCTTTACTATAGTTTTTACCAATTTGCCTGAAATTCGGTTTACTGGCCTACATTTGCAAGGACTGACTCTGGAGTCTAACATTTTTTTTTTAAAAGTTGGTGTTACGTTAGCTATCTCCCAGTAATCTGATACAGAGGCTGATTTAAGCAAGATGCTATATACCACAGTTAGTAGTTCTGCATTTTCTGAAGGAACTCAAATATGAATTTTTGGATGAATACCATCTGGTACTGTTTAAATTATCAGTTTATTCTAAAATCTCTTCTATTGACCTCTCAGTCTAGGAGAGTTTCTCAGATTTGTCAACTAAAAAGAATGGCCTAGGTATGGAAATCTCCCTCACATTCTCTGCAGGGAAGACCAAAGTAAAGAATTCATTTAACTTAGCCATAACAACCTTGTCTTCCTTGAGCACTCCTTTAGCATGTAACTCATCCAGTGGCCCTCACTGACAGTTTGGCAGACTTCCTGCTTCTGATGTACTTAAAGGAAATTTGCTGTTAACTTGTGTCATTTGCTAGTTGCTCTTCAGAGTCATTTTTGGTCTACTTAAGTATACTTTTACACTTGAAGTTATGCTGCTTTATTTTCTTTAGTAGGATTTGACTTCCAGTTTTTAAAAGGATGACTTTTTGCTTCTAAACTGCCTCTTTTTCTCCGTTTAGCCACGGTGGCTTTTTTTTGTCATATATTTTTATTTGGGCTATATATTTAGTTTGTGCCTTTATTATGGTGTTTTAAAATAGTTTGCATACACTTGTGGATATTTCACGCATGACTGTTTCTTTTAATTCCCTTTAACTGGCTTCTCATTTTTGTGCAGTTCCCCTTTTTGAAGCTAAATGCAACTGTGGTGGATCTGTTTGGCATTTCTTTCCATCTTCCAGTGTAAAAAACAAAACAAGGTGTATATTGGGGAAGGGGGGAAATGTGAACTCTAGACACAAAACCAAAAACAAAATCCGTGTGTGTGTTGTTTTTTTTTTAGGCAGTAGGATAGATAGGGTTTCCATGCGGGGGGAGGGGAATATCTATTTTCTATTGTGAGCATAAAGTAAGGGGAATTTACACCAGTTGGAAGACTCTGCAGTACACAGAATGCTTGCAGAAAAGGCAGAGATAAGACATGCTTTGATCATACCTTTTTCGTTCAGATTTTTATCTTGTTTTAGTTCCTGGACCATCTTCAATGTATTTGGCTAGTGGGTTTTGTTTTGGTTATTTGATTTAAACAATATCAGTTTTTACTTAGCCCAAATAGGCTTTATTTGCACTCTTCTTTTTGGAATTGTAGCAATAGGAATATGCCCCATGTTCTCTTCTTCATGGGCCCACACCCTTGGCAATACAGAAAGAAATTAGAGCAACACCCCTCTTTGTCCTTCTCATCAACTAATTTCTCCTTCTTAAAGTTTTGGAAATATAACTGGGATGGATTTGTTAAGAGTTTATTTTATTTTTTTGGATTCCCATATCTCTTAAATTTTGTGTAGTGCTGAAGATTCCAAAGCAGTTGGTGCTAAGAAATACCAATAACTGTCATTACTTCAACTCTCTCATGACAACTAATTCAATCTTACATCAATACCTCTTCCCTGTTATCTATAATTCTCTGGTCTAGAGCAAAAAGGCAACAGGAAAAAAGTCTTCTACAAGTTCTGCAAGCACAATCTAATACATATAGTTCATCTAAGAGACTATAGTCCTCTCTAATCGCACCATAACAAAATAGACTTCCTTGGAGAAGCTCCGTTGTCACAAGCAGACACCTTTCCTTCTTTACCTTTTCTCAGAGGTTGTTTCATCTCTCTTGGACAGGCTACGTAAGATTCCCAAACGACAGTGTAAGGAGTCCTTTTATTCATTATAAAAAACCATTATATTACTCAACCAACGTGTTGCTATAGCAGAAAATGTATGCAGCTCTGACACATGCTAATGCGCCCTAGAACTAAATTAGTTTTGAGCTCTTTAGCGCTAATTAAACAGCACGTTATCACTTATGTATATATCCAGCAAGATGATACTATTTCAGAACACAACAAGGCAGGCATAGTTTGGGTTGGATGGTCAAATACAACTTGGTTGGGGTTCTGGGAAATAAGGGATTCAACTGTGTCGTATTTCTTCATATGCCCATTTCCAAAGGGGCTTATGCGTTGAGACTTTTTAAATAGGTAGAAAGAATAATTCTATTGAAATTATAATCCAATTTCAGCATGTTAGGGAAATTCCCTTGATATCTACTTGTGAAAACCTTTAGTGTTTGAAGTCCAACAAGAAATGAAAATTACAATTTCAAAGCAAAATGAAAATGTTTCATTTAGAAATTTTCTCACCACAGATTTTGTCAACCTCAGATTATAAATACATATCATGAAAACATTGACGAGATTGCATTTTTTGCTGAAAAAACTTCAGTCAAAAACATTTCAGTCAGCCTTATTCCTAATTAAGTATCCGGTTTACTAAAGCTGGGCTTTTTAAAGTAGCCTAAGGGGAAGTGTCTGGTCTCCAGTTTTTAATTAGTGGGTAGATTCACAGTTTAAAGGCACATTAAAAACTTCTCTGGAACAGAAATTAAGAGTGGGGTGTTGGCTGAAGAGTGAAGACTGAAATGGGACCTTATGTGAGCATTTCCAAGCCTTCTGACAGTTGGGTTCTTTAAACTAGTGATATAACATTCTAGCTTCCCAAGTCCCAAATATTTTCAGTTTTCTAACCCTTACTCAGAATTTTGCCTTCAAACTTTTGCTGTGTTTTTATAAAGGGATGTTTCAAAGGAAGAGGAGATCTATTTACAATCCTAGCTCCCTTAATGACAAAGGGATCCTGTGTGCTGCTGAGAGCATCCCATGAAGAGCTGAGTCCTCAGCTTTCAATGTCAGCGAAGGATTGACGACCCCCAGCACTTTGCAGAATCCAGCCCTTGGTCCATCTTCCTATGCTCCGAGACCAGAGTGGAAGCACAAGAAATATGCAGGCTGAACCGCAAACACTATTCCATTCTTGAACTAAGCTAGTATTTTAAGTCTGTCCTGAGTCCCCTGTTGCAGTCGTGGCTTGCAACTTTGACTCCAGTAGCTTTCTGAAATCAACAGCATCTGCCTTACCTAGCTGTCAGCTATAATAGGAGCAGACAGTCTTGATTCTTAGTTGTTCCCTGTGTAATTGTCATATTGCTAAGTGTTGTCCCAAGTAGAATCTCTTGGAAGGCTTAAATTTATGAAATTCACTAACCTTTAAATAGAGGACATGCACTCACTGGAGTTTTTTGTGAAGACAGATATTTTCTTTGTTGAGGAACATGTATGGACAGGCTAGCAGAGCATTTTGATGGAACAGAAAATGATGATTCATTTCCATTATCAGTCAGAATTATTATACCCAAGGAGTCATTTATGACACAACTGGCACCTATGTTCACAAGCATATACAGCATGGTAACACGCTGAGCGTATCACTCCAGACTGGCTCTAGGTTGAATTATAGTAATGCCTTCAAGAACTGCTCGTTACAGTAAGCTTGTGTCAGCATTTCAGTTTCTCCATAAAATCGTTTGTTTCAGGGATTATAACAACTCAACCATAAACATTATTCTCAGTTTGAATTATTATTATTAGCAGTAATAATAATACCTTACATTTATATTGTGTCTTTCCTCCAGAAAGATCCCAAGGCACTTCATTGACCGCATAAACAGTAGAATAATTTCAAGTCCCAAATGCAGGTACTCAAAGGTGGAACAAAGCAACTGTTCTGCACCAGTAGCAATACTGGGTTTTTTTTTGGTAGGGGTGTGGGAGGAAAAAAAATGAACACTCTTATGGACAAGAATCTGTGTGTAGGTGTGGATTTTTTTAAATAGGTATTAACTTGAGATCCAGACTGCACACATTAAAATATTAATGTCAAAGGTTGAAATTAAGGTGTGTGTGGGGGGGTGGGAATTTAAATTATAAACCAGAAAGTACTGCTGCTCATATTCTCAGCAAGACCAATATTACATACAATTAGCACCCTAGTAAGAGAAATAAAAATCACTTCTCTGAACAAGAAAGAACAGAAGCAGAAATATTCCATGTCCATACAAGTTGATGTTCAGGGGAAAAACCGATAGATATACAGCAGACTAGCAATGATTGGAGGATAGGTTGGATTAAGCTGAGAGAATAGAAGAACTCTTTAGGCCAAGTGGGGCCCTTAGATGTCTGCTTATAGCTCCCCATCAGACTCAGAGGCAGAATTTGGCCCTTAATGGATAATACAACTTCTGAACAGGTTACAAGAAATTACATACAATTATATATACTTAAAGCCACTGCTTGAAAGAGCCCGAGGATAGAAAGTTTCAGACCAAAAGGTAACTGTTTTGGAAAGCTGTGAACATTTGAATATGGAGGGTTATAAAGGAAACTGTTTAACTACCTTAAATGCATCATTCACTGCCAATGAACCTGAGGGCCAAGCTAAGGACTGGATTTCTGAGGATTTTCTCATGGAGATTCCCCCAAAGTATACTGTGGCAGGTCAGGGTCCAATTCTCGGAAAAGACATCTCCAAATACGGCAGCACCACTGGAATATGCAGGAGGCCAGAGCCATCTTGACAGAGGCCCTGAATCACAGCAGCTCTGTCCCCTCAATAGCGCCGTACCACATTACCAGAGACACCTCACTGGCCACAGCAGTTCCTAGGATGATACAATTCTGTCCCAGCCTAACTCCAGCCTCTCCCCACACACACAGACTCCAAAAGGTCTGGGGAGGGGAGTGGAGTGGAAGGGTAGAGCTATGCCATAGAGGTGTGAGAGCCCTTCTTCTCCCTGGAGAAGAGAACATCCAGTAATGGAGGACCCTCTTCACACCCCAGTTTTTTTTGGGGTGGGGGATATAATTTGGACCTAGTAGAATATTTTGCACTTTCCAGTAAGGGATTAACACACTTTGCAAACATCAATTTATGAAACTTCTCAATAGCCAGTCAAGTGAAGAAGTATTTTTGTTTCAGCTGTATAGGGGAGGAAACACAGAGGTTAAAGACACCATTTTCAGACTTGTTAGCTTAAAATTAGTCCCTAAAACTTTATTTAGGTGCTGAAATAAAAGTGATTCTCAGAAGTGCTGAGCATGGTTCTGTGACTGTTCAGCACCATTTGGGGGTGTGGAAGGAGCTGGGGAGTGACGGCACCTTATTCACATGCCTAAATATGGATTCAAGTGCTGCATTTTGAGCATCCATATTTGAAAGTGACATCCTAAATGACTTTCCTAGAACCTCAGAATGAGTCAACAAGATGGGACCTCAGAAATTCCCAGCTCCCATGCCTATGCTCCATCAATTATTCTATACGACCGCCTAATTTTCTGTCAGAGTCAAAACCTGACATATGGCAAGCACTTCATGTAAAGTGCTGTTCTTGTGATCCACACAAATCCAAAACCTGCATCCCATCTAGATATGGACCCACATCCAAACACCCAAATTTGCAGCATAAACAGATCCAGAGCTGAACTTTTCATCTTGGGTCCATCTCTAATTTAGTCTTCCTAAAGGGGGGTATTTATTATTATTACTACTACTACCACAAAATCATCAACATCAGTCTTAAAATATACACTAAACAAAGACAGCTGGGATAACATATTTCATTTGCACTGACAGCAACTTTTACAAATTGTCATCAGAGAAGTCCCAGAAACAGTATTTATCATAAACATAAATCATGTCGCTAAAGAAAGAAATGTTTTTTATCTACCACTTGTTCTGCAGCCATTGCAGTATGGGACAGCGTTTGTGCTTTAACTCACATTTCTTTGTCCTAAAATTTTGTCATAATCTTACAGTTACTTCAGTATAGCTTGTGTGTATTAGCTCTAATAATGAGTATCTCAGTGGTGTGGAGAATAAGTAGCATTTTATTGTAAAGGACATTCTGTTCCTGCTACTAGCAGGCAGTCTTTGCATATAGCCTACTATTCTATACCTTTAGGAAACCCTAAACAGCTAGCCAACATAATTTTGCACAGCATCTACAATGAACATTTTATACTAATTTATACTCCATATTTACACTGGTAATCCTCCCATTTGCAGGTCATGGAAAAAGAACACTAGACCACATGAACACTCACTTGCAAACAGCCAATATTTATATCTTAAGTCATTAAACTATTTAAGGATGTAAACTGTAATAAATTCACACATTGATTTCGTACTTTTATCCTCTTCATGTATAATTTGTCAAGCATTGACAGTGCATTCAAAGCAATGCAGAACGCAGAAGACACCATCCCTGTTCTAAGAAGCACCCATTGAAACTAATGTCAGAACTCCTCATAAGCTCAATACTGCTGAATAGGAGCTTAAAAATATATAAAGATGCAGATGGATGCCTGTCAAGGTTCCTTCCCCACTCTGAACTCTAGGGTACAGATGTGGGGACCTGCATGAAAGATCCTCTAAGCTTATTCTTACCAGCTTAGGTTCAATGCTGCCACCACCAAAGTGTTACACAAAGAACAGGGGAAGTGGCCACTTGGAAACGTCTCACCCCCCGAAAAATATCCCCCCCCAAGCACTACACTCCCTTTCCTGAGGAAGGTTTGATAAAAATCCTCACCAATTTGCATAGGTGAACACAGACCCAAACCCTTGGATCTTAAGAATAATGAAAAAGCAATCAGGTTCTTAAAAGAGAATTTTATTTAAAGAAAAAGTAAAAGAATCACCTCTGTAAAAATCAGGATGGTAAATACCTTACAGGGTAATCAGATTCAAAACATAGAGAATCCCTCTAGGCAAAACCTTAAGTTACAAAAAGACACAAAAACAGGAATATCCATTCCATTCAGCACAACTTATTTTATCAGCCATTTAAACAAAACAGAATCTAACGCATAATCTAACTAGATTGCTTATTAACTTTTTACAGGAGTTCTGACCTGCATTCCTGCTCTGGTCCCAGCAAAAGCATCACACAGACAGAGAGACCCTTTGTTTCCCCCCGCTCCAGCTTTGAAAGTATCTTGTCTCCTCATTGGTCATTTTGGTCATGTGCCAGCGAGGTTATCTTAGCTTCTTAACCCTTTACAGGTGAAAGGGTTTTTCCTCTGGCCAGGAGGGATTTAAAGGTGGTTAGCCTTCCCTTTATATTTATGACAGTGCCAAACTCCCACCGAAAATCCATGGTTCATTTTAAACTCCCATGAGGTGCCTATCTGCATCTATAGGCGCTCGAACACCTTTGTAATTGTAAATCTGCCCCAGGTGACTAGAGGGGGGAAATCCATCAAGTTTTGTTAACCCCCCTGCAACATTCTTAGCACATTGGACAGTAGATCAATTAATTACTAAGAAAAAAGTGAATTACTATGAAAGCCACCTTACAAAATTTCATTTACTCACCCCAGGCAGTGAAACTTTTGTTGGGTAAGTAAAATTTATTTTTATCTATTATTAAATCAGTTGTGACAAAAAGAGCACGTGAGACGAGTGTGTTTGTGTTTATGATGCCAAGCTTTCATGACAGTTTTGCAAGGCTGTCTCCTGAAGAATTAGACTCATTGAAGTCAGTAGGATACTAGTTACCATGGGTCAGATTCCACCACCCTTTTTCCTAACGAGCAATACCTCACTTTGCGGGAAGTCCCATTAAAATCAATAATGGCAGAATCCGGTCCATAGCAATTAGCATCAGATTCAGGTACTATTAAAGATCAATATTTTGACATCTCTCTTATGCATTTGTTTTAGAACAAACCATGCCCTAGGCAATCATCTCTGTCATACCTCTCTCAGGGCATATTAAACAGGAAGCTGTCACCTCTTTGATCCCAAGCATTAGCCAGTCTAAATGGAGCCCTGAGGACTTTTCATACATTTCAATTTTAGCCCCCCTGTAGGCTCTGGTATAATTTCCCTGGTCTTATGACAATCCTTATGAGTGTTGCACTGCATTCATAGCTGGGAGTACTCCTCTCCTAGCACAGGATATGTAGATGAAGCTTATTTAAAGGCGATATAAGTATAAGCTGAAAAATTCATATCAGGATTTAAACAAACAAAACAGACCCCCAAATCAGCATGAAGTTCAGGGGGTTTTGGATGTGTGATTTTAGTGTAGGTGCCATCTACAATTTGAAGTGACCTGCAGGAAAGCAAAGTAATATCATTCACCTAGTTGAAGTGTTATAGAGGAAACAAAATTGTACTGGAATCCACACAAGGACCATTTAAAGTTGGTGCTTAGGACAGTCTCAGGTGCCTATTTGGAAGTGGTCCTTAGAGTTTTAACTAATTATCTTCCAACCAATAGAGGGTGAAAAAGCATAACAGCTGCCCTCTCCTAGACTAAGAGTATCACCATTCCTTGAAACCTACATTAGCGTTCCAAGGTCACAACCATACCTGTCTTGCCATACATTGCTCTAGCCACTCATCCCCTAGAACGAGTCGGTCTTGCTAAGTGTTACAACGCTGTTTTTATCTGATCGCCAGCATATGGTTGGTGGTGAATCACGCTGCTATTATTTGCACATCTGTTGAGTAATATTAACTTAAAGCATTACATGCACAATTATGTTCAATTATATTAAATGAATCTATTTTACCTAATGCTAATTCTCCAGGGCTTGTGCATCTTTAGTTACAGGAAGTTTAGTGCAGGGTAGCAGATGGTACAACAAAAATTGTGTCAGCTAATAAATTTAAATGTCAAGTACACACCAATAATTTCATAGCAGATATGTGCTTTAGTCAAGTGATTTCAAGTTGGCGCTTATAAGTATCAGGGAAATTGCACCAAGTTCGGCACATTGGCTTCTAACCATTGGGTAGTGTGTGCTATTAGGCACTCTGCAGACAAGCAAGAGCATGAGGCAGGAAATTTCATTCCCTTATGTTTTCACCCGTCAGTCATTCCCAAGGTCAAGAATAAACAGAACAGATACATGCCCCCTTGCCCCTCTCTTTTGTTTAGAGCTTTCCCTTGTCTCACAATTATCACTCAACCATTTTCTCTTTGCCAGGATCTGTGTTTAGGGGGCTCTGGGACCACAGCATGCCCATTAGAACCAATTCGGAGAAGGCTTTAGTAATGCATTTTCTTTGTAAAGCCGGAGCTGGGTTGTAGTCATTCCTTTTAAGTCCTTCCCTCTTTTGGAAGCCTTCTGACTGAGCATTTGTTTAGCCTTCAGCCCATCCACAAGAATACAGAAGGGCAAATGTTTTCTATTCGACATTCAGGCCAAAGGAAAGTCTCTCACTTCCATCCCATCCTCAGTAAGAGCGGGGGCTTGGCTGGTGGCAGCATCGGAGGGATTGCTGTTCACAACTTACTTGCAGACTCTTTCTTTAGGACCCAATCCTGCAAGGTGCTGAGCACTCTTCTGTCAGCTCCCATTAGTGGGAGTTCAAGACATTCCCCCACCGCATAGGATCAAGCCCTTGTTTTAACATTTACTTGAAGGCTCTATTACAGGGGATACAGTCCTCATTTTTCCTCTTAATTCACAGAGGGACACTGTATTGTACTTGAATACCCACTACAATGCTGATCCATTCTCTGTTTTCCTTTAAACCCGTGTTCCCCACACATAATACTATCAACATAAGAACAGCCATACTGGGTCTGACCAATGGTCCATCTAGCTCAGCATCCTGTCTTCTGTCACTGGCCAATGCCCAAAACTTCAGAGGGAATGAACAGAACAGGCAATCATTGAGTGATTCACTCCCAGCTTCTGGCAGTCAGAATCTAGGGACAACCAGAGCACAGGGTCGCATCCCTGACCATATTGGCTGATGGCCATTGATGGACCTATCCTCCTCGAACTTACCTAATTCTTTTTTGAACCCTATTATTGTTTTGGCCTTTGCAGCATCCCCTGGCAGAGTTCCATAGGTTAACTGTACATTGTGTGAAGAAATACTTCCTTTTGTTTACTTTAAATGTGCTGCCTATTAATTTCATTGGGTGATCCCTGGTTCTTATGCTAGGTGAAAGAGTAAATAACATTTCCTTATTCATTTTCTCCACACCATTCATGATTTTATAGACCTCAATAATATCCCCCCTTAGTCATCTCTTTTCCAAGCTGAAAAATTCCAGTCTTTTTAATCTCTCCTCATATGGAAGCTGTTCCATACCCCTAATCATTTTCATTGCCCTTTGTTTTACCTTTTCCAATTCTAAGATACTGTTTTGAGATGGGACAACCAGAACTGCATGCAGTATTCAAGGTGTACGCGTACCAAGGATTTATATATAGGCATATTGATATTTTCTGTCTTATCTATCCCTTTCCTTATAGTTTCTAACATTCTCATAGGTTTTTGATTGCTGCTACATATTATCTATAGGCAGGGCTGTCCCTACCCATATGCAAAATACACAGCTGCATAGGGTACCAGGAAATTTGGGGATGGAGTGGAAAATACAGTAGCATGCATCTGATAAAGTGGGTTCTAGCCCACGAAAGCTTATGCCCAAATAAATTTGTTAGTCTCTAAAGTGCAACAAGGACTCCTCGTTGTTTTTGCTGACACAGACTAACAGGGCTATCCCTCTGAAACCTTTCACTATGTGTGTTTGTTTCCTTTTTTACATGCCAGCTACAATACAATCATATCTGCAGTGATCCTGCTCCCTGGGTTAGCCTTTTATACTGCCTGCTCTCCTTCCTGGGTTCTAAGTGAGCAGGATGCTGGCTCCCATAGAGCCCAAATGGAAGCTATTAACAGCACTCCATTACAGGCCATGAGATAAGTGCTTTGCCAGCTCATCTTAGGACAAGTTAACTCTTAATCAGGATCTAAGGAAAACAAAGATGGGAAACAGCCACCTTGCCTCTAGTCTGGATTTGCACCTGTTACATCTTAGCTGGTCCAGAAGGTCTGGGCCACAAGTTATAATAGGAGGGAATGGGAATATACACCTTTTCCTAAAGTCCTGGTGGCCTCACCTCTGGAAACCTGCGATATGGACATAGGGGAAATTGGCTCGTACAATAGCCCCAAAAAGCTTTTGGTCAAGGATCTGTCCATAGTGCTAGTAGCTCCCCAAGTAGGTCCTATGGAAGTGCCCGCCTTGGCTCAATACAGATTCTGATGGCCAGTAAATGTCTATCAATGTCCACTAAATCTCTGTCCTCCCAACAATTTTACTTCTCCTACCTCTACACCCAGTCTTCCTCCTTCTACAGCTGAAGCTTGGAAACAAACACTACATATTTCCCTTTCTCCTATTTTTAACATAAGGCGGTTTTCTTAAAACTAGCAGAATTTCAAGCCAAGAAGCCAATAGGTTTGATCACTACTGCAGATAAATCACGCTTCATCTCTTCACAAAAGCATGAGTAGAAATATTTATTCTTAAACGGAAGCTGGGTTGCTGTTGCTTCAGGAACTATAGCTAGGGACAGGGAAGCCAAATATAGTTTCAGAACAACAAGCTAGAGTGACCATTGACCCAGATTAACAACAAGCGATAAATGGCAGTGTCTTCTTCCGTCCAAATCTTCACAATCACAACTGCAGCTCACAGCGGTGGAGCTAGCCTGTTAAGTAATGGCAAACCCCAGTTATCTGCAGATGCCTTTTATTGCACAGTTAGAGCAAGCTGATTAGGAGGAACTGTTCCCATCAGCAATAAATTGTCAGACGGTGAGACACTGCCTGGGTCTCTCAGGCCTTCATGAATGTAAACAAGTATTTGGAATCTTGTGCTGTGAGATGAATAATTAGCCTCAGGAGTCATTTAAGGTCAACTATGTGTTTCTCACCAGTTGTGTTTTTGGACCAAGTTTCACTCCAGGTCTGGCTTCCTGCCTCCAAAGTTAGGTCCCTGTAGTTCTGCTGCTGAACACACTGATTGGCACATTCTTCCCTCTGCCATGATCTCAGAGCCATCCCTTCCCTGCAGCCACAAACTGGAAGATGGATAGTGCTAAACAGCAATTGTGGGATCCACATGGAATTTTTGAAAGGACATAGTTAGACAAAAGTGGAGAGGCTTGGTGGGAGGGGATAAAGAGGTGCTAACCAAGGTAAAGCTCAGCTCTTTGTCCAGGAGATGGAAGCACTATTTGAACTGGTGTACACACATAGGGGCATCCTTCAACCAGATTTTCAAATTGGTATGAATCCAATATTAGGAACGGGTGAACTTGTTTTGCCTAATTTGGAACCCACTGAAACACTGTGGGTTCAGAAGTTTAACGTGAACTCAGACTTGATTGTGTTTTTATTCCAATGAGCAGACTGGCTGAAGGAATGGAAAAGAGAAAATTGCTTATGACAGGATAGATGTGATTTTATCTCCCTCTCTCTCACTAAATATATAAACACACACACACACACACACACACACACACACACACACACACACACACACACACGTATTTATGCCAGTGGTTCTCAAAACTTTTGTACTGGTGACCGCTTTCACATAGCAAGCCCCTGAGTGCGACCCTCCCTTATAAATTAAGAACACATTTTTATATAATTTATATATATATTTAACACCATTATAAATACTGGAGGCAAAGCAGGGTTTGGGGTAGAGGCTGACAGCTCACAATCCCCCCATGTAATAGCCTCATGACTCCCTGAGGGGTCCCAACCCCCAGTTTGAGAACCCCTGATTTATACCATACTATTGTAGGAGTGAGTATCTTATACACAGCACAGGTTTCTCTATGGGTGGAAAACTTTGTTTTTAAATGAATCTCTGTTGCAAAAAGTGAAAAACAAAGGATGTCTACAAATCAAATCCAACTTTGCAAATGCAAAAACCAGCTCAGGAGATTGTAAAAGCCGCACGGTTCCAGCAGCCCCATACAAAAAGAAGAGACTTTGTACACCATCTATTGCTCAATATCTCTTTGGTAACAGGTAATCATACTTAATCAGGAACTTGAATAGATTTATGCCTTGTAGCAGAATGCAGAAGAAACCCTATTGCTCCTCTGCAGCACAATGCAAATGCTGTGTGAGCAAAAACACCACCTCCAATACAAAAAGCACACAGTAGAGGCTACCCAAACAAGGCTTAATTGCTTTCCTCTGTGATTCTCATTAATAACAATTAGTTGGTCAGTCAGCTGCAGCCCAAGTAGTTGTTTCTGTTTTGTGATGAGCAGATGAGCACAGATGACCCTTTACAGATGAGCACATGTCCATCAGCTGGGTTTGCTCTGGTGCTTTGCACTTCTCTGCTTGCAGTGAAAGCTCACCACTTGTCAGATGACCCTTTTTTTGTGCACAAGCACAAGCAGAAGCCAGCCATACATTTTGGTGCCATGGATGATTCCCTGGTTTGCAAATAGGCCCTATTCCAGTCAAGAAGATAGACAAGAAATCCAATGAAGCTTTCCTTTCTGGTGGAAGCTTTCCTTTGACCTCCTTGATTGTGTATCAAGAAGCCAGGGGGCTACATAACCTTGAATGTAGGTAGCAAAGAACAGGGCTACTGCCACATGTTATTGTGGGCCAGGCCCGGGGGGAGTCCAGGGCCATAAATGCCTCTGCGAGTAGGTCAGTTTAGACCATGTCAGCTGTAGTATACAGGTAGAAGTAGGATCCCTCTCGCTGCCTCTTGCATTAAGGAAGGCCAGCAAGGGGTGAGTGTAATTTTGGATATACGCGGTGCTGCTTGAGTACAAATGGATCAGCACAAGAGCAGAGGGAAGCACAATAGGGAATCATGGAGCTTTAGTGTTAGCAAGATTGCCAGGACCTGGCTGGTTGCCTCACTTGCATTTGGATCTCTTCGTAAGAATGGAAGGGGAAACATGGCTGAAGGAAAGGGGCATATGAAAAAAGAAAATAAAAATAAAGGAGGCATATTGGGAGTCAGCAGCAAGGAAAAGGGTGGGAGAGAGGAAGAGAAGCTGGAAAGAGTGGGAGAAAGGACAAGGAAATAAACTGGGGACAAATTGGAAAAATAGGTCTGAGTGGAGGGAGGAGAAAAAAAAATCAAGCTGGAAAGATTGCTGGTTGTAGGGAAAGAGAAAGAAGATGGAGACCAAGGCAGTGGGGCCTGCTTCTGTGTCTGTCTGAGGTCCTGCAAATCCCACCTTGTGCTTTGGTAAAGGGACACAAATTTAGATGATCTCATCTTCCCCAAGGACCTAATTCTGTCCCGAGATTGGTTGGATGCAGCTCTTCCTGAAGTCAGGAGAAGCTGTGTAGACACAGCTGAGGGCAGAACTTGGCCTTAAGTCGGTAACAAGTTACACAGATATGCTATGGTGAAGTGATCATCTTATCCTGCACAGAAACAAACAGAATACATTGCAAACAGCAGCGAAACCAGTGATCACCTGGGTATTGCTGCAAAGGTGAACCATGCTGGAATAATCCAGCAGATGGTGCTGCTGCTCCACAAGTCCCTGCTGACAGGGCGACCAGCCCTTTTTGCTGTGCAGAGATAAGAAAGTTGCATTTCAAATGAACAATAAAGAGAATTATGGATGCCTGCATGAGGATCTACCAGAAAGGAGAGTGCGGCATTGTGTCAGTCAAAAACCAGCTCTCTGTGGGAAGAGCTTAGCTTGGGTGACCTTGGGATCCAAGAGATACATGACAAGAACAAAAATTAGAAGTCAAAAGAACTACATTTCCACCTACCTGTGTCAGGAAACAACTCTTTAAATGTACATATAAAGCAAAGAACTGAGAATAGTACCTCTGGAATGCTTAGCACATGAAAGCACTTCGTTTAATATGCTCTAAAGACTCCATGAAATCACCTCTGATATTAATTTGGTTTATTATCCTCTTTTCACACCCGCAAGAGAACGCTTTCCCCACCCTCCCTCCTATAGAGATTTAAAATTCCCCAAGGCAACAGCGGTTATTGTACCAGGAGATTAACTAGCAAAGAAAATTATAGCAGCACATTTCTGCTGTTAGAGTTAAGGTAGTATCAGCATTTCTATTATAAAATTCTATTGTCAGGCGGTTTATGAGTTTGACCCAGGCATAAAAATTCACTGAAACTTGACCCACAGGGCCTCAATTTACAATATCCCCCCCGCCCCAATTAAAGTTATATACATATATTCTTTAAACGGGCCAATTTTATATACATACACACACAATAATAAAAAATGTGGTCCATTTAAAGAATTCAAAGTCAAGTTCCCACATTTCAAAGAAAAAAAGATTGAGATGTTAACATTTTAAAAGACTCATTCCTAGAGCACATGTTCAGTAACACTTTCAAAATTAAAAGGTGCTAAAGCTTTGCAGTGCATTGGTTTAAGGCTCCTGCATGGCTGCTGGTTAGACAGAATGCACTCTAATAGCTTTTACAAATTTCTTGGGCATATGATCCATGCGCTAAGATAGAGCAACAGGATAGAATGCAATGGCAGTGAAGGGTTTCTTCCCTCTGGCCTTCATACCTAGAGCTGTATCCCTCTTTTTGTATTCCAATAGACCACATGCTTCATTTGACTCCTCCCTTAGAAACCACATCTTATGCAGAAGCTTTTGGGCAGATCCTCATTTGCTGTAAGCTGATGTAGCTCCATTGACTTCATGTCTATGCCAGGTGAGGATCTGGTTTTAAAGTCCTAATACACCACTGAAAGGTGATTCTACACCTGCTATATACACAAGTTACATTTTAAAAATGTATCAAACAAGAAATCCATGAAGCAAAACCACTTTTCCATTCCGTTTTCCCCACAGAGCATTATTCCCCTGGTTTTGATTTTTTGTTTTGTTCTGTTCTAATTTTATGCTTCAATCCTGCGAACACTTACACACTTAAAGTTCAGAGCGTGTGTAAGTAACATCCCTCTGCTGACTTGTGCTTAATATTAAGTACATGTATGGTTGTAGGATCATGACTTTAGGTTGCAGATCCCCCAATGCAGGAACCTTGGGCCATGTCCTGCAATCAGTTATGTGGCCATAAATCTGGAATGATTGCAATATACATTTTCAAAATTAGTTAGCATAATTAAATACATATCAATCTGTAGGAACATTTACAGTTCACTGGATAGATATTCCCAGGCAAACAAATACACACTATAAAAAGATCTGAGCCTGTATCCTTAGTGCACCAAGATTTCCCGCTGAAGTCAAAGGGGCTTTTGGGTATGCAAAGAATAAGGAATTAAGGTTGTGGTACAAATTATCCAAAGCAAAGACAAAGTTCCAGGACTGAACTCTGGTCTTCATTGCCTCCCAGTTCAGCTGGCCATTTAGCAAATATGGCACAAGACATCTCTGTGCACTGATCTTTGACTCTTCATAACAACTAACCAAACAAAGCCAGCTAGGAATTTGAAGGGATAGCAGATATGGGGACCAATGGACTGACACTGAACAGTGAAAGGTTAACAACACCCAAGATGACAGAAAACACAGGGTGGTATCCTGGCCTCACTGAAATCAATGGCAAAACTCCCAGAAAGAGTCCAGATATACAGCCTGATTCGCCATTCTCCCATGCTGGTTTTACACTGTGTAACTCCATCAATTTCAGTGGAGTGACATCAGTACCTGGCTAATGTGACAAAACGGAAAGGTCCACAGAATGCAAAGACTCTTTTTGTGGTTGACTGTGTGGATAGAAAGCCTACTCATCTGTCAGGATTGGTAGATGGGATTCTACCCCTATGTACTGCATGCACTTATGAATATCCTGCATTTGTATATACAGAAGTGCATGTCTATGTAAGAGCTGGTGTGGGGGCATTACTCATTTATTGAGTCAGGTTATAATATACAGTTCCTTTGTTACTTGCTTCAAGCTGTGGAAGCAATCTAGCCATGAGGGCTTGTGTTACTGGGTCTATCTAGCCTTCTCTGCCTCCTGCTGCAGGCACCAGTGCCCAGACACCCGGGCTTACGGAAAACCTGCTCAGGCAGGGCTAGCCATGAGCCGTAGTCCTCCAGAGGCCCAGAAGGCAACACTGACCAACAGGAAGCTGGCAGGCCAGTTAAGTAAGTTTGCTCACTTCTTCTGAAGGGCACTGCCGAGTGAGCCTGGGACTGGAAAAAGAGTTCCTCAGTAATAGCCCAGGACTCCTGGCCAGATCAGAACTTTGCTTGAACTCTGTGCTTAAGCAGTTACTTTGTGTGTGTTTGGTTATTAGTTTAAAAGGCACAGACAGCTAAACTTTGAGTGTGGTTATCGTTAACCATTTAAGACTGACATTGAACTCACAGCAAGGGCTATTCTGCTCCTGCCCAGCTGTCACAGCCTCTTTACAGAATCATTAAAACCAAAAAAAAAACCCGAAAGGGGTGGGGGGTGGATTGGTTTTAAACTCTTAAAGTGATTATGCCCTGCCATAATGTTTTGATGTTTGGTAACATGCAAGAACATTTTGCAGTTTGACAAACTCAAACATAATTCCTTCTCCCCACAAAGAAGCACAAGGATCAACAAAACATCAAGTATTTTCACTCCTAGAATTAGAGTGATTCTAGGACAACACAGCTGTATCAAAAGGAAACACTATTGCAGCACTAGAGAGGTTTCTACATGCAAAGGAACCATGTTATAACATTGGTCTGAGTGATGGCAAACAGGTTGGATCTTAATGGCATCAGCATCTTCAGTAACAGCCAGAGGAGTAGTGTTTGCTGGTGTCCATTCCCACAGTTCCAAAGGCACTTCAGTTCATTTTGAGCTGGTTCGAAAAATAAATTTAAGCAAGATATTTTCAAACTAAATAAAAACCTTTTAAAAAATGCCCATTTTGACAATTTTATTTTGGAAAAAGCCAAAATGAAGCTGTTTTGACATTTTCTGACTGGAATGTTTTGAAATTTTGTTTCAAAATGAATTTTCAAAACAAGATTTGTTTAAAAAAATATAACAAACATTAAAAAGGTTGAAATTGGAACAAAAAGTGTTTTTCTTTGATCAAAAGAAATTTTGTTTGATCCAAAAGATTTTCACAAATTTGTTTTGGGGGAAATTTTTTGGTTTTGTTCCATTTTGCATTATATTTTTTTTGGTGGAAACTGCAAAATTTCCTGTGAAATGGAAATCTAGTTCCCACCCGATTCTACTCATCTGTTCAATGCCATTTACCATGGGTTCTCTCTCTCTCTCTCGATTGCCTTCTGCAAAGAAAATCTTCATGTTTAGTCTGGTTTTTTTTTTTTTTGGCAGAAAGGTTTCAAATCAGAATGAAATTATATTAACATACAGTCATTGTGTGTTTAAATTAATGCCCTCCCATTTCTACTACTTGAGGCTCAGGATTTCATTTGTTGCTGCACATAGATAGCCTGGAAAGCAAAATGCAGCCCTTCACACTTGAGCGTCAATAGACTATTTGAAGAAAGAATAACCAGTTACAATTATGAAGTTTCAGATTTACAGATCTGTGTGTCTTGTACTTTGGAACAGATCAGTTTTGTCGAGGTATAATCAATTTCCTTAGGGTGAAGATAAGCCTTTAACTGGTGCACAAGTGCACAGTTTCAACTTCAGTCTGAGCTTTTGGAAAAGGATTAGCGCTTAATTCCCATAAAACAAATCAAACCACCACACCAGCCCTGAGGTTCCAGTTACCAAGTTCCTCAGAGTTTCTTCTGTTTCCTCTACAGCTTTGACATCCTTGGCTTGCCTGTGTCTAGAATCCTCCAGGTACAGGTTGCTCCCTCAGCCTCAGTCTGTGCTTTATAGACCTGGCAAGACGAGGAGAAGGAGTGGTGGTTTAAAACATGTCAGCTAAAACATGTTAACACATATTTAAACACCATTTAGGATCCAGAGTAGACAAAGGCAGTGATGTTTACAAACGTGTTAGATAGTCATGGTCACACATAGGACCCACAGCAGAAATGTCCCAAGATTTTCAGAGTACCATAGAAGCAGCAAAACCTGAGTGGATCTCAAATAGACTATCTCCCAGCTTGCACTTTTCAGCTCAGACATAGACCAAGCTCCGATGGCACTGGAAGTTACCATCATGCAGGGACCTTGAATACATACAGAAAAGGTATCTTAGAACTTTCAGTATATTTCACTGCCCAGGAGGGAATACCTCCCCTGGGACCTGCACATCCATGCTCAGATAAAGCAGAGCACAATCTGACTGGACAGAAGTGGGCATACATTGGGTTTCTTCTTCTTCTGGGGTTTGCTGCTGCCTGTACCTGGTAGAACCTGCAGGTAGATAGAGCTTTCCAGACTGAGGCAGCTTTACTTTGTTTACAGAGGCTAGCACTACATACAGGAAGTTGCACTGGTTTAACTATATCAGTGCAACATCATATCTTGTGATATACTTGTACAGCTTCTGCATATAGATAAGCTCTTACAGGGACCTTCGGTAGGCTCCCCTCTTACTCTCGGGTAGATAAACAAAACACCATAATCTAGGTTTGGAGGCATCCAACTCCAGCTTCTCTGGAACAGGCAGGTTTCTAAAGGAGAGAGATTCTAACAATATTGGGTTTCCCTCCATTCTATGGGCCATAACCTATACAAGGAAATGCATGCCACTTTCCTAATGTTTACCTCTCTTCTTTCATCCAGAAAGCATTTCTGGACGTTTCTGTAAAACAGGCCTGCCAAGTGGACAGCAAGGTACTGGGCTATTGACAACCGTTATAAACACTTCTGGGTGATCAAAGGAACAGAGCGACTTTTTTTTTTTAAATGGCTCCCCTTTTGGGCCAGTGAACATTCAGGCATCCAGTGCGAATCCCAGCAAGCCTGAACTGGAAGGAGGGTTTAATAGTTTTCTATATTTAATGGAATCCTTAAGGCCCTTAACAGATGGACTGTAGCAAAGACAGGCAGTTTTAGACACTCTTGTGACTGCAGCAATCAAGGTATCATTCAAGTAAATAAAGCACTTTCACTCTCAGAGATCTTAGGACATGAATAACTCATTCCGTAACTCTAGTAAGTATTCTTGGGGCAATGCACAAGCCAAAGCCCAGTACATTGCAATGATATAATTTTCCTTTTCAGGAGGATCTCAGGAGTTTCTTTAGGTGGTTGGATGCAAGGGGGAAATGCTGAGGAAGGCTTTGCTTAGATTTGGTTTATGTCAGGAAAAATCTCCTCTGTGGACAATGACTTTATATCATTGAAACTGTCCATGTAGTACCATTGGACAGTCATAAAGAAGTTCAAAAGGAGCATGGTTTGGATTTTAAACAGGACCATATACCCTGGTACACTCAGAATCTATGGGGATATAGCTGGGCTTATACAGCACCTTTCAGTGTTTTCATTTGGCATGACCTCTAAAACCTGAGATCTAAGATCTCAGTCTGTTTTTGTCTTTGGAGGGTTGGGAAGGAACTCATGCACCGGGGACTGTAGTGCTATTTTATTGTAGGATTTAGTCTGAACCACATCTGAAAACAGAACTATATCCTTCCAGGCACTGGTAATGGCACTCTGGACTCCAAAGATAGTTTATCCTCATGGCTCAATCTTGCTCTTTGGAGGGTTAAC
This sequence comes from Dermochelys coriacea, assembly GCF_009764565.3. NCBI lineage: Eukaryota > Metazoa > Chordata > Testudines > Dermochelyidae > Dermochelys > Dermochelys coriacea. Next base: position 117,630,076 of record NC_050072.1, read on the forward strand.
TGGCTATTTCTGTGCATGCTGCAGTTGTAAAACAAGAAAATAAACCTATCTGCAATCTTTTCTGGCATAGTTTACATTAAATATAAACACTGAACTATTTTTGCAACTAAAACTTCATGTACAATTATAAAATTTGCAAGTTAAACAGGTGCATGCAACCGACTCAGCATTTGACTAAGCTTGCATCTGACTTTGCAAGGTATCCCTCTTGCTTAGTGTTGCACATTAACAAACTTACATAATAATACTCTTTTACCCTTCAGGTTACAAATATACTTACTTAGATTAGTTGATTATTAAATGAATCTTAAAGGGCCAGATATTTACCTGATGTAAATCAGCATAGCCCCACTGAAGTCAATGGAGATATGCTGATATGCACCAGCAGTGAATCTGGCCTATATACTTTGAACTAGTGAGAGCTGCAGGAGCTTAGCTGCTATACAAATAAGGCTATTATGGAGAAGACTAACTGTGGCCTTGGAAGCTCAACTTGAGGCAGCCAGATTTGAGAGTTTTGCCATTGGGCTATAAAAGCAGAAATTTGACAGTTCCTGCTTAGAAAGTTGAAAGCACATGGTTGCTGCCTCACTTAACATTTCACTGTTAAGTCTGTGATTCTTTACAACTTCAGCTTCTCACCCTTCTCCCTCCCCCCACCCAAAGACCCTCAGGAACATGTACATAAAATGGAGCATTATAACCACCACTCAATCTCATTTCTATACTAAGCCAACAGGATCCAACAAAGAGGTTCAAAGTCTGGGCACGCACCTGCAACACAGCAAGATTCACATGAGACGCAAATCGCCCTCCTTTGAGACCAGAAGTTTCGTCAGTCACATGACACTTTTTTCCATTATAAAAACTGAAAAAAGCAGCAACTTACACAGCTGCAAACTACTTTTGAGGAAAGGCATCTTTCTCTTAACTGAAGGTTTCTAAAGTTAAGCATATCATCATACCAATTGAATCATCTTTATGAAGAAGCCTGAAGTGGCAGAGGAAGGAAAAGAATATCTGCTTAGGGGTCCACTGGGTTGAACAGAAGAGGATGGGAAAGATCTTGCAAAGAGTTGCAGGCAGGTGGTGCCCTACCAACAGGATAGAGTCCTGAGCTTGCAAGTAAGTAAATAAGCTGCACTGGGTGGGATTCCATGAGGGAACAAGGGTCTGTTCTTAGAGGATTGAGGTCTTAGGGCCTGATTTTCAGAGATGTTAGCACCTGCAGCTCCAATAAATGTCAAATGAGTGTTCAGCATCTCTGAGGATTAGGCACTTAGGACTGCATTTTCAAAAGAATTCAGCATGTTGACCACCGAGTTCTTTTGAAAATCTGGCCCCAATATTAAGACCTTAACTTAAGATATATTCCACAAAACATAAAAGATACGCAGTGCGGCCTTGGGGACATTGCTATTGAGACCTGAACATGCCAAGGCATTTCCTGATATTTTTGTGATATAAACTGCACAATCAATTTTTTCCAGTTAATATGTAATTAAAGATGCAGATGACTGTTTTCAGGACACACAGTAGTGCAGCCTTGTAGCTATTGCCAATGAAATTTTAGCTATTTTATGCTTTAAGTTAGTTAATGAGAGGTTGTGTGCAGTTACTTTCCCCATCAGGAATAATCGAGAGCCAACGTGTGTATATATTTTCTTCAACGGCCACTCATCTTGTTGCACGCCAAAGACAGTATTGTTTGTGGTAAAGGAAATGGAATTAACAGACAAAGTAGATTTTAAAAAAATTCTACTTTATGAAGTTAATGTAGAGCTGTTGAGAAAATTGCCAGATTCCTTAGGGTTAGTCTTAATAAAAGATATATTCTTCTTCTGTTGGGGTTTATATTAATAATTAGGACAAATGCAGCAGCAAATCCCACTTCAGCACACACACTTCAGCAGTAGTTAATATTATCTATTCAGAAGCTTTCAGCTGAAAGCAATTAACCAAGAATGGAGGACCTTCAGCTGATGCTTCTGAGATTCATCAAAACCCACAATAAATATTTGCATCCATGTTGTGTTTAAACCAAATCCATCTCTGAAATAGAGGAAAAAAATACCACACCTCTCCACACATAGAAAGCAGAGAGTTTTTACATAGATGCTCCTGTTTCTATACTACCATTCATTGCATGTAATTGGCTTCTTAACTGCATCTCTTTAAAACCCAATATATAGAGGGCTGAGTAGTGAGGATAGAGTAGTGCACTCTACAGCCAAATGTGTTTGCTTATACCCAAGTGTTATCAAGATTCCAATAATGAACTCACTGAGATGCTTTATTAGTCCTTGATGAAAAGTAATGCTCAGGATGGCTCATTTCCTGGAGCATGTCTCACTCTTAAAAGATCACTGTGTTATTTGCATTACAGGAAAGTTTAGTCAGTTCAGGCCAATGGATGAAAGTAGGAATTGTGGCCGTTACCCGATTTCAGGCACAGGGATGAGGAAGAATGTCCAGTGGTTAGGAGACTCAGATTCAATTCCTTGCTTGGTTGTGGAGTTCCTGTATGACCTGGACCAAGTCATTTAGGCCCAGATGCTCAAAAAAGTATTTAGGTGCCTAACTTCCATTGAAATCAATGGGAGCTAGGTGCTTAAATACCTTTGAGGATCTGGGCCTTTGTGCCTCAGTTCCCCTTGTGAACAATGGAAATAGCAGCACTTCCCTACCTCATGAGGGCATTATGAGGAGGACTATAGGGTGAGCTGCTCAGGTACTGCGGGCCATATAAGTACCTTAGCATTTTAATTCAATTCACTCTGAATTCAAAAAGCAGCACTGGCACTTGTTTCCTTGCTGTTATAAGTGGTTGTAGTTTTGCAAAACATATCACAGATCTGACAACAGTTGATAGGGCAAATAATTCCCTCAGTTCCCCAGCTGGCCACTTAGCCCCTTAAAATGGCAGGTGGATACCAAGAAAGGAACTGGAAGAGGACAAGAAAATGTGTGATTTTTCATGGGGCCAGGCCTCACAGAGGAAGATTGGCACAGGGTAAAAAGAAACTCATGCAGCATCCTGGCAACAAAGCAAATTAAGCAGCCACTTCCCGAGTGGCATAATGCAGACTCGAGGGCCCTTTCCCAACATGTACCTTGTTTTTGTGCAAGTTATCTGCGGATTTGTTTGCATTTATCTGCATCTTTAGGCAGCTGAGTACCTTTGAAAATCTTGGTGATCAGAGAGAGGGCACTGAGCTATCATCAGGGACTAGTACAGATGAAACCTCCACTATCCAGGACTCAGACACCACTGGGGAAGGGTTAGGGAAAAAAGGGCAGGGCCAGTCCTTTGAGAGCCAAAAGCTGCAATAGCAGAAGCCAGAGCTGCTGCACAAGCAGGATGGGGAAAAGAATGGCTCAAAAAGGCTTGTAGCCTCTCGATCCCCGTGACATCAATGGAACCAGACATTGTGTCCTTTTGATCCTGGACATCCTCAGCGATGTTTTCGCCCCTTAGAAGGCACAAGCAGACCTCTCTTCCCCACCAGCATTCCTGCCACCTGAGGGATGCTGCCAGCTGTCTGTTCATGCACTCAGCTTGCTTGTCTGGGTATGTGAGAGAGTCAGAAAGGTGGGAAATGGGAGTTTATTTCACATCCCTGGAAGCCCCTGGTTTCAGGCTTGCTGTGGAGGGGACTTGTGCTGTGGGTGGTTGTCTGAGACAGACAGCCCCTTGTCCTGCGAGAGGATTTTAGTTAGTTTTGTACCTGTTGTAGACTATCTTGTAACAAGCTTAGCACACACAACCCCATCTTCTTAATCTCCCACCCCATTCATGTAGCTCTCACTTTTTGTACCACATCTTCCATCAGAATATACACTCTTTAGGGCCCAACCTGTGCCTTCCTATGTGTATACAGCATTGTTTTCAGCTCATCCCTTCTACCCAGGCACAGTGCTCCAGCTACCCTGTCTCAGTTTCCCCAAAAGCATTTCCAGCTAACAGTGGTAGATATCCTGGCTAGTGGGCTGAGCTACTATGAAAGTTCAATTCCCACCCCCTTCAGGGTAGTGGGCTCCCCATCCCAAAACAAACCATTTTTAGCCCCTCTGATGTTATGCATCTGCTCACTCTCTGGGCTCAGACCCTGTCCTTCCCCTTAGGTAGGGGACCTTGCCATAGCCTACCTTAAAACCCCAAAGCAGGTTCTCTGATCCAAACAGACCAGTGTCTAGCCTACTTTCTTTCCTGAGAAGCTCTTACCAGCCACAATCCTGCTCAATTTCTAGCTGGTCTGCTCACCTTCCTAGCCAGCTACCTCCTTTTCATCCCCTTCCTACAGGCCTGAAACCCACTCCAGGTGTGGCATGCAGGGCTGATTATGCTCACCACAGTTTGTTAACCCTTTCTAGTCTCTTCGAATTTTGTACCCATCACAAGCCCCTAGCACATTTTTAGTGAGATTGTAAAATGCATAACAAAAATAATCAAAGTACTCCATCTTTTCCCCTTTATTTCTACAGAGAGCAAATTGGATCTAGACACTTGTTTTACTGCTCCCTTTATACTCAGGCTGTGTAATGGGATAAAGTGTACAGATTTAGATTATTATGTTCAAAGCATGATTCCAACCCTCTGTCTGTCAGTCCTTCCCTAGTGAGCATTAAATCTCTTTGCTCTGGATCTTTCACAATGTCAGAGCAAGTTGCCATATTTGAACACAGAGTGTATTACACTGCAGAATTGTCAAAATGTGGTTTGATTGCACATTGAAGACTTGATTCTTACTAATTGGCTGTTTGCATGCACTGTTCTCCAATGTATATGCACAACTGTCATAATTGCATGCACACACAAATTAGACCTGCATTTTTGCAGCCTAACTGCATATCCGTGGTTTCAAAAACAAAAGCCATAATATTTTAGCAAAATTTTAGACTAGATCACAAGAATCTGCTAACATGATGCAGTGAATGAGATGTGTTCTTCCAAATGAGCAGCATAATGGAATATTCAGGAGTGATAGAAGAATATTAACCAGAAAATATTTATTCCTTAATAATTCCCAATGAACGGCAAGGGTTTTCTCTATTCAAGTGAATGGACTAGGTGGAAATCCTCATTCATCATCTTAGCTAAAAGGGTCTTCACATGGTTGATGACACACCAGGTGTACACTTCTTAACATGACTGATTCTCTTTTAGCAAGTAATATATCAGTCAATCTGCTTTTTTACTCCAAGGCACTCTAGGCTGCATAACACTGTTTCTCAGATTTCTTTCACCTGTTGTGCTGATTGCCCAGCTTTGCTACATATAATAAACATCAAAGCCCTGCTTCTCCCCACCCTGCACCTTGCATAGTCACTTGCACCTGTGTAAAATGCTGCCACATCAGACAGGTTGTATTTTACACCAACTGTGCACACATGTGAGCAGCCACAGTGCAGTGGAAAATGAGGCTCTAAATGTACTGCAGCAGGAGGCAAATCAGAGAGATGCAATATGGATGTAGGGGTAGCCCTCCTAGATCAGTTGATAATGTCCACATGGGCGCAAGGTGCTTACACATAGATGAAGTTGTGCCAGCCTTTCAGACAGACATCAGGAGGGGGTTGCAAAAGCATATGTCAGCTAATTCTGTCCCCATTGCAATCAAGGATAAAATTTCAATTGACTTTAATGCAAGCAGTTAGGTCAAAGGTGGTTTTGAAAATCCCACCTATACATTATAACTGATACCAGGGAATGGTGTGATGACTAAATAAGGAGATTTGGTGTAATATAAAAAGAAAAGGAGTACTTGTGGCACCTTAGAGACTAAAAAATTTATTTGAGCATAAGCTTTCGTGAGCTACAGCTCACATCATCGGATGCATTTGGTGGAAAATACAGAGGGGAGATTTATATACACACACAGAGAACATGAAACAATGGGTTTATCATACACACTGTAAGGAGAGTGATCACTTAAGATGAGCCATCACCAGCAGCGGGGGGGGGGAGGAGGGAAAGGAGGAAAACCCTTCATGGTGACAAGCAAGGTAGGCTATTTCCAGCAGTTAACAAGAACATCTAAGGAACAGTGGGCGGCGGCGGCGGGGGGGGGGAGAAATAACATGGGGAAATAGTTTTACTTTGTGTAATGACTCATCCATTCCCAGTCTCTATTCAAGCCTAAGTTAATTGTATCCAGTTTGCAAATTAATTCCAATTCATCAGACTCTCGTTGGAGTCTGTTTTTGAAGGTTTTTTATTGAAGGATAGCCACCCTCAGGTCTGTAATCGAGTGACCGGAGAGATTGAAGTGTTCTCCGACTGGTTTTTGAATGTTATAATTCTTGATGTCTGATTTGTGTCCATTTATTCTTTTACGTAGAGACTGTCCAGTTTGACCAATGTACATGGCAGAGGGGTATTGCTGGCACATGATGGCATATATCACATTGGTAGATGCGCAGGTGAACGAGCCTCTGATAGTGTGGCTGATGTGATTAGGCCCTATGATGGTGTCCCCTGAATAGATATGTGGACAGAGTTGGCAACGGGCTTTGTTCCAAGGATAGGTTCCTGGGTTAGTGGTTCTGTTGTGTGGTGTGTGGTTGTTGGTGAGTATTTGCTTCAGATTGGGGGCTGTCTGTAAGCAAGGCCTGGCCTGTCTCCCAAGATCTGTGAGAGTGATGGGTCGTCCTTCAGAATAGGTTGTAGATCCTTGATGATGCGTTGGAGAGGTTTTAGTTGGGGGCTGAAGGTGATGGCTAGTGGCGTTTTGTTATTTTCTTTGTTGGGCCTGTCCTGAAGTAGGTGACTTCTGGGTACTCTTCTGGCTCTGTCAATCTGTTTCTTCACTTCAGCAGGCGGGTATTGTAGTTGTAGGAATGCATGATAGAGATCTTGTAGGTGTTTGTCTCTGTCTGAGGGGTTGGAGCAAATGCGCTTATATTGTAGAGCTAGGCTGTAGACAATGGATCGTGTGGTGTGATCTGGGTGAAAGCTGGAGGCATGTAGGTAGGAATAGCAGTCAGTAGGTTTCTGGTATAGGGTGGTGTTTATGTGACCGTCGCTTATTAGCACTGTAGTGTCCAGGAAGTGGATCTCTTGTGTGGACTGGTCCAGGCTGAGGTTGATGGTGGGATGGAAATTGTTGAAATCATGGTGGAATTCCTCAATGGCTTCTTTTCCATGGGTCCAGATGATGAAGATGTCATCAATGTAGCGCAAGTAGAGTAGGGGCATTAGGAGACAAGAGCTGAGGAAGCGTTGTTCTAAGTCAGCCATAAAAACGTTGGCATACTGTGGGTACCCATCGCAGTGCCGCTGATTTGAAGGTATACATTGTCCCCAAATATGAAATAGTTATGGGTGAGGACAAAGTCACAAAGTTCAGCCATCAGGTTAGCCATGACAGTATCGGGGATACTGTTCCTGACGGCTTGTAGTCCATCTTTGTGTGGAATGTTGGTGTAGAGGGCTTCTACATCCATAGTGGCTAGGATGGTGTTTTTAGGAAGATCACCAATGGATTGTAGTTTCCTCAGGAAGTCAGTGGTGTCTTGAAGATAGCGGGGAGTGCTGGTAACGTAGGGCCTGAGGAGGGAGTCTATATAGCCAGACAATCCTGCTGTCAGGGTGCCAATGCCTGAGATGAATGGGGCATCCAGGATTTCCAGGTTTATGGATCTTGGGTAGCAGATAGAATGCGCCAGGTCGTTCCACCCCCATGAACATGATACACTTCTGTGGTGACCTAGAATCCTATTTTCTACGTCTCCGACTCAAGGAATATTTCTAACACACCTTTTCTTTTTGCGAATACAGACTAACACGGCTGCTTCTCTGAAACCTGTCATTGGTGTAATATAAGCTAGGAGGCCCTTGCCACAAACCCATCTTTGTCCTAGCCCTATCTGTTCCCTCAGGCAGAGCAGAATTTCAAGCACTTGTACCCTGCATTGAGTCTTTCTGAAAATGAAAGGTAGAGGAGCATGACAAGGTTCAGATCTGTGCTGCTCCCTTGTGGCCCAAGATGGCATTACTCACTGTGCCACAGGGTCTCCATTGATCAGTTATGACCTCTCGTGAGGTCTGATGCTTTAGCCCTTCCACCCCATCCATTAAACACCAAAACTAAGAGAAAACCAAGAACTCAAAAGAGAGTCAACCAATAAGTCTTCCCCTGGACCCTACACTTTTACTCAAGGCCTTTCTTAAAGCAACCAGTCCTTTGATCGGTCTCTCTGGACCCACTTATACCATCCACTGAGGGAGAGGTGCAGTCAACAAGCTGTCACATGCTACTGGCTGAAAACAAGGCTTCCCTCATCAAGGGAGAAAGAGAACTCTGATTTCCTTTCAAATCAGCTGCCAACTGCTAGATTGTCTCCTCTTAATGCCACTCTCCACACCTGATCTCTACTGCAGGTGTAACAGGGCAGGGCTAGCTGGGTCCATAAGGCCTTCATTAAACCCATCCTTGCCAGTGTGGGGCCTGCCTACCCCATCACTAAGGCTAAGATTTAGTCACAGATATTTTTAGTAAAAGTCAAGGACAGGTCATGGACAATAAACAAAAATTCACAGCCCCTGACCTGTCCATGACTTTTATTATAAATACCCCTGATTAAATATTAGCTGCTCCTAGGGTGCTTTTGCTCTGGAGGGCCCTGGGGGCCAATTGCTGGCCCCTGCTCCGGTGGCAGGGGCTTCCCCTGGGGCCGCTGCTCAGGCTGTCTCCAGGGCAGCCCCTGGGAGTGCTGCTGCTTCGGTGGTCCACGGGGCCGCCCCCAGGACTGCTGTTAGGGCAGTCCCCAGAGCCACCCACACCTGCTACTACACGGGCTGTCCCTAGGGTCAGCTGCAGAAGGCTGCTCCAGCAATGGCCAGTGTGCCTGGCCCTGGGATCAGCCAGACTGGCTACTGCAGCGGCGGAAATCACAGAGGTTGTGGAAAGTCACGGAATCCGTGACTTCTGCGACCTCCATCACAGACTCTCAGCCTGCTCCATCACAATGAGATAAAAATGTCCTACTTGAATATAACGTGTAAAGAAATTAGCTAGCTCCATCAATTGTGGCAAATGCTGCTGCCAACCCCAAAGGTTAAAAAATCATGAGATTTGTGAAAAGTAATTGTGGGATTCTTTTCCTTTGCCTTCAAGTATTTGAGCCTTTGGAATGTGCTTGCTTAGGTTTCCAAACTTTTCTCATCAGCCATGAGGGCTAGATTTAAACAATAAAATAAAATCAAAACTTCTCTTGATTCCAGCAGCTGGGGCTTTCCAAAAAAACACCAAATATCATGAGACTCATGATAAAGTCAGAGTTGGCAACACTGTCATCAAAGACCCTGAATAATATTGCATAAGGGTCATGGAGTGAGATTTTTCAATTTATTAAAAATAAACATTTAATAGCCCTTCGTTGGAAGCTCTCTTGACCATTCTGCGATTCTTATAGCACCTCACATGTGTGTGCAGTGAAGACCTGGATCTCTGTGTGCTTCCTTGGAAAGTGCAAAGTCAGCTGGGCATCACAAATTGGCATGCAGTGCCTGCTACCTTTTTTTTTTTTTTTTTAAATTAAAGGGAATGGCAGTAGGGAATACTTGTGAGTCTTGTAGGGCCAAATGGGTGAGCTTTTCAAGAGGACTTTACTGGTATTGATTCAACTGAAACATCAGACCTCCAATTAAAATTTGTCTTGCTTCACCTAGAACAGGGGTTCTCAAACTGGGGGTCAGGACCCCTCAGGGGGTCACGTGGTTATTACATGGGGGGTTCGTGACCTGTCAGCCTCCACCCCAAACCCTGCTTTGCCTCCAGCATTTATAATGGTCTTAAATATATACAAATGTGTTTTAAAGGGAGGATGCACTCAGAGGCCTGCTATGTGAAAGGGGTCACCAGTACAAAAGTTTGAGAACCACTGCCCTAGAAGCTACACCTATTTTGCATGGAAGGACTTGAGACCTGCTTGAGTTTGTATGCATTTTTGTTTCGTACATAAGCTGATGCAGCAGTCTTCACTCTGGTCTGAATTTCTAGACTCAGCATCGTGGTCTTTGGGGCCTACATGTTATGGAATCTGTCCCGGTCCCCAGTAGGGCAATCAGAGGTTGGGAACACTCCTGCTCTGAGGCATCAACTCAGACCACACTGTGCTGGGGAACGATGGAAGAACATGGATAAATAGCAAAATTTGCACCCCATGATCATTAGCAAAGCTACATGAAGGGGGTATAGGAATATATAGCACTTCTCATCCCCGCTGGATGGTGTACAGTACACCACCATCTTAATCACCATACTAAAGGGAATGAGATGACAACCTGCCTACTCAGCAATGGGCAACAGGGGGTTTTCTGTACTTTATTCATGGACATATCTTTGCCCTTTAGAGAGATTGACTTTGTAACATAGTGGGCAGCAATAAAATACAAAATGCACTTTTTAGACTATGCTTCATAAGAACATCTCACAATCCTTTTCAAGATCAAAGCTGTTAAAGAGTGTTTGTTTTCTACAGCAGCAACTGTGATGTCACAGGGGATTAGGACTTCACTTGAGGGAAATGAGCTGCAGGAGCAGATGGACTTTTAAGAAGAAAAGACCCGAGTTTGATAAAAGTGTTCGCAGCAGGGAGTTGATAAAAATGATAACATGGGTGGCTGATTCCATGTGTGTGTGTGTGTGTGTGTGTGTGTGAGAGAGAGAGAGAGAGAGAGAGATAAACAGCAACACCGCTGTGTGTGTGTGTGTGTGTGTGTGTGTGAGTGAGTGTGTGTGTGTGTGTGAGAGAGAGAGATAAACAGCAACACTGCTTGGAAGTAGTAGTTTTAATAGGAAACAGATAAGTATATACATGCTCCAGTTACTAGTCTTTATATACATTATACATATACACACACACAAAATTATTGCTCTTCCCGCTCTAGTTTCACCCCATTCCCCACCCACCTGCACATATAGTTTTGGCTCAACTGGGTGCTTCCGATTTTCAGTGTTCAACCTCAGACACCTTAAAGAGGGCATGTCACTGACCCTCTGAAAATCAGTCCCCTTTAAAGACGCCTCTAGTTGAGTATCAAAAACTCCAGGCATCCCACATCACTTCTAACAATCCTGGCCTAAGTCTCTCTATTGTCCTAAGCCTTGTTCCAAAGCGAACTGAGAAAATGAACAAATTATTGAAATAAAATAATTTAATATTTCCATACTATTATCACTACTACTCAGTTTTCATAGTAGAAGTCCATATAAAAATCATATTTCATAACACTTATGTCATTTCACAGTATGTCTTAGCAGGTGCATAGCCACTGTCTTTTCATAAAAGGCAGTTAATGCCTAAGAATTTGGGTGGACACTATGCTATGGGCTGACATAGGGAACTGATTGATTTGGATTTCATACAGATGACATGGTACTGAACAATTAAAGTGGGAAATTTAAAATGTGGCTTCCACGAGTACTGAAGTATGTGACTTTGAAACGATCATGTGAGCCTTCATGACAGTCACATTTGATCACAATGTACATGGAAAATTAGCACAAAATGGAGGGGCTGAAATTAATTCATTTAAAAGTTTTACCAGGTGTTTAGAATAAAGTTGGGAAATGGCTGCCAAAATCATGCAGTTTCCTTCTGGCCCTTAATTTTCTTGTGCTACAGGTTATCAAAGTATGTTGATACTTCCAAGCCCCATTGAAGTCAATAGGAGGAGGCTAAGGCACCAGCAGTATAGAGAGCTGACCTTTCATCACACACAGGTGGTTGACTAAATTCATCTCTGCTGTGCACAGGTACAGCTTCCACGGAAGTAAATGAGAGTAGCCTGGGACTGAATTAATCCTGCCACCATTTCAGAGATCTCTCTAAAGCAGATCCACACATTAATCAGGATTCCCAGCTGACTGTTCAGGCATCCAACCAAGGCCACAAAGTTTCAATTTTATTATTAAAAAGGTCAGAGGAGTTTTCACAAAGAGCTTTTAATGGAATCAGAGTTACAAGCTATGCTTTTTGGTTTAAGCAACTCATTAATGATGTGAAACGGAGCAGTGGCTCACTGCTTTTGTTTTCCTTTCGCTGTTCTTCTTTGAGGAAATTATGTGGCAACAAATAAGATGCCTAAGCCTTCACGAGGACAGTCCATTTTTCAGAACAGATAATTTCCATGCCTTTTAAAGAGTACCATGAAAACCCCTTGAAGATTGGAGGCACACTGCCACATAGAAAAGAGATTTCTGCTCCTGCATTAGTCAGGCATCCCAGATCCTCACCCTAGTAGCTCCACTGTGCACTACAAGTGCTCTTTGTATAGTCCACCTGAGCCCTTGATCACATAGAGAGAGTGCTCTCTCTCACACACACGCACCCCTGCTGTTGTGTGAAGTGAAATCTAAGGATGCTGAAACCCAAACTGCTAAAGCTATTTTACTTAATAGTGCAGTAGCAAGTCTTACAATAATGCTTCGTGTTTTTATAGTGCCTTTCATGCTAAAGGCTTTTCATTAATAGATAACAGAATCACTTCACCCACTAGTGAAATGCAGCTAATTCTGGGCTGGAAAATAGCAGCTACTGAAATACTAAACAGGAATAGAGGTAAGGAGGCTTAGAAAATTATTATATCCAACTGAAGCTGCAGCAGAAAGTTTAGAGTGGCTGAAGACAATCACCCCAAATGGAATTTTCTGGAGAACTAAGGTCAACAGTCCTATGATGATGAAAAGTAGAAATATTTAAATAATAAAAGTAAGGGACTATGTTTGCTCTGTGTTTGTACAGTGCTTAGCACATTTGGTCCAGATGCTATGATAATATAAATAATAAGAGACTAAGCTGGGGGGGGTGGAGGGATGGCTCAGAGGTTTGAGCATTGGCCTGCTAAACCCAGGGTTGTGAGCTCAATCCTTGAGGGGGTCATTTGGGATCTGGGGCAAAACTTGGGGACTGGTCCTGCTTTGAGCAGGGGGTTGGACTAAACGACCTCCTGAGGTCCCTTCCAACCCTGATATTCTAAGTTATAATTATAAACCCATTCTAACAAAAAGAACTGTTGTTTATTCTATAGGTGGGCAAGTCTTCTGCTGTTTTTAATCACTTCTGTGATGGAATAAATTTTGGCTTGCTAGCTATCTAAAAGAAAAATATGAGAGATGCATTAAGGTAGTGTGAATGCTATTGATGCATAGTAGCTAATAGCTTTGAGATGTCTGTCACAAATGGCAGATCATAGACTATTTCATCTTCACGGGTCTCTTGAAAGTACCTCTGATGAGTAGATTCCCCATCCCTGCATAAACATAACAATTAACAAAGGCAGGTAAATGGTGCTGTTGGAAGATATTTCTCTGCTTATAAATTATGTGCATGAGTGTGTGCGCACACTTGCATATGCTAGTCCTCCAGTTTACTCCAGGAAGAAAGCATTTTACAAGCAGCATACTACTTCAATGAAGCTATGGTTAAGCCGTTGGAGCTGCTTCTGTTCCAAGCACGTGTGGTTTGTGCAGGTGCAGTTTTTGGGAGTCTGTACAGTTGTAGATTATGTAATTTACATCTCTCTTTTTAAACCTAAGATTCATCAGTCTATTTGGGAAGACTGATGCACAATTAGAGGTTTGAGTGGGAAGAAGTGAGCAGTAGTTTTGGGGATCTCCTTGCACAGATTTTCTAAGCATAGCTAATTCCAGATTTTTAAGTGCTGGATTTTTAAATGAAGGAGGCACACATTTGTGCCTCTACATTTGCACAAACAATTGCTTCAGGTGCATGGTCCAATTGGGCAAATGCACAGGCAAGAAGGTCGATCACAGAATCATAGAGTGATGTCTAAATATCCAGCTGCTTATGCAAATACCTGATTTGTGCATGCCATTGCAGCAACTGCATACAAATATAGGTATGTGCACTTTTGCACTCTGAATTTGGTCTTGTTTTTAAGACTCTGACATTAACTGTAAGCCAAACCTTACCGTATAATGTTAATGTCTCAGGGTTCAGACAACAGCTTTCGATTGATGGAGCACCTGTCCTTCACTAACTCGAATGTTTAATCTTCATTTTGGAGACATGACCAGCCAAAAGAACTTTCAAAAGCAAAAATATAGTGATGTGCTAAAATGTTTTCACACTTCGTACAACAACCATGCTTCATGATTTCACACTGGAGGAAGTTTCTTGTGAGTTCACCCTACCCCATACCCTCTCAAAAAGGGAACTCCAGCAACAAAAGTTCTCAGCAGGCTATTTGCCACAGCATGTACAGAACCCCAGAGTGTTTTGTTCTGTCAGTAAAAATGGTTGGAAAAATAGAACAATCAATATTCATTTTGAAGACAAAAATGAAGGAGCAAGAAGGAGAAGGGGATGAAACAACTATTCTCGCCACAGTCTTACTTATCTGACAAGAGGCTTTTTGGATATTGTAAGTATGTTCCAGTGCGGCAGAACAGGAAGAGTTGTGTGCATGGCATTTTGGTGGCAACGCATGGATGCTTATTCCATGCTGTCAAGTGGCTCATGAGCATGAATTGCAACCTCAGGGCAGACTGTGAAGAAGCAAGTTACAAACTCAAAACAAGTTGCGAGTTCTATACTTAGATTTTGCCAACCAAGTATCAAGTGGGAACTCCTTAAACTCTACATCAGCCTTAACATGGAGTCACAGACAGTCCCCTTGGGTACTCTGGTTTATCTTGCCACCCAAGCAAGCTTGCCTTTGTAATAGATGATCCTTTACACCAGAAATCACAATGTTCAGGTTACTCCCAGTCCTAAAGGACCAGTCACTTACCCCAGGTCAATTGCCCCTCAGATCTTGTACCAAAAACGCTTGTAGCTGGTCCTATAGATAACTAAGGATTGATTGATTAAGAAAAAGAAAGGAGTTATTTACAGTGTTGAAGCAGGTAAACATACACATACAAATGAGTTACAGTCTTAGGTTCCAAAAGGTTAATAGAGGCTGCTGTAATTGTCTTCTTTCATATGGTGATAATGGAAACAATGAAAGCAATGGCATGACTACAGTTGAATCTGAAGGTCTCTAATCCAGTTCAGAGCAGAAGGGCTAGCCATGTGAATGGCTGTGACACCTCCAGGATGAGCATAGATTCGGCAATCGTCCATGATGTGTCTGACAGTTTGTTCCATGCCACAGTCACAGTATGGCGATTTCCTCACTTTCCATCTATGGAGTAAATATGTGCATCTTCCACGTCAGGTGTGGACATAATTTAGAGCTGTCCATGTGTGCTGTGAGGCAGAGAAGCCCAATACTTGCACAGTTGAGTCATCAATGAGATTTTTGTTTAGTATGTCGGCAGCTGCCCAGACTTCAGAGCATCTGCTGAGAATGCCCTTATCTTCCACAAGGAGGGCTGTGGCATGAAACCAGATTTTATTGGTTTCTTGATTTTATTGGTGAGGAGGAGGGGTGTTAGGTAGAGGTGGAGAAGTAGTGTGGTATTTGCCATGATTTTTATGTATTCCCTAACGGTTGCAGTGTCTTATCAGAAATTTGTTGGCATAATGTTAGCCAGTACTGATTGCCATGGAAGCGGCGTTGATGTGAGGGTGCCGCTGATTATGCAAAGAGCGGCATTATTTTTGGTGTTCGCCAAAATGGTGTGTGGGCTTCTGATCAAAATTGGGGCACAATATTTCACTGTGGAATAGAGGAAGGCCAGTGTCAATATTCAGAGTATATGGGTGTCGCTTCCCAAAGATGTTCCTGTAAGCTTCAGTATAATGTTGACCCTCCCCTTCCTTTTCCTTTTGGTTTGTTTGGGGTGGTGACGGAAGTGGAGTGTGTGCTCCAGGGTTATTCCCATGTACGTGGATTATGATTGTGCATCAACACTGACCCAGAGAAATTGATGTTTCACGTCTTCTTGGCCTGGGTATTATTCAAATGGAAAGCTGAGGCCACTGTTTGAGGCATTTGGCTTTAACTGCCATGCCTTGAAATAGGTTTCAGAGTTTTCAGTTCCGTTCTAGTCTCTAGAACCTTTTCTGAGGTTTCAAATGAGGAAGCCTGAGTAGCCAGCATGATGTCATCCATGTACATGTGGGAGGATATTGATGGAATATCGCTGATGTAGAGAATGAAAAGTGCTGGAGCTAGAACGGACCCTTGTGGGAGTCCACTGTGCAGTTTTCGCGGGCTGCTGACAGCATCACCAAGATACACTGTGAATCTGCAGTTGCTCAGTATTTGCGTGATGAGCCTAATGGTAGGGCAACAGGGCATGGCTACTGCAAGTTCCAGCAGAAGACCTTTCTGCCATACTGTATCACATGTGGTATGAAGATCAATAGATGCTGTTGCTGTTTTAAGTTGGTGTTGGTAGATGGCTTCTATATGGTCAATGCATGGACTTGCTCACAACAGTTCATGCCTATTCTGAAGCTCGCTTGTTCTTTGGGGACCAGTTCCTCCAGCAATGGCTTAATTCTCCAACATACTCCCTTTAAAAAGGTGTCTGAAAAGACAGCAAGAGGCTCTCTCAAGTGTGATCTGTGAGTCTGCTGCTGAGACTCCCTCAGCGAGAGGGAGTTAGATGAGAACTAGTGATTATAGAGTTATGATGGTTATAGATGACCTCCTGAGGTCCCTTCCAACCCTGATATTCTATGGTTGAGGAAAAAACACTTCAGCAATCATAGAATATCAGGGTTGAAAGGGACCTCAGGAGCTCATCTAATCCAACCCCCTGCTCAAAGCAGGACCAATCCCCAATTTTTGCCTCAGATCCCTAAATGGCTGCCTCAAGGATTGAACTCACAATCCTAGGTTTAGCAGGCCAACGCTCAAACCACTGAGCTATCCCTAAAATGAAAGGGAGAATCAGTGTCATCCCATAATTCAATATGAAAAAGCCCCTCATTTCTGGCATATTTCTCTATGAACCACACGCGGTCAAAGAATTTACAGTTTGCCACAGAACCCAGCAAAGCTGAGAGACAGCAATCAGAGGCACTGGTGAAAAATATGGCTTTGGGATGAAAAGCATTATATAAGAGCTAGGTATTAGCAGTATTACCGTTAAGTTCTATTGGAGCACCTGAGTGCAAGATTGAGCCATAAAGATTCTGCATTCTGAAAGAAGCATATGTCCCCATTTACATTCTGTGTATTGCATGTGCATACACCATATATATGGTGGTATGGTTTGAACAAATATAAAGTAGTTCATTTTCATCTTAAAAAGAAAAGGAGTACTTGTGGCACCTTAGAGACTAACAAATTTATTAGAGCATAAGCTTTCGTGAGCTACAGCTCACTTCATCGAAGATGATGTCTGTCTGTATCTGTGCGAGTTTTTTCATGAAGTTGACAGATTTCCACTCTATACGGCTAAATTCAGTGCCTTGCATAATCACAGGTTTCAGAGTAGCAGCCGTGTTAGTCTGTATTCGCAAAAAGAAAAGGAGTACTTGTGGCACCTTAGAGACTAACAAATTTATTAGAGCATAAGCTTTCGTGAGCTACAGCTCACTTCCTGTAGCTCACGAAAGCTTATGCTCTAATAAATTTGTTAGTCTCTAAGGTGCCACAAGTACTCCTTTTCTTTTTGCGAATACAGACTAACACGGCTGCTACTCTGAAACCATTTTCATCTTGTTTTTCTAAACTCCTGTGAGGTTTTTTTTGTATAAAATTAACTTTCAGTGGTTTACATGAGACTAATTGTAATTTTCTCTTGCTTCATGTCTGTTTTGTAACTGTAAGGAACAGTAATTAAGAAGAGAAACAGTCTAATGTTATCATAATGCACTATTATGCTGTCAGAGAGATCACAGAAACAACCATTAACCTTTAGTATTATCTACAAAGGAAATACAGTGGTGCAATATCGTTCCATTACATTTTCCCCTCTAAAACTAAAACATACAAAAATTCACTTTTTACACTAAATTTAAAAGCTTTGTAGCAGCTTGCTGTGACATAGTTAGATGCTGTCGTGGAGACAATTTTGCAGACAAAAAAAGGAATAGGCCCCCATCAGTTTACCACTCTAAAGCGCAGCGTGGGATTTTCAAAAGCACCTACCAACTTTAAATGGGACTTGTACTCCTCAATCGCTTAAGCCCTTTTGAAAATTCTACTCTTATGCATGTTTAAAATCCCCCAAGACTTAGAACTTTTCCCAAATAGGGATGCTTTCATGAACGGTCACTTACAGAGTAATATCCGTAAGGACCTAGGTAATGAATTCAGTGAGACCCCTGTTTTGTCTGTTTGTCTGTCTCCTCCCCCCCCCCCAAACCATTACTGCTCCAAATAAAATGACTGGTCTTAGTAAAAAAAAAAAAGATAAAGAAGACAATGCAAAGCTGCTAGAGAAGAATCAAGCTTGAAAGATGGGACCTCAGTTTCGCTGACTGATGGATATCTGCATACTTATAAGAAATATAAGAACTCTCTGCTGGGTTATCCAACAACAGGGAGGGATAGCTCAGTGATTTGAGCATTGGCCTGCTAAACCCAGGGTTGTGAGCTCTATCCTTGAGAGGGCCAGTTGGGATCTGGGGCAAAACTTGGGGATTGGCCCTGCTTTGAGCAGGGGGTTGGACTAGTTGACCTCCTGAGGTCCCTTCCAACCCTGATATTCTAGGATTCCAGGAACAGAAGAACTGGATTGGGGAAAGGAGAGATGTTGTGAGCCATTGCTGCACAGAACATCAGTAAAAAGGAAACAAGGCAGTTAAATGACATTCTCTGCATCTTATGAAATACATTTTGTTCCCAAAGTGCTGTTTCAATCTGGACTGGCCTATTCCCCAGCCAGTAATTATTGACTTTACACAGGAGAGCAGTGTGGAATAATTACTTTCTATCAATTGCTGCAGGAATGTTCAAAAAGGCACCAACAACAATAAAAAGAGAAGCATAAAAAGCAAACCCAGAAAAGCAGCCCTTTCAATTTATGTATTAGGTGTGGGCGTATTACTAAAGGTGTCTCTGAGTAGGTGCATGTTGATGTGTCTTTCCAATTACTTTTTGCAATAACTTTTGTTTAGGAAGATTCACAGACAGAACAAAAAATGAAACAAAATCTGTTCGAGAACCTTACTGAACCAGAAGTTCAGCTCTTCCCAAGAATTTGTTGAAGAGGCACTTCTGTAATTTCAAGGACTTCACTGGAAACATGGATACAATAGAACAAACAAAATTCAGCAGCTGAAGTGCCAGGTTACAGAATTATGGGCCTGTCTGGTACCTGCCTCATCATTTACATTTGTGCAAAGTGAAAATGCTGGCAGTTCAAAATGGCCTGGGTCAGTCCTCTAAGGGGTCAGTCCTGTAAGGTGCTGAGCAATTTGACTGACAACAACAAAGCACATTCTTTATTATGGTCTAGGGCAGAGATGGGCAAACTAGGGCCCGTGGGCCACATCCGGCATGCAGGACCATCCTGCCGTGCCCCTGAGCTCCTGGCTGGGAAGGCTAGCCCCTAGTCCCTTCCTTGCTGTCGCCACTCCCCTGCAGCCTCACCTCGCCGCACCACTAGTGCTCTGGCCCGCCGGTCCTGTCAGGCAGCGCAGCGGTGTGGCTGGCTCCAGCACGGTAAGGGGGGGAGTGGCGGGAGTCCCAGGGGCCTGTCAGGGGACGGGGAGCAGGGGAAGTTGGATAAGGGGTGGGGTCCTGGGGAGCGGTTAGGGGCTGGGGGGGTGGAGTCCCAGGGGGTGGTTGGGGCGGGGGGTCCTTGGAGGGGGCGGTCAGGGATCAAGGAGCGGGGGGGGGGTTGGATGGATTGGGAGTTCTGAGGGAGGCGGGAAGAGGAAGGGGGTGGATAGGGGGCAGGGGCCAGGCTGTTTGGGGAGGCACAGCCTTCCCTACCCGCCCTCCATACAGTTGTGCAATCCCGATGGGGCTACAGCACTGAAATGAAACTCAGGAAACCTGGGGTCTATTCATAGTCTTGCCAGTGGCCTGATGAGTTGCTTGAGCAAGTTCCTTCGTGTTTGTGCCTTAGTTTCCCCATGTATAGAATGGGGATAACAATCCTGACGTCCTTTGTAAGTGCTTTGGGATCTGCTGATGAAAAGCATTATATAAGAGCTAGGCATTAGCAGTATAACCATTAAGTTCTATTGGAGTACCTGAGTGCAAGATTGAGCCATAAAGATGCATATGTTACATTAAAGGCAACACAGTCTAGATTTTTTCCCTTTTCCCAAGAAAACAGTAACTGGTAGAGTTCAGGGTTGCCTATTGAGAATAGGCAAAGACTGCAGTTTGCTCAGTTAAATTTTGTACATTAGATAGCTTGTTATTTTTGTTTTGTTTCTAACCATACCTATCTTTTTCCTCTTGCTTAGTATCACTTAAATCTATGTTATTTACTGATACACTTATGCTTAGTTTCACTGTAAGCCATCTCAATGCTGTTATATTAAGGCCTGGGTCCTCAGCTAAATTGGTATTTACACTGGCTGGTATTTGCACTGTCTGCTTGGAGGCAGCAGGCTTGGTAACTGCTGTGTGTGTCCAGTGATAAGGACTTGATATTACAGACACACATCTCTGGGAACTAGGGTTGCACTGAAAGTGCAAGGTTTAGATTGGCAGAGTCTCGAAGAGTTTGTTGGTGAAGCAGACAGACTGGCATGGCAAGGAGCTAACACACAATCTTTCTTGCTGAGGCACAGAGGTAACAGTGGCTTAATCTGGGTTCCCTGAGGAGAGCATCACAAGCTATACATGTTTTCCAGAACAATGCCTTGTAGAAATTTCTGTTGCTTATTCTGCACCCATGTACAAACCCTGAAATTATAGCATAGAAACACAGTGGAACAGGCCAGTATCATAAACCACAGTGGCTTCAGAGGACAAAGCAAGAAACCCCGGTGAAGGCAGATGTGGGATAATTGGCATAATCATAACAATAGTTAGAGCCTAGCTTAAACCCTGAAACCTGAGGTTTATATGCCTTCAAAATGTATTTTTAAAAGCATTAACTATTGGATATTCTTGCTACCCATATAAATGTCCAGTTCAAATCTTGCCCTGTCTCACCAGCACTCATTTCCCACTCTACATCATCTCATTCACTCACTCTAGGAAAATGGAAAAACTCATATAAAGACCGATTGAAAAGATTAGGATTGTTTACTTTAGGAGATGAATCAGAGGGACATGATAAGAGTACATAACCATACATGGTGTATGGAAGGAAGATCGGGAGCTTCTGTTCTCCCTATCTCGTATCACACGAACAAGAGAACATACTATGAAATGAAAAGCTGGCAAATTCCAAATTTATCAAAGGAAACCCTTTTTCACACCATGCGCAATTAGACTGTGGAACTCGTTGCCATATGAAGACGAGGAGGCCAAGAACTTAGCAAGGTGCAATAATGGATTGGATGTATATACGGATAACAACATACACTTTGGAAGGGCTATTAAACATTATGCTTCGGAGTTTAAGCCAATTTCCACTAGAGAACAGCATGAGATGCATGTGTGAAGCAGATAATCCCACAACTGCCTACTGAGGGGTTCTTGCAGATTCCTCTGAAGTCCCTGGTACCGGCCATTGTCAGAGCCAGGATACTGAACTAGACGCGACTGATCTTGTATGGCAATTCCTATACTCCTGCGCTGCACAATACACACACGACTCACCCCCTGTTTTCCACTGGAGCTAAACTAGCGGAGAGCATAAGACAGGACCAGGGGAACCCTGGAGATAGTAACATTTCTGCTGTGGCACTCCCTCCACTCCCAAGATCTATATGAATGATCAGAGCGGTGGGAATGGAACTACCTGTTTGTTCCACAGGAGGGTGGAAATACACCCCTACATTCTATGGAAGAATCTGTGGGAAACTTATAGGTTTCCTGAGGGTGGACCCTAGGTTATTGACTGTATTGCTGCTTTCTGTTATTTCTCATGTACACCTTATATGCCGTATGTGTTGTGAAAAGATCTATATGCTGTGAGATAGAGCTTTAAAATAATTCTGTATTTGAATTCATTGGCAAAACATTTCTTCTTTTGTTGTCGGTTTAAAATAAAAAATGTGTGAGGTATGGATTAAAAAGCTTTTTAATTTTCTGAGAGCCAACACACTGGTTTGAATGAGTATGTGCAGAGAGGCAGTAACCTAGTGATAGAATCTTAAATTCATCTCAGAATTTTTCTTCATGCCCATAGAGAGTCTTGAAAATAGGGGCAATAGGGAGAGAGACAGAAAACCTGAGAGAATTCCCTTCTTTGCTAAATTGGAGTTAAGGGAAAGAAATCCTAGAAGAAAATTACATTTTGGAGGTGGTTTTCCCCATCAAATATTGGAAAACCATGAAATTGAAAAGTTAATAAAGTCAAAACAAAAAGAAATAAATCCCACAAGCACAGGAAAGAATATGGAAATGCTGAATTAAGGTACTCTAAATTACCTTATATCCATTTCTTTATTATTTCCCCTGCAACTCTGGAGATAAGTTAATGCCTGCATACTTCAGGACTGAAAAAGAGTATA
The DNA here is from genome assembly GCF_009764565.3 of Dermochelys coriacea. Classification (NCBI taxonomy): domain Eukaryota; kingdom Metazoa; phylum Chordata; order Testudines; family Dermochelyidae; genus Dermochelys; species Dermochelys coriacea. The sequence continues at coordinate 117,652,537 of NC_050072.1, forward strand.
TACATATACAATATGTAATCCATAGGTGTCTATGCAACCACAGGCTAGTCTCAAATTCACCCACCTTTGACAAGACAGCAGCACTGACATCTTGCTATATATGCACCAGAACAGCATCTTCAACAATTTGCTGGTTGGCAAATTGTCCTGGTAAAATATATGTGGCAACATTGTATGTGAAGTTATAAGATTCCCCTATATGAGGTTATTAACACATGTTCCAAACCCCGCAGCCCTGCCCAGACACAAGCTGGCAAACTGGTCTGTCCTATACAAAGAAATTTGCCTTTAAGTAGTAAATAGTAATTATGCAGCAAGGGAAAACAAAGGAAGTTCAAACAGGTGAAAAAACCAGCCACCAATATCCTTCCACATAGCCTACTCTGAAACCTTCCACATAGACTCTTTATCTCCTGGGTTGCAGCTGGAAATGTTCTTCAAGAGGGGGACAAACATGCCAAGGCACTGCTCCCCTCTTCCCCTGCCCATTGTATTCACTGCACCTCAAGGGACTAGGGGCTTGTCTACACTGGCAAGTTTCTGCGCAGTAAAGCAGCTTTTTGCGCTCAAACTGCAGACGTGTACACACTGCCAAGCCACTTTGTGCGCAGAAACTCCTCAGTTGAAGCGCTGCAAAAACCCACCTCGACGAGAGTCGTCAGGCTATTTGCGCAGAGGCTCCAGCGCTCAATCGACAGTGTAGACACTTGATTGCTTTCTGGGCTGTAATTGGCCTCCCAGAGCTGTCCCATAATGCTTCAAGTGACCACTCTGCTCATTGTTTTGAACTTGGCTTGGCTGATCTGGAGACATGCGCCTCTCCCCTTTCAAAGCACCATTTCTGACAACCCTTGTGTGCTGATTTGCTCCAGGACACAAAGCAAACCATTAATGTGGAATGCTAGTACTGTTGAACACAGAGGCAGGTGTGTGTGTGTGTGAGATTGCTGTGCAGAGAGCCCAGGGAGGGAGGTTGGGGCTCATGTTGGGATTTCCCCCTCGCCCTGCCTCAGGACTGCAATGCCCATGAGGCACTGCAAACCCTTTCCAAAGCACCCTGTGACCAGTTGCACAGTGGGATAGCTACCACAATGCACTGCTCTCTTTGCCGTCGCAAGAGCTGCTAATGTGGGTGCGCTACAGCCTTGCAAGGAGCACCGTGTGGACACGCAACAGTGGCTTAATTCCAGTGTTTTAATAAAAGTGGTATAACTTGTGGTCCAGGAAAGGGCTAAGCAGCACAGGACATACATTTCTGGTGGGAAGTCTGGAACTGGGAGTGTGATAATTTTTAAGGCTCATAAAAGCCAAGGTGTGGCTGGCTGGAGCACACTCAGACACAGCTGGGAGTCATTCACAGGCGGTTTGTGAGTAGTCTAGATTGGGGGCCCCAGCAGCAAGGCATTGTAAAGGACACCCCAGGTTATAGGGAAATGGTGACATAGCTACTTATTAATCTGGATTGTACCATGGTATCTCACAGGAAGTTATAATGCATGGTGAAAATACAGGCAAATGAAGCTAAGAACAGAGATCCTTCTCCTCCTATGGTAGATAAGTTCAATACTGAATACTTAACTCATTTTATGCAGGAGTCTCAAACTCAATTTACCTGAAGGCCAGTATGAGTCCTCAAATCCCCCCAGCAGGCCAATAATGTCACTCATGCCGCCCAGAACCTGCACCCCAAAACTCCGCCCCCCCACCTGCCTAAGGCTCTGGGAGGGAGTTTGGATGCAGAAGGGATGAGAGGTTGGGCTCCGGGAGGGAGTTTGGTGGGGGAGGGGGTCTGAGGTGCAGGCTCTGGGATGGAGTTTCGGTGCTGGGGGTGTATGGGAAGAGGGTGCAGGCTCTGGGAGAGAGTTTGGGGGCTGGGGAGTGTGGGTGAAAGGGGAGGGGTGCGGTGCTTACCTGGGGCTCCAAAGTCTTAATATATTCGTACAGTCCAGGAAAGGGTTGGGCAGCACAGGACATACATTTCTGAGGCTCCAAGGTGGGGAGGGCCGGGGGGGGGCCTTCGCCCGCTGCTGCCCCCAGGCACCGCCCCCGCAGCTTCTTATTGGCTGCAGGGGCACTTGGGGCGAGGGCAGTGCGCGGAGGTACAGCCCAGCCCCGCCCCGGGCCCGCAGGGAGCAGCCAGCAGCCCCTGGAGCTGCGCTGCTGGGGTGCCGGGGGGTGGGGGCTGAGGAGAGACCTGGCCCCAAAAGTGCTGCAGCCGTGCGGGCCACAATGGGGAGATTCGCGGGCCGCAGATGGGCTGCGGGCCGGGAGTTTGAGACCCTTGATTTTATGCTTGAAAAGGATAAATAAAAGAAGCCACTTGGTCAGCCACTTGGATAGCTATGAAATATCTTCTCCTTTTGGAACTTGGAGTTATGAGAAGCCAGTACAACCCCAAATTTATTGCATTCATCCCATACTCATTAATCAGCCATACCCAACGTGAAACACAGCGTAATCAATTAATTTTCAGTTTCAATGGTTTTGACATTGATATTTAAACCAAAGCTTTAAAGAGGAACATCCGAAGTTAGTGCTATGAGAGCATGTGTGTTTTGTCTGTTTTATTCTCATACTGAATTGCTTCTAAAGAGAGTTTCAATCAACTGTACTGCCTTAAAGGGAGGAAAGACATGCACCTAGGATAAGACTGCTTATGTTCTGTAATACTTACATTTATGCAAATATCTAATTACATGATGTATATTTTATTGCAATTTTTCATGTTTCTTATTTCTTTCCCCTTAGATTTTGCCATTTGAAATATTGGAAAGAAAAAAAATATTGAACTACTCAAGATTCCCAATTTTTAACAAATGAAAACTCAAATAAAAATTTTATTATAAATTTGAGACACACACAGACCCATTGGAAATCCGGAGAAAAAACCGCAATAATAGATCCCATGTGTGTGCTTTTTCAAACGATGCAAAATGACAATCTAAAACTTAGTACTTAAAGCAAGCAGCACTTTGTATTCTCAGAGCCCTTCACAAACATTAATTAATGAATTAATTGTTACAACTCCTATGAGGTAAATATTGCTATCCCTAGTTTACATGTTAGGCAGGCAGGAGAATTAAAATCAAATACTGTCTGGAAAGTTACTAAGGAACAATTGGTATTTTCATAGTCAGTTGACCCGCTCACTGTGTAGTAACTAGGGTTGGTCAAAAGTTTTCTATCAAAACTGTTCTTTAATGGCAAATAGGATTTATGACTAAATGCAATTTTTCCACAAAAAGCGTCTGTTTACTATGGGGAATTTTACTTTTTCATTGAAAAACCTAAAGCCCCAAACCTGAAATATTTTAGCCAAATGTAAAATATTCCAATCTGGAAATGTGCCACTATGGCTAGCAACTCTTCTGATACACCACCTCCTTTCTTGAAGAGGGCAATCCATGGTGCATCATGGGAGATACAGGCCAAGCACCCAGCTCAGACTACCAAAGAGAATAGAGCACCCAAACCGAAACTCCCAGGAAGCATTGCAGCAGCATTTGGAAGTTAAAATATTTTGGGTGTTGGCTGATTTTTGGTAATCACATTTCTGCTGGAAGGAAAAAAAAATATCAGTTTTCCATGAAAGATTTAGATGAAAACAATTTTTTAAAAAATTTTCTTCAAAGTTTTCCTATGGATCACCCCTCCACTTCCCATCATTTTTTATCCAGCTCTAGTAGCAATTGATTAAGGGACAAAAATAAAATTATTGTTGCTTTTTATTCCTGTTAGATCTGAGTGAACACAGCTATGGGAGAGCGAGCTAGAGTCTATCCTTTCTTGTGTGTCGTCAGTAGAATTACTTTACAAGTCAGTTATATTTGATATAGTAAGAATCACAAAAACTTGGTGGAATGATGACAATCAGTGGGAAATGGTAATACCAGGGAACAAAATATATAGTAGTAAGGGTAGATAGTGCCACTCCCCCGACCAGCACTATGTGTGAAAGAAAGCATAAAGTCATATATAGTAAATCTTAAATTAATCAAACTGTTACATAGAATCTTTATGGATAGAAATTTCAAACTTGAATAATAAGAACACAGCAATAGGAATATACTACCATGCACCTGACCAGGATGGTGACTGTGAAATGTTCAGGAAGATTAGAGAGTCTACAAAAACAGAAAACCCCCAAATAATGGGGCATTTCAACTATCCCCATATTGACTAGCAACATATCACCTTAGTTCGGGATGCAGAGATAAAGTTTGTAGACTCCATTAATGATTAACTTTTAGAGCAGCTAGTCCTGGAACCCATAAGGGGAGACACTGTTTTTGATTTAGTCCTAAGTAAAGCACAGGATCTGATCCAAGAGGTGAATACAGCTGAACTGCTCAGTAATAGTGACCATAATGTAATTAAATTTAATATCCTTGTAGGAGGGAAAATACCAAAGAAATCCATGATAATAGTTTTTAACTTCAAAAAAGGAACACCACAAGATTGCCCACCACTGGTCTAGATAATGCTTAGTCCTGCCATGAGTGCAGGGGACTGGACTAGATGATCTCTTAAGGTCCCTTCCAGTCCTAATTCTATGATTTATTTATTTTTATTTATTTATTTTTAAGAGCCACTTTTCAGAGTGGAAACACACTTGAAAGATTTTGCCAAATGACACAGAGTTCAGGTTGTGTGAGTCAAGTGTCCCAGTTGGGAATAGAACAAGAGTTCCTGGCTCCCAAATCCTGATCTTAAACCAGGTCTCTTTTTGCCTCGAAAGCATGTCTTTCTCACCAACAGGAGTGGATCTAATAAAATGCATTACCTCTCCCACTTGTGTCTCTAATATCCTGGGACCAACACAGCTACAGCCACACAGCATACAAGAAAGGAGTGTCAGGTGGGGCTTACCCCACTGCCAACTTGGCAGGGTGCAGCAACTCAGGACATTCGTGATAAAGGAAGTCACTTACAAAGCACCACATTGAAAGGGCAAGAGGAGAGTGAAATCTGTCAGCACACATGTTGAGCACAGAAAATTCAGAAACACCTCCAAGAGCTTAGTATACTTCCTGGAAGTTCCTCTGTGCAATTAAAAGAAGGCAACTGTGAGGCAAAGAAGGTTGATTACTTTAATAAATCTTATATTATGCTTATTATGGTACCAGTTAGGGGACTAACCAAAATTGCAGCTCCATTTTGCTAGACACTGTACAGAGTAATAGATCGTCTTTGCCCAAAAAACTTACAGAGATGTTACTGAATGGCATGAATGCCTGACTGATAACAGAATATAAGTGTTCATATACTCTCTTAGTTTGTATGTGATGTCCATCACCATAGCACCTGAGCACCTCATATAATGAATTTATCCTCTGGAAGATAGGGAAATATCGGTATCCAAATTTTTCAGGTAATATGCTGATGCACAGAAAAAGTAAATAATTTACCAGCCCCCCTCACCCTTCCTCCCCATATCAGTGTTTATGCACCAATCCAAAATAGACACAACACTTAACAAATCCACACTGAGGGCAGCGCCACCTGGAGCACCCTCCTGTGACCGGCCACAGCATAATAGGCATGCCTGCCTCAGTTTCCCCTTCAGGCTGTCTTGTCTCAATACCACCCCTCCTCCAGGCAGGTTTATTACAACAAAGTAGTCCAAATAGTCCATAACCTAAGTCCCAAACATATCACCCATTTCTCACTCCAGTGCAAACAGTAATTAAAACTCAAGACATCTCATTCCTCAATGCCCCACATACTGGCACCTTCAACCATGCTGGGACTCTCCTCAGTTCCCTCCTTTCTTTGTACCAGGACAGCCATCCTAGCTATTCCAAATGGAGTGCAAACCTGCTGTTGCCAGCAGGAACCCCACAGTTTTTCTGCTGGGAGCATTCCCTCACTTCTCCAGGCCCTCTCGTGGTTCCTTTGGGTCCAACTCTCCAGTCCCGGACATATAGGGGTTTACCCACTGCCACTGTTCCCTTGCCCTTTCAGTCCTCAGGTCTGGCTCTCTGGCTTAGAAGCAGCAGGCAACTCCCTCTGCTGCTTCTGCTCTCTTCTTGCCTTCAGCTTTTCCCCAGGAACCACCTTCTACCTCTTTCTGGGGCTCCTCCAGTTCCCTGGACTCAAGCAGCTCCTACCTGCTCTTGACTAAACCAGTCTGGTCTGATTCAGTGGAACTTCCCCTCTATGGGTCTCTCCCTGATTCTCCACACTATCTTAATGGCCAAATGAAGCATCCGCTCTGTCACAGGGGAATTGGATCTATTTCATTTACAGGGGCCAGCTACCCTGTGATACACTAGATGGAGGGTATGGAAATATATACAAAGTTATTTTTCCTCCCCATAGTGGTGGAACAGTATTTCAGGTAAGCTATTACTCCAATGTGGAATACCATTTGGGGATAAATTCTGTGAGAACCAACCTTTTCAATCCTCAGTTCAACATCCAATATGTTATTAATTGATATTTCTCTGTATAAAATGGGTGTGTTTGAAAGTCAGCTTGTTCTTTTGCATCTACTTAATTTTCAAGTCAAACTCTAGTCTTGCCACAGAGTTTAGTTGCCCCCACCCCCAGTCTAACTTTTACCAATGCTGACAACCAGCGATTTACTGACACCCATATCATTCAAATAGGCACAGCTCCATGATAAATGGCTAGACATCCATAAGCATAAAATATCAACACTATAATATCTAAACTGGTCTACTTCTTTGCAAAACCACTAGTGATCGATTATTTACTTTAATATGGGGTCTCCCCTGTATCCATAGTTTTAAATATAATTTGCTTTGCGCTACAGATAGCTAGCAAACGTACATTTTGAATTTCATTGATGGTCAGCAATGACTTATCTGGTGAAATCTGACTTACAGTTTATCACACCGCTGAGGATTGAAAATACTAGAAAAGATCTGTCAAGGTGATTTGATATTCTTTCACATAAGGGACTGAATCAGCCGTTTGAAAGCTTATGAGAGCTAAACCCTAGGTAATAGAGCAGCCATGGGGTTTAACTTTAAATGATGTCCAGTAACACTGCACACATACCAGTCACTTTTGTTGTGTTGTAATGGTGGAAGGAGTAAGGACCATGGTTTATGGTTACAACAAAGGGAAGTGCTTTATTAGTAATAATCCAGAACAACACACAGTCAGCACTACTTCTGCACGTTGCAAGACTGATAGTATTATCTCTTCAACTGTTTTCCAATACCTTTATTCCCATGGGCCATTACTTAGGAAATTAATTATTTTGGTGGCTCTTGCAAAGCTGAAACACTAGCCTGTCTAATTAAGATGGTAATTTGAATGTTAGCTGCATCGGTGCAGGCCTTGAACTGAGCTCCATGTGGGTGGATCCCAGAGTCCACACTCAAACTGTGTGAACAACAGATTTTTTTGGTTCCCAGGCAATGGAAGAAATCATTTCAACCATTTTTAACCATTTTTTTATTTTAAAATAAATTAAAGTTAAAGGAAATTTTGAAACAAAACATTGTTTCTAACTGAAAGTTGAAACATCTCATTTCAAGATTGTCAAAATGAAACACTTTGATTAAAAAAAAAAGAAAGGTTTTTTTTGAGCTGAAACTGACACAAATCTGCAAAACTTTTGGGTGTCTCCTATGATGCTGGCTGGCCAGGTCACGCTGCAGTGTATTCAGGTCAATTCACTTTTGTAGATCAAAATAATGGTTAGCTGTATAAGTGTGTAATGAGATGTTTAAACTTCATGAAAACTAGTGGAATGTTACTTGTATTGTTTTCACTTATCTGTTCCTGTCATAATACAATACCAAATGCTTACATGCTAAATAAAGAATTGGCTGCCAGCATTATCTTTTGTTTTCTGACAGTCTGGCCTGAAATAGGTGCCCTCAGTTATGAGCCACTCCAGACAGCGTGACATTGACGAATCTGCATTTTTCATGAAAAAAAAAGTCTCTGCTAATTATTTTTGCTCAGAACAAGGCCACATGGAGTCCTGTTGTCTTCAGGACCATCAGGGGAATTTGCAACAATGATCTGTGAGTCAATCAAATGACCATAAATGGAAAGTTCTCTTTGCCTTTGTACATCTGTGCTTTCATCTGCAGGGATGCTGAGAACAGCAGAGCCTTGCACTTTTCGTCAATTTGCTTTGAGGTGAATATAGCCAATTTCCCATGAGATAATTTATCAATATTAGGGCACTTTCATTCAGAAAAAAACTGCATTAAACTCTCATTTGTGCATGGGAAGGCTCTCTTTTATTAGTTAAGCAATTTTAAGAGCTGCAGTGATAGCTCTTTGTCTGCAATGGCTTTAATGCAGGAATCATTGTTCATCCTCTCAGAAACAGCAGCTGCTTTGTAATCTCTAGAGTGTTCACGGCCAAATTCATTAGTCAGACTACCTTTGACCTACTTACACCCACTCTGCTCATAAGCAAGGGAGTCCAAGTTGGCATAAAATTTACATGATAAGGCACCCAAAAAAGATCTAACTTAAAGCAATCTTCACAATACTTTAGACTCCAATTCATCAGTTTGTCTCTGTTCAGCAAGGCACCTATGCACATACTTAACTTCATACATGCACTTAAGCCATAATGACGTCAATGGAGTGTCAGCACGTTGCTTTGCTGAACTGGAGTCTTAAAGTATATCTTCTTCCAGATCCTTGCCATACAAGTCATATCAAGAGACTCCTGTGCTCATCAGTAGAGTAGTTGCAAGAAAGTTTAAAAAACAATGAGGAGTCTGGTGGCACTTTAAAGACTAACATTTATTTGGGCATAAACTTTTGTGGGTAAAATAATCCACTTCTTCAAACCTCTTAGTCTTTAAGGTGCCACCGGACTCCTCGTTGTTTTTGTGGATACAGACTAACACGGCTACCCCTCTGATACTAAGACAGTCTAGTTTTACAGGTGTCTTATTTAGACCATCTTAACACATCAGTTTTGAATCTGGTCTTGCATGTCTTTGCAGAGTACTATTCTAAAGACTGACATCAATAAAGGTATTTTTGTTCTTATAAGTTTTGCATATAGTACATCATTTTATTTTTACCTGCACTGAAATACAGCCCCAAGAAAAATCACAAAGCCATCAAGGTTGGAAAAATTATCTTTGTGGCTGATTTGATCATAGTGGAACCTGACTTAGACCCAGTTCAGTAAGGTACCAGCACAAGTTCTTTTTTGTCGGTATAACAATCTCTACACTAGGAGTTTTGCTGCTGTAGAAATGATGTAAAATAATCACAAGCATAAACAGGATTGCAATACTGGCAAAAGTTTCTAATGTAGACCAGGCCACAGCTGGGACCGGCTCCTGGTTGACAAGTATACGTAGACTCTACAGCAATACAGAGTGCATTAGCGAAAGGTTGCAGTGTGCTTTTCCAGACTGTTTTCACAGATTGTAAAGGATACAAACAACTCCCCTTTTCTGCTGTGGCTGAATTGTATAAAACACCCCTTTCTCTATTACTATTTTTCTGAGGGGTTTTAGCAACTATTTTTCATGAGCAAATTAAGCTCCTTTTAATGTTTCAGGCTTTCAGCGCTATTGCATTGCTGAAAGCCTGGGGAATTAATTTTTTTAACATATTCTTTATCCAGCCTCAGATAGTCTAACAATGTGTTAGTCACTCTTCCCAACCCTTGGGCTTTTCAGTGACATTCATTTTGTCAACATTGTGCCTAGCCCCTGTGTGGGTGTAACTGTGCGAGTGGGGGAGGTTTCAAAGATACTTTCTCTCACAGACTCTGTCCTGGGGTGCTCTACTCACTGCTGAAGCATCTCCTTCTGGCTGCATCTTCTGGGGATTAGCTGTGCTTGGCCAATGCCCTTTCCTATGGCAGCACTCCATCATTCTCTCAGTCTCATTATCTTGGGATTCAACTACTCTCGCTTCGTGGCTTGGCCCTCCGGCCAGGTCACTGTAGTTTCTCCTTCCAGGAGATCGTGTGCATTAAAGTCTCTCTGGACCCATGGGCCCCTTGATGGTACCACTTTTCCAGTGGCTGGCAGGGATATCTAGGCCCATCCTATGTACTGAGGTCCAGCCCAGAGACCCTGCAACAAACAGCCAAAGTCTGCACAGTCCTATCCCTTAGTGCTGTATCCCTGGGCTATTTCCTGTCTTGTCTTCTCTCACCCAGACAGTGACTGCAATCTCTCTCTCTCCCTCCCTCCCTCTCATTACAGCCCCCTTCTACTCTCAGCTACCAGGCTTTAAACAGGCTCCTCCTGTTCCTGTTCAGCTGAGCAACCTCTTTAATTACACCTCATTATTCCCCAGCTCCTCCTCCAGGTGCAGCCTAGGCAACTAACTGGCCCACCTAGCCACCTGAACCCCTTCAGGCCTTGTGTGGGGTCAGGGGCACAAGCCGGGGGGGGGCAAGCAGGGGCACAACTCCCCCTGAAATCTCCATGTGTCCCTGCAGCCTGGGAAGGGAAGAAGCAGCAGGGCATCTGGTTGCTGACTGAGCTCCTCCTCCCCACACTCCTACAGCAGCAGACTGCTGCTTCTCCTTCCCTGCTGCTGGAGTCCCATGCCTCTGCCTCACCCCTTGACTGACATCAGCGGGCGGAGGTCTGCCAAGCTGGCAGCAGTGCTGGGACACCAGCAGCAGGGAAGGAGAAGCAGCAGCTGTAGGGGTTAGGGGAGAAGGCACTCATCTGGCAGCCAGCCGCCCTGCCACTTCCTCCCTACCCTGGCGGCAGGGACATGGAGAGTGCTGCTACCATGAGGAGCCGCTGCCTCCTCACTGCTGGGTGTCCCTGCCAGAGGCATCCTAAGAAATTGGGAGGGGGGAGGGGAGGATGTCACGCAAACCTTTCATTTGTGTGTATTTAACGTGCCTCTCCAAAAGTATTCCAATTTAAATTCCTGTGCAGGCCCCTGTGTGGAGTGGACACCCCATCAAACACCCCCTCACACTGAGGCCAGGAACAATGACACTCAGAATCAGAGGATACAAAGCTAATGCTGCAATGACCACTAACCTCCTCAAAGGAGTCGATGGCCTTAAATTTGGGTATGTCTTCACCACAGTCAGCCCTCACTCTTAACTAGGTGTTGGCCATAAACCCTCTCCCATTCAGATACAAAACTCTCTTCCCTGAGTTGAAGTGGGGCCTTCAGCCTAGGCTAGCTGGTATGGCTCGGAGGGTGTGGGTGGGGGTGGTTAGAGCCTGGGTTCCACGTTTACTCAGATCATGTCTACACAAGCTGCAGAAATGAGCCTCCCTGCCCAGATCGATAGACTTATGTTAACAGGGCTCACACTGGCACTCTAAAAATAGCTGTATAGACGGTGCTTTGACATCTGGTTGGAGCACAGGCTCTGAAGCCTAGGGAGGGAAGTCTGTTGACCGGGGCTGGGAGGCTTGCTTCCAGCAGGCTGGTAATCCATCCGCAATAAGGCTAAATCACACTAGGCTGGTAGTCCTCCATTGCACTGCAAAGAATATGCCTCCAGAACTCCTAGCAAACGCACTGGTGAGTGCAGTGCTAGCGAGTATGAACCAACAGGGGCAGGGCTTTGCAGTGTGGCTGCTTACACCTTGGCTAGGCTAACTCAGGTGCAGATCACATGGGTTAACTGAGCAATGAAGGCGTACCCAAACTCTTGGCACTGGCAAGCTCTGGAATGAATGCAGCACTATGTAAGAAGGTGATACAGCAGCCACATTCCCACTGTACTCCCAGAGCTCCAGGAAGCATTGTACCTGCTTTCAGGAGCTCCATACAACCCTTACATTTGGGATGAAACTTAAAGGTACATTATAGCCCTAAATAACTGCCCCAGCCCAAGGTACTTTTGTTTTAACAAACTAGATGGAATCTATATGGCCAAACTTGGGCTGTTTTGTGACTGTTCTAACCAAAGTCAATTCATTTTTTGCCCTCCTACCCCTCCTGTGCTGATAAAAGAGAACAAATAAATTTGTTCCAGGTCTCCTCTGTCCTCAGCCAGGATAGAGAATTACAAGATGTAACAGAATCCAGTGTGTCTGTCAGGAAAAAAAACAGGTCGAGGCAGGAATAAAGATTCCAGCAAGCACTACAAATTAACGTGAAAACTCATCAGTTGCATCGTCCAAGTGCAAATTAAAAATCAGCCATCACTATTTCTAAAATCTCCTCTTCTCCCACCCACCCACACATGCTTGAAACTCCAAGGCAACCAGCTGCCTGTTTTGGAAAGGGATGGATGATAATGGCAGTGTACAGAAGTGAAAAAATTTGCAGTGCCAAATTGTTGAGATATGCAACACATGCACCACCACAGGTTACCAGTGGAATCAGAGGCCAGCTATGGCACCACTACTGAATATCAAGATTATGAACAGGCTTGGAAGTCTAGATTCCATATGAGACAAAGCATCAGTTGCCACCACCTACAGCTGGTGTAGTCCTCAGAATATCCCATTTAGCAACGGCAGCATTGATTGCTAAGGTCAAGGGTTTTCTCTTCTTATTTGTTGATATTGGCTCGGATCCAGCCAAACATTTAAGCACATTTCAAACATGTGAGTAGTCTCATTGAAGTCAATGGGAACCAGTCATGTGCTGAAACTTATCCACGTGCTTAAGTGCTTTATGATCAAGGTCATGTTCCCATAAAGAAAAATCTCACTTAACACAAAAATACAAGAAACCAATAAAAATTTAGAAACTCAATGTGATCAAATTTCTTGCTGTTTTTCTCTTTTTTTTTTAAAATGGTCTGTCTCAACCTGTCAAAAATTTCCACTCTGGTTCCTTTTAGAATATTAATAGATTTGTAGATTTTTTTTTTTTAAGGCCAGACAGCACCACTATGATCCTCTAGTCTGGTCTCCTCCATGGAACAGTCCATAGAACTTCACACAGGAATTCCTGCATCAATTCCAATAACACTGCTGCTCAAGCACAAGTATCTTGGAGAACAACATCTAACCTACGTTTAAAGTTTTCAAGAAATTGAGAATCCACCATGTCCCTTGGTAAGTTGTTTCAATTGTTAAATATCCTCACTGCTAAATATTGGAAAAAAAAAGTAGAAACTTGAGAAGTTGGTCCTCGATCAAGCCTTCTAGTGAAGACATCAATAGTCCCTGAAGGCCAAATCTAGCAACGAAAGCTCTGTTGTGTGCAGAGCAGCTCTTTCTGCCTTATCATACAAGGGAAAGGAAGTAGACTGTCGGGGAGAAAAATGAATGGTTTCAGAACCACCAACTTCCCCTGTTAAATAATTCAAGGAACAATGGGAGATATAGCTCATAGCCTCAGAAAAGTAACCAAAGTGTAATTGGTATAAATAGTGTGACGGGGCAAGGCCAGATAGATATATTAGCTCCAGGCTAAACAAATCCCTGGTACCAGGATAAATGAAATGGCATCTGCTCCAGGTCAATTAAGACACCTGGGGCCAATTAAGAACTTTCCAGAAGGCAGGGAGAAAGCTAGGTTGATTGGGACACCAGAAGCCAATCAGGGGCTGGCTGAAACTAGTTAAAAACCTCCCAGCCAGTCAGGTGGGTGTGCATGTACAGGAGCTGTAGGAGGAAGTTGTGCTGTTGGAGAGGCGGTGTAGTACACACCATATCAGGCACAAGGAAGGAGACCCTGAGGTAAGGGTGAAGTGGAGCTTGAGGAAGTGAGGGCTGCTGTGGGGGAAATAGCCCAGGGAATTGTACGTGTCATGTTTCTAAAAGGTCAGCTACCATAGCTGATACTATTAGGGTCCCTGGGCTGGAGCCCAGAGTAGAGGGTGGGCCCGGGCTTCCCCCCCATGAACTTTGCCCCCTGATTAATCATTGAGACTGGGAGACAACAGAGACTGTGCAAGGAAACTTCTCCTCACCTCCCTTGCTGGCTTATGATGAAAATGTTTCAGTAGACTGTGACCCTTGTCTCTAGAGAAAGAAGGTTTATGTGCAGGGTCACAGTGAGCCTCTGAGGCTAGCGAAATCCACCAGGAAACGTGGGACCCACGGAGGCAAGGACAGAGCTTTGTCACAATAGGAAGAGTATGTTATTAGCACTCAATCTCAGATAATCTATGCCCAGACAGCCTCACAATATTATCAATCAGCCCAACTATGCAAAAGGAAGACCTTCATCTCTGTCACACAACCTTCCTTGGATAGATTGTAAGTGCCTTGCAGTTAACAGGCAATCACTCAGTCTATCTCTGATCATTAGCTTGAATGCTTGATGAATAACAGAATGATTTAAGTGGTGAAAAATTCCATAGCTCATGCGTCAGCTTCCACCTCTGACTCCTACAGCCATCTCTGAACTTTCAGCCTGGGTATTGAATGCTGTTCTCTTCTATATTTCTATACTCATTCTCTCCTGTAATTGTGTCTCCTACTGGTTTCTCCTATGGCTTTGCTATTGGAAAGAGCAACAACTCATCAGTTCATCATCCCACTTCAACTGATGTTGCTCTTTCTCCAGCTGCTGAAAAAGGGGCTCCAGGCTTTCCCTCTCCAAAGCCATGGACAGGCTAAGTCTTCACATCCCTTATTGTGTTGCCATGTTTCTTGGAGTCACACAACTTTGCTCCTACTTGCTGAGTAATCAGCAGCATGGCTACTTTCTGATAATTAAACTAATGACTATAGAAACCCAAATACTAAAAGCTGTTTAACCTTGCAATATAGTAATAAAACAGTAAAACCTGTAGCTGCAAGTAGCTAAAATTAACCTAGAATTATAAGACAGTCTATAAAGCTTCCTGTAACCCAATTATTCTGTGACCAGAGGCAGGTAATCCATTGCTACATTTGACTTTGAATGTCCAGTTTCTCTCCCACTTGTTAGAGTAGACAACAGGGAAATTAGCTTTAAAAGAACTGGTGTGTCATATAGATAACATTATCATTCCACAGAATTTTCTTTCCACTGCTTCCTTTGTGGAAGAAAGATACTCTGTTTTTTTTCAGGAAACATTGTAATAATCAGTTGCTTTGACATAGATGCTATATGGCAAACACTTCCCCAAAATCACTACTCTCCTGTTTTTCTGGAATATAGGACAGATGTAGCATAAGTGTAAAATTTTCAAAAGTGCCCAAGTAGATTGACTTTAAAGGGGACTTCGGTGATTCTGAAAATTTTATCCTTAGAGTTTAACTGTGCTGATGAAATGCTTTACACAGTACTTTTTGTATGTGGAATTTAACACTACTCAAAGTTGTCTGCATTGTAAATGCAGATAGATTGTCTCACGTTAGGCCTAATTTGTTTACTTGTAATTTTCATTGGAAACTGCCAGATCTTTAGCACCAAAGATGATAACATGGATGAATCCTATATGAAGGTCTCTGTGCTAGGTTTGTATTAAGAGCTGATTCTATTAAGTGCTGAGGATTTTTTTAAAATTAAAATGGTTTACAGAAATGTATTTCACTCTTCAACAATACATGTAGTTTGGATTATTATTCTTCCCATTTGTTACTACAAATGGGAGGGCAAGTTCTTTGGGGGCAGGAAGCTGGTTGTAGCATGGTTAACCGATTCATGAAGAGTAACTTCCTGCATATCCCTGATCTTTACCCATAAAGTCCTATTCTCTCAATGGAATCTAGGGCCATTTTCTGGGCTCACAATAGTCCTATTTTGTCCTAGTGAATCCTGAAGAAAATTGCCTTCAACTAAATAGCCCTCTAGAACATGGATTCTATGCATTGTACAGCATTCAGCACACTATGTGTTAGCACAATACAGTCATAATGCTCGAATGGCAGGATTTTTTTGTTTGGAAAAAGAATTCAGCAAAAGCTTCTGCTTTTATGTTACAAACAAGCTGGGAAACTAACAAAAGTAACACTAATTAATATTTGTTACAGTTCTGATGCTGCATGTTTAAATGCTGCAGAACACACCCATTAGCCTTCTCACTTCCTGTGATTTGCATATTTTGCTACTTCCTCCTATAGAAACAGGTGACATGTACACCACATACTTCAGTAGGAGCTGCATGCATGAAGACCTGGCCATTTAGGTGTCAGAGGCCCTGATTCAGCAGTCCATCCCCAATCAGCAAAGCATTTTAGCATGTGCTTAACTCCCACTGAAGTCAGCGGGACTTAAATGTGTTTAAGTGGTATGCTGAATAAGGATAGATGTTTAACTACATGCAGCAGTGCTTTGCTGAAAAGGAATTTAGGAGCCTCATTTTAGGTCCCCATTTTTAAAAATCTTGGCCCCATTTGATCCTCTAATTTTTAGACTGCTCATCAACCCAAGCACACATGGGACTGCCAGTTCCAATATTTCAGTTCAAACTCTCATGAGGGGAATCTGTCTTTAGACAGAGATGCATGTGTGGTTTAGCCGCATTAAGTCAGTTTTGTAAAGGTAGGTAGGTGCCTAGAGGGATTTTCCAAAGTGTGTAGGTGTCTAACTCATACTGATTTCAATGAGGGTTAGGTATTGCCACCCGTCTTCACACCCGACACACTACTGCAATAATATTTTCACAAAATAGGCCTTATGAGGTATCATATGAAAGATAACATGCTGGTTATTATCATTATAAAATGCATGTGTTAATGTAAAAGGTGAAGTTATGAATTCCCTCCCTATAATATTACTAAAATATATTTAAGGTCAGACAGCCCAGCTTAGATAAAGGCGATAGACCAGTCTGTTCACAAAGGAATCATCACAAAGGAATGTGGATTCACCTCAGTGTACATATTAGCTGTACACAAAACCATTGAGCTAAATGGGCAGGCGTTATCCTGAACTCAAGAGACAGAACTCACATGGCTCCTGTACCCCAGGGAGAGACAGGAGACTGAATTCCCAGGAGGCCTGTCTGACTTGTAAGACACAGACATGCCTTTGGGAATATAAACAGAGAGGCTCCATCTTTATCCTTAGGAGACAAAGAAACCAACTGGCTATGTGTCCTGGCCAGTAAAATCTGAAAAGGAGACTGTGCATGAGAAAAACCATCTTGAAGAAACACTATCTTGCTAGATCAAGTTTTAGACTTTTAGATGTGCGTTTTCACTTTTATTTGCTTGCACCTCCTACACCGTAATTTCTTTTATTTGGCATCACTTAATCCAGGGTATTTTGTTAACAAAAATTGTTTCACAGCAATTCAGTGCTGTGTTTGAAGGGAAGGGTATATTTAAATTAATAAACTGTAATTTATTGACTTTTTAACAGAGCAATGAACTTAATATCTTCTATGAATGTACAGTGGTAGGTGCTGCACATTGCAGAGAAAGATCTCTGAGGGGGCTAGAGTTCACTGACTGTTACCTGCTACGGCCCAGTTTGGGCTGTGAGAGCCCTAAGGAGTTTGCTGTTGAGAAAGGCAGACAGGTGCAGAAGGAAGCTGACACAACAGTCTAATATCTAGCAAAACTCGCGCGAGCTGAGGCAGAGAGGTAACACAATGGCTCACAGCTCTGGGTATCCCAGCAATGTGTTACAGGTACATACTTAGGTACTTCAGCAAATTCCATTATTGACCAGATTCTCAAAAGTATTTAGGCACCTAAATCAATGTAAGTTAAGCACCTAACTATGAAGATCTGGCCCTGCACCTTTAGGCACCTAAACATCTTTACAAAAGTGGCCCATGGGGTTGTTTTGTGCCTACTGTATGGAAGCAGCTTGGATTTTTTTTGTTTGTTTTTCATAGATTTTAAGGCCAGAAGGGAACATTATGGTCATCTAGTCTGACCCTCTATACAACACAGGCTATAGAACTCCATTCAGTAGATCCAGCTTCATCGAGGAGGTCACTAAGCTTTTTGTATGCACTTGCTGTCATTATGTTGTACTCAGCTCCAGTATCTGGCTTGAAATGTATGGTTTGTTCAAATTTTTCCATTGTCACAAACAATTCTGCCGGAGAACCTCGCTTTGTACTTTAGTTCAGAGACCCAGCCAGGAAAACCCTGTTTCTGGATTATTGTCACCACAGCTTTGTCCGACAGGAGCATGTTTTGCTTTTGTATGTCTTCGCAGTTCGTGCTGAGCATGTCACCATTTTCCAAAATGGTGGCTTTTTTCAGTGTGCATACCGCTGCTACTCTTGTGCTGAGCACACCTTTTTATCACTTTACGATTGTCTCCATATTTATTGTAGCCAGCTCCCTTCCTACCCTCAATCAGCAGCCACTATAGCCGTCTGCACAATTGAGTTCCTCTCTAACTCCCCTCTCCTGACCCCCAGTCTAGAGCATCAGTATAAAACTCCATCATATCTCCCTTCCCAGGACGCAAGCCCACACAAATCAGAACTGACATGTTTAGCAGCATATTAGTCATGTTTCCCCAACACTGAAGCTTAATAGCATCTGCTGCAGCTTAAGCCTATTGTTTCTTGTTCTGCCTTCATTAAGTAATGAAAACAATTGACAGAATAACTGACATTCAGGACCAAATCCTCAACTGGTATAAATCGGAAGCGCTTCCTTGACTTCAGTGGAGCTGCTGCTGGCACAAAATGCCCGAGGCAGGCAACAGCTGGATTCGTTGCCCGGTGTGCGTCGCCCATTAATTACAACGGGGTGGAGAAGTAGAAAAGTTTATGTGAAGCTTCAAGCGGTACAGGGAGACAACAATCTCAAATCCTGCACATCAGTGCAAGCAGTTACACATTTTATACATTCATTCTTTAGCATGCTTATCCAATAGCAAGCTGTCCTGAGTATCCATGTAGCCAATCCTGTATACCAGCCAGTTCCCCTTTTTCCTCTTATCATCTATTCCCCCCTACATGGAATTGTTTGTTCAGCACTATCTAACATTCCTGTCCTGCTTGACCTAATCTTGCTCCAGCCAGTCTGTGCCTGCAATACACAGATGCAAATTTCTCAGTGTGAAGGCTGAGTATCTCCAGGCAGAAAAGGGAAGGGGGGGCCATCTGGGCCTAGAGCGAGGGGGCTTCATCGACACTCGTGGTCTTCCATCCCCTTGAGTTACCTAGTGGCCATGCCCGGTGTCCCCAACAGAGCTAATGCCAATTTACATGAGTGGAGGATCTGGACCAAAGTGCATGATACATTAAGAAAATACAAAAGAAAACTTACTAGCTAGGTTCTGAAGGGCAAGCCAAGTAAACCTCAGTTATCAAGCTGCTTGTTTGCTAGACCTGCATTGTGAAAAAGTGATGAAAGACTGATGCCTCACATGGTTTATCCAAATGCTCTGATTAGGAGAATCATCCACTCCACACCATCTGCAAGCTATAAAGGGAAATACAACAGTGTGTCATTATGAGTAATTAAATTTACTATTTTAACAATGTAACTCTTTAATGGATATGGTATGTTAAATATTACCAATTTAAATTTTACACAACCATATATTGGCTAACTTAATTACCTTTACAGAAGAGAAATTATTACAGTACATGTAATAATAGATTTTATATTTTAAATATTCCAATGTAAAGTGGACCAAGCATTCAGCTTCTATTAATCTCCTTCTTTGCAGGCCCAACTTGGGTTATTTAAATATCCAATTAAATATTAAGGCCTCCATCCTGCAAAGACTTATGTACCTGTTTAACATGAGGCATGGAAGTAGTTTAATTGAATTGAAATAATTAATACACTTAAAGTTAAGCACATGCTTAAGTCTTTACAGGATTGAGGCTTAAATCAGGTATTTGTCTAAATTACCAAAATTGTATCTGCAAATAATTGTAGGTGCAAACAATGGAGTGTAATGTTTCAAACTATAGTCTAATATGTTTAGCAAAAAGACTGTGAAAACGGCCATTTCACCCCCTAAACTGTCACAATAAAATTGAGAATTTTCTTGAGGGGCTATTTCACAGCCTCATCACTTCACTTCATACAAAACTGGCAGTTTTGGCATTAAGAAAAGCAGTACTTGTGGCACCTTAGAGACTAACAAATTTATTAGAGCATAAGCTTTCGTGAGCTACAGCTCACTTCATCGGATGCAGCTGTAGCTCATGAAAGCTTATGCTCTAATAAATTTGTTAGTCTCTAAGGTGCCACAAGTACTGCTTTTCTTTTTGCGAATACAGACTAACACGGCTGCCACTCTGAAACCAGTTTTGGCATTGAAACACTGAATAATAGTCTCTTTCAAGACACAATCTGATCACTGTGAAAGTGAAATTCTATATTTGAGGTTCAAAAACTGTGGTTTTTAAGGCTGAAAATAAACTCACTTTCGAAGTAAAAATTGTATGTGACATTGTGGTTGTTTCAGAACTCAGTATTTTCAAATATTGTTGCAAATATTTTTCACAGCCCCAATTACCCATATAGCAATCAACCCAAAAAACCCACATCAATATGCGCTTAATTTTAAGCATATCTGTTCACTCAAGTAAGTGAGGCTACTCATGCACTTTTGCTGGACCGGGGCCATAGTACAGTATATATTAAAAATAGTTTACACTAACCCTAGAACCACTTCAGGAAAATGCATGAGCCGCTACCTTTGGCTTGCCATTTATATTCCCAACTGCTGCCGGGATGTTATTTGATCACACATAGTAGGGTCTATGTGGTTGTGACTACGAGGGGGCATGGCAATATGACTCCACTTTATGAAAAAGGTCCGATAACCCCCGGTTTAAAGCACACGTGTTGTTAAAACTGTAAGTGAGCTGTTACATAAACATTATTTCTTAGTTTAAAACATGTATCTTGGTGTTATTGCAAATAGCAACTCAGTACATCTGTGGTGTTCTCAGGTCATTCAAAGACAAAATTGTTAATATCACAGTTTTAAGTTCATACTTCAAAGAGAATCCTATCATTTGTCATTAGAGGGGGAAAAACCTTTTGGGTGATTTTATCCATTCCCCTGTCATCACAGCAGGATCATTGCCGAGAGTGTGTTCTTGAGTGCTTTGTCTAGTTTTAATGACTCCATCTTTCACAACTTCCCTTGAAAGACTGTTCCACAGTCTAACAGACTTCACTGTTAGATTTCCAGATTTAGCCTATAATTTGTTCAATTTCACCACACAATTACAGATAGTGCCCTGTTGGACCACCCTAAACAAGTGCTTGGTTTTTACATGCTGCTCAGCTACTTGTAGACGTTTACAGTCCCCCTTTTCAAGGCCCAACATTACATTTTATGTACATCCAAACTTTTATACATCTAGACTTATTAGATTGTTCAATGGGAATTTGAGGGATGCTAAAATGCAGGGTGCACGGATCCTATGTTAGGAATAAATCTTTTTTTGTTTAGCTAAGCTATAAATTAAAGATGGTCCTACCCCAAAACAGAGGATCTGACCACCTAAATTTTGGGCAAGTCCAGATTTAGCCATGATCTTCACAGCTTCAGTCTGTATCTGAAATGGGCTGAAGCAGAATATTGAATTTGAACTTCCCTGAACTCAGAGAAAATTTAGTCAGGATCTTCTACCTACACATGGATAGCAAATCTCAGATTTAAGTGTGGTGTTTTCCATACCTTTAATCAGGACTCTGACACTTTGACCTGACTGTGCTTTTAGGGCCAATCCAGTGGTCACTGTAAATCAATGGGAGTCTTTACACTGATTTCAAAATGCTTTGGCTCAGATTCCTCAGAAATCAGTCCCTTAATCCATTGTGTTGCTCTCCTTAGAACAGCTTCCTTTAGGTCTCTTTTGACCAATAACACAGTCCATCTTCTACTATCAAAATAAACTTTTCTATATGACATCTAAACAGATTTTCTTCAGAAGAAGAAAATCACTATTTCTGGTTTCAGAGTAGCAGCCGTGTTAGTCTGTATTCGCAAAAAGAAAAGGAGTACTTGTGGCACCTTAGAGACTAACAAATTTATTAGAACATAAGCTTTCGTGAGCTACAGCTCACTTCATCGGATGCATCTAAGGTGCCACAAGTACTCCTTTTCTTTTTACTATTTCTGGTGTCAGAGTAACTCTAAGAAGGTAGAAAAATGCAGACCCACCCTCCACCCCTTAGAGTAATAAGATGCAGAGCTCTATTCTTTCTAAAACAGATACCCCACCCCTCCCCCCATACTCTCATAGAATTAGGTATAGTAATTTTCTCCATTTGACTAACATTTTAATTATATGCGATAAATATTCAAGACATGTACAGTTCTTTTTATTGTAATCTTTTCTATCACTTACTAAACCTGGTTTTATTTAAGAGCTTTGGATCTAAGATAGTTTCTCAGTTAATTCACTGCAGTTCATTCACAAGTAGTAATGTGAATAAAATTATACTTTTCTACCAAATCAAGCATGATAGATCAGAACTGAATTTTTAGTTGATTCCTTACTTAGTAATGTTCCTGATGGGAAGATAGCTGAAGTAGGCAGGTCTCTTATGAGAGAAATGGAACATTTCTTTCGTCCACAGAGGTTTGCTCTAAAAATTTACCCGCTGGCAAGCTTTAGGATATGTGGGTCACTTGTGCACATATAGAATATGTGGAGGTATTCTGTCAAATATTAAAACTGTACAAATCTGACTCACTCTGTATACCTGAAATCTTACTGTTGGGGGATCTACCAGCTCTTAATTAAATTATATCCAGAATGACTAACTTTGCTGTTAAATTTTAATAGAAAAAATATCCCCTAGCACCTCACTATTATTCATTAGTTAAAGCTCTTAAAATTTCCATATGAACATCAGCTGGTGATTGCATGCCAAAATCAGTGAATAGCCTTCAAAATACCACCGTTTATCTTGATCGCTTTGTACCAGACAAATGTCTATATAGAATCAAGCATTCGTTTAAGTTATGCAAATCGAGGCTGTAACAATGTAACAAAGAAATAACTTAGGCCACGCTAAATTAAACTGTTCTTCAAGAATAATTTAAGCTTGTTTTAAATGCTTTAAGCAGCCATGCATGTACTTCACCCAGATGTAAATGAAGTTCAATAACAAATTGATTAGAGCGCAAAAAGTTGTGCTGTTTGTTTTGATTTTTTTTAAACTTTCTCTGGGCTTGTTAAATGTTGAAGGTTATTGCTGATGGAATTTAAATTCTTTACTGGAAATGAGAAAATGCTGTTCTGTCTACTGAGACTGTGGACTCATGCAAGCTTACACAGCTCCATTGAAGTCAGGTAAACTATGGTATTTTGCACCAGAAAAGGATCTGGTTCTCATTCTGTATCACCTATTATTCAATCTTTGTTTCTTGAGTAGCATGATTCCCTTTCCCATCCTATGCAATGGTTAAATGATTTATCTGCTGAATTCTCATGGAAGCTGCCACCTTAAGTGGGGAAAAAAATGCACAGGGTAGAAAGATGCATGCAAACAGATACTACTTTGTTTAATGTAAATTGACCCTATTGTTTTCTTCCTTCCCATTTGAACTGTGCTGTGCAGGGGCAGTGTAAACTGCTGTGGGTATAGTTAATAGGGACACTTTTCCAAAATAAGGAAGCCATAAAGAGACTTAAAGTGCAATAAAGTCAATGCAGCTTCTTTACAGTAAGTCCCTGGGGCAACAAGTTGCCAACATTAGCATGGAGCTCGTGTTGCTGCTCGAGGATTCCCTTACCGGTAACAGGGTGCAAGGTGCAACAGGGAGCATCAGCACAGCCTGAGCACGCAAATACTCCAAGTGCAACTTCAGCTTCCCCACGGTGTTTTCACCAAGTGGGAGCCTGTAAAACGAGTGAAGAGTTGACTAAATTATTTTTAAGAAAGACGGTGGAATCAGCTGATATTTGTTAAATTCAAATCTTTTATTTATCTCAACTGTCTCACCCTCATGTAACCTTTAGGTTCTTGATCTCTAAATAAATGTCTCGCTGTTACACTTAGCCACTGTCCTACTTCGCATGATGGAATATTTTTATTTGATTAGTCTAGGAGGGAACAGAAGCACTGCCTAGTGATGAGAACACAGTCCTGTGTGTCAAGACTTCTGGGTTTTATTCCTAGTACTACCTCCCACTTGTTGTATGACCTCAGGCAAATCATGCAACCTCCATGCCTCAGTTTCTCCAAGTGTAAAACTATGATATTTACCTCCCTTGCCAGGGGGCTCTGAGACAAGACTCTGCAGAGGTAGCTGACTGAAGTCAATGTGACTCATAAGAATGGCCACGCTGGGTCAGACCAAAGGTCCATCTAGCCTAGTATCCTGTTGTCTGACAGTAGACAATGCCAGGGGACCCAGAGGGAATGAACAGAATGGGTAACCATCAAGTGTTCCATCCCCTATCTCCCGTTCCCAGCTTCTGGCAAACAGAGGCTAGGGACAACATCCCTGCCCATCCTGGCTAATTGCCATAGATGGACCTATCCTCCATGAATGTATCTAGTTCTTTTTTTAACCCTGTCACAGTCTTGGCCTTCACAACATCCTCTGGCAAAGAGTTCCAAGGATTCCACAACTGTGCGTTGTGTGAAGAAATACTTCCTTTTGTTTGTTTTAAATCTGCCGCCTATTAATTTCATTGGGTGACCCCTAATTCGTGTTATGAGAAGGATTTGTATTTACTTTCTCCATACCAGTCATGATTTTATAGACCCCCATCATATCCCCCCTTAGTCATCTCTTTTCCAAGCTGAAAAGTCCCAGTCTTATTAATCTCGCCCCATATGGAAGACATTCTATATCCCTAATTTTGTTGCCCTTTTCTGAACCTTTTCCAATTCCAATATATCTTTTTTGAGATGGGGCGACCACATCTGCACGCAGTATTCAAGATGTGGGCGTACCATGGATTTACATAGAGGCAATATGATATTTTCTGTCTTATTATCTATCCCTTTCTTAATGATTCCCAACATTCTGGTCACTTTTTTGACTGCCGCTGCACATTGAGTGGATGTTTTCAGAGAACTATCCACAATGACTCCAAGATCTCTTTCTTGAGTGGTAACAGCTAATTTAGACCCCAGCATTTTGTATGTGTAGTTGGGATTATGTTTTCCAATGTGCATTACTTTGCATTTATCAAGGCTGAATTTCATCTGCCATTTTGCTGCCCAGTCACCCAGTTTTGGGAGATCCTTTTGTACTGTGGTGGGCAACCTGTGGCCTGTCGGGGTAATCTGCTGGCTGGCCGCCAGATAGTTTGTTTACATTTGCATGGCTGCCCACAGCTCCCAGGGGCCGCACTTTGCCATTTCTGGGCAATGGGAGCTATGGGAAGCGGCAGCCAGCAAGTCCCTGTGGCCTGCACCACTTCCCACAGCTCCCATTGGCTGGGAACAGCCTACCATGGCCAGTGAGAGCTGCAGGCAGCAGTGCAAAAGTAAACTTACTGTCTGGCTAAAGTAAACAAACTACTGCTTTTGTAGCTCTTTGCAGTCTGCTTGGAACTTAGCTATCTTGAGTAGTTTTGTATCATCTGCAAATTTTGCCACCTCACTGTTTACTCTTTTTTCCCCAAATCATTTATGAATGTTGAATAGGAGTGGTCCCAGTACAGACCCCTAGTGGACACCCCTATTTACCTCCCTCCATTCTGAAAACTGATAATTTATTCCTACCCTTTGTTTCCTATCTTTTAACCAGCTACCAATCTATGAGAGGACCTTCCTCCTTATCCCATGACAGCTTACCTTGCTTAAAAGCCTTTGGTGAGAGACCTTGTCAAAGGCTTTCTGAAAATTTAAGTACACTATGTCCACTGGATGTCCGTTGTCCACATGCTTGTTGATTCCCTCAAAGAATTCTAGTAGAATGAAGCATGATTTTGCTTTACAAAAACCATGTTGACTTTTCCCCAACAAATTATGTTCATCTAGGTGTCTGACAATTTTGTTCTTTACTATAGTTTCAATCAGTTTGCCCAGTACTGAAGTCAGGCTTACCAGCCTTAATTAATAGACTTAATTGATGTTTCAAGTACTTTGAAAGCCTCCTATGAAAAGTAATACAGAAGTACAAATTTAAAGGATCAGGCTACAGCAAGGATTTAACAGCATGCTATTCTATCTTAATTTAAGAAGTATTCCTGAAACATATGGCAATGGTCAAGCCTTCAGCAGCTATATGAACAAGGCTAGTAAACAACTTCTGAAGCGCTCATGAAAGAGAGACAGTCCTGTAAACAATTGTAAGTGTGTACTATACAACTCCTAAAAGCATCATGTCAGAGTTTTGCCCCTTTATTAGACTAGTACTAGAAATGTTTAACAAATATACTTAGCATCTTTCAAGGAGAGTTGTAAGATATCTTTGGAAATACAGTCTCTATCATATAATTCGGATAAATTGTTTATACATGGACAGTAGCTCTTTGCCTTTATTGCAGAGTGCCATTTTTATCCCATGTATTGAGCCAGTTCAATAGCTCGTAGCTTTCTAGCAGATAGGGCTACTCGGTCTTCTTTAAACCTTGTATGCCTTCACATTGGGCCTGTTGGAAGCTTGTCCATTGTGGTTTGCAGACCAGCCTACTGCATGTAGCCATAAGAGTTTGAACTTTGTCAGCTGCTCTGCAAACACAATGGACAAGACTCCAACTGGGAAAAAAGAGCATCACACACGCGTAAAGTTCCAAAATCACCAATCATTTGAGGCCTGTGAAGAGACTGTGGAGGAACATCTTTATTTTTTTACTTTCTTTTCAGCTTTTGGGGGCATGTTTAATTACTTTGGTAAGGTGGTTGGCTACTCATTTGACATCCTTAATTCCCTTACCAGTTCACCATCCTCTCTCTTAATCTAACGCTATCTTTCTCTAGAATAAAATGTTGCTTGTCCATAAACTGTTGATCCTTGATTCCCTTTAATGATAAATTAATAGCCCCTGTGACATAATTTATGCATTCTGCCACTAGGTAGAGGCACAGAGCACATATGGTCCCAAGTGGGTCAGCTAGCCCCTGAGGAGGAATAAATAAAGGTGTCTCCACCACACTTGAGGATCAGGGTTGTCCCAGGAAGGGACTACATTTTTCCTTTTAATCAAACTGAATAAAGTGTGCCCAGATATTTCAGAGATGGGAACCTTCTAAAAATAGTATTAATGCCTCCCTCAAACCAATACTTTAGCACCTTTTGGAACAGTGGTGGGTAACCTGCAGACCACCAGGGTAAGCTGCTGGCAGGTTGCCAGACAGTTTGTTTACATTTGCACAGCCTTCCGCAGCTCCCAGTGGCTGCGGTTCACTGTTCCCGGCCAATGGGAGCTGCGGGAAGTGGCGGACAGCAAGTCCCTGTGGCCTCGCACTGCTTCCTGCTGCTCCCAATGGCCGGGAACAGTGAACCATGGCCACGGGGAGTTACGGGAGGCCATATAAATGTAAACAAACTGTCTGGGGGCCCGCCAGCAGATTACCCTGATGGGCTGTGCGGCCAAGTTGCCCATCACTGTTTTAGAACATGATGGGTTTAGCCTTCAGAACTTTGAGGCTGATGTTGTATTTAAGGCTGATAGAGAGGAGTAATTAAGCACAATCGCCTAGCACTGCAGTCTGCACCAGCAAACAAACAAGTATGCCTCCAATCAAATTGTCATGGACTAAGGTATACTGGCCAAGTCAAAGGCCAGGGTGCATGATGACAATCAAGGTCCATCATTTGCAGTCAACAACCCTGAAGAGAAGGGGACTATATTAAACACACTTCATTTTGCAAATAAAGAGTAAATAAACCTATTCTAATAAAAATAATTGCAGTGGAAATATCATCCCTGCAGTTGTATCCTACAGGAATCCATTCAAAATTGTGCATAAAACTCCTCTGATTACACTGAAATTGTTCTCAGTAACAGCTGCTAAGAGTTTCTATCCAGCCTGAGTTTCCCCCTCCATGTAACTCACTCTGAACTCAGGTAAGAGACAAATCTTTCTGCTTTCCTTCCACACATAATTTTATATTTGACTAACCTCCACATGCTGAAGCTTGCACTATTTTCACAATGACTTATCTCCAGCAGCAGCATACTACCTTCTTTACTAGGGAATAGAATTTAGTGCAATGCTTTAAAAAACCCCAACCTTTTATGAGTAGTTTAAAGTGCCAGAAGAAACATCATTCAAAAGATATAATTTTGCAGAGAGTTAAACACTACCCACTATACCACCTTTGGAAAGAGTTTATGATTAATATTTGATATTTCTAGTATCTTCCAAATCCTCCTTTGATATGCTGCCAACTCATCATTTTGCCTATAGTAGTTCAAAACCAATAAGCCTAATGTGCCTCAATTTTGCTGGTGTAAATCAGGAGTAACTCTACCAAAGTCAATAGAGTTAAACTCCTATAAGTATTGTTATGGCAATGTCACCAGGTGGCACTTTTACACCATCTTCCAAGTTCTTTTTCTTAGTGTGCAAGCAAGTTTTGACTCTTGGGAAGATATGCTATGTTAGTTCTGGGTTGCATGAGATTTTTTTGAAGCCATGGAGCTTTGGAAGACATGGAGTTGTGAGATTAGCAAGGAGCGTTTATCCTCTGCTTTGGGCCCTGTTTAGAGTACATTTTTGAGGTGGACATTCATGGAAAATGGGATTGCCCTGCAAACTACTGGACCATCTCTTTTCAGGACTGGTGTAAAACAGTATACACGCATACCATGTCATTGATTTCTCCTCCATTGGGAAGCAAGTCTACAGGCCTTGTTCATCTGCTACTGCCTCTAGAGGGGTGATCCTGGTGTCAGCATAGGTGACAGTTTTAAAAAGGAGAGCCCTGGACCAGGAGCCTGATTCTTCACTTACTCTGGTATAAGTTCATCTGTTGTAAATCAGAGTAATTGGGAAGAGAATTGCACCCAGTGATTTTCAGGTTTTAATTTATTTGCCTGTCCACTTTACTTCTCTCTGGAGCTTCACACAAATAAAGGAAATACTCGGTTTAATAGGGACAGACTCCTTTGTGTGCACTATGATGCAGAGACGCTGAAGACATCTGTGTGCACCTGCAGTTCTACTGCATTTCCAAACTAATGTTAGAACTGAATTATCTACAGGGCAATATGATGTATAGTTTACTGAAAGACAGATGCTTTTGCATGCTGTAAGGTATTTATAGTTGGGTCAGTGACTAGGATGTAGTATGGCAAATCTACTTAAATCCAAAAGTAAGTACTTGTAATGAGGCCAGATGCATGTTTCATAAAGTCAAGAATAGAATTTTTTTTTTGTTAGCAATTGGTGTCACCATTAGAGCTGGGGAATCCTGCTCAAATACTTAATATAAACTACTAGTAGCTGAAACACTGTGTGTGACTGTAGAGCCAAGGAATCCACGAGCTGTACGGTCTTGGTCATACAACCAATGAAATTGATTTATGCAAATTAACTGTAGAGTAAAGGTGGTGATTGGCTGAATTACCTCTGATATCATAATGGTTTAGACCTCTCAGCACTTTCTGTGGCTGTATACCACATAGGTGTAATTCGTAAAGCCAAAATGGCTGAGAACTTAAACTGGATGGTAACAAATCCCTGTGATTAACTTGGTGATATTCTGAACAAAACAAACAGAGTTGTCAGCCAGGCTTGTAGCTGTTTCCATCACTTCACACTGGCTCAGACATTCTAGGCTTCAGAGTGACAATCCTAAATATACAGATTTTTGGTCTTAAATATATCCATATTAAGAAAATTATATGCCCATCTACTGAACTGTTTTTGCTCTCTGTTACAATAATTACTGGATAAAATTCTATGGTCAGTGTTACATAGGACATGAGACTAGATGATCCTAACAGTCCCTTCTGGCCTTAAAAATCTACAGGCCAATCATTGTCAATCATTCTAACAGCTTTGCATGCAGAGAAAACTCATTCTTTCCCCCAAATGAGCTGCTCTCCCTTCGGCTCTCATTCTGTCAAACCTGGCTCCTACTATACCTTTGCTGGTCAGAGATTTGCTAATATATTGGCTCAAGAGCACAGATTTCATGTTATATTTGCCTTCTCATTTGTCTTGCCCTCAAGTTGCATCTCCTCTGAGGAAAAAAAATCATGGTTTCTGCCAATTACTCTGTTGTAATATTGGACCCAGAATGGACACAGGCTGAGTGTGCAATCCATATGTAGAGGACAGGGATCCATGGCCCTACCTACAACTCATCCCCTTTTACGCCACAAGAGGGACAGAAGCAAGCAGTGCAGAGACCTGTACCATTTTTCCAAACCTGTAGCAAGAAGTCAGGCAGAAGCAAAAACAGCTTTGGGGATGATACTCTTCTCTTTACTCCAAAATAGCACTACTTCTTCAGTGTTAGAAGAAGAAAGGAATTCTTTCTCCCTCTCTCTTTTTAAAAAAACAAAAACCTTGTTCCATAGCATTAAGGTCCATCTCTAGTTAGCAAAACCTAATTGTTTAAATAGCTCCCTGGATTGACAATATGTTTGTTATTTCATGAATGTTTTTCCTTGCACAAAGGCCATCATGCACTGAATGACTGTTTTAGGGAAAAGAGCAAAACAAGAAAGAACAAAATGGAGACTATCCATGAGCAAATACTATGAATCTGAGTCAGTCTGTAATGGCTACCATATAGAAACTGCTCTCCAAATTGGAGGGCCTCTCTGCCAACAGATTGAGCTTTTCTTACATTTAAAGCTCCAGTATACTGGAAACTAGACCAGGACAACTTCTAATATCTAGGCACACACCACAACTGTTGGTTGAAGGCCACCTCGGCTAGGCAATTCATTTTTGTTGGTGGTTTTGGTAATTGATTGACAGGTTTAATTGTATTTTTTGTTTTTTAAATCCAAGGCAGGTTTTCCACTCCTCACATGCCCACTAGTTCACTGAAAATTGTTACTGTTGTAATGGCAGCAATATACGAACTTTAATCCTTCAGAAGTGTGGGGTTTTTTTTGCCATCATTTAGAAGGATTTAGTCAGAGCCTCAGTGCATTGAGTAATGAGGGCAGGATAGAGCATTTGTCCAGTGATCAAATCTGTTTCCACACTGACTGAAACTGCATTTGAATCTTTCACATGGAGGATGGTGCAGTTTTACAAATTCACACTTACACTGAAACTATGCATCAATTTACAATGTGGATTTTTTTCAGTCCTAAAAATGCCTTGTACGTATTTTCCAATTAGAAAGACTTTGTACACTGAAATCCAAGAATAAACAGTTTTTTCTCAAACAGCTTTCTTGCTACCAAACAAAGAAGTCCTGACTGCGTTGCTCAGGGCAAACAGAAACTTACCTCATCACGACTTATTATGGAATCTGCTTGATAATTCGAACCAAAGCCAGGAGATGTCTGCTGCGAATAAACTTCTAGCTAACTAGTAATCAAAGCATCCGTCCCAAAAGTCAATACACAACTCACACAACCATATCCTCTTACCTCACATGTGAGCAGATAGGATGACTCAGCAGAGTGGAAAAAATACAGCTGCAAAGTCAGCAGTCTGTTCTTGGGTTTGCATTTACAACAAGGAAATAGAATAGTCAGAAAATAAACTGCCCAGATTAGGGGCTCTACAACACTGGGTATAGAACTGCTTTTGCCAAAAGCTTGTAGACAACTTTGACCTTGTATGACAAACAGACAATTTAGAAAACTTCTCCTGAGCATCTCTGGAAGGCAAGGGGAAAACTGAGCTGGAGTTAA
Organism: Dermochelys coriacea; assembly: GCF_009764565.3. Classification (NCBI taxonomy): domain Eukaryota; kingdom Metazoa; phylum Chordata; order Testudines; family Dermochelyidae; genus Dermochelys; species Dermochelys coriacea. The sequence continues at coordinate 117,684,011 of NC_050072.1, forward strand.
CTCCTTCATTGAGGTTCAGTGAGTCTCCCTCTACCCTATTGTACCTCACCACTGTGGATTGTGAAATCCTATAAACCCAGCATGACTTTTTAGCTGATTGTGCATCTACTGCATCCTGAATCTGATGGATGTGGTCTCATCATTAATTTGGACTATTAGCAAGTTAGAAAAAAACCCCAAACCCTAGCATCTCAGAGAACCATTATTTTTCCACAGAAGCAGGAGGCAGTCACTGTTCAGAAAGCTTACAGCACAAAAGTTGTGTTTAGACAGTTACTGGGTGACGAGTCAAAGTCCCCAGTTGTTTGCATCTAAGGACATTTTTTTTCCTTGATGAAACCACTCTGGCATTTATCTTAACTAAAATACTTACAATTTTGCATCAGTAAATTCCTTTTATTGGTCTCTAATTAGGGTCTCTCACACAAGTTGAACTGAGGTGCTTATCATATTATGCAATCATTTCAGACTGAATTTCAGGAGTCCTCACCTTCACATGGGAATGATTCAGGACTTGTAAGCTAGATGCAATAAATAATAAATCAAGTTCAATTAAATCAATTATTCTTGCAGCAGATGCTGTGAAAAGCCATGCATTTGTGTATCACTGAAGAGAATGGAGAAGTCAACCAGTTGGCCCTGGGGAGAATGAAGAGGTGGAAAGTGTAAGGCAGCTCCCAATGATCATTCTGGCCAAAGATTAGATCTGATGAAAGCTACAGTAAGCAGGCAATACAAATATAATATCTTACAACCAGAAGGAATATTTTTATTTATATATATATATATATATATATATATATATATATATATATATATATATATAATATAAAATAAATAAGAGTAGGACCAGTAATTTAGCAATGTAAAAACTTCATGCTTGTAAAAAAAAAAAAGTTTGGATTGTTATGTTTGTGAATCCTCAGGTAGCTGTCAGTTCACTACCCACAATGTATGTTTCCGAGGGGGAAAAAGGGAATTTAAGGCCAATGGAAGGTACTGGAATAATAGCCCTGAAACTGAAAGTCTTTTTTAAAAAAATCCAATAAATCTATCAGGAGTGAGGAGGGTGAAAATGCATGCAGCCCCTTCTTGCCAGCTCTGTGGGTGGGTGGGTACCCCACTGGCACAGCCCACAAACTGGGGAGTAACATCCCAGGAAAAAGTGGGCCCAAGCTAGCTAGAAGCTGCATCGATTCATCACTTGTCCTGGGGACAGAGGTGAAAGTAAGTTGGTACGGCATACCGGCAAGAGCCAGTACACCATACCAGACCGGCTTCCCCAAGCTGGCAATTTAAAGGGCCCAGGGATCCCTGCAGCAGCTGGAGCCCAGGGTCCTTTAAATCAGCTCCAGAGCACTGCTGCCAGAGCACTGGGGTAGAGGCGGCAGGGCTCCGGTGGTGATTTAAAGGGCTCAGGGCTCTGGCTGCTGCGGGGAGCCCCAGGTCCTTTAAAGCACCACCCGAGCCCTGCTGCCGGAGCAGTGGCGGCAGGGCTCCATCCATGATTTAAAGGGCCCTAGCTCCGCTGCGGTAGTGGTGGCTGCAGCCCTGGGCCCTTTAAATCACCCCAGGGCTCCCAGCCGCCTCTGCAGCTGGTAGCTCCGGAGGTGATTAAAAGGGCCCAGGTATTTAAAGGCCCCACCTCTTCTGGTTGAGGCCACACCCCCTGCTCAGGACTCCAGCGTACCAGTAACTCCTTTAAGTTACTTTCACCCCTGCCTGGGGAGCCTCTGCCAGCAGGATTCCCACAGAACCCCAGGTGTGAACTAGAGCTGTCCTTCCCAAAGAGAAGAGTGGATTTTATATCCTTTTGCTATGGAGATGCTGCTTTACCGCACAATATCATAAGTAGATTTGCTCCAGGAAAACTGGGCTTTGCATTTGAAAAAACAATTTCACTTGTAGTTGTAGAAGCATGTTGCCAGCTTTTGCTATTTTAATGGAGGGAGTATGGTCCAGTCAGTAGTCCGGGCAGCAGTGTAGGAGCCAGATCCATAGCCGTTCATGTTCCTGCTCTGACACAGCCTTCCTGTGTGACCTTGGGCATGTCACCAAGGCCCAGATTCACAAATGGACTTAGGTATTGTGATGCTGAGCATCACAGTGCCTAACTTTTAGATGCTTAAAAGAAACACAGGATCACCACTGTGACCCAGAAAGACTGAGTTAGGCACCAAAGTTCCCTATACAATGAATAGGGAGAGAGAGGCACCTTGTAATGTGATCCACAAAAGCCAGCATGCTAGGTAGGGAGCCACCTAGTTTAGCCAATGGGAGATGCTAACAAAAGGGGTCTGTGCTAAGCCCTGCCCCTCTCTCTAAAATAGGTGCCTATATCTGCTAGTGATCCATGAACCGGGGGGGATGATAGGTACTCCTCTGCCCAGCGCACAAGACAGGCACAAGCTGGGAAGCATGCTCAGTGGCCACCTAAGTCTACACAAAGCAACCAAGAAGTTGCTCTTATAACCTTTAGCCCAGGAGTTAGAACATTCACCCAGACATGCGAGACCACTGGTTCAAGTCCCCCCTCTGCCTGATGAGGGAAAAGGAGCTGAGTTGGGATTTGCTGTCTAGCAGTGAGTGCCCTAACTACTGGGCTACAGAGTCATTCTAACTCTGGCCCCATAAATATTTAAATTGGAACAGTTTCAATAGGGGAGACTGAGGGAGCCCCACATCAGAATATCCTATAGCCCAGTGGTTAGGGCATTCACTTGAAGTGGCAGATCCCTGTTCAAATCCCTTGGGCAGAGCGGGGGACTTAAACGGAGGGTCTCCCACCTCCTGTGTGAATGCCCTACCCACTGAGCTACAGCTTATAAGGGAGATCCTCCCTGCCCCGGCTACTTTGTGTGGTGTTCGGCGGCTTCTGAGCACACCTACTGGCTGAGGTCCTGCATGTGAATTAGGTGGGTGAGTGCCTGTCTTCCCCCAGCTCATGGTTCGCTCGAAAGCTCAAGTGGGAGATTATGCACCCAGATGCCTAGAGAGAGCTAGCAGGGAACACGCCCAGAGGCAGGAACACAGACACCTAGGAAACTGACTGTAAAATCTTAGGTGCTGACCAAGGTGGCATCTGGGCAGGAATTGGGTGGATCGCTGTGGTGCCTAAAAATGGGATTTAGGCACTTACACCTGTCGTTTAGGCACCTATGTACCTTTGTGGATCTTGGGCTTAGCTTCTCTTTGCCTCAGTTCTCCATCTGTTTAAAAATAAAAAAAAATAAAGATAAAAAAGAGGATAAATAATACTTCCCTGCCTCACAGGGGTTTTGAGAAGACAAACACATTAAAGATATTTTAGGTGCTCAAATACAAGTACCTAAAATAGACACTGCAAGTCTCACAATAAATGCTGTCTTTCTTAAGGCCCCAGTTGCTGGAATTTTCTGAATATTGGAGAATCTCAGCTTTCATTAAAAATCATGGTAAGTTTCTAGCCCTTATAGTTGGAGAACAGAATGCAAAATAGCACTCAAGTGCCCTCTGAAGGCTTAAAAAACCGCAAGACAAATAAATTTTGGATTCTTTCTATGATTTAAAAAAAATCATGATTCTTAAGCCACACTGAGAGTTTGAAATCTTGACTCATGATTTAAAAAAACAAAACAGCCATTTGGGGTTCCCTATTCTGGAAATAGGAGGAGAGTAGGATTTCAGTGTGGAGCCAGAGCTGAGCAGGGGAACAGAACAGATTCCCGTGAATCTAAAATCACCCCATCTCTAGCTCTAATGCAGCTGAGCATCAGATGAATTTGGCTGCCCATTTATGTGTAGAGGTCCATTTTGTTATGGCAAGTGGCAATGGCCCTATTATCCCTCTTGGTTCCATTGTTTTATACTTTTATATGGTGTCAGAAGGAGGCTTGCTTTGCTCACTGAAATGTCTGTGCTTCCCCACTGGGGTGAAGGTTGGATAGTCTGCTGTTGTGCCTGCCTGGCATAGTTTTGTTAAAGGAAAAGTGCAGGGGAATAAGACTTGCCTGAATGAATAAATCACTTCTTAAAATGGTTCTTCCCCATTAAAAATGGTGACTATCTAATAATTAAACATGAAGCCACCATATTGCCATCTGGAGGATGTCTGTCAGGACAGGCCCATACTCTTTGGAGACACCAGCTGTGAACAGCAGGCTACACTTCTGAACGCTCATAGAACAGCAGGCTCCTATCTTTCTGTCCTGATAGACATTATCAAGCCGCATCAAACTGTGTTTCCTGTTGCAGTTATTATTAAAATGGCAGCCCCTCCCCCCTGGAATTACACAGGTGCCCCTTTCAGATCAGTGAGTCGGAACAATTTTCAGGTGTTTTTAAATACTGCTTTGAAATACCCTCTTTTTCATTTTATGACTATGTCAGCATTTCTATAGCCACATAAGGCAGGGCTAAGACATCTGCAGTTTTCTTTTGCTCATCTACAGATATAAACTTTGCAGGTTTATTATTAGAATTATATATATTGCAATAACACATAGGGGCCCCACAATCATGGCGCAGGACTCCTTTGTGCCAGGCACTGTACAAAAACATAAGAAAAAAACCTACAGTCCTCTCCCCATGAAAAGCTTACATTCTCAACCCTGGAATGAAGGCTGGGATCCTGATACAGAGGCTACACTACAAACGTATGTTGGTATAACTACATCGCTCCAGGATGAGGAAAATCCATATCCCTGAGTGATGCAGTTATATCACTGAACTCTTGGCATAGAGAGTGCTATGTTGATGGGAGGACTTCTCCTGTCGACACAGCTCCCGCTTTTCATGGGGGTGGAGTACCTACGCTGATGGGAGAAGGTCTCCCGTAGGGATAGGTAGTGTCTTCACTAAGCACCGCAGTTGCGCTGCTGCAGTACTGTAAATGTAGACAAGCCTTTAGGAATGCTTTGGTTATCTGTGAAAGAGTGCAAAATGTTTGGTTATGGACCAAGGGCCAAATTTTTAAAGGTATTTATGTACCTGAGATACAGATAGGCACCTATTGGGATTATCAAAAAACCCACTCAACAACACATAGGTCCCTAATTGAAATCACTGGGAATTAGTGGGGTTTTCAGAAGTGCATAGACACCTAACTCCCATTGATTTCAATGAAAATTATTACCTATGTGTTTTTGATAGGCACCTAATGGAATTATCTTTTGGAACTTCTTTCCTGTGGAATGTTCAAACATATCAAAATTACATTTGTTCTGAATCGGAATCAAAAGTTGAAATTTAGAGATTTCCCATGAAGCAAAAAAAAAAAAAACCTAGAAAATTTGATTCGAGACCATATACATATTTCAGTAATGTCAAAATGTTGCATTTTGATAGTATATTAAAATTTTAATATATTATATTTATTAAAATGAAACACTATAAAAATAAAAACGAAATTACACTGACAAAATTAAGTTTTGACTCCCCCCATCAAAAAATTTAGTTGAAATTGACAAGTTCACCCAAAATGTTCTGATGTTGACAAAATAGCACTTTTCAATGGAAAACTTTTCAGCTGAAAGTTCTTGGATCAACGCTACTAAATACCTTTGAAAGTCTGCCCTCAAAGCCCTGATTCAGCAAAGAATTTAAGCATGTGATGAATTTTTATACACATCTTAAATCCTGGAGCCACTCTCTTAAAACCTTTTCTGAAAAGGAACACTCCTTTACTGTATGTAACATCTGCAATATTGACATAATTTGGCATTAGAACACTCTTAACTTTAAGCACGTTTATGTGCTTTATTAAATGAGGGCCCAAGATGGGACATCTAACTGCCCTTGGGCTTTAGATGCATGCCCCGAGTCAAGCACCTGGTGGCTCTACTGTAAGTGGAGCATGGGTTTAGTTGTGTGGTCAGGTTCAGGAATGAGTATACATCTGTCTGTGGGTGCTCTTGTGGTGTATCCACATTGCTGTAGTCTAACCGGCTGCATGCTATCCTATACCCTACATCCTGTGCATTAACTATTATGGGGACATTGTTTGAAGGCACACATTTTGGTTAGGTGCTTAACTCACATTGACTTTTAAAGGGTTGTGTTAGTCTGTCATTTATGTCTGAAAATCTTCACCTACTTTGCAAGCCCCACTCACTCCTCATCCAAGATGAGGTATCCTCTAACTTTGGACTTTGTCCTTGAATCCTCCACCATCAGTTGCATCCGCACCTTCCTTTTCCTACACCCCTTCTCCTCCTCCACCACAATAAATGCGTGTGTGAACATCTCTCTATAAGTTATGAGTATTTCTACTCTTATCTTCACCACCTTCTCTCATTCCAGCTGAAGAAAATTTTCAAAGACTGTTGTTACCCCAGCAAATTGAGACTGTAAAAAATGGTGATTTTTTACATCCCCCTGAGTCACCACAGAAAATATACATTACACTGAAATCTATAGAAAGCAACATTTCACGCTTAGAAATTCACCAAAATCTCTTAATCCGGGATGTAATGGCCACCTACCTGATTTTTGCACTTCTCCATGGGATTTTTCCCAGGAGATGTTTTGTACTTTGCAGAAACTCATTGTTCACCTCTCCTGATGTGATTTTTGAAATACAGCCTCTCTTGGATCTGTGTCTTCATAAGTGTCTGTGCCATAGCAGGATATGTGATTTTGGTGGCAAGTTGATTCTGGAAAAAGTGGAGATTTTCATAATTAAAATTCATAAGTGAATAGAAACTGGCATTGAAAGGGTTTTCCCCTGCCTTCCTTCTCTTTTATATGCTGTATAATTCCAAGCCATTGATTCACATATAAACACACACTCAATGACTTCAAAACTAAGTTGGGCCTGAATCAGAGTCCCAGCTCTGAGCACTCTCAAACACTCAGCTGGTTCTTATGAGCCTAATCTTGTTTTCATTGAAGTCTGTGGCAGAACCTACATTTACTTCAAGAAGAGCAAGGCTGGGTTCTAGGCCTATAAAGTGGGGAAGCAGAACACTGGATCTAAGCACCCTCTCCCAAACTTCAGGAAAGGACAGAGACAGAAAATGATCTGAACTTTTATGGCTTGGTTTTATTTGAGCTCTGCTTCATTGGGACTTTTGTATGTGGAATTACATTACGCTAGCTTTACTGCATATATGGTCAATGTTCTCCTCTAGTGACTGGTCCAGCCATGATAAAAACCTGACATCTAGCAACTAATAGAGCTACTCTTTTAACTCAAATGGTAGGTAGGTGCTTGTGCTTTTGGAATGGAAGGTCTCAGGTTTGTTCTCTTTGACAACCATGAAATCTGTAGGTACTACATGCAGCTGCAGTTCGTTATACAACAATGGCAGGTGGGACTTATGGGGTATGCTGAGCATGTAAATTATGATGGAAAAGCTGCAGTATTTAGAGAAAAGAAACCCGAAAACATAGCGTGACAGTGTTCACTCACTAGAGCAGCACCTCCTGCCAGTAGTCTCGAGGATTAGCTCTCTTAGCTGGCACGTCCTCTTTCTCACCTTTGTCTCTGCTTGCAGACCTCCCTCAGTCCAGGAACTGCAGCGTCCTTCATGACTCAGCCCTCCGGCCGTGCCATCATCCATATTTTCCCCACTTCTGGGGGAGAAGTATCTCCCAGTTCTATAGTCCGGCCACTTCCCCGTGGTGAGTAAGGGGGACCCAGGCCTACCCACTACTCTGGGTCTCAGTCTAGGGGTCCTGTAGGTAGAAGCCTCTAGCTGCCTCTACTTTAACTTCTCCACCAGTGCTCCTTAAATTCCCTGGGGCATTTCCCCATGGTCCCAGCACTTTCTTTGCCCTCTTCTCAGGACCTGCAGCCAGCCAAGTGCTCCCTCTTGTGTTCCATTGTTCCTGCCAGCAACTGCTTTGTCCAAGGTGCTACCTTCCTGTAGCCCGCTAGGAACACAAACCTCTCTCCTTGGGCTTCCTGCAGCAACTGACCCTGCTTTGCCCTGCAGCTTCCTTTTATGTGAGCCTGCTGGGCCTGGATTGGCTGTTCATGCAGCCTCTCTCTGATTGGTTGCTCCCTGCACAGCCTCCCTAAACTGCTTTTAATCCCTGTGAACAGATACTAATGACATTTTTATTTCCATCTTTAGGAAAAATAATTTTTAATGAATTGCTGCCAGTTACAGTTAAACACAAGTTAATATTTTTATCAGTGTTGCTCTATTCATTCCTCCAGCACATCCAGCTCATCACTTACTGAGATTATTCTGAAGTTTTAGCACCCAGTAGACACTTAATTTATGGAAAGATTTCCCCCCTCCCCAAACTGTAATCCTCCTTTTCTCTTATCGGTGATGGTAATTATAATGCATTTTGCATTGTCTTACTTTTAATAACAAGTGAACACACAATCACTTATAAATGTCTTGAATCAAAACTTTTACCAAACTACACTCCAGCAATTATGCAAATAAGTGGACTGAATGATTTTAGCATCTCCAAATTATCATACTGTATTTAAGAATAAAAAGTTATAATGGATTTTAAATATTTATGATAAGTTGTTTATCATGCAAATCAGCATAGTATCTATTTGGTGGCATTGTGTTCCCTAATCATTTTTCTTAGTATAAAGTATGCTGTTCTGACTAAGACTCTGGGCCAGATCCTCAGCAAGAGTAAATCAGTGTAACCCACTGACTTCAATGAGCTCTGTGGATTTATTTCTGTTTTGTATAGCTGCTTTTTGCATAAAAGTTACCACATATGAAAGCTTATGCTCAAATAAATTTGTTAGTCTCTAAGGTGCCACAAGTCCTCCTTTTCTTTTTGTGGATACAGACTAACATGGCTGCTACTCTGAAACCTGTCACATACTGTGAGTAATCCTCACAGAGATCTGGACTTCACTGAATGGCTTTTCATTGAGATTCATTGTGATTTCACTTGCATTTTGTCTGGCTTTATTCAGTGATGATTTAGAGTTCTGCAGCTCTCTAACCTATGATTTATGGACCAAATGTAGGCCTTTGCTCAGTCAGTCCCTGGAATCTGATAGCCTCTCCTCAGCCACCACGGCTCCCTACCGTAGCCGCCTCCTCTTCCTGTACCCAGATATGGAAAATGAGTCACATGACAGGCATCAGAAGGACTCAACTTCCCACATGCAACTATTGCACAGAAGGGACCATATCTTTAATGGTTGTGTAAAGGAATTATATGTGTGGGGATACACGCAAACGTTAACTCACAATGATCAGGGACATCCGTCCACTGGCTTCTATAGCATTTTGTCCAGGCCCTCAGAGCCTAACTTAACACCCACCCAAACAGCTGATCAGCCTTAAGGGAAACAGGATTGGAGCAAATACTGGAGAAAGCATTCCTTCCATGTCAGAAGGCATTTTCAGGTTCTGAATCCTGATAGTTGCCATATGCTGTTTTGCTAGCACCTTTAATTGTTAGACATGTTCATGGCCCAATGGTGTGAACAGAGTTTGTTCCATCGAGAGTGAATGGAGCTAAAGGCTATTTTGACCAGTTTCAAAAGTTCATGTTCTGGGGTCGGTTAATAATACCTACCAATCTGAAGTGGTCTCAAGTTGCACACTCAAAATTAGTGGCCACTTTTGAAATTTCTGGCCAAACTGGTTTGCCCAAGGCACAGAGAATGTCATTGATCCATCCAGAAATAAAAGTCAGGTCTGCTGATGGCACATTTGAGATTTAACCACAAGAGAAACCCTTCTTCCATCCAATGAGTTCAGGCAACACAATGAGAGGGTATTTACTTTGCCTTTCCTACCCATGAGAGGCCATCTATTTACACAGTAAAGAAGGAGCTGGATTCCACCCCCACTTTTCGCAATTTTCCTGCCTCTCAAGATCTGTTCATAGCATGTGTTTTGGGCTCTGTCACCTTGATGGATGCATACCAGTTCCGTGGGGCCTTCTCCTGGCATGGGCACGCCGAGTGCATGCAGGCAATGCTTCCTCTTATTCTACAAATGCATCCCATGCATTCAAAGCAGATTTAGCTGGCAGTGGCTCTTAGTGTAACATAATAAGCAGCCCCATATGCCTACATTCAAGTTGTTCCAGTGCGCAGAGAGCTGATAATTGCTTTTTCTCTAAGGGCCTGAGTCAAAGTCCATTGAACCCATGGAAAGTTGCCCATTGACTTGGATGGTCTTTGGATCAGGCCCTAATTCTTCAGTGTTTTTCTAGGGAACACCAAGACATAAATACTCACCTGTCTTTCTCCCACCTTTGGTGTTGTGTCTATATCTAATTTACGGTGGACATTTTCTCGCCTTTTATCTTCATTCTCCAAGTTGATTAACAGTTCCTCCCTCTGAGAACAAAACAAGCAGTGGCAGAATCATTAACGAAATGTCCCTGAAGCAGAAACTGCAAAAAATCAATTAATTAGCATGAGCAAAACCCTGACCTGTTGATACAGCCGTAAAGGGTTCCTAAGCCCCTGATTGTTGTATAATTTGGCTCAGTCCCATGCTGAGGATGGTTGGGCCCTGCTGTGTTCTAATGCTGAGGGGACCCATTCCTACACTGTGATACAGAGCTCCTCAGAAGTGGGGCATTGAGGAGATCGTGCAATGAAATCCTTATGCCTCCCTAAGTAGCCCTACTGGCAACCTGACCCCTCTCAGCCCTCACTTATTTGGCCTGTAGAGGTTCCTAGAGCTCTGTAGTGAAGCCTGTGCTGTTCCAGCTTGGGCTAGGTGGGGAGAGGAATTTATAGACAGGGTCAGAGCAGTCATATTATGGGCCCAGGGGATTGGGCAGGGTGTTTGGGGAGCTCTCTGCTACCCCTTACCCTGAGAAGCATGGAGCTGGGGTATGGTTTCCAGCACGTGTCCGACAGCTCTGCTCTGTTGGTTGTATTCATTTTTAAAGACTACGAATACTATATGTCCATGTATGTCATTCAGGAATTATTTTTTGGGATGGGTGGGGCTTGCAATGGTGAGTAAAAATCTGGGCCTGAATGACTTGCTCAAGATCAAATAGAAAGCTTATGGCAGAGCAGGGAGTTGGGTTTTCCAAGGTCCCAGGCTAGCACCCTTCCCACTGGACCATTCTTCCCCTCTCACTCCAGTTACTGCCACACATTATTTCATCTGAAAACCTTCATGGTGAGTCACTGTTAAAAATAATTTAATTCAGTGAACCCAGTACAGGAAATGCCAGTTCTTTTGTGCCTCCCTGATTATAGGAAGCTATGGGGAGAGGTAGGAACACATAACCATTTAGCAAAAAATACGTGCAGCAAACAAAAAAGCTTCTGGCCTGGGGCTCAGACCTTTACCCATCAGTCTCTGAACATTAAGTCTAGTAGCAGATGGCACTCCATCCCTCTCAAAGACTAAGTGGCTCATTGTGCTAGCACCAGCCAATTTTGAAAATGAAATGAATCACCTTAGCTGGAAAAGGACACTGTAAATACCAGATAATCATCATAATGTAGCTATTATGAAAATCACCTATAGCAAAAGAAAGTCACCTATAGCAAAAGAAATTGCCTTGATAGATGTTAAAACATTTGGGACTCTTTTCTATGGACAAAGCAATTAGGAATCTGCCTGAACAAACCAAATTATTGATAGGTATTTTACAGCTAAAGACAGATAGCTAGATGACTAGATTTAAGTCATGAACTAAATTCAAGGGACTTCTCAAAATTCGTTCCTACTTTTTTGCAGCTAATGTACTTGCTCTGGGTACTCTGATAAACAAGTAACACACTGCCTTGCTCTATGATTTTTTTTTTCTGGGGCACTGAGGGAGAAAGACATCATTTTGATTATTTTGTTGTTACTTTATACATCCTTTTATATTTCTTTGCTTGCTCTTTGGCAATTTCTGACCATGTATTTTGTGAACTGTTAAATGCTAATGATGTATTGCTGGTCTCTGTTGTATTCACCCCTTCAATTCATGCAGGTACTTATAGGGAAAAAATAGATTAGAAATAAGTGATCAGAGGAAAAAACACTGCAGACACAGTTTCCCTGGGGACAAATTCTATACAACCCTTACATCAATGTACAATTTGGGAGAGGGGATATGTAGCCTTCTTTGCTCTTGTGTGGGCCATATGAAGGCCAGGCAGAATTGCTGCCTTTGCACAGAGGCAGCTCTGCTTCTACTCTGCGGAGCATACACAGCACACCGAAGGGGACAGGGAAGAGGCAGGGCTTTTCCTCCTCCCTTTCCTTCTCCACAGTCCAGTAGGGCTATGCAGCTGCATGGCGGGGAGCAAGCTATCCTGCCCAAAGTGGTGCAACAGCTGGTACACAATCTCTGCTCACCTGGGTGCCCTGGGAGGCATTATGCATCCCCTGGCAGACCAGACAGCAGCCTCCTCCCAGTGGCCCTGCTGGATTAGTGCAGCTCTACATCACCCCTAGGCAGGACTGTGCCTGAAGATACATCTACACCAGTGGTTTTCAAACTTCTTTTCTGGCGACCCAGTTGAAGAAAATTATTGATGCCCGCGGCCCAACAGAGCTGTGGATGAGGGGTTTGGGGCATGGGAGGGGCTCAGGGCTAGGGCAGAGGGTTGAGGGGGGTGAGGGCTGCGGGGTGGGGTTTAGAACGAGGGGTTCAGAGTGTGGGAGGGGGCTTTGGGCTGGGGCAGGGGATTGGGGTACAGGAGGAGGTCTGGGCTGGGGGTGCATGCTTGGGGTGGGGCCAGGGATGAATGGTTTGGGATGCAGGAAGGGGCTCCAGGTTTGAGGGCAGTTTAGGGCTGGGGCATGGGCTTACCTTGGGTGGCTCCCAGTCAGCTGTGCAGTGGGGGTGCTGAGGCAGGCTTCCTGCCTGTCCTGGCACCGCGGACCGCATTGCGCCCCAGAAGCACCCAGCAGCAGGTCCAGTTCCTAGATGGAGGGGCGCACATGGCTCTCACCTGTGGGCACCACCCTCCAGCTCCCATTGCCAGAAACCAGCCAATGGGAGTGTAGAGCCGGTGCTCGGGGCAGTGCATGGAGCCCCGTGGCCGCCTCGCCTAGGAGCTGGACCTGCTGCTGGTTGCTTCCTAGGCGCAGCGCAGTGTCAGGACAAATAGGAACTAGCCTGCCTTAACCAGGCAGCACTGCCGACGGGACTTTTAATGACCAGAGCAGCGGTGACCCAGTGCCTTACACGACCTAATACTGGGTTGCGACCCACCGTCTGAAAACCACTGGTCTACACTACATCCTTCTTTCGGCAGCATGCAGAGTCCATACATGGGTGGGCCCAAGCACAGGACTCACAGCGATGAGTCACTGCTTAGGCGAGTAGAGGAAAGACATGTCCGAAGCCTGTTGCTATGTACCTGGCTATATGCCCTACACAGCTCTCTATGCACCCGAGCAGCGGCTTCCCAGTTACGCTGCTATTTTTAGCAGTGTAGTTTCCTGCTGCCTCGCTCTGTCACAGACTCTCCCCGATGTGTAGCTATGTAGTGCAGCGAGGGCACAGCTTGCTTTTTACTGCAGCATGTAGCTACACCTATCCTACGTTGGTGTGTGGTGTGGACATAGCTGGAGCCCTCAATGAGCATACTAACTCCACTCCTGCTCTCACCCTATCCAATTTTATTTGAACAAAACTTGGTTACATTAAATCAACACTTGTTTTATTTAATTGGCGTAACCTGAATGGCCAACTTCCCTGACGTTTCTATATTGCCTCACCTATTGCTAACCGCCGTCACACCCAGACACTGAAGGAGACATGGCCAAAGAGCAGTTGCATCTGTCATCAATGTAACTTTACCAAGCCCATCCCTTGAATACTGACAAGTTTCCAAAGCAAGAGTTCTGATGTGGTTATAATATTACTTGTATTACCATAGCACATAGGAGCCCTAAGAATGGACCAGGAGCCCATTGTACCAGGCACTATACAAACACAGAATGAAAAGATGGTCCTCCACCTCAAAGAGCTTACAATCATAGTATAAGCCAAGAAACAATAGATGGATACAACCCCTTGGGGAAGAACAAGAAAAGAGTGAGATGATATTGGTCAGCCTGCTAGGCTGTGGTCTCTGCATACCAGGAGCCTAATCCTTTTAAAGTTTTATTTGCAGGCAACATGGCAAAGGAAAGTTTTAAAGAGGGAATTGAAGGAGGATAAGGACGTAGTGGATGTTTCAAGGCAGCTCCTCTCATGTGTGAGGGGCAGCATGGGAGAAAGCATCAAGGTGCTTTTCTGACAATTTAACAAGCAGGTGAGGGAGGCTGATTGGTTGATATTTCAGCAGCCACTGAGAGAGGATGGGTAGTTTGGGGATAGATCATGAAGGGCCCTGAAAGTGAAGACAAGGAGTTTATGTTTGATGTGACTGGGAAAAAGGAGGCAAGAGCTGTAGGAGGAGAATGGAAGGCAAGCCAAGGGAAAGGGGGGAAGTCACATTGTATTTGGTCAATTTTCTGTTGGAAGAAATGTATGAGATCCCATGCAGAAAGAAAAGTGGAGGCAGGAGGAAGAGGGGAAAGTTTGTGGAACAAGTCAAAAATGCAAAAAGGCAGCTGGAAAGGTGGGTGTGGAATTCAAGTAAGCTGGTGAAGTAGAGTTGTTAAGTTAAGATGGCAGAAGTGAAAAAGAAGAGCATGCATTTGTAGTCGAGGAAGTCAGCATGGTCACAGGATTTCCAGTAAAGTCACTCTGCAGCATGACAGCAGATGTTGGAGGTTTGCCAGAGCTGCGGATTGGCAGAGAGGACCTTGCGACAGGAGAAAGAGGAAAAAGGGTTAAGGGTGGAGGAGAGTGAAGCATGAAGAGAATCAACCACCCAATCAATAGAAGAAAGGAGGAGATGGCAGGGAGAAGAGGGCTCAGAGCAGATGAGGAGTCATCAAAGATGGACTAAATGTCTCCGAAAGGCTGACAGGCTGTGAAAGGCAGCTGATGAATGATGCTGAAGCAAACCAGGGACAGTCAGAGAGGGGAAACTCAGCAACAGCGCGATTAGAGAGAGAGAGAGAGAGAGAGAAAACAGTGCTTGGTGGAGACCAAATCAAGTGAATGACTCTTTTGGTGAGTGAGAGAGTTGAATGAGGTCTGCAGGTCAAATGAAGAGGTGAGGGCAAGTAACATACAATTAAGAGGTCAGGTGGGTCATCAATATGGAAGTTGAAGTCACTGTGGATGAGTGTGACAGATTGTAAGGAGAGGAGTCAAAGAAAGAAGAGTCAGATGCAGTATTGTTCAAAAGATGAGAGAGTGGGAAGTGGGAAGAGAGAGGGGTTGGAATGGGGGAGAAAAAGCCCAACACACCTACCTCGGTGTGATCCAGGTCAGAGAATCAGAGAAGGAAAGGCTCCCTTAAGAAAGTGCTGGGTGACCAATATGCCACTGCTCTGCTCTTACCTGTGGTCAGGCAAAGTATTCACATGCTTGTACATGTCAAAAGATTTCCATGCCCTCCCTCTTCATGAGCCAAAAAGAAAATGAGAATAGAGGGGTGGTGCAACATAGAGACATCCAAGATCATAACAAACCCATTATCCTTGTTTCCCTTGAAGTTCTCAGCATTGCTGCAAAACCTTGTTTTGATGGTGACTGATAGATTGTTTTAAAAACTGCTTTGAAACTGCTGCTTTACAGGCTAGACACGTCAGCAACATTCTCCTGCCAGCCCTGCCTGAGGTACTAGTGACCCCATGATGTTCTGCTATGCTTCCAGTGGAACATCAATAGACCTTGCTGTTGCTGAAGTCATGCCAGTAATAAAAGTGTTTTTCAAAAATAATTTTTTAAAATTTAATGTAAGGTTATCTATCCAACCATGACAGGGCCCCTTTAAGTGATTATGCATGAGATGAGGCAGCTTTCCAACTCAATGATCTATCAGAAATACCTGCAGTGAACCTTAAGGTACACACTCACAATCTCAAAAGACCAAGATATTGTCCTAAACTGATCAAGATGCAAAACGCCATTTGTATAGACTGCTCTGTAAATTGAAATCGGATATTGCTGCGCATTGATGAGTGGAGAAGCTAGACATGAGTGTATTTCATGAGGATTCAATTCTGATAAACACAGAAAAACTTCTGATCCTTCACCATACTCCTCTGAGCCTCTCTGGTCTAGAAAACAGACTGCATAGTGGGAATTTTGGTCAGGGTAAGCTGTTTTTCATGGTATTCTTTACTGGAGAATTTTGGTGATTGTTTTTCTGATTCAACGTGGAAGTGAGATGAACTGTTTAGGTTTGCTCTTTAAATAAATGAATAAAAAATGTAATTCTAGCAGAAACTGAGCATTTAGTCCAAATATTCAAGATGTACAGTTCATGGTCTCGAGAGGAAACACACACAATTATAATAGTGATACTAGTGATGGGCTCAAGCTGGTGAATTCTAGTATGGATATTGCAGATCCCAACATTGGAGGGAATTCAGACCTGAGATTTTACTTCAGCTCATTCTATAATCAGGGGTCATTTTCTAATTTGGATACTGATCCAGGTATGGATTTTCAACACTCTCAGCATGCATGAACATTTGCATTTCAACTGCACTATACATATATTAGGTAAATTAAGTTGGTATATGAACACTAATTATTCTTATTACAATTACACTCAAGCCCTGTATACTATACTATATTCAGCAAGCATGGTATTGGGTTTCTTGCTGACTTGAGACCTTATATATATATATATATATATATATATATATATACACACACACACACACACATATATATACATATATTATATATATAAGGTCTCAAGTCAGCAAGAAACCCAATACCAAATATATATATATATATATATATAGAGAGAGAGAGAGAGAGAGAGAGAGAACTTTTTATAGTAAGTGGTGTCATAAGGCTCCAAAGTAAGGCTTTTACTGGAGTTGCTGATCTATGTTTTCCACCCTAATCATGCATTCACGGCACATCATGTCAGGGCTTGAAAGGAGTACACTGTGAATATGTAATAACAATTTTATTAAATTTACTAATGCTTGCCATGACCAGCTCTAACTAATGCAAGACACCATGTGGGAGATGTGCATGCTGTGTGCTCATTATTTAATAAGGAGGTTGTACAGTACACAGGGGCTGAATATGAATGAGTTTTCTAAATATAAGGAGCACACATTTTGAAATAAACCACCACCAATAATAAAAATGCAAATGACTGCAGCGAAGAATCAGGCCAGTTGATGGGGTCGGGGAAAGGATTTTGAAAGGGCAATTTGGGGATTGGGGGAGCTAGGTCCAGACTGTCAATGGGAAAGGGAGTATGACAATGAGTTTTGTGGAGAGGGGAGTTTGGAATAAAAGAAGGATAGTGGTAGAGGAAGTGACAAGGAAAGAAACATTATGGATGAAATTCACCCATGTGTAGAGAGCTAACACACAGCCTATCTGCTGCTTAAAGCCCTGTATTGAGTGCTCAGGTGGGAGCATGGCCCTCTACATGGGGTGATTTTCACTTTGTGGGAATGAGGGTAGAGATGCAGCAAAGTATACTGGACTAAGTTCTGGGATGGTATAAAATAAGCCCTCTGCAGAAGTGTCTCATGTGCAAGGGGTTTGCCCATTTGAGTTGGGATTCAGTAGCGTTTCAAGGGACAAAACAAAAGAGGTGTGGCACACGGCTAGTAACTACCAGTCTCACTTAGCCACACCATCGAGCTCCTTGCTTAGTTATAAATATATTGCCATAGTCTTTCTACTGTAAAAGTCCAAAGCACCTGATTCTCCTCTCATTTACATGGATATAAATCGAAGCAACTCCACCGAAACCAATGGAGCTGTACGACTGTAAAAGAATGTGAATCAATCAGGATCAGGCAGAGTACCTTATAACAGCAATACAGCAGTGTGTTGGGTGATTACAGTAGAATACTGCACGCGGAGGAGTGCCCAGTAACCTGAATCAAAGGGAGAAAAAGAGAGATGTAGGAAGTGTGACAATGTTGGAAAGAAATCCATGGGATTATTTAGGTATAAATGTAAACTCGAAGAAGAATGTTGACCGCTCACTTCTTTGCGGTGTTGTAACTGGAGGAGGTTGGTGGTAATGGTGGCATGTTGAGAGTTTAGGACCAAAAGTTCTATGGCTAAAGGTAGGGGTATATTCTCAGGCAAAGCGAGAGACAGGAGCTCAAACAAGCTGCTTATTCTGCACGGGCATGTGCTTAACCAGATTGTTACAGTAGCACTGAGAACTTCCTCCATTCCACTACTTTACCTCCTCAAAACCCCTTCCTCTCTTAAAAGAGCCAATCTATTTAATTGTTTGACTAGGCTGCTAACAAGGAGGAAGGAAATTGCACAAGGAGAGCTGGTCAGGAACTGGACTGTCATGTCACAGGAAATTGTGTACTTTCTGTGAAAGTGAAATTCCTAAGAAAAATAGTGTTCTATTGTCACTGCAACCCAAAACAAAATGTTTTGCTCTGATCTTAACATTTTCCTTTTATATCCTAGACAGCATTTTAAAACTTTGAAACAAACAGTTGTTTGAAAACTGACAGCAGAAATATTCCGTTCACAAGAGGCAAAATGGAATAGTTTGTCCTTATTAAAATGCTTTTTAAAATTTTTATTTCCTAAATAAATTGGTCAAAAGTAACTTGTTTCCACAAAATGTTTAACTTTTGACAAAGATCTCTGATTTACTGCACTTTCTATGATACCAGTCAGAGTGAGGAGTGGTGTCATGTTAGATATTCTGACGGTAAGGTGTAAGCTCCTTTACAGCCAGGTAACACAGAGCTGGAATCTGATCTTAGATATGGGGTTTTACACCAGTGTAATCGGATTGCTGAGGGTCACTCTCCCAATTTACATCTGTGAGAGGCTGAGATCAGGCCCAGTATGTTGAAAGGTGTTCAGAGAGAGAGATGGCAAGAGAAACCTTGAATTTTACTGCTGCGTAGGCAGGCTATTCACCAGTTTGAAAGCTAGGCAGTCATCTTTTTTGAGATTTGTCTGGTACTGAGGATAACAATAGGATGTGGTTTTGTCTGATGTCGGGGAACGATGACTCCATTTTGAAGAGCATGCTGCCCCGCCTCTGAATGGCGCATGAGGTCATCATGGTGGGAGTAGGGCTCTGTATTCTTCAAAATGGTGTCCTGTGTGCCAGTGTGACCACACGCATGGTACATGTGAGGTCACACCAATGGGAGGCCTACACCATTCCTGGAAGTAGCAGAATGTTCCACTATTTTCAGGATGTGGCAGTGGCCACCTCCCCCCTGCCGCTCGTCACCATTGCAGAATCACAGACTAGGACTGTACTTGAGAGGGTGAGGAATGTCAATTTACTATGAACTCAAGAGCATTTGCACCAAAAGCATTACTTTCCTATTTAATTATTTAAAAAGTGTGTTCATTTAAATAGACTGTGCAGTCTATCAATGTGAGAAGTTTTTCATATTAATACTTTCACTGAGCTTCACTGAACAAAAGGTGCCGATTTCTTTTAACACACTTCAGTGGTTTGGACATAATTAGGGCGAAAGCTATTGTATCTGGTAAGGAATGAGGTGATGACTTAGAAATAGCTTCCTGGACTGGGGGGGGGAGGGGGTTAAGGTAGTTGGATTTTTTCACATTTTCAAAGCTCTCTTGATACCTCAGTTTCAGAAAAAACAGATTTCTAAGACTAATAGAAATACCTCCAAGCAGACATGTGACATCCATAGAAATGCATTGGTTTGATGAAGAGTGCTAAAAGAGAAAACAAATACAGAAAAGCTGGTTTAAACTTGGTTAGACTCGCAACAAACTGAAATCTCTATCAGTTGGCAGCCTGTTGAAGATGGTGTCCCTCATAATAAATCTTCTGGCAGCTTCTGTCCAGTATAGATTAGAGGGCATCTACTGGCTTAATGGTTAATCTGGCCCTGCAAAAAAAAACCCACCCAAAACAGCTCACTAGGCAGGAGATAATAAATTTCTCCTATTGTTAGACCTCATGGAAACAAATTTGAAGGAGAAGTAGTTAAGGACATTGAGGTCAATGGGACAAATACAACATGGTTTTACAAAAGGTAGATCGTGCAAACCAACCTGATCTCCTTTGAGAAAGTAACAGATTTTCAGACAAAGGAAATGCAGTGGATCTAATTTACCTAGATTTCAGTAAGGCATTTGATACAGTGCCACGTGGGAATTATAAGTTAAATGGAAAGATGGGGATCAATATGAAAATTGAAAGGTGGATAAGGAATTGATTAAAAGGGGAGACTACAGCGGGTCATACTGAAAGGTGAACTGTCAGGCTGGATGGAGATTACCAGTAGAGTTCCTCAGGGAACTCAGGGAAGATTGGTTTTAGGACCAATCTTTTTATTACTGACCTCAGCACAAAAAGTGGGAGTGTGCTAATAAAGTTTGCGGATGATACAAGCTGGGAGGTATTGCCAATTAGAGAAGGACTGGGATATCATACAGGAAGATCTGGAGGACCTTGTAAACTGGAGTAATAGTAATAGGACGAAATTTAATAGTGAGAAGTGTAAGGTTATGCATTTAGGGATTAATAACAAGAATTTTAGTTATAAGCTGGGGACGCATCAATAGAAGTAATGGAGGAGGAGAGGACCTTGGCGTATTGGTTGATCATAGGATGACTATGAGCCGCCAATGTGATATGGCCGTGAAAAAAGCTAATGCAGTCCTGGGATGCATCAGGTGAGGTATTTCCAGTAGAGATAAGGAGGTGTTAGTGCCATTATACAGGCACTGGTGAGACCTCACCTGAATACTGTGTGCAGTTCTGTTCTCCCGTGTTTAAGAAGGATGAATTCAAACTGGAACAGGTATAGAGAAGGGCTACGAGGATGACCCGAGGAATGGAAAATCTGTCTTGTGAAAGGAGACTCAAGGAGCTTGGCTTGTTTAGCCTAACCAAAGAAGGTTGAGGGGAGATATGATTGCTCTCTATAAATACATCAGAGGAATAAATACAGGAGAGGGAGAGGGAGAGGAATTATTTAAGCTCATACCATGTGGACACAAGAACAAATGGATATAAACTGGCCTGGGAAATTTAGACTTGAAATTAGATGAAGGTTTCTAACCATCAGAGGAGTGAAGTTCTTGAATAGCCTTCCAAGGGAAGCAGTGGGGGCAAAAGACCTATCTGGCTTCAAGATTAAACTCGATAAGTTTATGAAGGAGATGGCAATGATGGGATACCATAATTTTGGCAATTAAGTAATAGTTAAGGACATTGAGGTCAATGGTAAATGGGACAAAATACAACATGGTTTTACAAAAGGTAGATCGTGCCAAATATTAGATCTTTAAATATTCATGGTAAATAGGCCCAATGGCCTGTAATGGGAATGTTAGATGGAGTGGATCTGAGTTACTTCAGAGAATTCTTTCCTGGGTATCTGGCTGGTGAATCTTGCCCATATGCTCAGGGTTCAGCTGATTGCCATATTTGGGGTCGGGAAGGAATTTTCCTCCAGGGCAGATTGAAGAAGCCCTAAGGGTTTTTCGCCTTCCTCTGTAGCATGGGGCACGGGTCACTTGCTGGAGGATTCTCTGCACCTGAAGTCTTTAAACCATGATTTGAGGACTTCAATAGCTCAGACACAGGTGAGAGGTTTATTGCAGGAGTGGGGTGGTGAGATTCTGTGACCTGCATTGTGCAGGAGGTCAGACTAGATGATCATAATGGTCCTTCTGACCTTAATATCTATGAATCTCATCTGAACATTTTTCAAGGATAATTCCTGATCCAAACTCTAAGTCCTGTCCATTGCTATTCCACACCACTAATAATAAGTATTCTTTATTTAGGCACTTACTGAAATAACACCCAATGGAATTTTCCCTTTTGTTTCCTTGACTAGTTCAAATCCCCATCTCCACCCCCATTTTTTACTTGTGGGAAAAGAAATGCATTTAGTCATTTAAGCCCTACAGAATAAGTTACTGTAGTATGTAGAAGTGGCTCAATATTGTTGATACTTGGTGCAAGCTCTTAGCCAATATTCAGGGCCTAGCTGACTTGTTTCTGTTAGAGCAGAAATTGATGGAATAAGTAATTTCTGGGGTGAAATCCTGTTTATTTACAAATAATGTACACAATGTCCTGTTTCCTTGAACACAGTAGGAACAAACAGGGGGAAGTTTCCTTGTTCTTAAATCCATGCCTGCTTTCCATCTAGTCCTTTTTTCCCCAAGGAGTTCTCATTCTGCTCATTCTCAGGGTCACACTTCCTCCATCTGTTTTTCTCACTTTCTGCTTCTGACAGAGACATAGACAGCTCCACCCATCAATGCTCTAGCTCCAGCTTTTGCTACCAGTCCCAGGGAAGAACCCTCTTATTCTCCCCAAGTTCTTGCTCATGCCTTCCCATGTGGTCCTAATGTCTTGGCAGGTTGTTTCTATCATTTTAGTTAAAAGAAAAGATACTTGTGGCACCTTAGAGACTACAAATTTATTAGAGCATAAGCTTTCGTGAGCTACAGCTCACTTCATCGGATGAAGTGAGCTGTAGCTCACGAAAGCTTATGCTCTAATAAATTTATTAGTCTCTAAGGTGCCACAAGTACTCCTTTTCTTTTTGCGAATACAGACTAACACGGCTGCTACTCTGAAAACCTATCATTTTAGTTATCTCTACATTAAGGGACATTTAATTACTCCCTCATTTAACCTGAATGAAGGATCATCAGCTTCAGATAGGTCAGTGATTGCCTATAGATCACAAATACCCTCCAGCAGCCACCAGTACTCTCCAGCAGCATAACAAATTTGTTCTTTAAGGGCCTGATCCCACATCAATTTAAAGCAGTGGAAAGACTTCCAGTGATTTTAGTGGGCTTTGGCTCAGCCTATACGATCTTGAAAAAAAGGGGCCTGTTTTCTACAACACATTTTCCCCCTCAAATAGTGGGATGTGTTGATTCACAAGATGAACTGGTGAATTCAGCAGGCACTGTTGTCTATTGTGAATGGTCAGGCTGGTATGGTTTCATTCCAATTTCAGGCATCTTTTCTTTGTCCTAGGCATAATGTTGCTGATTGCTGACATAGTCAGATGTGTGTCTTCTCCTGGTTACCTGGCATTGTGGTGAACTGCAAAATATTTTTGCAGTGAATTATTCTAGTAAGTATTGTAATTCAACATTTTGGCAAACAATTAGACACCGTCTTCTCACAACAGCTGGATCCCTGCATCTCCTTTTTACATTGTAGGCTCACTGTGCTTTAGTTAAATAAAACTTGGCTAGGTCTCTTTGCAGCTGTTTAGATTTACACGTACACTTATGAAAATATTGGACAGTGAGCCACAAACCCTGATCCTCTATTCCTGTTGCCCTGCCTCCACCTACATGGTATTTTCGGATCTCCCTTTAAACACACATTCTTCAGGTGTTTAGGATCAATATAGGGGTAGCATACTACCATCAGCCCACACATGCAACACCCATTCTTTCTCCAGCGGTTTATTCTCTACATTACAGAAGGCCCAAAGCACAGATGTTTGCCACTTGTCAAAACCTTAATGGTTCTGATTACATCTTTGACATAAAAGAAATGAACTAAAGGGCCAAATCTTCAGTTAGTGTAAATCTGAGTAACTTCATAGATCTGAATGGAGCTATGCTGATTTCCACCACTGGTCCAGAAATCTAAAGTGGGGGGAATTCAGGCATAGTATAAATTCAACACACGAATAGACAAATTCTTCCTCTAGGCACATATACATTATTCCACTTGAGTTCCATGAAGGTTGTAGAGATGTGTCTGAGAAGAGAATTGGGCCTGACGTGCCAGTCTTATCATTCAGTACTTATACTGGCTTACTTCCAGAGAGGGAGTATGTAGTGAAGCACATTTCTGTGCTTTGGCTTCTCTGAATCTCCAGTTTGGCCTCTGTTGTCTATTTATTTGTCCCCTTTACTAGGGTTTCTTTTTAAAAATTCTTTACTCTCCACCTTTCCTGGGATCCTCTGTTTCTGTACCAGCCTTCTCTCTTCCCTGGGTTCTTTTTTCCAGTTGTATTCACACTCCAGTATCTATCCTATTCTCCTCTTCCAAATTGCCAAGGTTTTCCTTTACCAACTTCCTGAATTCACTCTTCCACTGTGCCTTTTCCCTTTCCTGTTTGTCATTTCTTATTGTTTCTTTTATCCAGCTTGCCTAATGATACTTCTAGCAGATGTTCAATGGTAATGCACACGTTTGCCCTACCAGTGCAGATGTTATCCAATAGCTATGTTCTGTCTTTTCTCTACAAGGACTAGATGCTCTGAGTGTTACATTGCTGATTTTTTGTAATAGTATTGCACAGGCAAAATGTTAATCAATTAGAGCAGCAGGAATAATTAAAAGGCATACATTATACATCTTCTCTACACATTCTTCATTATCTTAGTACCGTCTCATTACAAATCATGTCACTAAGAATCAAAACAGGCAAACTTAAAAAAGAACAACAACAAAAAGAAAAGCCATTTGCTTCTGCCATGCAGTTGGCTTTGGACCAGCGATAGAGTGACGTGATCATTGTAACTGAATGAAGTACTGCTAAGAACAAGAGTTATATTAAAGGAGAGAATGTGTTTCACAGAGCTCAGCCCCACATCTGCTCAACACTTGTTCTGTCAGGCAGCCAGAAACCTTTCGTGTGACAGTTTCAGAAGTGCTTAGCATTGGCCTTACTCTGCTCCCATTGTAGATTGAGGCTAATGTTAAGTGCATGCCCTAGGTTTCACTACTGCAGAACAATTTCTTTGTTTTTTCCTCAGCTAAACACAAAGCTTCCTGATAATTGCTGGGGCTGTTATTCAAACAGTCTCCTATTTGTCCTGGATAATAAGAACAAACAGATCCACCCATGCAGATTTGATTTTGTCATGCACATCCGCAAAGTGAACTCACATAAAATATTGTGGATAAAGTGATTTTTAGATTATGGGTCAAGATTTACCAACAGTTTCTACACAAGGATATCGGAGATATTAAAGTATCTCCTGTTACTCCCAGTATGGAGTAATAACCACAGTATTTCAGATATCACCATGTGGTAAATGATAAACACTGGCTCCCGTCTCACCTACATTCCAGGATGCTTTGTGTTGGTGCAAAACTGCTGTAAACCAGCAGGCCTGATACAGATAGTATCCATTTCCACCTCCATTGTCAGTGTCTATGGACAAGTAAAAGAGGGAGAGCCTTGGACATATCGGCATCTGACAGACTTTCAGATCTGACCCCGGGGGCTTGGGCAACTAGGTGTAAAATAGAGCAGCCTCCTCCCAGCTGCCTGTTTTATGCCAAGGACAGTCTGGCACCCAGCAACCTTGGGACTGGGAGAGTACAAAGGTGATTTAAAGCCCCTCTTCCCCTCAGTCTTGGCTCTGCAGTAAGCACAGCTTGGCTGGAGCAGTGAACGTGGGCCACTGGTATTTTTTTTTAATGTCATATGTACATGTCAATGTAATGTCAATGTACATGCATTTCTAAAGTGCCCATCATCATACCTACAAGGACAGAATCCAAAAAGTAGCAGCATGTAAATAAAAATGGATCACTGGAACCTAGCTAAAAATCCTGACATCACAGGCTGAAAATATAGTTACAAAGAAAAGCAAGAAATAAACTTAGTAAAACTTGCAAACACCAACTGGTAGAACTCATGAGCTGTCTTATCCAAGTGATGGGAGAAAACAAACAGCTATAAGGTCAGTTGCCTCCTGAGCATCCCCTCGTGGTCAGGTGTGGGTCTGTGGTATCCTGCCTCAATTTCCCATTGGTCCAGCCATAAAAGAAACAGTGTTTCTCAATGTTTGGTTAAAAGGCCCACCTCTGGATGTAATTTATTCATATACACATACCATACCACAGAACCCTTATGATAAAACTGTTATCGCTAAAGTTACAACAAAGAAGCTCTTCAAACCCATTCAAGGATCACTATTCCTGGGTTGCCCAGCTCAGAGGCATCAGCCATTCTGTCCCAGTTCCTTTTGACTCCTGTTCCGGGACCCCACTCTCCAGGCTGTCTACATGAGAGTTCCAAGACCCGCTTCTCTCCTCCGAGTCTTCTGTAGCCCCAAATCAGGTCTCCTTCAAGAGGGCTCCCCGCAATATTTTACTCCCCTAGGCCTCCTCGCATGTACATCAGATCCCTACTCAGGGGAACCTCCCTTCAGGACCAACCTTTTGTTCCTCAGCTCCTCTCACAGCCCTCCACTTTGGGTCTTCTGCCAGCAGGCTCCCTGCCATGTTACACTCCTCTGGTCTGTTTGCCTGTGAGTCCTAATCCTGCTCCTGGGGACTTCCCTCCAGAGATAGCCCCTTGTTTCTGGGCCCAGCTTACACTGACCAAGCTGGATCTCCCCTCATTACAACTGGCCTCTCCACAAGACTTCCTGAGACTTGGCAGGCTTCCATAGCTCACAGTTACTGCACTTCTGGTCATTTTCCCTTGGAGACTGATCCCTTGTATCTCTCCTCCACTCTCAAGGAGCTCTCTCCTGCTTTTTCCATCAAGGCCCAGGTGCCTTCTCCTAAGCTCAGCTGGGAGGCAGCTGACCACTCACAGGTGCACCGGCCCCTTGTCCCTCTTAAAGGTGCCAGTCACCCAGTGACAGCTCCATACCTGTCTATGTAGGTTTTTATGAAATTCATCGCTTTAGAGTCTGAGTGCCTCTACAACATTTGTGCATAGGTGCTGGAACTAGGGGTGCTGGGCTGCTGCTGCACCCCCAGGCTTGAAGTGGTTTTTATTGTAAACAGGGTTTACAGTTTGGTTCAATGGTTCTCTGATCCCCCACTAGAAAAATGGTTCTAGCACCCTTGTATTCCTGTGATAGCTTAGGAGACAGAACTATATAAGTTGGTTATATTCCCCTTCCCTCTGAATTCATATGGTTTTGCATCCTCTGT
Source organism: Dermochelys coriacea (assembly GCF_009764565.3). Taxonomy (NCBI): domain Eukaryota; kingdom Metazoa; phylum Chordata; order Testudines; family Dermochelyidae; genus Dermochelys; species Dermochelys coriacea. The sequence goes on from NC_050072.1 coordinate 117,710,820, forward strand.
CACACTTGAAAGGTTTGTTTAAAATATAATTTACCTTGTAAGGCCCCCTTTGTAGAGGGAATGTTGTCACTGCAAAGCCTGCCTGAAAGGATCCAGATACTGCCATTTGTATTCGTGGTTTTGTGAGTCACACACACATATACTTAAACCAACACATTTCACATAGATTACTTGTCACAAAGGGGCTGCCCCAGCATGCTGCTTCATGGCTGGAAGTGGTATTGTGGCAGCTCTGCCTCAGTTTCTCTCGTGTCTTCTCTGGTTCACTCTGGCTCTGCAGCCAGTCCACATAAGAGAGTCCAACCCCTTTCAGGCCCTCAGAATCTTTCAGTAAAACTCCAACAGAAAAAACAGGGTTTTCAGGCAGGCTGTAGTGCCTGTTGGCTCCTGCCTCCATCTAGGTTCCTACAGACTGGTCAGCACCACCTCAGTCCCTGGAAAAATCATGGAGCAGGTCCTCAAGGAATCCATTTTGAAGCACTGGGAGGAGAGGAAGGTGATCAGGAACAGTTAACATGGATTCACCAGGGCGAATCTTGCCTGACCTACCTGATTGATGAGATAACTGGCTCTGTGGATATGTGGAAGTGGTGGACATGATATACCTTGACTTTAGTAAAGATTTTGATACAGTCTCCCACAATATTCTGCCATCAAGTTAAAAAGTATGGATTGGATGAGTGGACTATAAGGTGGATAGAAAGCTGGCTAAATCATCAGGCTCAACAGGTAGTGATCAACGGCTCGATGTCTAGTTGGCAGCCGGTATCAAGCAGAGTGCCCCAAGGGTGGGTCCTGGGGCTGGTTTTGTTCAACATCTTCATTAATGATCTGGATGATGGGAGGATTGCACCCTCAGCAAGTTCCTGGATGACACTAAGCTGTGGGAGAGGTAGATATGCTGGAGGGTAGGGATAAGATCCAGAATGGACCTAACAAATTGGAGGATTGGGCCAAAAGAAATCTGATGAGGTTCACCAGGGACAAATACAGAGTCATGCACCTTAGGAAAGAAGAATCCCATACACTGCTACAGGCTGGGGACCGACTGGCTAAGTGGCAGTTCTGCAGAAAAGGACCCAGGTATTACCATGGATGAAAAACTGGATATGAGTCAACAGTGTGCCTTTGTTGCCAAGAAGGCTAATGACATATTGGGCTGCATTAGTAGGAGTGTTGCCCAGCAGATTGAGGGAAGTGATTATTCCCCTCTATTCAGCACTGGTGAGGCCACATCTAGAGTATTTTTTTCACAGTAGCAGCCGTGTTAGTTTGTATTTACAAAAAGAAAGGAGTACTTGTGGCACCTTAGAGACTAACAAATTTATTTGAGCATGAGCTTTTGTGAGCTACAGCTCACTTCATCGGATGCGTTGCGTCCAGTTTGGGCCCCTCACTACAGAAAGGATGTGGACAAATTGGAGAGAGTCCAGCGGAGGGCAACGAAAATGATTAGGTGGCTGGGGCACATGACTTATGAGGAGAGGCTGAGGGAACTGGGATGTTTAGTCTGCAGAAAAGACAGTTACCTTTCAATAACTGGTGTTCTTCGAGATGTGTTGCTCATGTCTATTCCACAAGAGGTATGCATGCTCCCCAGGTGCACCGGTGCCAGAAATTTTTCCCCTAGCAGTACCTGTAGGGGGGAGCACCCCTGCAACCCCTGGAGTGGCACCTGCCTGGTGCGGTATAAGGGGCTCTGCACACTCCCCCCACCCTCAGTTCCTTCTTGGCCAGGACAACGTCCGACAGAGGGGAAGGAGTGTGGGATGTGGAATAGACATGAGCAACACATCTCGAAGAATACCAGTTACAGAAAAGGTAACTGTCTTTTCTTCTTCGAGTGATAGCTCATGTGTATTCCACAATAGGTGATTCCAAGCTATATCTGTTGGAGGTGGGTAGGAGTTCACAAATTCCCAGAAGGAGGACAGCCCTGCCGAACCCGGCGTCATCCCTGATTTGGGGGACGATCACATAGTGCGAGGTGAATGTGTGAACCGAAGACCACGTGGCAGCCCTACAGATGTCCTGAATGGGGACGTGAACCGCAAAGGCAGGCGACGAGTCGAGCCTGTGCCCGAGTCGAGTGTGCCCTCACAATGGGTGGCGGGGGGACACCCGCCAGCTCATAACAGGAAACGGATGCACGAAGTGATCCGATTGGAAAGCTGCCGAGTGGAAATTGGCTGGCCCCTTGCACACTCAGCTGAGGCGACAAACCAGTTGCAAGGACTTTCTAAATAGCTTGGTCCGCTTGAGGTAAAAGCCAGAGCCTGCCGTACATCGAGAGTGGAGATGGTGCTCCTCACTGGACACATGAGGCTTGGGGCAGAGGACCGGTAGAAATATGTCCTGACCCATGTGGTAAGCGGAGACCACCTTCGGGAGGAATGCAGGGTGCGGGCAGAGCTGGACCTTGTCCTTATGAAAAGACAGTGTACAGCAGCTCGGAGGTCAGGGCCCTGGGTTCCGAGACTTGCCTGGCCGACGTGATTGCAACCAGGAAGGCCCCTTCCATGAGAGGTGAGACCAGGAGTACGGGGCCAGTGGCTCAAACGGGGGCACCGGAGATGAGCCAACACCAGGTCCACTGCAGGACCAGAGGTCTAGAATACGGAAAAAAGACAGTCCAAACCCTGAAGGAATCGGCCAGTCATAGCATGGGAAAATACTGTGTGCCTTGCACCAGCGGATGGAAGGCCGATATGGCTGGCAGGTGCACCGTGACTGACAAGGGCATCAGGCCCTGGGCCCTCAGGTGGAAGAGGTAATCAAGGATAACCTGAATAGGGCGGTCACCGGGAGACACCCTGGTCCGCCGCCCACCTAGAAAACTGGGATCACTTCGCCAAATAAGCGCGGTGAGTGGAGAGCCATCTACTTTTGAGGAGGACACACTGAACCCTGCTCTGAGAATGTCCTTGTCCTCTCCACCTAACCACTGAGCAGCCATGCCGTGAGATGAAGAGTGGAGGAGGCGGTCCTTGTCCTGAGAGAGCAGGTCCAGGCAGAGAGGCAACGGTCACGGCAGAGCTATTGCCAGGCCTATGAGGGTCCTGTACCAATGTTGTCTGGGCCACGCCGGGGCAATCAGGAGGACCTGGGCCTTGTCCGTCTTTATCTTCTCCAGGACCCTGCTGATTAGTGGAAATGGGGAAAAGGCGTAGAGAAGCTGTCCTGATGAGGATAAGAGAAAGGCACTGGAGACAGCACCCTCCCCAGGCCCCCCGGAGCAGAACCAGGGCATCACCAGTTCTGCCGAGTCATGAACAGGTCCACTTGGGGAGTTCCCCACCTTTGGAGGAGCCGGTGGGCCACTTCCAGATGAGGGACCACTCGTGTTGCGAGGAAAAATCCCTGCTCAAGCGATCCGCCCTCTCGTTCCAGGTGCCCGGTAGGTGGAAGGCCTTCAGGTGGATGTCGTGGGCTATACAGAAGTCCCACAGCCTCAGGGCTTCGTGGCAGAGGGTAGAGGATTGGGCCCCGCCCTGCTGTTGATATAGAACATCAAGGCCATATTGTCTGTGAGGACCCCAACTACCTTGCCCTCCAGGTGCGAGCGGAAGGCCATATACGCCAGCTGCACTGCCCCAAGCTCCTTGATGTTTATATGTAAGGTCAGGTCTTGAGCCGACCACAGGCCTTGAGTCTGAAAGTTCCCCACATGGGCCACCCAACTCAGGTCTGACGCATCGGACACCAGCTCCAACGATGGGGCCCTGCCCCTGAATGGGATCCCTTGGAGCACGTTGTTTGGGGGAGGACCACCACCATAAGGAGGTGATCACAGAGTCTGGCATGGTGAGGACCTTGTCCATCCTGTCCGTGGCCTGGGAGACTTCAAGGCCAACTAGAGCTGGAGGGAAACCCTGGCTGATGTCACCGGGAACCTTGTGACTGAGTTGATGAGACCTTTCAGGGTCTCAAATCTTCTAGCGGGAGAGAGGCCCTGGCCAACACTGCATCCAGGAGCACCCCAATAAACTCTATGCATTGGACCAGGACTAACGTGGACTTGGAGTTGTTTACCAACAGGCCCAAGGCAGTGCACAAGGACAGGAGGAGCGCCACGTGATCCCTCACCTGCGACCTGGTGGTGCCCTTGACAAGCCAATCATCCAGATGGAGAAATATCTGGACCCCTGCCGTCTGAGGTAGGCCCTGCCACCGACATGCATTTTGTAAACACCCTGGGGCAGTGGACAGACCAAATGGGAGAACCGTGAATTGGTAATGATTCTGTCCCACAATGAAATGGAGGAAGCGCCTGTGCCCCTGAAACATGCGGATGTGGAAGTACGTGTCCTGTAGATCGAGGGCAGCGTAGCAGTCCCTCGGATCTACGGAGGGGATGATAGAGGCCCGGGAGACATGCAGAACTTGAGCTTCACCAGGTACTGGTTCAGATCTCGGAGGTCCAGCATGGGCCTGAGCTCCCACTTTGGCCTTTGGGTTAAAGAAATTACAGGAGTAACACCCCTTGCCCATGAACTCCTCAGACACCGCCTCTATTGCTCAAGACCTAGGAGCCATCCCACCTCCTGCTCAAGCAGAGCTTCGCGCAAGGGGTCCCCTAAGGGGGACAGGGGTGGGGAATGTTTGGGCGGGGAGGAAGTAAACTAGAGGATGTAACCCAGGAAATGGTGTTGAGGACCCATCAATCCGAGATTAGCTGCAACTATTCCAGGAGGAAAGTACCCAACTGGTTGGAGAAGGGAAGCTTTATTGGGAATGGATCCCTGATGAGGACAGGTGGGGTGCCCCCGAGCGTCCCGTCAAAAATGCCTTTTCCCCTCCTGCTTGCCCTTGGAGGACCCAAGGCTGGGGGGGCAGGCCGAGACTGTCTCTGAGGGCATCTCTTATAGTCCCGCTGCTTCTTATGGATGGCCTCACCTTCGGGAGAGCAGCCTGGGTGGGAGTCTGCTGCAGCTTGACCTTAGGTTTAGCCGGAGCTGGGACATAGAGGCCCAGAGTCCGGAGGGTTGTGCGGGAATCTTTCATGCCGTGCAGCCTTGTATCTATTTCCTCTGCAAACAAGGCTTTCCCCGTCAAATGGGAGATCCTGCATGGAAGATTGCGCCTCGCTGGACAGCCCAGAGAGCAGGAGCCATGATGCCCGTCTCATGGACACCGCGGAGGCCATTGATCGTGTGGCCGTGTCCGCAGCATCCGAGGCTGCCTGCAGGGACACCTTAGCGACTGCTGCCCCCTTCCTCCACTAGTGCTCTGAGCTCCTTCCTATCGTGCTCCTGGAGGGAGTCCTCAAACTTGGGCAGGAAGCCCCACAGATTGAATTCGTACCGGTCCAGGAGAGCCTGATGGTTTGCCACTTGTAACTGGAAGCTCAAAGTTGAATAAACTTTCCTTCCGAAATAGTCCAGTCTCTGAGAGTCTTTGTTCTTTGGGATCAGGACTGGCTGACCCTGGCGTTCCCTGTGGTTGACCGACTCGACCACCAGGGATTTGGGCGCCGGGTGGGTATACAAGTATTCATGTCCCTTAGCGGGTACAAAGTACTTGCACTCTGCCTTTTTAGAGATGGGGGTCCAACGAGGCCGGAGTTTGCCACAGGGCATTTGAAATCTTAGCTATTCCTTCATGGAGAGGCAAGGCCACCCTACCTGGTGCTGATGGGGACAACACGTTAAACGGGGAGTCTGAGGGCTCCTCCATCTCCTCTGCCTGGAGGTAAAGGCTTGTTGACACCCTCTTTAAGAGTTCTTGGTGGGCCCTGAAATCCTCCTGCGGGACGGGGGGGGGGGCGGGGCCGCAATCGCCTCCTCCGGGCGGGGCGAGGAGGCCGGTGCAGTGCTCTGGGTATTGGCTGGCACCAGAGAGTCCACTACTTGGTTGGTCTCCGGGCATGGTGCTGAGGACGCACGTCCCACTGCCTCCTTTCTTGGAGCTCTGGAGAGGGAAGCCAATGGTGCCACTGAAACTCCGGCCACAGAGCAAGCTCCCACTGGGGGCTGCACCAGAGGCCATGGTGCCCATTGGTACCATTGGGCCGGCCACAACGCTCAGTGCCACTGCACCTGCTGTGGCAACCGGCTGTTCGGGTTGGCTGGCCTGGCCCATCGAAGGACGGCTATGAATGGAAGATGGGGTTGGCATAAGATCTGCTGCTGTCACTGGACCGGGAGGAGTGGTGTGATGCCAGGATCTACGACAGCCACGGGACCGCAATCTCAATGTGGAGGACCAGTACAGGCGGAAACAGCTGCTCCACGAACAGCCTCGACAGGCAGACCCGCGACAGTGAAATGCTGGTGATCGATGGCTGGAGCTGCAATGTCTTGGCTTTGCTAAACACTAGGCAAACAACCCTCTTTGCTTGTTTGTGAGTAAATACAGGGCTTCGGGAGCCACTCCGGGCCCTGCATCTGCACATGTTCTCGATGTTCAACCAAAACCAAGGACAGAATACAGCATCCATCCAGCTCCTACTCTGGCATAGCCTACAATGGCTACCTGAAGCACACCCAACCAACCAGCATGCCTTGTAATTGCCCAGTGACCCAATCTGGACCTGGACACCACAGTATTGTTCCTGATAATAAATGCTGATCGCTGATTTCCATGGGACCAGGACATGGACCCAATATATAATTATGTAGAATTTCTGATTCAATAGGTTAATTTAGCTAGATATAAGTAGCCTTTCAAAGTAGAAGGTGAAATGCTGACCCCACTGTCACCTTTTCCTTTGTAGTATGGCTGGATGAATCCAGACATTAGATTGCCAATGGCACATGTCCCTTATGTTCCAAGTCAGAGCTGTTATTCCAGCCACCAGCATGCTGAAGTCACTAACTTTACCTTTTACAATTGGTCTCATGGTACATGGTGCAGCTGTGTGCCTTTCCATGTACCTGTTCTTCAGGGACAATTTTAGTACAAGTAACACTGCTTCCATAGCTGGGTGTGGATCATATAAACATCCTAACCCTGCCCATGCACCTGGAACTGAGTCATACACTATTGTGCAAGAGCTTTGTGCTATATGTGTGTAAACCACGGAAGTTTTCGACTAAACAATTATCTGGCAGGCTGCTTCGTTAGCGTTACAGTTACAATGATTTAGAGGGCAATGATGTTTTCATCTTGGTATTTAACTGTGGCATATCCTGTAGTATGTTTGCAATCACACAGCGCCCACCTCCATCCCTGGTGTAATATCAGTGACTCCACTGGCATTACAACAGTGAGTGACTCACATTCGGTAAAATATATATACACACACACATATACAATAAGGTAAATACAGTGATGCCCTGCACTTTGAGTAGGCATTTATACCTATGCAATGTACTACATTTCAGATTTGGTAGTATTTTACATCCACTTCCTACAGAAGTAAATGGATTCACAGTTTGCTGGGCAAAGGAGAATCAGCCCTAAGTGACTGGCACAAAGTCACAGAGAGCTTAGTGTGCAATGAATACAGTATCAGAAGCTTGGGGAAAAACAAACACACTTTGATTACTGACAATTCCCCCTCCCCATCTACTACACTGTCCTGATTCTGGCTAATTACAGGTAGTGCTGCTTATAGTTAAGGTTTTCACAATAAATTCCCCATGCTGGGTGTCTGCCTCAGGCCCAGTGTGTTAGGAAAATTTCAGCTAAAATGGTTCAGCCATTTCTCAGAATGAGATTAGGGAACAATACATTGTTTTGCCCCTGTTATAAAAATTCTTACTGCTGTTTCATTGAGGAGCTGTGGTATCTCCATGCTTTGGAATATGGACTTGAAATTTGACAGAGAGGGTCACGCTGGTGTCAAGCTTGCCTTTTGTCATCTCAGGCAAATCTGTTCAAGTTACAAGGCTCTGAAAAGCTCAGGTCACATATGCTTAGTAGACAGGGTCTGGCAGCATGCTCCAGCCCCTCACAGCTCATACATGCAGACCTGACTGCACGTGCATTATCCCCAGAGAGAAAAGGAGTACTTGTGGCACCTTAGAGACTAACAAATTTATTAGAGCATAAGCTTTCGTGAGCTACAGCTCACTTCATCGGATGCATTTGGTGGAAAAAACAGAGGAGAGATTTATATACACACACACGAGAACATGAAACAATGGGTTTATCATACACACTGTAAGGAGAGTGATCACTTAAGATAAGCCATCACCAACAGCAGGGGGGGGAAAGGAGGAAAACCTTTCATGGTGACAAGCAGGTAGGCTAATTCCAGCAGTTAACAACATCATCTTCCTCTCCAAATGCAAACAGATGGACATCATACCGAAAGGACTGAAGGTAAAAATCCATTACAATCTACATACCACACAGACTATGCTGACAGCTTGTGCCACACACTCTCAAGGAAACTGCGGAACCACCTGATCAACATCCTCTACAGCAAACAGGGAAAGATTAAGAATGAGCTCTCAAAACTGGATACTCTCATAAAGAACCAACCTTCCACACAAACTTCCTCGTGGCTGGACTTTACAAAAACTAGACAAGCCATTTACAAAACACACTTTGATTCTCTACAAAAAAAAAGGACACTAAGCTATCTAAACTACTATATGCCACAAGGGGCCACAACAATGGTTCCCGTAACCCACCCAGCAATATTGTTAATCTATCCAACTATACTCTTAGCCCAGCGGAAGAATCTGTCCTATCTCGGGGCCTCTCCTTTTGCCCCTCCACCCCCACGAACATGATACAGTTCTGTGGTGACCTAGAATCCTATTTTCGACGTCTCAGACTCAAGGAATATTTCCAACACACCTCTGACCAACATATTAACCCACAGAGACCTTCCTGCCAACACTACAAAAAGAAGGATTCTAGGTGGACCCTCCTGAAGGTCGAAACAGCAGCCTGGATTTCTACATAGACTGCTTCCGCCGACGTGCACGAGCTGAAATTGTGGAAAAGCAGCATCGCTTACCCCATAACCTCAGCCATGCAGAACACAGTGCCATCCACAGCCTCAGAAACAACTCTGACATCATAATCAAAAAGGCTGACAAAGGAGGTGCTGTCGTCATCATGAATAGGTCAGAGTATGAACAAGACTACTAGGCAGCTCTCCAAACACACTTTCTACAAGCCATTACCCTCTGATCCCACTGAGAGTTACCAAAAGAAACTACAGCATTTGCTCAAGAAACTCCCTGAAAAAGCACAAGAACAAATCCGCACAGACACACCCCTGGAGCCAGGACCTGGGGTATTCTATCTGCTACCCAAGATCCATAAACCTGGAAATCCTGGACGCCCCATACCTCAGGCACTGGCACCCTGACAGCAGGATTGTCTGGCTATGTAGACTCCCTCCTCAGGCCTTCGTTACCAGCACTCCCAGCATCTTCGAGACACACCGATTCCTGAGGAAACTACAGTCCATTGGTGATCTTCCTAAAAACACCATCCTAGCCACTATGGATGTAGAAGCCCTCTACACCAACATTCCACACAAAGATGGACTACAGCCGTCAGGAACAGTATCCCCGCTCCATACGGGCACGGCTAACCTGGTGGCAGAACTTTGTGACTTTGTCCTGACCCATAACTATTTCACATTTGGTGACAATGTATACCTTCAAATCAGCGGCACTGCGATGGGTACCCGCATGGCCCCACAGTATGCCAACATTTTTATGGCTGACTTAGAACAACGCTTCCTCAGCTCTCGTTCCCTAATGCCCCTACTCTACTTGCGCTACATTGATGACATCTTCATCATCTGGACCCATGGAAAAGAAGCTCTTGAGGAATTCCACCATGATTTCAACAATTTCCATCCCACCATCAACCTCAGCCTGGACCAGTCCACACAAGAGATCCACTTCCTGGACACTACGGTGCTAATAAGCGATGGTCACATAAACACCACCCTATATCGGAAACCTACTGACCGCTATTCCTACTACATGCCTCTAGCTTTCATCCAGATCATACCACTCGATTCATTGTCTACAGCCAAGCGCTACGATATAACCGCATTTGCTCCAACCCCTCAGACAGAGACAAACACCTACAAGATCTCTATCATGCATTCCTACAACTACAGTACCCACCTGCTGAAGTGAAGAAACAGATTGACAGAGCCAGAAGAGTACCCAGAAGTCACCTACTACAGGACAGGCCCAA